>NC_132993.1:16115000-16726000 GCF_048564905.1 Vicugna pacos | reverse complement strand
ATACAAATAGGTTTATATGTATAGACTAGTTACATACACATAATATTTATCTCCCTTAATAAAATAAATCAGCCAAAAACTAAAAGAGAAGTGAGGAAAAAAAGTGAAACCCAGGCTGTGACTGGAAGGTGTGAACAGCAACAATGCCCAGAATTCTGCGCTCTGGGGCTTTCTCACCGTGAGGGGCCGAAGCAGAGCCCCGGGGGGGAGGGAGGTGTGAGGACACCCGGAGAATGACCTGACCCTCTTCTCTCAAACCCCATCATTGTCTCATCAGTGTTGATGAGAGGCTGCATTCTTGTCCCTCAGATTTCCCAGTGCAGAAGCATCGTATACTATTGTTTTCATACTTTTTTGAGAAGTGATCACATATGATAACTCTTCGCTAATGTACCTGATGAATAAAAACACCCCGATCACAAACTCTGTTAATAGTAGAGGGTGTTGTTTAGAAAGATGGTGAAATCAACACACAAAGAACAGCTTCTCAATATAAAAATCAGCGAGCACCAGACAGAATCTACGGTATCACTGTTTTTAAAAAGCAAATGCAGCAAGTTTTGTTGCCTGAGAACTAAGAAAGATGAGAGCAATTTGATCCACTAATTAGAATGCCTCCTTCCCATCAAAGTGGCTCAGCTAAGGTCACATATTTCCTGCTTGCATTTAGGAAGGAGAAAGGGCTGCAGTTTTATATTTTCTCAAATTTATTAACATGTGAAAAGCTCCAGGTTTTTTATTAACCCAGGCAAGTTGTTGGCATGAGAGATTAGTTTTGCAATTTGATGAGGTGAATTCCACAGCGTGTTAAATTAGAATCCCAGACGCTGAAGCCCCACATCTAATTTTCACCCTAGTTTATAAGGGTCTCTTGAAAATTCTATTATCCTGGTGCATACCTCTAATTCTCTAAATCCCGTAAGAAATAGCACTTCCTACCAATTGGCAAGTCAAAAGTATTCTCCATTGCCACTGTGGAATATTTAAATTCTATATTTACTAAACCATTGAGCTTAGGTACCAAGACCCAATCTATTTTTCCTGAAATTGCAGTACTTGTGAGTTGTAGCAGAATTACTGATCTAACTATCAATTCTACCAAATAAAGACTTTTTTCCTTGGGTCACTCATTTTACCTAAATAATAACTCCACTTGCTTGTTTGTTGGGCGGGGGGGAAGTCCTTAAAAACCCAATCAACATATGATTCAGAAAGCTAGACAAAAGAAGGAAAAGAAAAACAGAAAAGGCAAGGTAGCTTTTAGGTGAAGGATGTTGGTTGGTTCCGATGCACATATGAAATTAAGCTACTGAGGAGAGTGCGTGCGTTGTGTTAACACCATCCCGGCCACTGTCCCCCCAGGTAACCACAGGGCTCACTCCCTCAGCCTTCCAGGCCTTTGCTCACACATCACTGTCTCAGGTCTTCCCTGCACATCCTGTGTAAAATCTCTCTGCCTAGAGCCCCCATCCCACTCCACCCAACACTCACCCACTTCCTCTGCTTCACTTGTCTCCCCAGCATTCTCACCGCCTAACATTTATTTTAATTATTTATCCTGTTTATTGTATACTTCCCCGTATTAAAATGTAAGCCCCAGGAGGCAGAGATAACTGCAATTCTCAATTGTCAGTTTGCCTTTTGTTACCTTGTGTTTTTCAATAGTACATACTGTTTGGTGTTGCTGATTTTTGACCTTTATGAAAATGCTAGCATTCCATGTATCATCTTCTGAGATTTGCTTTTCTCATCCAACAGTATGTCTTTGAGATTCATCTTCGTTGACAAGTAAAGCTATAGTTCGTTCATAACTCTTCCATTTTTTCCATTCTCTTATAATGACAATTTTGACCTTTTCCATTAAAAAAAATTTATTTTTATTGTGTAAAGCCAGCAGCACTACTGTGAACAGTCTTGGACTTGTCTGCTGGTACACGTGTCTTAAGAGTTTCTCATTGGGTGAAGCCAGGAGTGGAATTTCTGTTCCTAGGAGAGACATGTTTTCAGCTTTAAAAGATAATGTCAAATTATTTTCCAAGTTAGCTGTTCCAATTTACACTCCATAGCAAAGTATTTTTTTTAAAAAGTTCCTATTGATACACTCCTTGTCCATACTTGTTATTTTCTGACTTTTCAGCGTTGGTCAATCTGATGAATGGAACATGACACATCAGTTTGGTTTTAGGATGCACTTCCCTAATTACCCATGAGATTGAGCGTCCTTTCATGTTCAGAGTCCACTGGATGTTTTTTATTCTGTGAAATACTGTTTATGTCTTTTTTCCTGGTTGTTCTAGTCAGTTGTTTGTCTTTTCCTTATTGATTTTAGAAGTTATTTTTTTAAAATAAACGCTGAGTATCAGTTCTTTATCTGATATATATATATATATATAAAGAATATATATATGACAAATACATTCTTCTAGTTTATAGCTTAATTTTTCTTCTTTCCTCCCTCCCTTCCTTGTTACACTTTTTTCCTCCCAGACTAACTATGGGTTCGAATCAGGAAGGGGACCCATCCATGTCAGCTTAACCCATCACATTATATAGAAATTCCTCTTAAAATTTCCCATTCCTAGCATTTTGGGCAATTTTTCCTAGATAACTTTTTGGAAAGATAAATAGACAACTCCTTTGACATGTGGGTTACTCATTTTTATTTTTAAATTATCAATGTACAATAATAATTTTTGCTTCTCCGAGTACCATTTGGAGTTAAACCAATTTCTAATATTCCCCCATAACCTAAACCAACTGAACACATAATTTATGTGTAATCACGTAATTTATGGGCAATTTGACAGCTGCTATAATGCTCAGTAAATTTTAATTTGTTGGAATTATTTGCATAAATGGTATTTTGAGAGCCAAAGTTTTCATTTTTGTTCTTATTTTTTCCTACTCCAGAGCTCTTAATTCTGAAATTTAACATTAAATCTACAAAGATTCTTTGGAGTGTAGTCTGAAGTCAGCGTGATTCCTCCAGCTCTGTTCTTCTTTCTCAAGATTGTTTTGGCTATTTGGGGTCTTTTGTGTTTCCATACAAATTAAAAAAATTTTTTTGTTTTAGTTCTGTGAAGAATGACATTGGTATTTTGATAGGGAATTCATTGAATCTATAGATTGCCTTGGATAGTGTAGTCACTTAAATAATATTGATTCTTCCAATTCAAAAACATTATATATCTTTCCATCTGTTTGTGCCTACTTAAGTTTCTTGAATCAGCATCTTGAAGTTTTCAGAGTACAGGTCTTTTGCCTCCTTGGGTAGGTTTATTCCTAGATATTTTATTCTTCCTGATGCAAAGGTAAATGGGATTGTTTCCCTAGTTTCTGATAGTTCATTGCTAGTGTACAGAAATGCAGCTGCTTCCTGTGTAGGGTTTTCTATGTATAGTATCATGTCGTCTGCAAACAGCAACAGTTTTACTTCTTCCTTTCCAATTTGATTCCCTTTCTTTTTCTTCTCTGATTGCTGTGACTAGGACTTCCAAAACTGTGTTGAATAAAAGTGGCGAGAGCGGGCATCTTGTTCTGTTAGATCTAGACTCTGTAAGGACAGGGATTCTGTTGATTTTGCTCATCAGTGTATTCCCAGTGGTGGAACACCACGCGACAGTAGCTTGCTCAAAAAATACTTGCCTAATATATGTGGTGGAAACTCCAATTTGAAAAGATACATGCACCCCAATGTTCATAGCAGCACTATTTACAATAGTGTGTCTTATATGTATGATTACTGCATTAGACTGTAAGTGCCTTGAAATAAGTTCCAAGTTTTTTGGCTTGGTATTTTTATAGTTTGGCACAACACTTGTGAATTGTGATAGTCAACAATTAATTAGAATAATTCACTTAAAATAGTAAGAAATCTTAACCCTTCATAGCTCATTATCAATAACTTGTCATTGATCGTGTATTTTAAAACTTCATTTATCATCATATATTCTTGCTTGTAAAATGGTTGGTTAGCATGCCATGCCAAAGGCATGTCTGGGCACTGCAAGTGGCAGAGGTGCATAACGTATTTTTCCCAGCACCTTCAAATGCCTGCACACTGTCAGCGAGAAGTGTGTTTTTGTGAATCTGTGCCTTAGCTATGTGAAATGAACTCAACATGCAGTATCCACAGCAGAGCGTGTGCCTCTCTGATTTGAAATAGATACATTTTCATTCACTCTTGGTGGGAGACTGTCAAGCACAAGGCACTCAGCATGCTGAGTGCAGATAATTCATGTCTTCCATAAATTGTCTATGGTGGCTATATTTTGGCTACGTAAGGATGATCCCGAGATTTGGGAGATATGTTTTCATTAAGAAATATTCTGGCTGTGTTGACTTACCTATGGACTGCCAAGATCTGATCCTGTATGAAAAGTGTGTGACTCCAGCGGTGGTTAATGTGAGGCCTGATCTTCATGCCTTCCTGGGCTATTCAGTTATAGGACATCCTGGCGGAGTCCTGGCAGAAATGATGAAGAGGGCTTTGGAAAAGGAGGAAATATGTTCCAGTTTCCACAGTAGAGGGGCTCTGAAAGCAGTGTGATTGCTCTCAGATAAAATCCAAGATTGGCCAAAATTCCTGTAGCCACTCAAGAAAGAGAAATCCTCCTTCAGGGTCTAGAATCAGGGAATGAGTGTGGATGCAGTAGCTTCAGAGACCCCACCCATCAAGAGTGGACAGGAATTCAGAACCCTTCATTCAATTTCTAAACATCATATGAGCCTCCTGGGTCTTTCCTCAACCCCAGGGAGATGGGGCAGCCTTGGCAAGAAGGAACTTGAGACCCCCACCAGCCTGGAAGAATGAGGGCAGAATGAGAATCTGTTAAGTTAATTTCTTTATATCATTTATATGAGACATTCCTTTCACAATCCTGTTGGTGATCTAAAATTCATACTCCTTACATTCACACCCCCTGGGGTGGTAGGGAGTTTGGTTTTTGAGCACTGATAACAAAGCTGGGCTTCCCAAAGGAGTTAGGGAAAAAACCCAAATCATATCAACAAATATTTGATCCCCATAAGGCAAGAAGCCTTCTGCCTTCCAGCACATGACAGCAGAGTGCTAATCTTAGCACTGGTGAAGTAACTTCTGTCACTGTCAGCTGTCTCCGTTTTCTGACGTCCCTAAATGCCACTCATGGTTGTATATTCCACCAAGTGTGCCCCTCTTTACATAATTAACAGCCTTCTGCAGGGCTTAATGGATGAGGGAAAAGCTCTCTAAGGAGTCGATCTTAATTCATCCTGTGTCTTCTACGGGAAGACACGTGCTTCTGTGCCAAAAGTAGACATGACAGGATGGGGAATGCACACAAGGCCTTTCTAGAGTAATTTACTGGCAAACTTGGGTGTATGTTATTGTAAACTGCTGCATACCATGTGATTACAAGATTAAGAAAGGAGTGAATTGCTAATCTCGTCAGTCCAACTGTTTTCTTCTTTGATAACATTTGTGTTATTGCACTTTGGGTGATGAAAGGTTGTAATTGGCTGTTGACATTGATTGAAGGAAGGAGATGTGGGTTTTTCTGGTTTTGTTTTTTGTTTTTTTAAAAGAAGATTAATTAACTTGGTGAGGGAGGTAACACAATTCAAAGCTGCGGCTCTCACAGCTGCAAAACAGAAGTGAACTGTCAAAGAGTGTTTTCATCTCTTTCTTCCCCACCTGTTTTTCTCCTTTTGATGACATCTTTTCCTAGATTTAACACATTTAAAATGGGTCCACCAAAGAAAGAGAGTAGGGGTGGGGGGACTGGAAAGCCTTCAGAAGAAAAAGAAAAAATTGTCACTTTCAGGATTTTTTACACCAGAAGCACTGCAAATGTGTGTTTCATTTGCAAGTGTTTAAGTAGCGTTTGAGAAAGATGTAGAGACAGACGGATTAAGTCAGGTCAACCAACTCCATGCCACTCAAGCTGTTGGAAACTGGAACACTACCTGAGACCTGGCTGTTTCTGCAGCAGCCAGAAAAAAAGGCTCTAGGTTTGCCTGCTTCAGTCTCAGTGTGAGCCAATTGGAAGAACAGTTAAAACCTGCTGTTCTGCAAGTATCTGCTTGAACCAGCAACCAACAGACAGTCCCTTTTCACCCACAGAGAAAACAGGGGTCCAAGAATTAGGAGGTAGATGTGAAGTGGCTTCACATCATCACCCCTAACAAAACAGTTGCAACACGTGTGTTTTTCTTTCTCACGACGTTAAGTGCTGCTGGGCTACAGCTTTTAGATCCCAAGGGAGGGATGCAGCAGGTCCAGTTGAGGGGGAAGTTGAGATTGTCACCTCCTCACTTTTGATTTCTGACGTCACTGAAGCCATAGGCAAAGTGGAGGATGGTTATCATCAGTGGGGGGTGGGGAGTGAGGGGGTGGGGATTGATCTTGATTATGAAGGGGAAACAGAGGTACTGCCATGTCACGGAAACAAGGAATGTTTGCAACTAAAGGCATCCTCTGGGAAACTTTCTTAGTGCTTACATGCCCAGAGGTACAAGTTAATGGAAGTTAATGCAAATTAATTTTCTTTTCAGCAACAAATCCCCATCCCCCACTTTTTCATTTTATGTAAGAACATGTAGTGGTTAACTAAAGTTTTGGCTTCAGGTTACAGGATATCAAAGGGGAACTGTGACTGAACCAGAGATGGATCTGGGGATTTAAGGGGAAAAAAGGAGAGCATGTTCATTTGTGTGAGGGATGTCATATCTTATTAGGCAGAAGCATGCTGTTTTATTTGACTTGTTGGTCTGGAAGTTAAACAGTACAGATTAATAGTCCAGCCATGGGGCACCGTGCTGGAGTGCCTGCTGGCAGTTCAGCTGTTCCCTATCTAATCCTAATCTCTTCCTTGTACCAGAGGGCTTGAGAATCTTGGAATCTCCAGTCCCCGAAATCTTTGCCAGCTGTGTTCTGGGAGAGCCCTCTAATGCCGTGCACCAGTGCGATGTGGAAGGCAGAAATGAATCAAGAGCGGTATAGTTGCTCAACCCATGATAGTGGGCAGAGGAGGGCTTTTGCAGATGCACCATCTTATGGAAGCTTCCACTTGCTTTTCTTGACGACTTTCTAGAGTGGCTGAACCAGCCCCAGGCTGCCTACCTCCGGTGAGAAATAAACCATGAGGTTAAGTTACTGTAGTTTGGTTTCTATTCCACATAGTTAAAACTGATTCTGATAAAATTTGTATAAAATGAATGGCAGTTAAGTTTTTATTTTCTGACAAAATTACATACGCAAACATAAGTGCAGGGACAAATGTTTTCTAGAACTAAAATCTGAGCAGTGTTGTAACATTGATTCTTGTTTGAAAGGGGGATATTAGGCAATCCAGTGGGTAATGTATTATGCAGTAAACTCCACTTGGGCCAAAGATACTGAATCCCTGAAATGAAAACTGTAATGATCCTTGTGTAATGATTGAAGGTTTATTATCAAAGTATAATTCAGGGATGGCGTTTATCCAGGTAGATGAGATAACATAATTTAAATGCTTCCTGAGGCAGAACTTGGAGAAACTAAATAGAACGATTAATGCATACATTAAACATCCTGTAAATTATAGCTATTCAGGCAAATTATTGATAAAGATTTTGTACTTTAATTACATACGTCTTCATAATGCATACTGATAATATTGATGAACCCAAAAGTCATGTGCTTCAGATACCAAGAATAATGGGAACAATCTGATGTGAATATTTAAGAAGCAGAATTATTCCAGAGTCCTGTTTTGCTACTGGTATTTGCCACCACAGCCTTTTTTTTTTTTTTAACATTCGTAAAGTCACTGGGTATACAAGATAGGATTTTATGGCCAAAAAAATAAAAAAGTCACTTTTAAAAATTGATGTATAGTTGATTTACAATATTGTGTTAGTTTCAGATTATAGCATAGTGATTCAGTATTTTTGCAGATTACATTCCATTATGGTTATTACAAGACAATGGGTATAATTCCCTGTGCTATACAGTGTATCTTTGTTGCTTATCTATTTTATATATAGAGTTGTTTGTATCTGTTAATCCCATACCCCTAATTTGTCCTGCCTCACTTCCCTCTCCACTTTGGTAATCACAAATTTGTTTTCTATATCTGTGATTCTGTTTCTGTTTTGTATATACATTCATTTGTATCATTTTTAGATTCTACATGTAAGTGGTATCACACAGTATTTCTCTGACTTATTTCACTAAGCATAATATTCTCTGGGTCCATCCACATTGCTGCAAATGGCAGTATTTCATTCTTTTTTATGGCTGAGTAATATTCCATTGTATGTATGTATGTATGTATGTATGTATGTATGTATGTATATGTGTGCGTGTGTGTGTATCTCACATCTTCCTAATCCAGTCATCTGTTGATGGACATTTGGGTTGCTTTCATGTCTTGGCTATTGTAAATAGTGCTGCTGTGAACACTAGGATGCATGGCTCTTTTAAAATTATTGTTTTCCTTTTTACTGAATATATACCCAGGAGTGAAATTACCAGCTCATATGGTAGTTCTATTTTTAGTTTTTTTAAGGAACTTCCACTGTTTTCCATAGTAGCTATACCAATTAACATTCCAACCAATAGTGTACAAGGGTACCCTGTTCTCCACTCCCTCTCCAACATTTGTTATTTGGAAGCTTTTTGATGATAGCCATTCTGACAGGTATGAGGTGATAACCTCATTGTGGTTTTAATTTACATTTCTCTAATAATTAGTAATGTTGAGCATCTTTTCAGTGTACCTATTAGCTAGCCATCTGTATATCTTCTCTGGAAAAATGTCTATTCAAGTCTTCTGCCTGTTTTTTGATTAAGTTGGGGTTTTTTTGATATTGAGTTGTATGAGCTGTTTATATAGTTTGGATATTAACCCCTTGTTGGTCGCATCATTTGCAGCTACTTTCTCCCATTCCGCAGGTTGTCTTTTTGTTTTGTCAGTGGTTTGCTTTGCTGTGCAAAAGCTTTTAAGTTTAATTAGGCCCCATTTGTTTATTTTTGCTTTTATTTCTTCTGCCTTAGGAGACTAATCCAAGAAAATATTGCTACAATTTATGTCAAAGAGTGTTCTCCCTTTGTTCTCTTCTAGAACTTTTATGGCTTCTGCTCTTAGATTTGGTCTTTAAACCACTTGGGGTTTATTTTTGCATATGGTATGAGGTAATGTTCTAATCTCATTCTTTTACATGTAGCTTTCCAGTTTTCCCAGCACAACTGTTGAAGACTGTCTTTTCTCCATTGTACATTCTTGTCTCCTTTATCATCGATTAATTGACTGTAGGTGTGTGGGTTTATTTCCAGGCCCTCAATTCTGCTCCATTGATCTATGTGTCTGTTTTTGTGCCAGTACCATGCTATTTTGATTACTGTAGCTTGGTAGTATAGTCTGAAGTCTGGGGAGGTGACTCCTCCAGATTTGTTCTTTTTTTCTCAGCATTACTTTGGCAATTTGGGGCCTTTTCTAGTTCCATATAATTTTAGGATTTTTTTGTTCTGTGAAAAATGTCCTGGGTATTTTGATAGGGATTGCATTAAATCTATATGTTGCTTTGAGTAGTCTGGCCATTTTAATAATATTCTTCCAGCATTAAATCTATATGTTGCTTTGAGTAGTCTGGCCATTTTAATAATATTCTTCCAATCTAAGAGCACGGGTTATCTTTCCATTTCTTTGAATCATCTTCAGTTTCCTTCATCAATGTTTTCTAGTTGTCAGAGTATCAGTCTTTCACCTCTTTGGTTAAGTTTATTCCTACGTATTTTATTTTTTTGATGTGATGTTAAGCAGGATTTTTCTTTTTCTCTCCCCCTACCCCCATATTTCATTATTAGTGTATACAACTGCAACAGATTTTTATATATTAATCTTGTATCCTATAATCTTGCTGAATTCATTTATTAGTTCTAACAGTTTTCGTGTGGAGACTGTACAGTTCTCTATCTAGGGTATCATGTCATCTGCAAGCAATGATAGTTTTACCTCTTCCCTTCCAACCTGGATACCGTTCATTTCTTTCTTTTGTCTAACTGCTGTGGCTGGGGCTTCCACTGCTATGCTATGTAGAAGTGGCAAGGGCATCCTTGTCTTGTTCCTGAATTTAGCAGGAAGGCTTTCAGCTTTTCACCAATGAGTATCATGTTGGCTGTGGGTTTGTTGTAAATGGCCTTTGTTATGTTGAGATATGTTCCCTTATAGTCACTTTGATGACAGATTGTTTTTTTTTTTTTAATCATGAATGGATGTTGGATTTTGTCAAATGAGTTTTCTGCATCTGCTGAGACAACCATGTGGTTTGTCTTTCCTTTTGTTAATGTGGTGTGTCACATGGAGTGATTTGCATATGTTGACCCATCACTGTGACCCTAGGATAAATCCAACTTGATCATGGTGTGTGATCCTTTTTATGTATTGTTGGATTCGGTTTGCTAATGTTTTCTTAAGGACTTTTGCATCCATATTCATCAGATATTAGCCTGTAATTTTCTTTTTTTGTAGTCTCTTTGGTTTTGTGATCAGCAACCAGCATAATGGTGACCTCATAGAATGAATTGGGGAATTCACGCTACAGGTTTCTGAAATAGTTTGAAATGGATAGGTTAAAGTTCTTCATTATATGTTTGGTAGAATTCCCCAATGAAACCATTTAATCCTGGTCTTTTTGTTCGCTGGGAGGTTTTTTTTTGTTTGTTTTTTGTTTTCTTTCAACATATTCTATTTCACTTCTAGTGATTGGTCTGTTCAAATTGTTTCTTCTTAACTCAGCCTTGGCAGGCTGTATGTTTCTAGAAATTTGTCCATTTCTTCTAGATTATCCAATTTGTTGGCATATAGCTATTCATAGTATTCTTTTATGAATTTTTGTATCTCTGTGGTATCAGTTATAATTCTTCTTCTTTCATTTCTTTTTATGTTTACTTGATTCCTCATTTTTTCTTGGTGAGCCTGGCTAAAGGTTTATTAATTTTGTTTATCTTTTAAAAAAATCAGCTCTTGGTTTCATTGATTTTTTCCCTACTATTTTGTTGATCTCCGTTTTATTTACCTCCTTTCTGGTCTTTTATTATTTCCTTCCTTCTGCTGACTTTGGGCTTTGCTTGCTCTTCTTTTTCTAGTTCTTACAGGCGGTAGGTTAGGTTGTTTGAGTTTTTTTGTTCCTTGAGGAAGGCCTGTGTTGCCATGAACTTCCCTCTTAGAACTGCTTTTGCTGCATTGCATAGATTTTAGAAATCTGTTTTCATCTTCATTTATCTCAAGGTTATTTACTGATTTTCTCTCTGACTTTTCTGATTTCCTCTTCTGATTCTACCACTGACCCATTGGTTTTTTAGTGGCCTGTTGTTCAGTCTCTATGTGTCTGTTCTTTACCCATTTTTCTTCTGTAGCTGATTTCTAGTTTTACACCATTGTGGTTGGAAAAGATGCTTGATATAATTTCTGTCCTCTTGTATTTGCTGAGGCTTGTTTTGTGAACTTGTCTGTGATTTATCCTGGAAAAGAGTCTATGTGTGCTTGAAAAGAATGTGTGTTCAGCTTTTGGGGGAATGGAATATCCTGTAGATATCAAGTCCAACTGGTCTACTGTGTCGTTTAGGACACCTGTTGTCTTATTGATTTGCTGTCTGGATGCTCTCTCCATTGATGTCACTGGGGTGTTAAAGTCTCCTACTATTAATATATTATTGTCAATTTCTCTCTTTATGTCTGTTAGTATTTGCTTTATATATTTAAGTGCCCCTGTATTGGGTGTGTATATGTTAACAAGTATAATATACTCTTCTCATATTGATCCCTTTATCATTATATAATGCCCTTCTTTCTCTTTCATTACAGCTTTTGTTTTAAAGTCTATTTTGTCTGATATAAATATGGCTATCCTGCTTTCTTGACATTTCAATTTCCATGAATTATCTTTCTCTGACCCCTCACTTTCAGTCTGTGTCTCTCTGACTTTGAAGTGAGTCTTGCAGGCAGCATATTGAATGGTCTTGTTTGTTTTTAATCCAATCAGCCACCCTATGTCTTTTGATTGGAGCATTTAGTCCACTGACATTTAAAGGACTTACTGGCAGATAGGTACTTATTGCCATTTTATTCCTTATTTTCCAGTTGTTTTTGTAATTCTTCTCTGTTCATTTCTTCTTTTGTTTTTCCCATTGTGGTTTGATGCTCTTCTTTTGTAGTATGCTTGCATTCCTTTCTTTTTGGTTTTTGTGTATCTATTGTAGGTTTTTGATTTGTGGTTACTATGGGGTTCATATATGTTGACAATAATTGTAACTACTTGCTTTAAACTGATAATCATTTAAGTTCAAACATATTCTAAAAGATCTACATTTTTACTCCCCTCCTCTACATTTTGTGTTTTTGATATATTTTACTCCTTCATGCTTATCCCTTTACTGTTTATTGTGGTTATAATTGCTTTTACAATTTTTTTTAATCTACATACTGGCTTAAGTGATCTTTAATCCTTAATATATATTTTCTTTTCCTATTGAGATTTTTCCCTTTCCTAAAAATTCTTACTTCTTTTCAATTTAGAGAAGACCCCCCCTCAACATTTCTTTTAGAGTAGATTCAGTATTGCTGAATTCTTTGTTTTTGCTTGTCTGGAAAATTCTTTATCTGTCCTTTTATGAATAATAATCTTGCTATATACAGCATCCTGTTTCAGGTTTTTCCCTTTCAGAACTTTGAATATATCATGTTACTCCCTCTTGGCTTGCAAAGTTTCTGCAGAGACATCTGTTCATAGCCTTATGGGATTTCCCTTGTATATGACTTTTTTTTTTTTCTCTTGCTGCCTTCAGAAGTCTCTCTTTAATTTTTACCATTTTAGTTAAGATACTTTTGGTGTGGGTCTATTTGGCTTCATCTCGTTTTGGACTCTATGTGCTTCCTGTCCCTTGAAATCTGTTTCCTTGTCTAGGTTTGGGAAATTTTCAACCATAATTTTTTAAAATACATTTTCAGTCCCCCCTTCTCTCCCTTCTCCTTCTGAAACCTGTATTATGAGTATGTTAGCACATTTTATATTATTGCATAGATCTCATATGTTGCTTTCATTTTTTTGTCTTTCTGTTCTGATTAGGTGATTTCCATTATTCTATCTTCCAGATCACTTATGCATTCTTCTGTGTTTTTTAGTTGGCTATTCATTACTTCTAGAGTGCTTTTTATATCAGAAATTGAATTATCTATTTTTAATTGGGTCTCCCTATAGTCTCTACCGTCTTATTTAAATAAGTGTTTAGATTCCTTTTTTAAATTGAAGTACAGTTGATTTACAATTTTGTGTTAGTTTCTGGTGTACAGCATAGTGATTCAGTTATATATACATTTATTCTTTCTCATATTCTTTTTCATTGTAAGTTACTACAGGTTATTGAATATAGTTCCCTGTGCTATACAGTAAGACCTTGTTGTTTATTTTATATATAGTAGTGTTTATCTGCTAATCCCAAACTCCTAATTTATCCCTCCCCTCCCCTTCTCCTTTGGTAACCATCCTTTATTTTCTATGTCCTCTGAGTCTGTTTCTGTTTTGAGAATAAGTTCATTTGTGTCTTTTTTTTTTTTTTTAGATTCCACATATAAGTGATATATATTTGTCTTTCTCTGTCCAACTGACTTCACTTAATATGATCATATCTAGGTTTATCCATGTTGCTGCAAATAACGATTTCATTCTTTTTATGGCTGAGTAGTATTCCACTGTGTGTATATATATGTTATATATATATTTTTATATATATATATAAACATCTTCTTTATTCATTCATCTGTTGATGGACATTTAGGTTGCTTCCATGTCTTGGCTATTCTAAATAATGCTGCTATGAACATTATGGTGCATGTGACTTTTTCAAATTGGAGTTTTCTCTGGATATATGCCCAGGAGTGGGATTGCTGGATCAAATGGTAAGTCTATTTTCAAGTTTAAGGAATCACCATACTGTTTTCCATAGTGGCTGCACCAAATTACATTCCCACCAACAGTGCAAGAGGGTTCTCTTTTCTCCACACCCTCACCAGCATTTACTGTTTATAGACTTTTTAATGATGGCCATCTGACCAGTGTGAGGTGATAACTCGTTGTCATTTTGATTTGCGTTTCTCTAATAATTAGTGAAACAGCATCTTTTCATGTGCCTATTGGCCATCTGTACATCTTCTTTGGAGTAATGTCTGTTTAGGTCTTCTGTCCATTTTTTGATTGGGCTTTTGGTTTGTTATTGAGTTGTATGAGCTGTTTGTGTATTCTAGAAATTAAGCTATTGTCACTTGCATCATTTGCAAATATTTTCTCCCATTCAGTAGGTTGTCTTTTTGTTCTGTTTAGTTTTCTTTGCTCTGCAAAAGCTCCTAAGTTTACTTAGGCTCCATTTATTTTTGCTTTTATTTCTATTGTCTTGGTAGACTAGGAAAATATTACTATGATTTATGTCAGAGAATGTTTTGCCTACGTTCTCTTCTAGGAGATTTATGGTTTCTTGTCTTATGTTTAAGTCTTTAAGCCATTTTGAGTTTATTGTAAGGTGTGAGGGAGTGTCCTAACTTCATTTGATTTAAATGCAGCTGTCCGGCTATCCAACCACCATTCAATTTACTTTGTTAATTCAGGCAGCTTCTTTATGACCAACTATTTGAACTCATTGTCTGCTAGCTTGAGTATCTGTTTCACTGTTTTTTCAGAGGTTTTCTCTTGCTCATTTAATTGGGAGTAGTTCCTCTGCCTTTTCATTTTACTTAACTTTCTCTCTCTGAATTTAGGTGAAACAGTTACCTATTGTGGTCTTGAAGGGGTATTTTTATGTGGCAGTGCCCCTGTGTAGACTGCATATACCCAGTGTCTTTGGTCTGAGGGCTGGATCTGATGTGGATTCCAGCCTGTCTTTCCTCAGGTTGTGTGGCTGCAGATGGAGGAGCTTGAGCCTGGGCAGGGTGTGAGGGGGCACTTCTCTCTGCTTAGTGGCAGAAGCCACCTGTCAGGGTAGGAATCTGCTCCCAAGTTACTGGAGCAGAAGCCCTGAGAGTTGGGCTCAAGCAGGCTCTGGTCCCTTTAAGTGTGTTTTTCCTTCTCCCCACACTGGGGCCTCTGCCCCAAAGGAGAGGAGGGCAGGAGTGAGGCTCCCGTGCTTATCGAGGTCTGATGATGCACTGCCTCTGGAGGTGTCTGTGGCTCTACTCGGGCACAGCCCAGGTTTGCATCTTTTCCCCTGTGATCATCCCAGATCTCAGTGCAAGGCTGTGGCATGGAGTGGGTAGGGCTGGAGCAGTCAAATGGCTGGGGCTGGGACTGGGATTGTTGTGGCTGTCACAACTGAAGCAGCTGCCCTGCTGTCTAGGCTGCTGAAGCATCAATATTAGCTGTCCCAGATCCAGTGTCACGCTGTGCTATGGAGGGACCAGGCTGGGGTGTTCTCTAGGTGGGGAGGAGGGATTGCAGGAGTTGGAGCGTCTGCACTGCCACCAGAAGTCTGGGCTGCTGCTGTGGCACTGTGACTAAGCACCAACAAGGGCCTCCACCTCCCTGCCTAGACCACACCCAAGGACCCTGGGCCACCTCTGCATCACTAGGTTGGGTCTTTTCCCAGGACCTGGCTGCCCTAGATCTAGTGACAAGCTGTGGTGTGGAGTAAGCAGGCCGGGGTGTTCACTCAGCTTGGATTTGGGAGCATGGCAAGGTGGTAGCTGGTAAGGCAGACCTCTCTCTGCCCTATCTGATGGAAAGCTAGCACCTGCAGACTCCTGGCAAGTGGAGTCTAGGCTTCTCCAGCCCTTGTATCTGTCCCAGGGGTTCACCAGGCAGCCATGGGGGTTTGTCTCTTCTGCAAAGGACCCCAGGACTGGGATGCCCAGCCTGTAGCTTGACCCGCTCACTCCCAGGATGAGTGTCCACCTGTGCAATTTCCCTTTTCCTCTTAGTCTCCTCCCAGGGGCACAGGTCCTGACCCAGTGTCACTTTCCCCATCCTACCTGATTATATGGGAATGTTTCTTGCAGCCCTGGTTGTTGTATATAGGAGATCTTCGCCAGTTAGTTTTCTATGAGAAGTGTTCCACATGCAGATGTATTTTTGATATGTTTGTGGAGGGGAGGTAAGCTCCACATTCTACTTTTCCACCATCTTGATCTCCCGCTTCTATTTTCTTCTTGCTTGTACCACAGATCATTAACTCTTAGAGGAAAAGTAGAGAATAAGATATGAATTAAACACATGTTAACATAATGGTGAGAAAACAAATTCAAGACTAATTGACATTTGGCATATAGAGAGCAACACCAAACGGAGACATAGGGCAAAGGAAGCGCAGACAGTCTCCTGCTGAGGTTTTAGAGGTAGCACAGTACAGTGATGATGAGAGGGTAGATTCTGGACTTGGCCTTCATGGGTTCAAATCCTGGCTCCAGTGCACATGAGTAACTGAGGCAAGTTAGCGCCTCTGTTTTGTTATCTGTGAAACTAGGGTAATTTTCTAACTTCAGTGATTTGTTGTGAGGATTGCACAAGTTAATGTAAGTCAAGCAAAGTGCCTCACATGTTACATATGTTTGCTATTATTACTATGTCATGCCATTTAATTGCTGGGATGAAACTCATTATTGTAACAGTGCTAAAGATTCTGGGAAATTGATACAGATGTGTGGCCTTCATGAAAGGAGTGTGTTCATGCAGTAAACTTCATTTGAAGCTATTATAGGAAATAATAAACCTCCAGTAATTATCATCATAAGCTCCCTTAGTTTCAGAAAGCATCTGTGCACCATGGAGTCACACGCAATAATGAAGCCAGATGCCAAGTTCCTGAAGTGTTGATTAAGAAACAGTCAGACATGAACATAACTTAATAAACTCATCCCATTGTTAAAATTAAGTTTCAGATAAAGATCACTGAAAAGCTTTGACAAGTAACAAATACTTGCATAGCCAGATGTGGTTTTTTTTTTCTTTTGAAGAAAAGTTTTGACATTAGTACACATTCCATTCATTCATCTATGTTCATTTCTGACAGTCTGTTGAATGGCAAATGTACGATGGGCACAAAGTGACTCTTTTCTGACATCCACCTATGTGCTTGAGCCCTTATTAAGGAGGGGCACCTCAAGCTGAGACACTGCTATGTCATTTGTGTTGTCTGCATTTATGCTTTGCTGCTGGCACTGGAATCACAGGGTACCCTGTAGAAGACTGCTCCACTGATGAGATTATACAATTTGCTGGGGCGTTAAACCTTGACTTAGTCTCCCAAAGCATTCTTTCTTTACTTTTTTGGGGGGGGGGGCTTGCAGTTCATAACTTTTTGTAGTTCACCACCCTCTATACCTATATGACTTCAGAGTAAAGGGGCTTCGGAAGCAGCTAAGACCATTCCAAGCATGCAATTACAGGTTCAGTGTTGTTTAAAAGTCATAGCACAACTTTATCAGAAGGACAGGACTTGACGTTCTTAAAGAGATGAGTTTTAATTATGCTATATTTAGTGCAAAATCTCCCATTTTTTTTTCTTTTAGTGTTCTCTACTTAGAGGCCACTGAATAACATTAAAAATAGTTTGGGGAAAAGCTCAAGATGGTGGAGTAGAAACACCCTGAGCTCACCTCCTCTCGTGGAGCTCACCAAAATTACAATTTACAGAACACCTATCAATGAAAAAGACCAGAACCTCCCAGAAAAGATCTTCTACAACTAAAGATATAAAGAAGGAGCAACAATGAGATGAGTAGGAGGGGCAGAGATGCAGTCTAGTCAAGACCCATGACCCTGGTAGGTGACTGATCTACAGCCAGGAGAGTAAGTACAACTGCAGAGGTTCTCCCCGAGGAGCCAGGCATGTGAGCCCCGCACTGGGGTCCCCAGCCTGGGGGTCCTGCACTGGAAAGACGAGTACCTAGAATGTTTGGCTTTGAAAGCCAGTGGGGCTTATTTTTGGGAGAACCAGTGGGCTGTGGGAACAGGAGACTACACTTTCAAAGGGTGTACACAAAATCTCACACACTCCGGGACCCAGGGAAGAAACAGTAATTTGAAAGAGTCAGGCTTACCTGCCAATCTTGGAGCTTCTCCTGGAGAGGTGGCAGCAACTGGAGCTCACCCTGGGGACACAGCTCCTGAATGGCAGCCTTTTAGGGGAGCCCTTGCTACCATGCGGACATTGGTGCTGGCACGTACCATTTTGTAATCTTCCCTCTAGCTTATTAGCCTCAGGACCAGTACTGTGAAGCCTCAGGCCAAGAAACACTGGGCAGGGACACAACCCCACTCACCAGCAGACATGCTGTCTTAAGACTCCCTGAGCCCTCAGCCCTGCCCACCAGAGGGCTCAGGACCCAATCTCACACACTGGTGTTCAGGCACCAGACTCAGAATCCCTTGGACCCCACCCTCAGGACCAACCTTATCCACCAGCAGGTGGACAATAGCCCTGGGACTGGCTGGGCTGTAGCTCCACCCACCAGCAGGCCAACACAAGCTTTGGGACACCCCAGACCCTGCAGCCAGACTCCAGGACCCCAAATCCATCCACCATTGAGCCAGCCACCTCATGAGTCAGCCCTGCCAACCAGTGGCTGGCAGCTTCCACACTAGGCAGGGCCTGACAACCAACCAGACTGGGGGCCAGTCATGCCTACCAGACTGCCCACACTAGTCAGGCCGCTACAACAAAAGGGCCCATACAGCCCTCATGGGGACATCCCTAGAGCATACAGCTCTGGTGACCAGAGAGGAGCATGCTGCTGGGGCTCATGACGTCTCCTACACAAGGCCACTTCTCTAAGTTCAGAAAATGTAACCAACCTACCATATACACTGAAATAAAAATAGCAAGGTAGGCAAAATGAGGCAGCAGAGGAACATGTTCCAAACAAAGGAACAGGATAAAACTCCAGAAGGACTAAGTGAAGTAGAGATAGGCAATCTACCTGAGAAAGAGTTCAAGGTAATGATCATAAAGATGATCAAAGAACTCAGAAGAATGGATGAACAGAGTGAAGAATTATAAGCTTTTAACAAAGAATTAGAAAATATAAAGAACAGAAATGAATACAATAACTGAAATGAAAAATACACTAGAAAGAATCAACAGTAGACTAAATGATACAGAGGAATAGATCCACAAGCTGGAAGACAGAGTAATGGAAATCACTGAAGCTAAATAGAAAAAAAAAAAATGAGGACTGTCTAAGAGACCTCTGGGACAAGAACAAATGTATTGACATTTGCATTATAGAGGTCTCAGAAGGACAAGAATGAGAGAAAGGGGCAGATAACACATTTGAAGACCTAATAGCTGCAAACTTCTCCAACCTGGGAAAGGAAACAGACATCCAAGAACAGGAAGCAGAGAAGGTCCCGAACAGGATCAACTCCTGAGAGAACCACACCAAGATACATTGTAATTAAAATGGCAAAAATTAAAGGTAAAAAGACTATTAACAGCAGCAAGGGAAAAGCAACAAGTTACATACAAGGGAACTCCTATAAGGCTATTAGCTGACTTTTCAGTAGAAACTCTGCAGGCCAGAAAGGAATGGCACAGTATATTCAAAGTGATGAAAGGGAAAAACCTACAACAAAGAACACTCTAGTCAGCAAGGCTCTCATTCAGATTTGATGGAGATCAAAAGTTTTATAGATAACCAAAAGCTAAAAGAGTTCAGCATCACCAAGTCAGTTTTAGAAGAACTATTAAAGGGATTTCTTAAGCAAAAAAGAAAAAGCCACAACTAGAAACATGAAAACTACAAAAGTAAAAAGCTCATAGGTAAAGGCAAACACACAGTAAATGTAGCAGATCAACCACGTATACAGATACTAGGAAGGTTAGGAGACAATAGTAGCAAAATCATCTATATATCCATAAAAAGCAGTTAAGGGATACACAAGACAAACAGATTAAAATATGATGTCAAAAACAGTAATTATGAGGGGAGGAGAGTAAAAATTCAGGATTATTAAAATGTTTCACATTAAGAAATCAGCAAATTAATCACATACACATATATAAGTATATATACACACATATAAATACACACATACACCTCATGGTAACTACAAACCAAAAATCTGTAATATTTACATACACCTACAGAAAGGAATCTAACACTAAAGATAGTCATCAAATCACAAGGAAAGAGAACAAAAGAACAAAATAACTACAAAAACAACCCCCAAACAACTACCAAAATGGCAATAAGTACATACATATCAATAATTACTTCAAATGTAAATGGACTAAATGCTCCCATCTAAAGACATAAAGTGGCTGAATGGTTACAAAAATAAGATCCATATATATGCTACCTACAAGAAATTCATTTCAGATCTAAAGACACACACACACACAGACTGAAAGTGAGGGAGTGGAAAAAGGTATTCCATGCAAATACAAATCAAAAGAAAGCTGGGGTGGCAATACTTTTATCAGATAAAATAGACTTCAAAACAAAGACTGTTACAAGGAACAAAGAAGGACATTACATAATGATCAAGCTATCAATCCAAAAAGAAGATACAATAATCATAAATATATATGCACCCAACCTAGAAGTACCTATATAAAGCAAGTATTAACAGACATAAAGGGAGAAAATGACAGTAACACAATAATAGTGGTAACACATCCCTCTTACATCAATGGACAGATTGAGACAGAAAATCAATAAGGAAATACTGGCCTTAAATGACACATTAGACCAGATGACCTTAACAGAATCATATGGAACATTCCATCCAAAAGCAGCAGAATACACATTCTTTTCAAGTGCACATTGAACATCCTCCAAGATAGATCATATGCTAGGTCAAAAAACAAGCCTCAGTAAACTTAAAACTGAAATCATAATCAAGCATCTTTTCCAACCACAACACTATGAGAGTAGAAATCAACTATAAGAAAAAACCTGCAAAACCCACAAACACACGGAGGTTAAACAATATACTACTAAGCAACCAATGAACCACTTAAGAAATCAAAGAATAAATTTAAAAATACCTGGAAACAAAACCAAACCAAAATGATCCAAAACCTATGGGACGCAGAAAAAGCAGTTCTAAGAGAAACGTTTACAGCAATACAAGCTTACCTCAGGAAACAAGAAAAACTTCAAATAAACAACCAATGTTTACACCTAAAGGAGCTAGTAAAAGAAGAACAAACAAAACCCAAAGTTATTAGAAGGAAAAATGATACAGATCAGAGTAGAAATAAATGAAATAAAGACAAAAAAATCACTAGAAAAGATCAATGAAACTAAAAGCTAGTTCTTTGAAAAGATAAACAAAATTGAAAAACCTTTAGCCAGACTCATCAAGGAAAAAAAGAGAGGGTTCAGGAAAAAAAGAGAGGGTTCAAATCAATAAAATCAGACATAAAAAAAGAGAAGTTACAACCAAAACCACAGAAATACAAAGGATTGTAAGAGATTACTCTGAATGACTATATGCCAATACTATGGACAACCTAGATGAAATGGACAAATTCCTAGCAATGTACAATCTCCCAAGACTAACCCAGGAAGAAATAGAAAGTATGAGCAGACTAATTACCAGTAATGAAATTGAATTTTTTTTTTTAATTTGCAAAAAAACAGAAGTCCAGGACCAGTTGTCTTCACAGGTGAATTCTACCATTCAGAGAAGAGTTAACACCTATCCTTCTTCAACTGTTTTTAAAAAAATGGCAGAGGAATTAACACTTCCACACTCGTTCTATGAGGCCAGCATCATCCTGATTCCAAAACCAGACAAAGATACCACACACACAAAATTTACAAGCCAGTATCACTAAAGAACATAGATGCAAAAATACTCAACAAAATTTCAGCAAATGAATCAAACAATACATTAAAAGGATCATGGGTCAACATTTGCAGATCAATCAATGTGATACACCACAGTAATACATTGAAGAATAAAAGCCATATGATCATCTCAACAGATATAGAAAAAGCTTTTGACAAAATTCAACATCCATTTATGATAAAAATTCTCCAGAAAGTGGGTACAGAGGGAACATACCTCAGCCTAATCAAGGCCACGTATAATAACCCCACAGCTAACACCATACTCAGTGGTGAAAATCTGGAAGCTTTCATCAAAGATCAGGAACAAGATAAGGATGCCCACTCTCACATTTTTAGTCAACATATTGGAAGTTCTAGCCACATCAAACCAGACAAGAAAAAGAAAAGAAATCCAAATTAGAAAGGAAGACGTAAAACTGTCACTGTTTGCAGAGGACATGGTAGTATACACAGAATATCCTAAAAGACAGCACCAGAACTACCAGAGCTCACCAGTGAATTCAGTAAAGTTGCAGGGTACATAATTAATATACAGAAATATGTTGCATTTCTATACAATAACAATGAACTATTAGAAAGCAAAATTAATGAAACTATCCTATTTACAATCACACTGAAAAGAATAAAATACCTAGGAATAAATCTACCTAAGGAGGCAAAAGACCTGTACTCAGAAAACTGTAAGACACTGATGAAAGTGAAGACAACACAAACAGATGGAAAGATGTTCCATGTTCACGGACTGGAAGAATTAATATTGTTAAAACTGTCATACTACTCAAGGCAATCTACAGATTCAGTGCAATCCCTATCAAAATACCAATATCACTTTCCACAGAACTAGAACAACTAATTTGTACAGAAACACTAAAGATCCCTAATAGCCAAAACAGTCTTAAAGAACAGAGCTGGAGGTATCACACCCCCTGACTTCAGGCTGTACTGCAAAGCTTTAGTAATCAAAACAGTATCATACCGGCACAAAAACAGACACGTAGATCAGTAGAACAGAAAAGAGAGCCAGAAATAAATGCACACACTTATGGACGAAGACTCTACAACAAAGGAGGCAGGATACACAATGAAGGAAAGACAGTCTCTTCGATAAGTGGTGCTGAGAAAACTGGACAGCTACATGTGAAAGAATGAAATTAAAACATTTTCTAACACCATATACAAAATAAATTCAAAATGGATTAAAGACCTAAATGTAACACTGGAAACCATTAAACTCCTAGAAGAGACATAGGCAGAACACTCTTTGACATAAATCATAGAAGTTTTTTTTTTGATCTCCTAAGACAAAGGAAACAAAAGCAAAAATAAACAAATGGGAGCTAATTAAACTTAAAAGCTTTTGCACAGCAAAGGAAACCATCGACAAAACAAAAAGACAACCTACTGAATGGGAGAAAATATTTGCAAATGATATACCAAGGGGTGAATATCCAAAATACATAAACAGCTCATACAACTCAGCATCAAATAACAAACAACATGACTAAAAAATGGGCAGAAGATATGAGTAGACATTTTTCCAAGGAAGGCATACAGATGGCCAAAAGGCACATGAAAAGATGCTGAGCATCACTAATCATCAGAGAAATGCCTATCAAAACCACAAAGAGATATCAATTTACATCTGTCAGAATGGCTATCATCAAAAAGACCATAAAAAACAAACGTTGGGGAGGATGTGCACAAAAGGGAACACTTGTGCACTGTTAGTGGGAATGTAAATTGGTGCAGCCACTATGGAAAGCAGTATGGAGGTTTCTCAAAAAAAATAAAAGCAGAACTACCATATGATTCAGCACTTCTACTCCTGCATATATATATATCCAAAGAAAACAAATGCTAATTCAAAAAGGTGCATGTGCACCCCAAAGTTCATAGCAGCATTATTTACAATAGCCAAGATATAGATGAACCTAAGTGTATATCAGCTGATGAATGGACGAAGCCGATGTGGCATATGCATACAATGGAACAGTGCTCAACCACACAAAAGAATAAAATCTTCCCATTTGCAACAACATGGATGGAACTGGAGGGTATTATGCTTAGTGGAATAAGTCAGATAGAGAAAGACAAATATGTTATCATTTATATGTGGAATCTAAAAAATAAAACTAGTGAATATAACAAAAAAAGTAACAGGCTCAAAGATATAGAGAACAAACTAGTGTTTACCACTGGGGAGAGGGAAGGAGGGTGGGGCAAGATGGAGTAGGGGATTAAGAGACACAAACTACTATATACAAAATAAATAAGCTACAAGGATATAGTGTGCAGCACAGGGAATAGAGCCAGTATTTTATAATAACTATAAATGGAGTGGTAATCTATAAAACTTTTGAGTCACTATGTTGTACACCTGAAGCTAATATAATACTGTAAATCAACTATCAATAAAAAAATAGATTGGGTGCGGTAAACTGCTCAGCAAGTTGCTTTCACATTAAGATTCATTTAAAGGCAACAGATGGAAGATAAAGAGCTGGGCATTGCAGCAGCACAAAAATCAATGCGTTTCTTTTAAGGCAAAGAGGTTTTGAGATTTGCTACAGAAACTTACTGCCATGAACGTCTAAAAACCTCCCAAACTAGGCTGATCCTCTTTAAATTTCTGAAGTAGAAACCTACCTGTAGCCTGAGAAGTGGTGTATGATTGATCCAGCTGCCAGGCATCAGAAGACGGGTTCCTTACGATTGTCTGTAGTAAAATGTCCCACCACTACACAGGGCAAAAATTGGAGAGCTTTTGAAACTGCACACAAGCACTTGAAAGGTAATGGTGAATGGAAACACCTGCAAGAAATGTATCACTTTTATTAAGAAACAATGGTTGTACAATTTAAGATAAAAACCAGGTGTCCGATGAGTTGTTTCAGAAGGTAGAAAATTGCTCTTTGTGAGAAATCATGGTAAAAAGACTCATTCCATTTGTTGGGCCAAACATTTTATTCACAGAATCTTCCTTTCCTTCTTAACTCTCTGCTCAAATAACTCATAAGGCTGGAAGCCGACATTTGATATTTACACAGCTCAAAATCTGAATGCTCACTAATGTTCTACATCCTCCACTGCTGTCTAGTCCCTCCTCCTCCTCCAGTCTTTGTTCTTAAATTGTAATGCTGAATCAAGAGCTCAAAGGCTGAATAAATCAAATCCCCACCAGCCCTCCCCTAGCCCCACACCACATAATCTGTTAGGAAATCCTACTTTAAAAATCATCCTCTTTTTTGGAGGAGGATACCATTCTCTGGAATGAAAGCAACTAGCACAGAAATGACTTGTGATTGCAAGTGATACACAAAGACAGTTTTATTGCTCTGGGGAGTAACTACTGCTTCTCTCGTTGTTTCACGGAAGTCTTCTTTACATCTGAAAAGAAATAAATAATTCAGTGTGCCAAGGAACTGTTACAGCCTTTTCCCTTAAAAAATGTAAGTCATGACTTCTAAATGTAGACCAAGCTCTTCCCCCCACCTATCTGTGGTACCCTTGTAGCTTGCCTTACTTGACTGAAATTGAGGAAATTTGGTAGGATGCTTAGTGATTTCATAGGTAAAGCTCAGGGAAGTGGTGTCAGTATGATACCGAGACGAGAAAAGGGCAATGTGCCCCAGGCACCAGCCAATACAAACCAACTACCTATGGTGAGGTTAAGGGTCACCCCAAGCAGCCTACTTCAAAAACTTCTAAGAATCCTAATAGAACCCTGAGGGCATGTCCTTGCACTGAGCACCGAATGATGTAAGACGCTAAGTCTATAATTCTCTGCCCTTCTCGCACCAGGTAACCAGAGAGCAAAAGCTGCACCCCACCCCATTCCTGGTGTGTGTCCTCCCTTCTGTCCCTGGCTTAGAATCTTAGGAATGTTTCCTATTTTTTGTGTTCCTGCCAACCAGCTGATGAAGAGTGGAAACAGGAATTAGAAACCATCATAAGGTAAGGGAATAAGATCTTAGCAAGCGTTCATTTACTCCTGGGATGCAAGTCAGACTCTGTGCAGGGGCTGGCAGTACGGAACTGAGTGAGATGTCATCCCTGGTCCCTCCCTTCTCTGCACTGTCCACTGTGAAGAAGCTGCTAGAAAGAGCACACAGAGTCTCCCACCCCAGCCTGGTACATACTGAACGTATTCTGACGCTTATGACTAGTTCTTTTACTGACAAATATTGTTTATACTCATTTTCAAATGTCACACCAATCAGTTAGTAACAATGGATTTTATCTATACTGACAGTTCTTTCAACCTAAGAATGAACTGTCACAGATGAGTTCCACGCACACTTTTCAGGATAAAGCTATTGAGAATAAAATGCTTTGTTTATCTAATAAGGGCAGAATTACTCATAATTCTGTTTACTCCTAGCCAAAGAGAAAAAACTACAACAAATGGAGGATCTCGATTTCAGATCTCCATGCCATTCTTCTCCATGTGCATCTGTCAGATGCTCAGGTCTTTGCTACAATGTCTGCCATGCCAGCTGGTCCACCAATGAGCACGTCCACTGGCCCAGAGCTAATTTATTGGTTTACGGTTATTCCCGACCTGGTGTTTTCCACATCCCCTCACCACAGGCATCTGGCACTGCGAGCGAAATCAGCTGGAGGTAGGTTAAAAAGAGCAAAGTATGAAAACTACTGTTTTCCAAATACAGACAGGAACGGTGGTAAGGATTCTCAGCCCCACCCTGAGCTGTAACAGAATATATAAACATTTTTACATTAACCCTTCACATTCATACTCATTACACATATACTCATATATTCCACCAGATATTCTCATCATCACAGACACCCCCACCCCAGTATCAGTGCTTATAACAGTGTATAACAGAATACACGCTACACAGATATATATACCCTGTAAAAATCCACAAAAACACCCAGAAGCCCCAAAGAATAGAGGCATAAACAGATACAAGAATAGAGCTGTTACTCAGCAGAAAAGTATCCAAGTGAACGGAGGCTGATGAAGAAACTGGAGATGGGGGTTAGGAAGTTAAAAAATATATGCAGAAGGGAGGAAAGGTGCTCAGGAAATGACCACAAGGTATTTATTAGAATCCTTAAAATATATCAGGTCATCTTCCCAGAAGAATGGAAAAGGTTTGGTGAAAGTGGCACAGACCAACTCAGCTTTCACGGTCTTTCTTCACTTGACGCAATGACCAAATTCAAGCTCCACAGCATTTCATTTTGGATAACTAGGCAGGAAGAAGGTACAAAAAAATCCAACTATTTGAATTGTGTCTAAATACTTTAGAACTTGATAGAAACTTTTCAAGTGCATTAATGGTTTTAGTTGGATAAAAAAGCAAATAAAGGGTCAAAATAAATTCTTATTAAAAAATGAAAAAGCATTTGTAATGTGACAAGAATTGTAGTAAAGAGTAGACATTAAATTAAAATAATTCACATGTCCACTGTTTTCTCCTGTTACCTCATCTAGGACTCTGGTCAAGCTGTGAAGTGGGCACACAAGTACACACACACACACAGTATGTTTTCTGTCTGGTCTCATTTGTTATTTGATCTTCTAAGGGTTTTGTTAACAAACTACACCCTCTATCTGTGGGGCACAAAATTACATAGTCTTGACCCAGAGAAAGAGGAGAGGACTTTAAGAGACCTTTCTCCTCCAGTTAGTGGGTATCTGACCCTCTGCAAAACGTCTTTTTTCCCTTTTAAAAGGGGCTGAAATCAATTTCAGCCTGGATTGAAAACTAAGTTAACCAAGGGGAATAAATTGTTTATAAAAATATTAATTGGCGTCTGTTAGATGTATTTTCTTATATCCAAAGACGAGAGATAAAAGCCAATTCCCACAGCATGTCCAGCATCCTGTTCTTACACGCGCTCATTGTGTTGTATGCGGGCCCTAATGTGCCCACACGTATCCTCCTGTTAATAAGACCAACAGAGGTATTCAGACTGAAAGGAACACATACTCACTAAAACCAGAATTTAAAACCTAATCGGCTCAGTTAAATGCTGTCTGTGTACATCAACACTGTTTCGGTTACTAGGAAAGGTGACATTTCCCATCAACATAAAAAGGGTGATTACTATAAATGTAAAGCTTTGTCCAGAGTTATCCTGTCAAGACTCCAGATATGCAGCAACCAAACAGCCCCGAGGGACAGGTTCTGCTACGAAACAGTAAGAAAAGTAGCTTTTGTTGTTGTTTAAGAGGATATTTAACACGTGGTATTCATAGCACCATCAGTCTGAGGACCTCTACATAGTTCAAGGACAGTACCTTTCGAGTCCGTGCACAGGTTTTCGCCTCATTCAGCATCGCTTAGCACAGACCCTCACTGGCACCGCACAGCTGTCCATGTCCAGGTCAACAAATTGATCTGAAAACCCTCTGACTTTGGAGAAACAGTAGCCACATTTTAGGTATCAAAAACCCCAAGGCAGCTTAAGAGACCTCCTCAAAGTGACCCAGTGGTTCTAGGACACTTATCTCAAACCCCATCAGAGAACAGCTCGACAGTGGAATAAACACACCTCCCCCTGGGCGAGCCCAGGAGACCCAGAGAGCCGCCTCTTGATCTAAGAACACAGCCTGCATCCAGCGCAAAAGGAGAGGCCTCTGTCCGGGTGCAAAGAGAGGAGCTGGTGAGTCTGCTGGCCTCCAGAGCACGTACCTGGGTGAGGCGGTGGAGGCCCAGGCTAAGTGAAGAACAGAAGATAAAAACACTGACTTCTGTGCTCCATTCTCCTCCTGAGTGATCACAAACCACACAAGAGCACACACACACACCTACACACACTACCCTGACCCTGGTCCTCTCTCTCAAAAGTATCCCATGGGAGGAAAACCAGACCTTTGAGATGATTAGCAAAAGAGGGTCATGTTTCTACATAGAATAAAACACATACCCCCACATAGCGATCAAGAACATTAAGATGCCTTATTAAAAAAATAAATAACGAGGAAAACTTTCCATGTTGGTTGTGATTTGGCCCGATTGACACATCACACCCACTAGAAACGGGTTTACTCATTAGCCTGACTAGTCATGACTCTATCAGAGATGCCGGGCAGAGCTGAATCTCTGAGTAAGAAGCCTTTCAAAGACCTGCCCACTTGGAACCAGCCCGGCAGGGGAGCCGTGGCTCTCTGGGTGCCACCAGGGCCAGGCTTCTCCTGGGCCCTCCTGGCGTTACCATCTCGGCTCCAGGCTGATGCGCTGCATGTAGAAGACTGAGCGGATATGTCTGTCTTTCCCAATTCATACACAACCTCTCTTTCTTATTAATGTTGAGCCGTAGAGGGATGCTGCAGGTTTGTTCTAAGTACAGAACACAGGAGGTGTGAAAGTGTATGACTTCTGCTTAGGAAAAAAAACCCCAGCAAAACGTGGAAAAGGATTCCCAGCGGGCCTGCTCCGGTGTCGGCAGGGCTCCTGGGGACGACCACTTCTCCCCCAGCACAGCAGAGAAGGTCCAGCCCCAGTGTCACCCGTGTCTCTGTTCCTTTGGCCACTTGTTGTTCCTGGTGAAGGTGCTTCAAGCGCCTGACTGACTGAAAAGTTGTGCTGAGGGGTGGCAGGGTGACAGAACAAGGGGACAAGGCCACAGGAGCATAATGACTGTTGTGGCCGGGAGTTTTCAGAACAGCAACAAAAGGGGTCATCTTGTCCGAGACCACGGATGTAAAACCAGCAGCTCTGGGGACGCAGACGTCAGTAAGCACAGTGCTGAATATTCTGGTAAACAAAACATACACCAAATGGACCGGCTGTTCAACCGTAGAGAACTGTTTTTTCTGTTTCAGGGTTGAGGGGCTTCTAATCCAGAGTCCACAAATGCCATCTTCATAGTCATGAGAAACCCGAGAAGCCCCCTCTGGGGATCCTCTGGTGCAGGGCTGGTTCGATGCTCGGGGGGTAATTCGGCGCGAACCAAGGTGAAATGCTGGCCGGCGCCGGCTCCCCTCTGCCTCCGCTCTCGCTCCTCCAGGCAGGCCTCAGTTCTTCTTGTCCTCCTTCTGAGGCTGGCCTTTGCTGGTCCCCAGGTTGTTCCACACCTCTGTGTACATGAGGGTCCCAAGGAAGACAAACAAGGTGCCCAGCCAGTGCCACAGGGTGAAAGGGTTCCGGAAGTACAAGATGGAGAAAATGAGGCTCACGAACTTGCGGAGAGTCACGACGAGCGTGACGGTGAGCGAGGCGCACTCTGTGGTGAGGATGAACACACCGCGGATGCACACGTACCTGGAGGGGCGGGGTTAAGGCGCTTTTCGGTGGACTACCGAGAGGTCAGCGGCAGAACCTTCTGGCAAGGCTCTGAGCTTCGATATTCCTACTGAAGGAACCAGAAAACGTGGGGATCAGCTACGGCTGCTCTGAGGCTCTCCCTTGGCCGAACACCCTGCAGAACTCCCGTCCGGCCATTCTGGTTGTGGGGCCTAACGTCGAAGGGCCTGAAGCCCTCCTATGATTATTCTGGATTCTTCTCACAGTTCACACTGAAGGCTGTCTCCCTAGTAATGACAGAGAGTAACTCTCAGTAAAGGCGAGCACATCCCTCTTTATTTGATCTGGTCCCGGGTCCTTCCACCCCCTCCTCTACAAAGGATCTCTGTAGGGCAGTCCTCTGAGGTGACTTCAGAGGAATGAGGTCAATCTCAGTTGTTTCAAAGATGATTTTTAGAAAGGGCTTGAGGTCATTCAAAAGAACGTTTTTAAAAAAAAGTAGGTTTTCATTAATTTGAAATTTTTGCAGAATTTTGAGACAGCTTGTGAAATATCCTAGGATGGTAGAAATCACAAAGCATTGGTGTCATATGCTAATTCTTGATTACCCACTGATTTCCACACCTGCACCTAGAGCTTCTCCTTCATGGTGCCCTGTGGCTGACTGACCCTCCGACCACCACTGTCTCTCCGGCCCCCGACAAAGGAGCTCGCTGGCTGGGCTTGTCTCCCACTTACTGCAAAACAGATCAAGGCAAAAACAAAACTCATGTCACTGCACCATTAGAAGAAAAGAATAAACTTTCCCGGGCCAAAATAACACAGAGATGACCGGATGGCAGAGGAGTGCAAAGGATACTGAGTGATGACATTCATGAGGAGGTAGAACCACATGATGGGCACTGTCACACCAATGCCTGGAACTTGATACAGTTCTGCAAAGATTAAGAGGGGAGACAGTTGCATCACTTTTGACGGCTTAAGTCTTCATCTTTTTTGAATCGAGTAATACAGATGAACATAACAGAGGCAGCAACGTTCTCTCTCGCAGAGAGATTTGGACCTTCCACCACTTTACTTGCCTTGATTCCAGAATATTATCAGCCTCAAGAGTCATTACACTGGTTCCTTAAAACAAATTATAATTTATTTTACTTTTAAAATAGACTCTTTACCATTTGCCTGAATAGGACCCCACTTTACAAAGAAAGACTGTGAAACATAGAGAAGTTCAAAATGATATGGTCTTAACTGACCATTAATACAAGATGAGAGACAACCTATAACTAAATGCCATCTGGAAATATGTTCAGTACTGCTAGTAACCAATTCTAAGTTATACAAGGTTGTACCATTCTGTATCTATTAAATTAGCTGTTAAACATTGATAAATAATATCCTAATCTGGCAAAATGGTAGTGAAACTGGCAGCCATTCAGTGGGTGGTAGCATAAATTGGTGTTTTTTTAAAAAATCAATTTCACATTATGTATCAAGGGGCCATAAAAGTATTGCTACTCACTTTTAGGAGTTAATTGTAGTTACCTTAAAAGAAGAAAAAGTTCTACATGCATCGCAGTAGTATTTGCAATAAGGAAAAACTCTGAATCAATCTAAATGTCCAATGATAGAGCAAGGACTATGTAAGCAAAGATACTTTAACTAGATGAGGCATTATATATTTGATATAAACAAAGATCATATACAGTCACATAAAAAACTCAGAATGAAAGTGAGAAAGTAAGTATAAAATTATACTTACACAAGGATTATGACTCAGACTGAAAGTGAAAAAGCAAGTATAAAATTATACCTACACAAGGATTACACAAGAATGTATGTAAACAGTGTTGGGAAGGACACCGATAAAATGAAATTAGCTCATGGGTAGGGTGATCGAACTGTACCTTTTCTTCCTTTAAATACCTACTTATGTTAGCTTTATATAATGAGGCCTACACAGTACATACTTGGGAGGAAATAAAATATCCAAGATCAAAGAAAATAAGGACATATACACCCTTGAAGGGTCAGTTTTTCTGAATTGCTGAATTGTTTGGGGCTTTGAATTATACAGCATAACTCAGGAAAGTCTAACAAAGTGATGTTGCGATCTGGTTAGTAAATGAACATTAATTTTCTTTTGCAAAAAATAACATTTCATATACCTAAATAACTTGTTATAATTGTATGTCTGACTAGTGGGAAATCCCAATATTATACTGTCTCTGAAATACTTAACAAGTACTGAAATGAAAAGTAAGCTACCAAGTGTTATTACTGTTTAATAACTTCAGAGATCCACTGTATCAGTTTGCTGGGGAAAGAGGCAATTAGTAGGGCTTTATTTAGACGAATGTTCAGTGCCCTTAGGAAATTCTAGGATAAAAGGTTCATCTCAGACACTTAAGCAAGAGAAAAAAATGTATACTTAGGGGTGATTCTAAGGAAGTTGAAGGCAGATTCTTAAAAAAAAAAAATTATATAAATACCCATCCCTGCAACTTTTAGAAGGAACATTCTAGTAACTAAATCATTATTAATCCCAAGGAATTTGACAATGTGTTTATTTCAATAGCCCTTTGCTATGTGGGGGCTCTAAGAGACCTGAAAAATCACTGCATCAAAAATCAGCTATATGTCAATTATATCTCAGTTTAAAAAGTCAGAAATAAGCGAGTAATTCAGGGCCTTAAAAACTTTCTTACACTCTACCTTCATTACACATTTATTTGCGGGCAAATGGGAGAGGCAATTTTGCAAACAGAGAACAGCCACAACTTCACAGTCCACAATCAGAGAGCAAACAAATGTTCACTGAGCAGCTACTGCCATTCTATGCAACACACTTGCCACTTTAGGTCTGAACAACATAAAGCCTTAGTTTTAAAAATGTTTCTCTGAAAGAGGCTCACAGATGTAGAGAAGGAAATGGTGGTTACCAGTGGGGAGAGGGAAGGGGGAGGAGCAAGATGGAGGTGGAGGATTAAGAGGTACAAATTGTCAGGTATAAAACAAGCTACAAGGAGGTATTGTACAACATGGGGCATACAGCCCATATTTTATAATAACTATAAATGGAGTATAACTTTTAAAAATTGTGCTATATTCTATACCTGTAACATATAATATTGTACATCAACTATACTTCAATTAAAAAATATGATATTGTAAAATAAATACATAAACTTAAAAAAAAACCCAAAAGACAAAAAATGTTTCTTTCTTCCTTGTGTATTCATTGTCTGTATACTACACACTGTCTTTTAATAGATAATCAGATTATACAAGTAATTTCTCTCAAGTTAACTGGCAATAGCTTATTAAACAGCCACTTTAAAAAATCACAGCTAACTTACACTGTAGACATTTGAACTAATTTTGCTTATTCCTACCGCCTACCTACCCTGTAACTAGGAAAAAGCCCTGTTGTCATTTTCACCCTCCTGGGTCTGAGGTGGCTCGGCCTGGATCTCTGAGCGGATCTGCCCTTCCCAGCAGAGAAGGATGAACAGGAGTGGAGAGAGCTGGACCACTGCCTAACTGTTCAAGGCTCCAGTCTCTGCAATGTGTTATTACTATTCGTTTGCATTTTCAGAATATCAAACATTCCACATTCAAATGCAAACACACAAATTCCAAAGCAAAATAGAAAGTTTGAAGATACTGTCTTGTTTGATTTGCAAATAACTGAGAAGTGCTTATAAAAGCTTTGGCTGCTGCAACTACAGATTAATGGTCCTATATTCCTGGAAGGTGGAATGGGGACAACTTCAGGGGGACAGACAATTTCAGGGGGACAGATGATTTGGATAAAATCACGAAAAAATTTCAAATTCCCAGTTTATCCCTTTTCACTCCCTTCCCCCACTGGTAACCACAAATTTGCTTTCTATGTCTGTGAGTCTGTTTCTGTTTTGTAAATAAGTTCATTTGTCTTTTTTGTTTTTTTTTTTTAGAGTCTATGTGTAAGTGACATCATGTGGTATTTTTCTTTCTCTTTTGACTTACTTCACTCAGAATGACTTCGAGGTTGCAGATACTAACTAATATATATAAAATAGATGAACAACAAGTTTATACTGTATAGCACAGGGAACTATATTCAATATCTTGTAACCTATGGTGAAGAAGAATATGAGAACAAATGTATATATTCCTATGTGACTGAAGTATTGTGCTGTACACCAGAAACTGACACAACATTGTAAACTGACTGTACTTCAATAAAAACATATGAAAAACAAATCATGAAAAAGCAGTGGTCAAGTCAAGAGTAAAACTGAGACGTTGCCTCTGAAACTCTCAGGTAATTCTACTGAATAACCCCAGACTCACCAGACTTATTGAATAGAACTGCATGGTCATAAATATCAGATGCCAAGAAGATGAAACCAGGAAGTGGAAGGGCATGCTATGGGAAGAAACATTTCACGTAAATTTAACTGCAAAAACATTACAGAATAATTAGAGTATCTTTACAATGATTGAAAGTTTTACAAGTTGTTTAACAGGCAACATCAAGAAAGGCAAGTCAGACTTATTAAGTTAAATGTATCCAGTGCTCCTGACCACTTGACACTCTATGGTATGATATCAACCCCAGAATTAACAGTCTGTGCCCTGTGGAGTGTGATGGTCACTACGTACAAAACTAAAAAAGAGAGCCAGCACCTTTTTACTCAACAAAAGAGAATGGGATATGTAAACACACAGTCATTCTAACCTAACGATTTGCCACATTTTACTATTTTTGAGACCAGTTAAGCAAATATAATGGATTTAAAAATTATATGGAATGTGAAGGCAGATTTTAGCATGTTCAGGAAACTAGTGGGAAAAGAGAGTGGAGAACAATATGATGTCAGGGAAAAAGAAACGAAGACAAGAATAAAGAGAGACTGAAGAAGGAAGGGGAAACAACAGGTAAGCAAAGATTAATGGGCTTGGCCACAACCCACAACCACCACCGCCACAATCATAAGGAATCACAGCTAACCTTAACCAAGCAGTTAACTATGAGCCAGGTATTGTGCTAAAAAAGTCATGTGAACCAAACAGAATGTTCCTTTATTTTAAAAATTCCTGGCCACATACTCTAGCTCCCAATTAAATATCTCAAATTGCTCATCTGATACTTCAGTACAAAAAGTTGGCAGGGAAGGAATCCCTGAGGTTGTTGAACCTGGAGGCAACCCTGTCACTGTGACCTTGAGGGGCTGTACTTTGGACATTTTTTAATAGGAAAGAGGGGCGAGAAAGAGGAACACTAGAGGAGGTGGCTCTAGATCAGCAGTTTCAAACAAAGAAGAGTGAACGTATGTAATTAACTAATTAAACTCTCCATCAGATGAATAAAGCCCAACTGAGGAACGTAACTGCTCAAACCCCAACCTCCTCAGCTCTCCCAAAGGCCTGCCTGCACACATGCTCCTTGGCTTGTGGCTCTTGGACCTTCTATTCCCATTTCCGGTTTCCATCTTGGTTTTAACTTGATTTCATCTGTGGGAACCTTGGGTTCCTTGTCCCGTGGGGCAGTACCTGGTTAGCAGACATGTTCTGTTTACACTGACTGATTATGATCACCTCCTGCAGAGGACTGTGGCAGTCTATCAAAAGTGTCAGAGTCCGTGGGTCCCAAAGCACCTTACTGGATAATAAATATCGGAAGGATGGCATATCATATTTGAAAAAACATATCACATATATGTAATTACATATGTGTACATACAGTAATAACTCAGTGATTTTCATCTTCCCCGGGTTCAAGAAATCGCTTACATTATAAAACAAAGCCTCCTTGGAGTGTTTTCCGAATTGTTTGTAGAGAGTCTCTTGGAAAATACCCATCCTTGCTGACATCAGAAGAGCAAAAGTCAGTGCCCCAATACCTAGAAAGCAAACATCCAGTTACAAGACGCCTGCATTTGCAAACTGCCAGATCTTTTCTTAAAGAACACTTACTAAGTTCTACAAATATTACACACTAAATGTAAATGTACAAAATTTAAAAAGTAATAAAAAACCAACCACGATATTACCATCCTATCCTACACAGTTTGCTACGGCTCTCTATGCATACTTATGCATATATTTAATGCTAAGACATGATCATAATGAATATATAACTTTGTATCTTGCTTTCCTAACGATTTTCCCCTAGATTTTCCTTCAAGTCATTCATTAAAATTTTTTCAAAAGTATGATTTAATAGCTGCGTATTATTCTTTCATGTGGGTGCACCATACTTAGATGTCTTACCATAAGAGAAGGGTTAGATTACCTCTGACTATTTCATGATTAAAATCAACTTACATCCTAGTATATAAATCTTTCAACAAAATGTTGATTATTTCCTTAGGATAAACGCTCATAAGTGGGATTACTGAGTCAAAGGTTGTAGACACTTTAAAAAATTCAATACATAATTTTTTTTCCAGAAAGGCTGTATCAATTTACCATAAAATTATATGAAAATAGTCGTCTTACTGCCCCCACCAGCAGCAGTGAGAATAATTATTTTTTATCTTGCCAATAGACCAAAAATAAAAAGGTACTGCATTTTGGCTTCAATTTGCATTTCTCTGATTATTAGACTGAACATAAGATGACTGGACATTAATTTTTTTCCCCATGAACTGTGTGTTCATACCTTTTGCAAGTTTTTCTCATTAGGTAAAGTATTTTTCTAAGAGCTCATAAAGATCTTTCTATGTAAAGAAGAGCAACCAAAAGGGATAAAGTTTCAAAGCCAAGAAGCCAGGAGAAGACAGCTCTTTCATGGCTCCTTCTCTTCCACACAGTCGGCCCTGATCTGCTACTGCCGTCACTGAGCGCACCTGGGAAGGGGTGCCCTCCTGTCTCACACCCAGTGAGGGCAAAGCTCTGTAGGAGTTGTCTGATTAATTCCACAAAGAGCTACTTGCATTTTAAAAAATTCTCCAGGAGATGATTGGTCAGGTTTGGGAACGCTGCCATGTGGAACAGCTTAGGAAGAAAATTAATCTAAGATTTAGAAATGGGTCCCTTGGAAATTTCAAGAGTCAACTGCTGTAATGTGCCATCCTTTTGTAGAAGCTTCTGCTCAGCAGACACATCATAAAGAAATGGATGACACTCTAAGCACTGCTCCCAGAGAGCGTGAGGGGCAACCAGACACGGACTTTACCCTCAGCACCCGAGCCACTGAGGAAAACATCCGTGTTGTAGAACACACCACCGTGAACATGGACATTTTCTCTTTTTCGTTTCTTGAACACTAAGGTTCAGAGGTACATCATCCCAGGTGCCTCTCTCTTCCACGACACAATTTGTTTAGCCGAAGCTTCTTGCCAAGAAACATATCCCTCAGGAGCAAACTCTGAAAACAGAACTGCAGAGGCAATTAGCTTCATTGTAATTACTGTACTTGCCTAGCAACCACCATGCAAATGCCTGGAATCCATCATTCTCACTCGAGCTGGACTCGGAAGTCTAGGAAATAAGAAAAAATACAAGGTACAGAGACCACAACTACCTGCAAGGGGCCTAGACACTAGGGGACCGTTCGTGAGCCACTTCCCTCCACTATTCTCTTTCAGAGGTTTAAACCCTTGTATTACATGAGCATTTACATTTATTGTATCATTAATAAGTACCTGGGCCCCCATGGCAAGTAGTGAATATAAATGATTTGTGAGTAGATTCTTACCACTTGCTTTGCTGACATGAAAGTGCAAATAAATATCCCCACAGACACCAGGGCAATGGAGGTATATTTGAATATACTGTATCTGCAAAAAGAAGAACAAGAAGACTTTAGGGAAGTACAGATATGAATTTCCACATGACGTGTACAGTCAGGCAGCTCATGAGAGTGCAAATCACCAAAACACGGTCGAGGGGAACCACTTCCCAGTAAGTCTGTGTGCCAAAGAATCAGGATGCTGACTGGTCCTAAACAACCCCCTTCCTTAGTGCTGTTTAGAACAGTCAGTTACCGATAGTTTGTGGACCAATAGACTATTTCATCAGGAAATCAAAAAAAGACACAGACCTGACATGAGAGTCCATCCTGCTCTGGACTCCAAATGAACGCCTGACTGAGATCTTAATGGACACCTGTTGCTTTTCTTGGCTTCTGGGGCCCAAACCGGAGTGTGAGGAGACCCACCACGCACCATGCAGAGGAAGAACAGAGCCTCGGGGACAAGCAGCAGGATTCGATACTCAGAAAACAATTCAATTGTCTGTGTTCAGGGAGGGTACTGTTCTTATGCTTTGGAGTGACTTAAATATTGTTTTTAAATGTTGGCATAGCTGAATAAAGGGAGCAATATTAAACTAATGGGGCTATTAGCATGAATAACAGTGGCATTTCACATTAACCAAAATAGCATCAATTAACATCCTTCTCAGGCTCTTGGTGATAAAGCTAAGGGCCTCAGGCAAAAATGAAAACCTTATACACATCTGAAGTTTCCTACTCAAATACTCTGCATAGTTTTGCTCACAGCACCTTATACAAAGGCCAACAAAACTGGGTAAAAAGGCCGAGCAAGGAGCCAAGGGCACCACAGTTAGAGAAGAGGGGTGGGAGAAGGGAAGAGGCACTCCTTGGGGCAGATAGCAAAATCAGGGAACTCTTCAGTGTGGAAAGATCAGAGAGAGAGGTTTGTAATTCAGGCCTAAAAAATAGTGAAGGCCGTGGTTAAGGTGAATATAGATTCAGTCTTCAAATCCTGGAATGAGGAACACACTGTGAACCTGAAGGGGCTCTGCTCAAGGTAAATAAAAGGAGATAAAAAAATTACTAATTCTTGATCTTAGACAGTTTAACTTGGGGAAATTCCTGCTCTCTGACTGATAAACACTGAAGAAGGTTTAAGATGAGAGAGATTTAAGATGACAGACTCAAAACAAGTCCTTAAGGAAAACAGATGTTTGAGAAAGGCCCCTCAAATTTCGGGGCACTATCAGGAGAATACATTCCTTTTATAATATGTTCTTTTGTATCCCTGTTATGAGTCAAAAAATCAAAGGTTAGAAAGGCCATGGTCTGTCCCAAGGTGAACTTTACACTACCGAGAAGCACAGGGTTCACTTCAAGGGTAATGATGTTGGCCACTACTCAAGCAAGCTTGAAAAGAGAGAACCTAGAAGAGGAACCAGCAGCAGCGGTGCTCACCTGGGGGAACATAAGCCTCAGGAGATAAAGATCAGGAGCCTAGTAGGACAGGACAGTTGTCCTTTCAATGACACAGCCCTTATTACTTAAAAACTCTTGGTTCCCACACTGAACTGACAGCTACTTTCCAAGCTGCTTTGAAAAAGCATCCCAGCACTTCTGATATTTCCCAACCGCCCCCCGAAGACAGCCACTGGTGACAGCCCCAAAGAACAGCCCTGAAGCTTTTCATCCCGTCTCCACGGCCACGGGGGCCCTTTGTTACGGATTTTCCTTGCAGTATGTGTGAGGGTCCCTCAGTTCACCATGTGGTTCTGATGAACGCCCCCTAGGACAGCGCCGGCCCTCGGAACTTCTGTGAGGGTGGAAATGTCCACACTGGGACTCTCCACTGTGGTCACCACTAGCCACATGTGGCTACTGGGGACTTAAACTGTGACTAGTGAGATGGAGAAACTACATATTTAATTTCATTTACTTTTAAATGTTTAAATTTAAATGTAAATAGTCACATGTAGCCAGTGGTGACCACGTGGGACAGTGAAGTTTTAGATCCACTGGCTTCGGAGGTTAGTGTGGAACTAAGGATTTAACGATGACAAGAGCTACTTAGCTCAGCGCAGAGAGAACGCTGCGGCTGCTCTCACTGGCCCGCTGCCTCGGGAGCAGGCAGCATTGTCACACAGAGAACTAGGGGCAAACACAGCACTGTGGGGAGAAAGGGAATCCCCACCAGCTCACGGCTGAGGCTCAGGATAGCCTTCCTGCACGTAAAATATTAAAAAGTATTGCTTACCTTTTCTTCAAAATGATAATTCCTAGAATCATGTTGGCAATTAGGGAACCCTGTAAAAAGAGACGACAGAGCTTCAGTGCACTAGGGAAAGAAAACCGCATAATTTAAGATACATATGAACATGGACAAGAGGGGAAAACAGGTGGAAAGGAGGGTGTTAGGATGGAATGATTAGCAAGGTTCATTTGTTCTTATGATGGCAAAAAGTACAAACCATAAAAATCTATCACACAAAATAACAGGAACTTTTAAAGATGACAGAGAATAAAAATGATCACTTCCCACTAAGTGGTCACAACAGAAGCTAAGGCTGGCAGGAATAAATTATATTATAGGCTTATTTTTGCCAAAGTTTCCATCTAATTTATAGGAGCATTTATTTATTTATTTAGTTCTAAAAGCGGTTTTATCAAAAGCAGTTCTTTAAATGCAAAATTAAATAACTATTCTTGATTGGTTTACAAGGGTTCACATGGTACACAGTGAGTCAGACTGAATTTGATACATTTAGCTAGTGGTTTTGGATTACAGGAGCTCTTTATAAACTTCTCCTCACCCACAGTTTTACTGAATGAAGTTGTGCAGGGATCTCTGTTCTCTGGAAAGGCATCAATCAATCAGCAAGTGTTTATTGAAAGTCTACTAGGTGCTTAATGCTTTGAAGGTCATCTTAGTAATTATGATCAGCTCTGGAAAGTCCCATTAGGAATAGCACGTTCCGTCTCACAAAAATCTCAGGCCACACAGAGATGATCTAATTCTAATTTTCACGTACTGTGCATTCTTCTGCGAGCCTAACCACACTCCCCCACTGAGTTTCTTTCCTGTTCCTCAGGAAACACTCTGTTCTCATTTATGTACAAACTAAATGTGGATCTCCCACCATGCATGAGACGAAAACCTCTGTTGCTTTGGGAGAAAATCTACCTCCATCAGGAACCTCCCTTTATCCAATTATCCCAAGTCTCTGCTTTCAAAAAAGTCAGAAAAGGGATATACCTATTTCATGTACTAGAGGTAAATGTAATTTTATGAAAGAAACAAAGAGTGATGACAAATAAGTTAAATAACATTCATAGCAAAACTAAATATAAAATTAACCAGATGAAGGAAATTAAAGGTAAAATCTGTGTCCCGAGGAGATATTAACTCTTCTTTTATTAGTTGCTCGTAAGACCTCTCATAAATAAACATAAACCACCCACCTTCCAATTTCTCTCTTTTTGTCTCACTTCTCAGATGGAAGCCAGCCTCTGCTTACTCCTTCGTAAGACCTATTCTTGTATCTGAGCCTTTACATCTTACAGGATCTTTCTACCTCTTCCATGTGTTTAATGCACCCACTTAGCTGCATCTCCCAGAGGAACGCACGCACGAGCGCCCGCAGCACTTACGGATCTAAATATCATGTGCAGCGGCATGGCGATGTTGAGGTTCAGGGCGTAGTTGTTCACCACGCTGACGGTGAAGAACATGGTCACCATCACGGCATAGTACCTGAGATGCAGAGACAACAGCTCACACCACACAGAATCTGCTATTTCAAGAAAACCAAGTAGAGAAGGAAACGCATACTTCTGGATAAAAATGTATTATGCTTGTGGCCTCTGTATTAAAAGATCGTATCACTATTAGAATGTGAAGTCAAAGACTAGGTACATATGAAAATACTTCACAAAGCCAGACTGATGTGGAAGAAGTCTGGACTAAAGAATGTTTCAAGAAACACTATTTTAATATGTTTCAAGTATGCATAGCAATAAAAATGAGGCTTCAAAAAGTTACCTAATATACATACAGCAATAGGGTTTTTTTTTAAGTGAATAGATAATTATTATTCTGTAAGTTCTTTGTATATAATTTTCATACACGTCTAAAGAACTTGTAAATGGTTAAACTCTCAAATATTTCCTCTACAAACTTGTTAATACCATTGTCACTGTTTCTAAAAATATTTGCTCAGTCAACAGTTACTTTTAGCCTAGAAGCTGTTAAAATTACCCCACCTTCTGAACCAGTGGCCTCCAGATTAATGAGGACACCATTTGACTTATATAGATTTGTATTTAAAATCAAGAAACCTGTTTTTTGAGAATTTACAGGTCTTCGAATAACAACAACAAAAGCTAAAAAAGAATCAGTAATCCTAATCACTTAAAAAGGTAAAGGGATAAACACAAATGAAAAATTATAAATAAATTAAGTAAATAATTTTATATTTGTAATGCCCCTATTTTGATCTAGAAAATCCTTAAGATGCCTTTCATACATATCAGCTTCAACCATTTAAAATGCCATTTTTGTAGGTCAAAAGGGGCTGAACATCAGCAATTTCATATGAACCTAATACATTCAAAAAGAGAAAAATACTATTCTTGAAGTACATGGCTGGAGTGCAAGGCAAAGGTGAGTAAGTGGCTGGATATTTTCCAGGAAAGGGTGGAAGTCTTTAAGCACAGGTCCCCATCCTTTTTCACCTTTGCACATCTGGAGAACATGACAACATTGAGTCTCAAGTGATCTTCCCTGACCAGAGCCTGTTTTGTGTCCCTGGTTAGGCGTGGCACTGTTTGCCCGGAGAGGCAACCATACCAGGGCTGAATGAACACAGTCTGGAAAGTGTGAGGAGCTTTACCACGAATGCAGAGAGCAGAGGGCAGAGTTACTGGTAAGACCTACTTCACAGCCTCTGAGTAATACACTATCGGTGATTTCACAAGGTTTCTTGCCCCATTTTCTAAGTCCTATCTTGAAAGGACGCCATTTGGAGATAAAGTGAGTTCATCAAGTTCTTTCAGGATAATTAGTTTCAGCTATTCTGTACTGCTGCCTGCCTAGCACTGCCTAGAGATCGCTCACGGGAATGAATGACATGAGCAAGGTTTTGATTCTAGCCTCATGGAGAGAAAGCAAAATACCCAGCACGCACTGGACATTGTGGCTGTTAGGACAAGATGATGGGGAGCATCCAAGAAGCATCAGAGTTTGGGCTTCACTCTGAACCTAACGGTGACCCCTGAGTGCTTGTGAGAGCAGGCGTCACGAGGCAGTGGCAGGAAGTTGAAATGGAGGGATGAAGAGGGGACAGGCAGGAGGTCAGCCAGCGAGGCTATTAGTATAAACGTTGTGGGGAGAGTGACTACGCCACGTTCCTGAACGAAACTAGTGGCAGCCAGAGTAGAAAGAAATAGCGCAAGGAGGAGGGAAAGGGTCAGAGGAATCAAAAAAAATGCTGGAGCTCCTACTCTGGTGTAAATGCTGGTCGTGGTAGCAGAAAGTTTCACGCAGATACTAAAGTCAATGGTGGGGGGGGAGGTATTCAGAATATTTAGCATCACATTGGGAAATTTTAAAATATAATATTAGTAACAAAATTCAGCCAGATTTTCTAGAGCAAGCTACTCAGGAACACTGCAACATAATACCAACAAGGAGGAATCCTAACCAGTCCTCTGATGCATTCACACCAGATCGTCCCTCTCAAAGGGATTAAGGGCCGCTAGCCTACTAAATACTCCCCATTGGATAAAAAAATCACACGTTTATTCAAGTCTCTCACGGCAAGAATGCTGAGTCTGCAATACATTGTTTACTGTAAGAACTGCCCTGTTTTTCATTTGGCCCCATGAGTACAGTTACACAAATTCGGACTAATGGATGGAGGTCTGGAATCAACAGTTTTACCTTACCTGAACTTGCCATTCATTTCCTCTCAATTGATGTGAAATTCACATAACATCAAATAAACCATTTAGAGTGAACAATTTAGGACACTTAATACATTTACAATGTTGTGTAACCACCACCTGTATTTCCAAAAGCCATTAGTTTTTTAAAAGAAGCAATGATACTACTCTTACCACATTTGATAACTTTACCAACATGGAGATAATAACATACAGAACTATTTAAAAATTGGTGGTCACACAAGACTTTTAACTGACAGAAACACACACCATACACTACATACGCATAGTTGTCAGAGTTATATTAAGTGTTGTGGCAGGAATTTTATTCTAAAACTAGGCTCTCTATAGAGTTCCATAATGTATTAAATTCAGAAAATGAATTATTCTACTGATATCTTTGACACAAATCTTATAAAAAGATGCCTCATTTCCTTTTATATAGGTACCAGTAAAGCTCTTAACTTTTAAAAAAAAAAAAAGGAGGGCTAAAAGAGACTTCAAAGGGCCATACCTTATTGGGATAGCTGGCCGCTTCCTTCCCAAATCAGCTTCAAAGAGGAAGCCTTCCACAGCAATAAATAAAAATTGTGCAAACGTCACAATGTTCCCACATCCTGGATGCCTCCTGCGTAGCAAAGAACATAAAGGAAGAAAACAAAAGGCACCAAAAAACTGAGAGAAAGGGCACAGATACCAAGGAGCAGAGATTTGTATTACCCACTGTCCTCCTTTGTTTCAGTTCTCACCTCCCACAGATGACACGAAGCGCACTAGACCCACAGGCAAGATCACTGGCTTCCCCACTTCGCCCCGCCATGGGAGTAGCGGGCCATGGGGAAGAGTCATGCTGATCATGCTCGTTCTGAGAACTGAGATACAGCTTTCCCAGGAAACTGCGGAAAGTCGGTCATGTGGTCTTTTTTTTTTTTTCCTTTTATGGTCTTGTTAGGATCCTCACTTAACCAAGAGGGCTTTGTTCCAGGTCCTTGTCAGCTTAAGCACAAAGCTCGAGGACAGAAATATGCTCAGGTCTCCTGGGATGTTTTCATAGCCTCTGGGCCCAGAACTTCTGAGACAGGTGTCAACAGAAGACTCGTACCCAGTGTTGATGACAAGGACATCCATTACCTTAGACAGAGCCCCCCACGGCAGCAACAATTGGTTCTTGGTGGTGGGGGGCAAGGAAATCTTAATATTTTTGTAAGTATAAAGCATCAATATACACACAGTACCTAAACCCATATATAGTGTATCTGTGGAGGGACGATTAGGGGAAAAAAGGGTCTTTGGTGGGAGTGGGGGGTGATAAGGAGCGATAATGAGGGGAGGTTTGAGGAGCACTGGAGTCTACTATTCTCCACAACCCTTAACACAGACTAGGCACCCAGTGAAAGCTCATGGAATTCAATCGCCTTGTTCAGTGATCTGTGTAAGGGTGGAGGGAGTTTTCCGCAGTGACTGTTAGGAACATGTCTACAAGGTGGAAATTCCTCTGGCAACCCTCCTGAGGCACTCTGTGAAAGTTCGTCACTGATTACTGAAAGCCTGTCCTCCGTGAAGCTCTGCTCGGTCACTGGAAGAAGTGCAAAGTCAGCAGTTACCTTTGTCTTACCGAAGCTTCCAGATTTCCCACGTTCCCATTATTCCCATGTTATCAAATATAGACTTCATATTCTCTATTTTCATCTTAACCAAGACATTTGCTCATAGCTAGTGATTAAAGGGATTTAACTATATTATTATATCTTAATATAATGCTATTTATTGAAAACAACTCCATTCTCCATAGTGGTATTAATAGGATCACATTCTTGTTTGTTTTGTTTTGTTTTATTGAGGTACAACGTACACATACTGAAAAACACAAATTTTAGGTCTGCTTTCACAGATGCAGACACTCAATAGCCCTGTGGATCAAGACAAGGAGTACTTCCTGTCCTAGGATCACATGCTTAAATACACCCGCCCAGCACAAAACTAAGGCCGAGCGTAAGCCATCCTTGTACAGAGCTGAGCTTGCTACCCTTTAGGCTCTACTGCCCAGGACGGTTCCCTGGAAAACCACTGCTTTATATCCAGCTGCACCATTTCTTTTAGCACTCCTTATGTTCAAGGGACAGGGCGCTACGGTGCCGGAATCCATAAATAATCATGTAAGATGCTTGCCTCATTCAGGGAGCTAATTAAAACCATTAGCCTAAATATGAGTGGCAGGAGGAGGAACTCTGGATTGTTCCTAGCACAGTGCTTTTCAGCTCTGGCTGGGCTGCTCTTTTAAAACCCGTCGGCCTGAAAGCCTCACCCTCCCAGTTCTGATTTCTGATAGGACTGGTCTGGGACAGGGCCCTGGAATCTGTTACTTTTGAAAACGTCCCTCTTGATCCGAATGTGCACCCAGAGTTGAGAACCACCAGTGTAGGTCTGGAAAAAGAGCTGGGAGGTGTAGGAGGGGGTGTGAGTGTGTCACAGGGTTGAGAACCAGTGTTCCCCACAGTGGTTAGAAGAACACAGGGACACACAGGATCCAGCTGCGCCCCTTACCCTGTGGCAGTGGAAGTTAATTACTCTAAGTTTTCTTATCTTTAAAATGGCAACGGAATTAGTGCCTGTCTCACTGGTTTATTGTACAGTAAATAACCCAGTCCCTGAAAAGCTCCTAACAGAGGGGAAAAGACAAAGACTGGAACACTAGAATCTTGCATATTGAAAGGCCTTCAATCTAAGTATAGTAACCCTTTTAAAGACATTTACATTGACCCATTTTTTTCTCTCCTATAAAATGGAGATGTTGTCTAACATCATTGTGAGGATTCAGAGAAAATATGCATCAAGTGCCAAGCACAATACTTAGTCCAAAAGGGGCTCGTCACGTTTCTTGCTTTCCCTTCCATTTTCTCTTTACCAAAAGCTTAAGCCAATTCAACTGGGCACCGTGTCTGGTCTTCACTCAAGCAACTGAACGAATGTAGGGCTGCCTCACTTGAAGCAAACGTGATCTACAATATTCAGATTGTATGAGAGTTAAAAGTAACTAGTTCAAGAAAATGATTCACTTTAAAAGTGTATTCTTCATAGGATTTTTTTAAAAAAGTCATCATAATAATTTTTAATTTCATCTGTTTTTACGGAGGTAGGTATTATTATGCCCATTTTATTGCTAAAGACACTGGGGGCCACATGGCACTGAGTTAGGTAAGTTTCCCAGGGTCACCTGGCAAATACATGGTGTTTGCAGACCCCCTTATTATTGCTATTATTTTTTTTAACAATTCAATGGTTTTCAGTACAGAGTTGTATGGCCATTACCACACTTCTGTGTCCCAAAATTATATAATACCCATTAAGAGTCATTCCTCATTTCCCCCTCCCTTTGACAATTCTAATCTACTTTATCTCCATTTCCATAGGATGTTTATATCTTTCTAATGTACCCACATAATTCGATTTAAAAAATCAACTTACAGAGCTTTTTAAGAACACATTGCTGTACAGCTACCAATGGAACTATTTATTTTAACTTGGATAATTCACTTTAAAACTTCAGAGTAAAAACTTGAATCCTTTCCCCCTAAATCACTTGTTTTCTTGAACTTTATTCCCCGGGAATGATAATCACTAACTGCAAACACTTTCCCTTTGAAGTCTCTTTGGCAAGAATCCAAATTTGTACTTCTTTTTTTTAAAAAAAAAAGCAACTTTGAAGAGAAAGAATTAGGAAGATAGTTTATGACTTCCGTATTTCTTATGCTAGATTTAGAAAACTTATTTGATTAACATCAGGCACTTGATTGGAAAGTAAAACCAGGGAAAGAGAATGTTTCCGATTGTTTTCCTGACGTAAGACACCTCGCCTAGTTAGTGAGCCTGATGGGTGCGGATCCCATTTCCAAGGTGGAAGGTAACCTCTCTCAGGACAGAGATCAATGCACTCATTCATTACTTCATGTCCGCTCTGTATACTGCATGGTGATTTCCATTTTATTATAGGTCCTAATTATAGGTACGAAATCAGAAAGGAAACCCTAAATGTGTTTCTCCAATTTGAAGGAAAATGGTTAAAAATGTTCACTTCTCTCTAGCTGTCACTTTAGCATTTCCATTCACACTTAGTGTCCTAATCCCCACTTTCAAGAGCACCTAATGAGTCCAAGGAAGCCATGTGAGAAGACAGTTCTTGCTCCATAAAAATTTATTAGCCTTCCACTGTGATGTCCCAAGATAAAGTAACATATTATGACAGGAAAAATCTACAAAGAACCTTAAAGACCATCTGGTCCAACCGGCTCTTATTATCCTGATCTGAAACACGATAAGCTGTGAGCTGCCCAAGCAAATCAGGAAAAAGCTGCTATTCGGCCTGGGGTACCATTCTTTAAATTAACAAATGTACCCCTTACCACTTTATGAAAACCCATGGCTGTATGTAAAAATCCAGATTTACAAAAAAGATAAGGAATGATGATTTTTTTTTAACAAATGATTCAAAGTATTCTAAATAGAAGCTCCTATAATGTAGAAAAACATTCTGTAAAGTTAGATTTGCCCACAATTTTTCAGGAACAGCTCAATAAAGCAGGGTCTACGTGTATTGAAACAAAAGTTGTTAGGTAGAAGGGGAACTGACTGGGAGCTTTTGACTTTGCACCTGTGTCTCATTTAATCCTTCCATACCCAGCGAAGGCTGGTAGAGCCATCACCGCCCTCTCACAGCTGAAAACAGACTCGCCGAGATCAAGTAATTCAGCTAAGGGCTTACAACTAGTGAAAAGGGCCTTCAGTTGCTAGCATATTTTGATGTCACACAGCCTTTGGCAAGATTTAATTTAACAGCATATTCAACACAAACATTACAGTATTATTCTCTGACCTTCATTTCCATGGCTGGCCTGATTTTATCACATTTTTATATTTTTAAATCCATTTCCAAAGTGACCTTCCTTTGAAGTGCCCCAGCTGACAGCTGGAGACACTTCTTTTCATTTTCATATCCCTCACCACCTACTTCCAAGAATGACAAATGACAGATCTTTACCAACATTTTTTTGCAAGACACAATTTCAAGCTCTGCAATCATAAAAATTAAATTAAAAAAATTAACCCCACAGAGTTTAACCTTAACTGGTTGCTTCAGAATGACTTAATTAATCAACAGTATCATAAAAATAAAGTACATTTTTTCTAGTAGGCACCACGTCAAAAACTGGGCTATGGGCTGCTGAAGTGGAAAAATAACAGGATGGTAGAAAACAGTATTGGGCTAGGAGTTTAGATTCCTGGATTCCAGCCCTGGTTCTGCCAATTAAAAGTAGTAAAAGACCATCTAACTTCTTGGGACCTGTTTGACTTTCAGTAAAAACAAAAGAATGTAATTCTTAGCCTATCTTGTACATAAGATTGTTCTGATGGTCAATGGAGATAATGTGTAGATTTAAAAACATGGCGCTACACAGCACCATCGATTATTATTTCACAAGTGGAAAAAGGAAGCTCAGAGATGCTAAACGACTTGAAAAGGTCACAAAGCCAGTGGATGGCAGAGCCAAAGACTGAAACTCGTAACAGATTTTTCAGTCCTGAGCCTTTTCCAGTCCACCTGTTGTTGCCTTTTCTGTAACAGCTTCTATTTACTGAACTTTGCACTTTATTGCTCAACATTATTTGCATGCCACCTCAATAAAGCTACCCTGGTGTCCCTTTGAGAAAGAGTCATAATCATTCTCAATTTATAAAGTTACGCCTCAACCTGCATGCTTCCTAATTTAGTATCTTAATGCTGGAAATGATATCTGCGGTCAGTTGGACCTCATCACTGAGAGAGATGTTGGGCAAAGTACTCAAAACCATCTCTAGAGCCAATAAAACAAATGCTTTGCAGGCCATTTTAATACAACTGAAACTTTCTTCGCAGCCTGTACCAAATCAGACTGCTTTTTAAGTCAAAAAGCTTTGCTCAAGTCAAACATGTGGCAGGATGGAGAAAAGAGCTGGAGGAACCTTGGGTTCCGCCACGAGCTCCCTGCTGACCTTGGAAGAAAAGCTCCCCGGGCTTCAGTCCCTCAGGATGTGAAACGGGGGTGACGACAGCAACACCCCGAGTGTTCCCCTCGAAGGATCCTGTGAAACTATTGGGCGGGACAGCGGGCGGTGCGCAGAATAACCCAGCAGCCGACTCAGCCAGGTCCCAGGCAGCCCAGAGCCGACCCGGGGCTCAGGCGGTCCCACCCCGGCCCCCGCGCACCTCGGGTAGGGGCGCGGCTCGGGAGACTGACACGCGGGGGCGCCCCTCCTCCAGCGTCTGTAGTGCGGCCAGCGGGGTCACTCACCGGGCCAGGAGCTCTAGGAAGATCACGTTACTGCAGCAGCCTGCGAAAACCAGGCCCACCGCGAAGGCCGGGTGCATGGCCGGGCGGCGGAGGGAGCGAGCGCGCAGAGGAAGCGCCCGCCTAGACCGCTACCCCAGGAAGCCTGGCTGCCGCTTCGCCGCGGCACTGAACATCACCACCGTCCCGGAACGCTGCTCTCCTCGGGCCGCCGCAGTCTCCCTCTTCCCCGCGGCCGCCACCGACGCTGACGGAGGAAGAGCTGTAGCTCGCAGTCAGCGGGGGCCCATTCATCCGAGGGGGCGTCCGACTTCGAGCCAGACTACACTTCCCAGGATGCCGCGCGCCCGTACGTCAGGCTGAGAGGTGCCCTCCCTCTGCCGGGCGGCCCCACCGGAGAGGAAAGGGGCGAGGTACCCGTCATGCCTCGCGCGGCAGGAAGCCGCGGGGCTTGCTGGGAAGTGAAGTCCCAACACTGTAAATGTTATTTCTTAAGAGGCCTCTAAGGGCTTTGGAAGGGATTCGTCCAACATTAGCACAACAAGCTCACAGCTGAAGGCACTAGAACTACAGACTTGTGATTAATTGATCATTACAGGTGTTCTAGTATCTGAAAGTTCTCCTGAATTGAGGGAAGGTAGAAATTCCTCCAAATTTCCTTCTCTACCTTTTAAAATAACATCGGACTTAGGAAGTTTGGGGATGAATCTTGGCTCAGCCTCTAATCAGCTGGACTATCTCAGGCAACTTCTTTGAATCTCCATCTCATCATAGGTGAAGATGGGAACAATAATGCCTATCTTACCTGGTTGTTGTGAGCATTAAAAGCTGTGATCACCGAGGGATCTTGTTAAAAGGCAGGTTATGATTCCCTAGACCTGCGGTGGGGCCGAGGTTTTAATAAGTTCCCAGGTGTTGGTGATGCTACTGATCTGTCGAACACACTTTGAAGAGCAGATGCCTGTAAAACAGCTGACTCTGAAGACTTTTCTTTCCTACCCCTTCCACTGGCTTGGTGTGAGCCAACCAGCCAACCAGGCTCCTCTTTCTCCATAACCTACAGTCTTGCCCAAACTAACTTGTCCTTCTCCTTCACTTTAATGTTGAATGTCATTAAAGAGTAATCTATATTCATAGTCTCTGCTTGTTACCCTGATCAAAGCCAGATTATTGGAAGTAGTCTCATTCAGAGTCCTAATGACCTCTTAGTTGTCAAAGCTATACACCACATCTTTCTTGATCTTGCAGTGGCTTTTGACAATTCTTCTTGACATTCTTCTGTCCCTCTGCTTATGAGACATGAGTCTCCTGTTTCTCTTTCTACTTCTCTGATTTATCTTTTTTCAGTTTTCTTTTTGGGTCTTTCTCCTCTGCCCACTGAGTTCTTTCTAAGTTTTGTCATCTGTCCCCTCCTCTTGTTGCCCTGAACATTTTATATTGAAGAGCTCTTCTCCATAACTTCAACCATCACTGTATGTAGCTGTGATCTTATGTGTATGCATACACACAACCCCAATCTCCTGTATGCCTTAAGTCAAAGTTTCCAATGGCCTATTTAACATTCTCACCAATATATCCTTGTACACCCCTCAACATCGGCATATACATAGTTCATTATATGCCCTCTCAAACAGGCCCTTATTTTAAGTAAGGACATTATCCACCACCTATTCTCCTCGGGCAAAACCCTGAAAGACACTCAGTCTTCTTTCCTTTTCTGTCACATATTTATTTTATCTCTCTATCCTGTCAGGTCTGCCTCACAAGTACCTCTGGATTCCAGCCTCTCCTTTCAGTTTCCATTGACGTCCACTTATCCTCTTGTGAAGGCCTCCTAACTTGTCTTGGTACCTTCAGCCTCTGCCTTCTTCAACCCATCCTCCATACTGTCTCTACGCTGTTTCCAAAAACAAACTCAAACTCTTCTTGTCACACTACTATTCCAGGATGTGTGTTCCAGTTATCTACCTAGTACTGTATAACAAACCACCCCAATATGTGATGATTCGAAATTGTAGGATAGAACAAAAAGATTTCGTCTCTCTCTCACAGTTCTTTTTGTTGACAGTGTTCAACACGCAGCTAGTCTGTTCTCTGTTGGGGTTTCTAATGCAGTTGTGGTCAGATGTCACCTGAGGCTGGAGTCACCTGAAGGCTTGATTGGGCTGATGAACAGCTCTCTCTTCGTCGTCTCTCTTTGGCTGGGCTTGCTCACAATATTGTGGACTCAGGATAGGCGGACTTCTTACAGAACGACTGGCTCCCCCTAGAACAAGCCTTCCAAGAAATCAAGGCAGAAGCTGTAGTGGTCTGAGAAGTCACACAGTGTCACTTACACCAAATTCTGGTGGTTCCATTGGTCAACTCAGATTCATTATGGGAGGGAACTAACAAAGGCATCAGCTGTGTAAGTGGGGAAGGGCATCTTTGAAGACTTAGGTATTCAATGTTTCTTGGCCCCTTGTGTAAAATTCACACTCTGTAGAAGGCATACAAACATGGCCCAATCAAGCCTCGGTTTACATTTGTGATTTTGTCTTCTGCCATTTTGGACTCCTGCCACATTAAACACTGTTCTGTGAGTTTATGGTGACTTTCAAAAGTCACATCTGTGCACATGCTGTTCTGGCTGCTCTGAATATCCTTTTCTCTTTGGCCAACTCCTGCTCATCTTCTATGGCAATGAAGGGCAGAGGAGTAAGTAGATACTTCCACACTGTGCAGGGGGAAGGTCTTCTGCTTAGACATCACCTTTCCGTGTGTAACTTTCTAATGCACAATTCATGGCTCCCTCTTCTATATCTCCAGCACTCCATCCATAATTAATCAATCACATTGTATTGTAGTTAACTTATTTTCATGTTGGTCTCCCTCTTTAGACAGTGCCCCTTTGCAGACAGGAACCAAGAATAACTAATTCATCTCTAGATCCTTAGCATTATATTACTGTAACTAGTATACAATATGTACATATACTTTTTGTTAAATGAATGAATGAATGAGCTTGACTTTATTGAGTCAACTAATTCACACCTCATAAATTCAATAAATATGTAATATTTTCCAGCTTGACTAATTTCTAAAATGTAAACATCAAAAATGCACTGCTCAATGAATTGGCATAAACAGTGATAGATAACCAATACCCTGGCCAGGAAACAGAACATTACCAGCACCCCAGAAGAATCCTGTGCCCCCTTCCAATCACTAATCCCCTCCACGAATAACCAGTTTTCTTAATCTCTAGCACCAGAGATTAGTTTTGCCTGGTTTTGGACTTTACAGAAATGGAATCATACAGAATATTTTCTTTTGTTTCTGCTTTTTTCACTCGACATTGTTTGTCTGTTCATCTGTGTTGTTGCATATACTTGTAGCTCATTTATTCTCATTGCTGTGTCTCATTCCCTGGTGTAAATATACCACATTTTATCCCCTGGTGATGGACATTTTGGCTATTATGAATAGTGCTCCTATGAAATTTCTTGTACATAGCTTTTGGTGAACATAAACACACATTTCTGTTGGATGTCAGTGGATTCATCAAAGTCCTCAGTCAAGAAACAGAAATCACAGAGTGAACAAGAAAAGCTTAATACAAGGAATTATTAATTAGTAACAGAGGGTTAGTCACAATAAGGGGTTAAAAACTCCCAGGATTATAGGAATAGCAGTACTGCCTAGGACTGAAGCAGGCTGCCCAAGGAAGGAACAAATTTGGAAGAGGGCCTTTCCTCCCACAAACTGAATCTCAGGCTTTACTGAAGAGGGCATGGCTATAGCCCTCTGGCCAGCAGAGAAGCTCAGTAAAATACTGATAAAACTAGCTACGAACCACCCTCTGGAGTCCAGCTGCGGCACTGGCCAACTCCTCGGGAACCACTGCTGGGGGCGATGTACTTTCTAGGAAGCTGGCTAGGGCTCCGGCAGAATGTCCTGGTAACCACCTGTATGGGTAGCACTGAATTCAGCAAGGTGAGTGCACGGGATGCCCCATGGGCTAGGGGAACAAGAAAAGAGGAAAAAACACCAGAACCAGGAAGACCAGCCCCTACCCCGCAGTGCTCCTGCAGCACCGTCCATGACAAAGGTCCACGTTGCCCCACCTGGCAGAGGAGAGGTCACCAGAGGATCCTGCCTCAGCACCACAAGCAGGGCCATGAGGGGTGGATCTGGAGCCAGAAGGCTGTAAATTGACAACTGGGACACCCCACGGTTTTGGGGGTTTTTTTGAGTCATTTCAACTTTCATATTTTAGTTTTTTCATCATAAAACCAAAGTTATGAAGTGTAGGCAAAGCTTCACCTCCCAGACTTCTTTCTGCTTTCCCCTCTGAGTTCAAAATTCTAGCATCTTTGAACAGTAATATCTTAGACAGAAGCTGGGCTCAACATGTTTAAACCTTCACATAATTCACTTTCCTTGGGAGGAAGGACCTATCGCTTTGGGAATGTTCATCATTTTTGCCCCTGTGTTGTCAGCAGGAAAAAGCTGTCAAGGTTGTTTTAAAAGCCATTTTTGTTTCTAGCTCCAGCCACTCAGACATATTTTGAATCATTTATTAAATCCACTTAACCACGTTGTTGACAAAAAATTAAGTAAGATGGCTCCTTGTGGGATACTGCTTGACAAGTGTCCTCAAGTCGACAACCTACGGAGATTTGTCACTTGATTTTTTCTTAACTCATTTTCATATTTATCACGTGAAGATGATTTTCTCCTCTCTATCACATAAATCTTGAGATGCTTGGAGCTATATACAGGAAAGGCACACTATAAATATATGTAGGGTATTATTTATTAAGTCAAATATTTCTGTTACTTGTTTCATACGTCAGATTCAAGCAGTGGCCCCATGTGTTGATAGATTTATGTAATCTAGCTTCTTCAAGGATGTTATCCAAAGACAAATGACCTTTTTCAGGGTACTATAGTTAAGGCACATAGAGTTTTGGCCTGGAAGGACGCCTTCTCGACCAGAATGTTAGTGGCATTAGGTCAAGGACTTTGTCTTATTAGCCACGGCACCCCCCACATCTAGATGACATCATGGCACAGAATGCTCAGTGAGTATGGTTGGAAGGTGAAAAGGAAGGAAGAAAGGAATGGGGAGACAGAGGGATGGAGAGACAGAGGGACAGAGGGATGGAGGGACAGAGGGATGGAGAGACAGAGGGATGGAGGGACAGGGGGATGGAGGGACAGGGGGACGGAGAGACAGAGGGACGGAGAGACAGAGGAACGGAGGGACAGAGGAACTGAGAGACAGAGGGATGGAGGGACAGAGGGACGGAGGGACAGGGGGACAGAGGGACAGGGGGACGGAGAGACAGAGGGATGGAGGGACAGGGGGATGGAGGGACAGGGGGACGGAGAGACAGAGGGATGGAGGGACAGAGGGACGGAGGGACAGGGGGACGGAGAGACAGAGGGATGGAGGGACAGGGGGATGGAGGGACAGGGGGACGGAGAGACAGAGGGACAGAGAGACAGAGGGACGGAGGGACAGGGGGACGGAGAGACAGAGGGATGGAGGGACAGGGGGACGGAAAGACAGAAGGATGGAGGAACACAGGGAGGGAGGACGAAGGACCTTTGGAAAAACCAGGTCCCATTTAAGAAGCCCCCATACACAAACAGGTGAGGGGCTGCAAATGGACCTGCTATGGGAGAAACTACTAAGCAGGACAAAGCTCTGAAGAAGTCGCCCTTAGTGCCTGGGGCTGCGGGCGAGCTCCTGACGGCAAGAACCACGTCTGCCTGCTCTGTGGGCCTCAACGCTTCCTTCACTGCTGCTGAATTGGCTTTTGTTAAATTGCATTATTGAACTGAGCTGGCAAATCTAACTATGAGGGAAAAGATACTGTTAAACCACATCCAGGAAAAGAATGACGTCAGAGAATCAAGTTTTCTGAGTGTCACTGTGACGCATCTCAAAGTTACTTACTGGGCTTCCACCCTCTCCTGCTGGGATAATTAATAATATTTTAAAGGGATAAAATGAACCCATGGGGTCATTCAGTTCTGATTTTCCTACCCCTGGTTCCGTCGCCTTTTCCCCGCCTCAGATATTAAGCTATGTTACTAACCCACAGGCTGAAACGTGCTTTGATCTGCTATTCCTGGGGGTGAACACAGCAAATCTCAGTGAATATTTCAGTTTATAAATGCTTCCCCACAGAGCCTATCTACCCCTCCATTAATTATGTGAGCTAAATGGAGATTATTATTCCTACGAGAAAAGCGGAGGGTCAAAAAATTTAAATACATTTGCTAAGTCTCACAAGTTTGAATGCATGTGGGGCCAGGCAGGCGAGGTAAATGTGAAACCGATTTTCAAGGTAAGTGTGAAACTGACTGCAAAACATGAGTTTGTTGGGGGCTCGGAATGTGTAAACTGTGTCTGGATACATTCAAATTCAAATTTTTTAAATTTTATTTTTAACTGTGTGTATGTTACATGCATATAATATACAATTTAAAATCTTAACCATTTTTAAGTGCACAGTTCGATGGTATTAAAAGCATTTATGTTGTTGTGCAACCATCACCACCATTCATCCCCAGAACTCTCTTCATCTGGCAAAACTGAAACTCTGTACCCATTCAACAATCATTCAGCTGTCCTTCCTCCCTGTAGCCCTTGGCAACCCCCATTCTAGTTTCTGCTTCTGTGAATTTGACTACTCTAGATACTTCATGGAAGTGGAATCATACAGTGTTTGTCTTTTTATAACTGGATTATTTCACTTAGCATAATGTCCTCAAGATTCATCCATGTTGTAGCACTTGTCAATTTCCTTCTATTTCAAGGGTGAATAATATTCCATTGTCTGTATACACCACATTTGGTTTATCCATTCATTGGTTGATGGACCTTTGAGTTGCTTCCACCTTTTGGCTATGTCAGTAATGCTGTTATGAACATGGGTGTACAGATATCCCTTTGAGACCCTGCTTTCTTTCTTTCTTTCTTTCTTTCTTTCTTTTTTTTTTTTTGGAGTATATATCCAGAAGTGGAATTGCTGGATCAGATGTTAATTCTATGTTTAATTTTTTGAGGAACCATCATACTCTTTTCCACAGCAGCCACACCATTTTATATTCCTACCAACAGTGCACAGAAGTTCCTTTTTTCTGTCCCCTTACCAACACTGATTTTCTGTTTTTTAAATAGTAGCTATCTTAACGGGCGTGAGATGGTGTCTCATGGTGGTTTTGATTTGCATTTCTCTAACTAGTGACTAGTGACACTGAGCATCTTTTCTTGTGCTCACTGGCCATTTGTATATTTTCTTTGGAGAAATATGCATTCAAGTCCTTCAAATTCACATTTTTAAAGAATGGAGATTTGGGTCAGATTCTTCCTGCATGCTGATGGCTTATTACCCCTAATCAGATTATGTCCTAAGTGACAGAGCCAGATCCAGGAGACAGCCCTTGACCAACCCTCACATGACATCTGTTCAATTTGCTCCACTGTCTTACCCCAGCAGACTTTCTTTGGGATTGATGACACTTCTTACTTTTTCTTCATTTAAAAACATTTTTGTAGATTTATTTTTTAATTTGTAATACATGCAAATGGTATAAAATTCCAAAAGCATAAAGTATACCAGTATAAAAGAATTTCCTTCCCTTTCCTGAACCTCAGGCACCTAGCACCTCTACTTTGAGACCACCATTGTCACTAATGTTTTGTGCATCCTTCCATTTACAACAAAATATGTAGGGTTTTTTCCACTCATATATCACTTTTTTCCCCTTAACAATATGTCTTATATGGAACATATAAGCATTGCGTTGTTCTTTTTAACGACTATATAATATTTCATTTATGGATGTGTTGTCTTTTATTTAACCAGGTCTCTGTTGTTGGATCTTTAGGTTGTTTCCAATATTTTGCAAACAGCACTCCACTGAATATCAATGGCATGTATTTCTGAATAAACCAAAGAAGTGGACAACTGGTAATGCCTTAGCTATGAAACATAGTCAAGTTATCTCACTGACTCATGTTTTAGATTCAAAATTGTAGCATTAATAGTACCAAGCTTTCTCAGTGCAGCATTATTTACAATAGTCAAGCAACCTAAATACCCATCAATGGACAAATGGATAAAGATGTTGTTTATATACACAGCGGAACACTACTCAGCCATAAAAAAGAATAAAACCTTGCCATTTTTGACAACATAGATGGATATCAAGGGTATTATGCTAAGTGAAATAAATCAGAGAGAGAGAGAGAGACAACTCCCACGTGATTTCACTTACATGTGGAATCTAAAAAACCAAGAGAAACAAACATACAAAACAAAACAAAACCCAGACTCATAGATATAGAGAACAGACTGATGGTTTCCAAAGGGGAGAGAAGTTGGATGGGAGAGAGTGGGGCTGACACAGATGAAGAGGATCAAAAAGTACAAGCTTCCAGTTACAAAATCAGTAAGTCATGCAAACGTCTAGTACAGCATGGGGAATACAGTCAATAATATTGTATTAACTTTGTATGCTGACAGATGGCAACCAGACCTATTGTGGTGATCATTTCTTAATGTACACAAATGAATCACCATGAAAAAAAAAATCACTTCACTGAACACCTGAAACTAATAATACTGTATGTCAATTATACACCAAAAACCTCTCAGGATCCAACCCTGAATTTGCATATTCACCTCATTCGTCTTACTGTATTTAAAACTGTGACAGTTCATTCACTGTGGATTTTCCTGCATTGATTTTGCTTTTTAAAAACATTGCATTAAAATATTATTTACCCTTTTACCACAATAAAAAAAAATGAAAAAAAAATAGTGCCAAGCTTTCATAGGACTCCCATAGCTAGGGTACTTCTTCCTGAGCCTTTTCCCTACAACCAGATAGTTTAAAAAAAGCAGATACTTTATTTAATATTTATGTATAAGACAAAATGTGATATAGTATACCTCATACATTGTCTGAAAACTACAGCCTAAGAATAATTCCTCTTAGATCTAATATCATTAGGAAATAAATGTTAGTGCCACAAGGGCCAGATTCCAACTAAACAAAAATTTCCAGATAGCGCATCAATTTTAGAACTGAAAATTGTACTGAAATAGTTTTTAATGGAAATCTTCATGTTATTCCCTGCTTTATCAAATAGAATACAGGGAACATTGCCTATCGTTATCTGGTGCACTGAACATCGAGGTTTTGAGCATCCATTATTGCAGTGTGGTGATTCTGAGTCACTGGATGAACCATGGCCTGAGTGCCCTGATACTAAATAGCCTCCGATTTTCTCCAGGAAATGATCTGGGCCAGATGAAGACTGATCCATGCTCCTCCAGCGCCCTCTAGTGTCCCGTGCTCACCCTGGCCTGTCACTTAACACACTGTTGAAATCGTTTCCTTGCCTATCTTTGTAAGCTGTGAGGTTCTCGCCACTTTTGTGTACGCAGCTCCCAACAATAGTGCGTAGCCTACAACAGTCACCCATAAATATTTGTTGAGTGAATGAATGATTGAATAAATGAATGAAGGAGTGAGTGAATACATTCCCATATTCCTTTTCTGCGTTCTCCCTGCTTTTTATAGCTTTAATTTTATCTTTTGCACTGTTGCTCTCTATACCTTAAGCGTGTTGGCCTTTGGCCACTCTCCCTTCCAACTCTCTGTAAGCTGAGAAACCCGACTGACTGAGCATGTGATTGGGTTTAAAAACAAATTAGAAATGGAGAGCTCTCCATGATTCAAGCTTATAGCTTTAGGGCATAATCTTTCTGACAGGTGTTTGGGGAATTCAAAGACACATTTTGTTTTCTTTCTAGTTCCTGGGTTCTGAATAGAGTTGTCAGTCAGCTGATTGCTGGGTTAGAAAGTTACTGCTGTTTTGTAAGGCTACAGAATTCATGAGGACTCTAGTTAATGTGGTCAACACGATGCTAGGAAGTGTGAGATTGTACATCACCAGGCTTGCCCTTCTGATGGCAAGATCTTAACAGGTATCTGTTGATTGATAAAGGAAAAGTGCTGAACGTGGTTCTGCTGCCCTCAAAAATAATAGCCACCATGTGGAACACTTACTCAATGCCGGGCACCTTTCCCAAATTATCTCATTTAATCGTCATAAAAATCCAATAAGATACACATAAGCACTATTAAGATCTCCATCTTCTAGAGGAGGAAATTGAGGCTTAGAGAGATTAAGACTTTTCCAAGGTGATATAAAGTTATGAGCTCAGCTAACACCCAGATCTGTCTGATTAAGAGGCCAGAGTCGTAACTCCTCTGCTCCACTGACCCATGAGGTTCTCAGTTTTATCAGAGAGACAGTATAAACACACATGAAACCACCAAAACTTCTCAGAACACTCTAAGCTGTAACCCAGCCACTGGTACTTCTCTTCCACTCATCTACCACTTGTCCCTGTGCAACTGCTCTCCAGGCACTCTGGACTGTTTGCTGTTCCTGCAGGATGCTGAGCACACACCTGCCCCAGGGCCTTTGCACTTGCCCTTCCCTCTGCCTGGAATGCCTTCCCCCAGGTATATCCATGGCTTTCTCCCTCATTTCATTCAGTTTCGTGCTAAAATGTTACTTCCTCAGAAAGAACTTCCTTGACCACCATATAAAATAGCATTCCCTAACATTCTATCTGGCCCTGCCCTGCTTTATTTTCTTCATTTTACCATTATCTAGCATGATGGTAATTACCTTTTCATAGATCTGTTTTTTATTTTCTGTGTCTTCCTCTAGATAGTAAACTTGGGGGAAGCCACGGACTTTGTGTGCACCTCCAGCGACAAGAACAGTGCCAGGTACATAGATAGTAGCACTCAGTATATACCTGTCGGATGAACAAATTAAGATAATTAAAATAACTGTTCTTTAAGATAACTGACAAGTATTGAACAGCAGTTCTGTGTTAGGCATTTTGCCAGATGTCTTACATTATAGCATTGATTACTTTGCCACAACCCTAGGAGAGAGGTGTATTATTTCCTTCTCATTTTACAGACAAGATAAAGCAACAGAAGTTCAGGGAGGTTGAATAACCTGCTGGTGGGCAGTTAGTGGCTGAGCCAGGATCCGAACGTACGCTTTCCCACTACGGATTATGTCCTGAGGTTTCATTCTCCCAGGGCTTATTTTTCTGGCAGAGCTATAGTTTGAATCTCCAACACTTTTAGCATAAAGTAGTTTCTCTTCCATTTCACACTGATTTCAGCAAGTTCTGACAGGACAGAGAAAATAACTGGAACACGGGCTTTTCAAGCTTCAGCCCAACGTGCACAGCACAGCCTCAGGAGGGTCTGAACACAGGACAGCTGCTTGTTCAGGACTCGTTTCCTCCAAGATACCTCAGGTCCCCCTACTTTATTCCCCCAGCCTAGATAGATGGTTTATAAGGAATAAATGACCCTGTGAGCAGTAACGGAAAGAGTGGTCAAAGGAACTCCGAGGCAGAGAAAGTTTCTGTTCCTGCCCACCTCTTTAATACAAGGAAATCTTGTTCCTATGCAGAGTGTTTTCCAAGTTTTTGATGATGTGTCAACAGGTTTTTTCCAAGTGTGGTTTTTGCATCTTGCTTTCCCTCCCATCGCTCTGATTGCTGGGAGTTGCATCATGCCTTCGGAAAGTGGAGAGTTGGTCCCTGATCTCCTGCTGGAGAATAGTCATACTCTGAACGTGGAACCTGGAAGATTCAGAATGTGGACCTGGAAAATTCCATCTTTAACAAAACTACCCCATTCACTTCAGCTTGGTTTTTAGGGAAAAGGTGAGGGAAGGCGGTTCTCTCATGACAAATCAAAACAACCCCGAGGCAGTATCAACCGTTTCCCCTGAGGCACCAATGTGATAGTCTGAGTTTTGTTGAAAATAAAAATTTTGGCTTTCTGTTATTAACAAACCCTGTAAGGATACACATACTCTTTTTGTCACTCTTACAGAGTCAGCATTCATTTTCTCCCCTAGACCCCCAACACCCTCAATTTCATGAAAGTGTGGAGGGCGGTACAGAGGAGGGTGGGTGGATTTGAGAAGAGGAAGTTCTAGTCGGCTTAGCATCAAGCCTGTGGTGGTGACAGCTGAGAAAGGAGGCCACAGCACATCCCGAGATGCCAAGTGTTGACGAGGCAGCTGGGGGAGTCTAGGAAACTAGCATTTCTGTGAAACGACTCTGCTGCAGGAAAGGGGGCAGTCCTTACACAGACAGGTCCGTGAGGCAGATCTCGTATCCTCAATTTTGAAATTCCCAAACAATGAAATAGAAGCTCAGAGAGGTTGATAGTTAACCCAGGTTTACATACCTAAGTCTCACTTCCCTGTCTAAAAGACTTCCTTGATCTCTTTATTGTTATAGGGGGAAAAAAATCCACATTTCCTTCCAGGGCCCTTTAACCCCTGTCTTCCCAGCCTCATTTCACACTCTGCATTACATCACTGGGACCTTGATTATGAAAACCACCTGGCTGGGCCTCTCTGAGCATGCGCTGACCACCTTTGTCCCTCCTTGCTGCTTTGCACCTGTTATTTCTGTCTCTTTAGAGACACCTGGCAAACGTCTGCTCATTTCTTTAATTCTGCTCAGGGGCAATCTCCTATTCAGGCAGTTCCCCTTGACCTTATCCTGAGTTGAGACTCCCTCTTAAAAGCTCGTATGGCACCCCAAGCTTTGTGTACCCTCCAATGCTGCACAAATCTGACCACTAATCATTTCCAGACTAACATTCCTCCGTGGCTTGCCGTTGCCCACAGAATAAGGTCCAAAACATGACATCAGATCTATGGTCCTCTTCCTGTGAACCCTCCCCTAATCTTTTCTTCTAGAATTACATCATCCATTTTGGTAGCTACTAGCCACATGTGGCTATTTAAATTTTAAGAATTTAAAAATAAATAAAATGGAGAATTCAGTTCTTTGGTCACATTAGCCACATTTCAAGTACTCAGTAGATACATGTGGCTTGCAGCTACCATCTTGGATAGATTTAGAGAACGTTTCCATGGTCAGAACAATCAGAATAGAACAGAAAGTTCAAACAGTACTGCTCTAGAAACTACCCCAACTTCTTGTACCAGCTCTCTGCCTTTGCTTGTGTTGGTCCCTCTGTCTGGACTTCCTTTTCCCTCCTTATTCTCCTGCATAAGTTTTACAAATCTCCCAATATAAGTTCAGGCATTATGTCCTCCAGGAACCTTTCCATGAACCCAGGTGCCCCTCCTTGGCTTCTTACACCTCCTCTGCCTACCTGTCTCCCAGCACTTACCCTCTTGGGTAGTCAGTGTATCCAAACTGGAGGGACCTCAAGGTTAAGAACCCTGTGTTTTATTCACCTATTTCTTGTTGTGTTGGCTCCATATAGGCGGGGCTATGCTAATCTTTCCAGCACTGGAAACCTAGTGTGTAGCATAGTCACTAGTTCATGAGAAATACTCAATGAATATCTACCAAATGAACGAGTGAATGACTCTGGCTGGGCAGCAAAGACACATCCTTAGCAGAGCCTGGAGCTATAAACCCTGACATCCCTCTGAACCAGAAAGTGTGCTATTAGATCAGATCTCCCTTTTTCTTTTTCTTTTTCTTTTTCTTTTTCTTTTTCTTCTTATTTCTTTACTTTTGTGCAAGGGAGATATTCCCCCTGTTTACCAGAGAATAAAAGGAAAAAACAGAAAAGTATCCATTAAAGACAAAAAACCACCCAGACATCACAACCTTCCAGCATCTTCTTTTTTAACAGTAGAACTAATTCCCTCTCAGTATTCACTTTTTACCTGGTTTGACACAGTTTTAATTTGTACTCAGCAGATGAGATGGGGCAGTTGAGCAACCTTGCATAAGGAGCCTTTTCTGATAAATCTGGAGAGGGGACTATAAGGTACTAGTCTGTCCAGAAAACAGCCCTTCTCTAGTTTCTTGGCCCCAAAAATATGGTGAAAAAGAGTTTTAGAATAATATTGATTGAGTCACAAAACTAGCCACATCCCAGTGGAACAGCAGTGCACAACTTTAACATAGAAAATGGTGCTGGTTTTTCTTCATCGTACCTCCTGATCCATTTCCCACTCTTCTCTGTCCTGCCCTGAACCCTGGGAACTCAGCTATGGGACACATCACCTGGGCTCCCTTGCTCCCTGGTTTCCTGCTGAGTTTGGCAGATAGAAAGCACCAGCCAGGAGATCAGAGGGCAGGAAGAGAGAGAGGCTGGGCTCCTTAACCCCCCTGCCCCTCATCCCCCCTGCCCCTCATCCCGTAGGCCATGGTTCTAGCGGTGACTGCATCTTTCTACCTGGGCTGCAAACCCTGATGGAAAGCTGCAAACCTTTCCCATGAATGTAGCTCAGACCAAGTTCCAATAATAATGGTCCTCTGTTTGTCCCTTCAGGCCTTGGGGTGGTAACTGCCTCCTGCAGCTTCTAGTCCCTGGAGGTTTCATGGTCCTTTGTTGGCTCCCTTATCCCTGTGCACATCTCTTGGAAAGTCTAATCGTAAAACTCTTGTTTCATTAACTCTTTGAGGGCGTCATCTGTTTCTCTCTGGTATCCTGACAGATAGCATCAAATTGTGCTCTGTCTTCTCTGGGGCACACCTGTTTCCCTACTTGATGTGGCCATTGACCTTGCTGGCAAGACAATGTACAGCAAGAGTTGGCAAACTCCAGAGGGGGATGCGATGCAAATCCATCCACTGCCTGTTCTGTGAATAATTTTTATTGGACCTCAGCCATGCTACAATGGCAGAGTTGAGTAGTTGTGACAAAGCCTAAAATATTGACTATCTGGCCCTTTACAGAAAAAGTTTGCAATCCTGCCGTTGAATGATATACATCCCCTCTAGATTTATCCCATATTGGAGTTACTGCCTCTACCCACAGACTCGTGAACACAAACAATGCAGCTTTTGCACACCCTGACTCCACCCTTGACTCCAATGCTGTTCAGCAAACCTTTCACTGAGCACCTGTAGCTCAGACCACCGGCTATGGCACCAGACAGACCTGGGTTCAACTCTCTGCTCTAACATCTACTGGGTGACCTTGGGCAAGCTTTTACAATTTTCTAAACCAACCTCAGCTTCTTAATCTATAAAAAGAGAATAATACCACTCCTTCCCTCCCTCCCTCCCTCATGGACTTATAATGAGAAATGGGTAAAATGATATGATGTAGAACACATAACACAGGGTCTGGGCCATGGTGAATGCTTCCAAACTGTTAGGCTACTGAGTACCAAGCTCTGTGCCAGGAGGTAGGAAGGTCAAGATACCTAAGACATAGCCTTATGCCTCAAGGAACTCACAGATACAATGAGGGAGAGAGATGGCTTCACCGCAGAGGCATTCAGTTCAGGACTACACTATAGCCTGAACCCTCCCTCTCCAGCCCCCAGTCCCTTTTAAACTCCCAAGCCTGCCCCTTCTAATCCCAACTGGGCAAACTACAGAAACTCACACACTGTTGCCACTGCCCTGTTTTCACCTGTCAGGTTAAGAATCCTTGCTGGATTAAAGGTGCTTTGCGCTTTATCTGGAGGTTATCATTTCAAGGCCTCCTAATTCCTCTCGTTCCAGTGGAAAGACACAGCTCCTGCAGAATGTTCTTTACCTTCTATTGACCGGGGACCCTGTGATTCATCTGCAGCAGCAGTGCCGTCATCATAGCGTCATCAAAAAGATCTCAGTGTCCTTATTGGCATTCTATAGGCGCTGTAGTGACAATTCTGAGCTGATGGAAGGGTCTTATGCATCATGAATATGAATATCATTATTCAAATTACTCTGGTAGATGTTGAAGATAAAAGGAAATGTTTTATTTTGTGTTCATTAAGCACTAGAAGGTATGTTTCCCCTGGATGCGACTCATTAAGCCTGTAATAGTTAATGGAAGTTAAATTCCAACATCACATCAAGGGGGAGAAATGATCCCTCAAGTATTCGGAAACTCCTTCCTCCAAATTGCGGATCAAAGCTAGGTTATGAACTTCTGCGCTGTCTTCCTAATGGATTAGACTAATTGTATTCTTTGAACTTTTTTTCTCTCCCAACACGAATTTTCCATAAGTAGAGATGATTACAGAAATTTTGTATGCGTGCGAGATTGTGAGGTCTACCAGAGCCAGCCACAGTTACCGGTTTCCCCCACCAAGGGAGAGAAACTAACATCGTAGAAATTGCCAGCTCTGTATCAAGGGCTTTCCTTATGTCTGCTCACATCTCACAGAACCCCAGTGAAACGCTTGCTTCTGTCTTAGACATGAGGAGACTGAGGTCTGGGGTGGTGGAATAACCCACGTCAAATCACACAGCTGATGGGAGGATGAGGCAACAAGTTCAGTGCTGTCTGGTTTTAAAAAACATTCTAATCCACTGTTTGGGGCCGTCTCCCAAGTGCCTGTCACATACATGCTCTGTGATAAATGGTATACATGGGGCTGGGGTGGGCACACAAGACGAGGAAAAACAAAACTGCCAGAGGTGTGAACTTATCCAGGCTGTCTGCTGGTGTGGTTTTCTCTCCTTCCATCAACCTGCTGATGGAAAAATGAGTGAATCCTGGATCATGGTGAGTGAGTAGCTGGGAAGGTCCCTTGAAGTGACTTGGGGGAGGAAGGAGCAGGTGCAGAGGTGAGGGGATGTGGACAAGAGAGAGTGCGTTGCTGGGTTGTGTCCTCATATGCTCGTGGGATGGGACATTCTTCCTTGCGTCTCATCTCGCTGTAGAGGAGCCTTCTGGTGACTTCTGGAAGGAGAGAGATCCCAGAAAGCTCAGCTCCATGCAGTTTCAGAACATTTAAGACAAAATGTCTCTGCTGCTGAAGATGGAGGAGAAAATGGATCCCTGCCCTCTTCGCACCATCTTCCTGTGTCGGCTTCTGGGCTCTAAGTGGAACACAGCCCAGTTTTGTCATCTTCCCTCCTGGGACCCATTCTGTGGGTCTGGGTAATAACTGTGCTTTTCTCCTTTGTGCTCTCTTTGTCTTGTCCTGTCTGGAGTGAAATGCGGGGCACAGGAGAAACAGAAATGGATTTTCAAAGCAATACTTAGAGTAACAGACGACCCTGCTGAGACCCCACCTGGAAGGCTGGGCTCCGCTCTGAGCACCTAATTACTATCCAGGTACCGACAAATGGGTTGTGTGTTGGGAGGAAAGATACAAGAGTGATGGGGGAGGGAAACTGGATTTACGAAGGAAGATTAAAAGAGCTGAATGGTAGAGCTCCATAAATGATGATCTGGGGGAACTTGGGGACCATCTACTCGCATCTGAAGGTTGTAAACAGTCAGCAGAATTATTTTAGTTAGGCCTAAGAAATATAACAAAGAGTAATGAAAAGAAATATATTATGATAATGGACTGTAATTTTCTACCTATTCCCATCCTAAGAAACCTCAAAGCATTTTATAGCTCAGTATAATATACATGCTACAGTGGGGTATATTCAAACTATAAAGTGGCTTGTAATTTAGCTAAAGCCTTTGAAAAAAATATTTAGTGAGAGGGTAATAGGCACTTTGTGCATAAAGTGCAGGGACCCTGGTGGTGTTTTGCCTGCTGCCCACTCACGGGCAGAGTGGGGGTAGACAAGAGGGTCGTTTCATATAAGATCATTTACCAAGCTTTCCGCTCCCATTTTCAGAGGCACACACAATTCAACCCCTGTTTTACAGCAAAAAGGTAGAAGGATCTTCATAGTTGGAGAAATTCAGGTCTCAGAAAACTGCAGAGGCTGCTACAGCTCAGCTCTTAACTCAGGCTCAGGTAGTCAGCTACCTGATGGAGCAGCAGGGACCACAGGCAGACCTCCGGTCTATGCCCTGCTTCTCTCTGGACCTCAGCTTTTTCAGCCTCCCCTGGAGGAGGCAAATCTTTGTCCCTTCTCTGACTGTGATGCTGAGCAGGGGTGAGACTTTGCATTTTGTTGTTCCCTCTGCTTAGAGTGGTCCTTCCTCAAATGTCCACATCGCTCACTTCCTCACTGCATGCAGCTTCCTGCTTAGATGCCAGACTGTTAGACAGACCTGTATCTGGCCACCCCGTCTGCAATAGCAACACCCCCTCCCCCCACTTCGTTCCCCTCCAGCCCCTTACCTTCTTTATTCCTAAGGCATATTCATCAACACCTGAAATATGTTATATCTTATCATACTATATCACACTGTATCATGTCATACCACATTATATTTTCTGTCTTCTCTGACTAGAATGTAAGTTCCTTCAGGACAGGGACTTAGCCGCTCTGTCCATGGCTGCATCACCAGCAGCAGCGATGTCACTGGATGTCAGATTTGACCTTCCCCAGATGATCTGACCTTTCCAAATGACAAACGGATCTACAAGGAGATGAGGGAAGAGAAGGTCTCAAAGAGAAGAAATAATTGCAAATTGAGGGAAGTCAATGAGCCCCAGAAACCGTGTTCTTTTATCAATTTTCCCATCCCTCACCAAAAGGACCCAGAGGTCCACCCTGACTTGCTGAGATATTGGGCAGAGAAAAGACTTCTGCAAAAATGAAGCAGAGCATCAATTCTCTGAATATCTGAGGTAGTGCTCAGGAGATGGGTAGAAGAGAAGCAGCCAAGCCTTAATGTCCTCTCTGTCACTTGGTCTCCAGTATGTCCCTGGAGGTTTTGTGTCTGAGGCTGGTCCACCCCCCACCTCCCCATCACTTCCTGGCCACCCACAGTACATGCTCAGTATATATTAGCCCAGTGAGTTTACTTGATATGCCTTGATGTCTCAGAATAAAGGAACCTTATATATTGCACGTGTAGTTAATGTCTGCAGCACATTTTTGATCTCTTAAAATTCTTACCCTTTCAGTAGTCCTATAGGACACACAAGTGGTCTTCTCTCCAATTTACAGATAGGAAGACTGAGGCACAAAATTACAACTTAAGGGACCTCTAGGTCATTTAAAGTCAGAGCTCCTGAGTTTTCAGACCTTGGGATCCATGGCATCTTCTACCAAAGTCCAAGTTTTGTCTATAAGCTCCTTGCTTCCTACTTTACGTTAACTTGTAGAAAGTTGTAAAGGGATTACAAAGAAACTCTTCATGCAGAATTGGATACGTGTATAAAGTAATGATCTCATCATAGGGAAATCTATAAATCTGGGCCAACTCCCCTCTGCCACTAATCACAGGCACCTGAAGTCTCTGGCATGGGTTGTCTGCACGATGCACACTTGAACTGGTTGTGCACCTTGCTGTTCCAAGTAGCTGGGAGGGTGGGAGAGGGGCTTTGCTGCTGTGCTTTTCTGCCTTACATCTGGTTAAGAACCTTAATGGCCACGTACTTGGCTGGTAACGCATTTTCCAACCTAAGTTTCCAGTGATGGTTTCCTCAACTTGTAAGTTGCTGATGCACCACGAGGCTTCAGAGGTTTCTCACCCCCACCCCCCCGTTCCTTTACTGGCAGGTGTCAGCAGCATTTTAATGCAGAGTCAACAGCATGCCAGACATGGGGACCCAGAGAAAGTGGACTCAGTCCTTGGCGGAGACCCCCCAGGAGAGGTTCTCAGGAGGTTTCAGAAGCAGAACAGCAAGTGACTGTTGTTGTCTCGGGCAGCGAGGCCACCCAGTGCAGGCGACCGTGTGGGGAGCCTCGGAAACCGCTTCTTCCAATCGAGGGTGGACCAGCCTCAGACACAAAATCTCCAGGGACATCCTGGAGGCCGAGTGACAGAGAGGACATTCGGGCTTGGCTGCTTCTCCCCATCTCCTGAGCACTGCCTCAGATATTCAGAGTTGATGCTCTGCTTCATTTTTGCAGAATATTTTTCTCTGCCCAACTGCTCAGCAACTCAGGATGGACCTCTGGGTCCTACTTACAAGGGACAGAGGAAATGAGAAAAGAACCCAGTTTCTGGGGCCCATTGACTTCCCTCAGTTTGCAATTATTCCTTCTCTTTGAGCCCCTCCCTCCCCTCCTATCTCCTTAGAGACCCTCATGTTATTTGAAAGGAAGATAAATTAGAAATAAAAGAAAAAAAAGCCAGGTGCCAGTTAAGAAGTACCTTTTCTGAAGGAAAGCGTTAATAGGGGCACACTCTGTGCAGACTTTCCAGACTCGGTGGGTAATGATTAAGGGACTCCTTTCTTTTTAATCTAGGATATATTTTTTCTTTTTGGTCCTTCACCTGGCAGTGTGGAGAATTCGTTACCTGGGTGACCAAAGGAAGCCCATTGGGGCAATGTGCTTATTATTTTTTTCAAGTAAGGAAAAACTTGAAAGAATGTGTTTCTTGATGTGGCAAAAGGCATTTCTCTTTTTTTTAAATCAAAGTAGAGTGATTTACAATGTTGTGTTAATTTCTGGTGTACAGAATAGTGACTCATTTATACATATATATGTATTTCTTTTCATATTCTTTTTCATTATAGGCCATTACAAGATACTGAATATAGTTCCCTGTGCTACACAGTAGGATCTTGTTGTTTATCTATTTTACATATAGTAGTTAGTATCTACAAATCCTGAACTCCCAATTTATCCCTCTCCACCCTTTTTCCCCTCTGGTAACAGTAAGTTATCCAATGTGCTTTAGAAGGAAAGGAGCTAGGTCCATTCACTGTTTGATTTGACATTTTGTGAAAAAAAAATTACCCAGATAGATATATTTTGGCTCCTGAAATGGTGAATGGGCAGTGTTGAATGTTCAGTATGATTTGGGCACTGGGGCTGCTCGGTGAGCCTTGGCCAGGGTGCAACCTTGACCACGCTGTTCTCAAAAAGAGAGTGTCCTCCTCCATTTGTGGAGAAATTCCATCTGACTCATATGTCAGATGTCACGGTCATGTGTCCATCCTGAACATGCACAGGAGTAAATAAATCCAGACACGAAACTGGCAGGCTGTGGGCTGTGCTTTGAGCATTGGGTGGAGGGATGATTTTAATTGCATTCAGTTTGTGTAATTTTTTTTCTGTGAAAATGAATTTGTTTTGAGGATTTTGCTATCAAGCCTTAATTTAGGAATGTGTAAAGTTGGATTAAAAGAGTTAATGGGCTTGAATTTTAATGTAAGATACCAAAGCAGGGGAAAATGTGTGGAATATGGGAAAAGTAAACACATATTTGGAATCAGATGGAACTGGCTTCAAACCTCGACTCTGCTTCTTATCTGGTGTTGTGACCTTATGCAAGTTGTTAACAACCTGCAGCTTAGTTTCTTCATCTGTAGAAGGGAATAATAGCACATATCTATCATAAACCCGAGAATTCAGTATATTACACAGTAAAGCTCCTGGCACAGGGGATGACTCAATTAACTTTAATCTCTTTCTGCCCTCTGTCCACCTTGAAATGCATCAGATGAAACACACAGCCAAGGTTAATGGAGAAGGCTCTGTCTCCTGCATAAGAGAGCTGTTGCTGAATGTGCCTCCAGATATCCACACTCACGGTGGCCAGATCAAATCCACAGCCACAGGAAGCTTTGGGGCTCTTAGTAGGGTCTGGGCATCAACTTCATGTAGAATCCAGATCCTTTAATGCTTCCTTCCTCTTTGGAGATGCGCTATGACCTTGGGAAGTCAGCCTGACCCAGGAGTGGGGAGCCTGGATGACCAGTGATGCAACCAACACACCTTCTTCCGAGCCTGCTGCAGACGTGCATGCCTACCTTGGTGGGCCCCAGAGAAGAGAGAGGCGTGGGGCGCTCACCACGTTCTCAGAACTCCTGCAGGAAGCTGTGTCCTTGCAGTGATGATGTGGAGTAACCATGGGCTCTGCAGAGGACTGAAATGCAAGCCACTCACACCTCCCTGTGACCAGTGACATTTCTTTCCTCCCAGGTGAATGTATTGGAACAGTTACACCCTCCCTGCTCTGGAGGACAGGTGCATTATGTCTTGCGAAGCAGGGGAGAACTTTGCCTTTCACTTTCTCCTCCATCCTTTCAGATTCTCCTGTAGATTTTCTCCTTAAAATCAAGTTTTATTCAGTACAGATGGGAAAAGTCACTTGCCTCTGGCTAACGGTCTCCACAATCCTTAAAATGCCAATACCCGTCTAGCATGGCTTAAAACCAATTCAGGACACTCTCATAGCAGGCTTCCTGGCTGCAGGAAAGTGGGCTGGGGTGTGCTGGAGGTGGTTTCAAAGTGAAGAAGAAAGCATGAGAGCCAGGGGGCTCGGACAGAGCAAGGAGGATTTACAAGAAGCAGAGAAGTGGGGTCTTTGGTTAAGAAGTGGGATGAGGGGAGGGAGAGGAGTGAACAGACTGGCTGGGGAGCCCAGCTCTAAGTTCTCTCTCTGCCTCCTTAAGACACTTCCAGGGAGGCATATATTACCTTTCACAGCCTTCTGTGTATTTCTTTGAATGCAGCCCTGCACCGAGACTTGCCTTAAACAAAACAGCCCAGTTAAATTCAGGGGTCAGGAGTAGTCACTACGTGTTTAATGCACCTTGGACACTGGTGATGCTGGTTGAACACTTCCCATTCGTTGGTTCACCTAAAACTCACAACAGTCTTAGATTTACCCCCATTTCACAGAGAAGAAACTGAAGCTTAGCAGGCTTTAACATTTTTTTTTAAATTGAACAACAAACATTTATTTCTCCCAGTTCTGGTGGCTGGGAAGTCCAAGACAAAGGCACTGGTGGATTTGGTGGTCACCCAGCTGTGAAGCGGTGAGGGCAGGGTTAGAAGTGCATGTGTGTCTGGCTCCAGAATCAAGGCTCTCTGCCTCTCCCCTGCACTCTCTTCCTCCTGGGCTGGAGAAGATGCTGTCTCTGGGCATTTCCCCAGCACCGGGCGCCACATACAGTGGGTGCTTGGTAGTGTTTGTGGAGCAAGTGAGTTGCTGGAATAGCACGAACCCAGTTAATCCACCCTTTGCACCTGTGCTGAGCAAGATGGCGTGAGTCAATCCTCTTTGGCTTTTAAATTCAGCAGGCTTCACAAGAATATGCTTCTGAATTCGTAGTTACCCTCTCAAGCAAAGAATTCCATGGCTTAATTATTTCTCAGGAGACTTTCAGTGCCTCACAGAAGTGCCCATTCACTCAAAACTTGGAGAGATGAACACGGGAAAGAGAATCAGCAAATCAGCAAACCCAAGAGCTGGTCAAGTACAGGAACAGATGCTTAATTGTTATTCAGGGACAGAAATAAAAGGACATCAGGTTCCTAGAGTTAGTATGTATCCCAGAGTATGCTTCAGATGTGTTTTTGATGGATTTACAAGAAGTCCACTGCACCCCATCAATACAATCGGGGCAACAGAGAACACAGGTTGGTGGGGGGGATGGGTGCAATCCATCAAGACATAACTTCACTCATGCTTCTGAAGTTAGAGGGCAGCATTGGGGAGAAACGAATAGGAGCAACTCAGGACCGAAAGGAATTTCGTAAAGTTATCTAATCTGTCCCCCTAAATCATCTGAGGCAGGTTCATTTTATTTGGAAAGACCCCCCCCAGGGAAAGACACTCAGGAACCTCTTTTTGGTAGATTCATGGCAGCATTAACAACTCTCGCTTGCTGGAAATTTAATCCCCCTAATTCATCACCTGCCACAGCAAACACAAGCTGACAGAGTCTATCTATTTTCCTAAGGATTTACACCCCTACCTAATTCCAAAATTACGTGAGGCCACCTGCTGATGGAGTTGGCTCAGAGTTTCGTGAAAAGAGAACGTAAAAAAGCTGAGCACTATGTGATATATTCCCCTAAAGAAAGATGAAGGATGGTCTCCATGTGTGAAAATCTGGGCTGGACTGAGCATAATTTGAATGGACCAAGTGGCAGAGAGAGTCCCAGGGGCTACAGCTGGTGTGGAGTGAAAGAACCATTTGTAAGCTGCTTTGAAACAGTCTAGGGAAAGAGAAAACTGACAATAGGTAAATTCTGACACAGTAGAAGGTTTGAGGAATGATGACTAGTGTCTTAGTTTATAATCGGTGTCACAGAGGGTCCTTAAGGAATATGTGCATCTGTGTGGGGAAGTTCAAGTGAAATCTGCCATTATTCCAAATCTGGATGGATAAATGATCTGTAAAAAGGCAAGTCCAGGTGATAGCAGGAGGAAGGGACCTACTAGCCAGCATCAGTTAGTGAGAGCACTGGCATTGGGCAGGGATGCTGGCTAAGATAGGACGGGCATCAGCTGCAAGGAGAGAAAGAGGTTCACTGTCAGGTGTAGCCCTACAGGAAATAGTCTCATCAGTCTCTGTGGCGGTACTACACTGACCTTTAAGGCATTGCTACAGAAGAGTTTTTCGTGCTGACAAGCTGAAAAAAAATGCAAATGTTGAAAGAAACCAAGTGAACTGAGAGGAAGAGGAACCTTCAATGGGTGAGAGGCCATCTTGGCTGTGTGAAAACACAGAGTGGGTAATTTGGAAGCTAGAAATATTCCTTCTCTTCATTAAGAGGAAGGTGGTTCCAATCATGGTGTTCCTATCATTGCTATGATTACTACTACAAACTCAACATAATTAAACTGGGATCCAAGGTGCTTTACCAAGGCCAAACACCAGACTGGATATCATTGCTTGTACCTGAGGCACGGTGGATGGATGGATGAATGGATGGAGGGATAAGTGGATGGACAGACAGGTGGATGGATGGATGAATAGATGGATGGATGGATGGATGGATGGATAAGTAGCCAGATGGATAACTGGATGTTTACAGTTTATAGGTGGAGTTTAGAGTAAAAAGTTTACCTAGAATAGCTGTAAAACAGGAAGGGGCTAGGAGGAAAGTAGGAATAGTGCTCTCACTAGCTATGTATGACATCTTCTGGGGAACTGATGGCCCCACCCCCACACTTAGGCTTTGAACTTGTATTGGTTTAGGTGACTATGTCAGTAGCCTTTGTTCCAGCTTTCAACTCCCACCGCTTCCTTGCTCTGTGATAGCCCATTCGCCTGGTTTTCCTCCTTCCTCTCTGGCCATTGCCTCTCAGACCTCCTAGATGATTTTCTTCTACCTAAGCTCTAGATGTTAGAGTTGTCCACTCTCAGTCCTGGGCCCTCTTCTCCTTTCACTCTTCACTTTCTCTTTGGGTGAATTCACCCACTGCCATGATTTAAAAAAAAAAAAACAACCAAAAACCTCTTTATCCTGATGCCTCTAAAATGGATCCTTCTCGGCCAGACCCCGCTTCTGAGCACTAGGTGAATATGCACAATGACCTGCTCTTCAACTCTGATGTTTCAGAGATAGTTGATACTTCATGGGTCCGAAAAGGAGCAGGTTCTCCTGCTCTGTCTGCTTCTGCTCCAGGGCTTCTGGTCTCAATACTGGCACCTGCATCCACCCAGCAGCTCAGACCAGAGCAGTCTTGTCTCTACCCTTTATCTCACTCCCCTGCCCCCAATAAAATACATCCCAACATCTGTCATTTCTGTCTCCCAAATTAATCTGGAATCCTTTTCACTTCATCTCTGTGGTCACAGCCTTGGACTAAGAAGCCAGTGTAGTTTCTCCTCTGGACTCTCAGTCACTCCTAACTGACCCGCCTGCTTCCACTGTTCCTTCCCAGGTATCAGTTCATGCTCTCACCACAATGATCTTTCAAAAACCAAAAATGATGCATCTGCTTAAAACTCGTTCGTTGCTTCCCATGGCCCTGCCAATCAAATGCCACAGTGGGGCTGTGAGACCCAGCCTGTGTGACTCCTGAGACTTATCCCAGTTCATCCTCCAGCTGCACTGGTATAAAATTTCTCAAATAAACTCAGCTCTTCCCTGCCCTGCGGCTTTGTTCCTGTGGTTGCCTGGTCTGGAATCTTGTTCCTACCTCTTGCTCAGGGTTCACTTTAAGTGTCACTCCCTCAGGACAGCACTTCCCAGAGCCCCCAATCTATATAACCCCCCAGACTTAGTCTGCTTGGGCTACTCTAACAGAATCCCATAGCCTGGGTGGCTTCTTAACAACAGAAATGTATTTTCTCACAGTTTGGGAGGCTGGGCGGCCCAAGACCAAGCTGGCAGATTCTGCGTCTGGTGAGGAGCTTCTTCCTGGTTCATAGACGGCCACCTTCTCACTATGTCCTCACAGGGCAGAAGGCGTGAGGGAGCTCTCTGAGGCCTCTTTTATAGGGACACTAATCCCGTTCATGAGGGATCCACCCTCATGACCTAAGCACCTCCCAAAGGCTCCACCTCCAGATACCATCACTTGGGGGTTAGGTTTCAACATACGCATTTTGGAGGGACTCATACTAACCAGAGTGTCTACAGCACTGCCCCCACCATTCTCCTCTCCCCCGGCGGTCCGTCCTTCTGTGTACCACTGCCTCTCACCTTGCAATTTATAAACGTATGTGCCTGTTTTGGTAGTGTCTTTTCCTCTCCATGAAATTATAATTCCATAAAGGCTGGGAGTATTTTTTGTTGTTGTTCACAAGTTTCTATTTTCTAGGAATCCGGAATTGAGAATCAGAGATGGTGTCAGTCTCTGCTTGTTGCCTGCATTGAAGACAAATCCTCCGGGAGCTGTGGGAATGAATCTCTTGCCAGACAAGAGAAAGCAAGAGGAGAAACACCCACAAAAGGAGGGACATAGGCCTAGAGATGGAGAGACAGGGAGAGACACAGACAGAGACAGGGACTCAGAGAGATTCAGATACACCCTTGCAGCACGCTCTGGTTTTGTTATTTTATTTTTACTTTATTTTATTTTATTTGTCCTTATGAGATCACAGAAACCAATCTCCTTTTAACCTGGGCTCGGCTGAGTGAATTTCTATAACCCAAAACCAATACAGGCTGGTTGAAGATGGAGACAGAACAATTGGAAGAAAGTTCCTTTAGCCATTTAAGCAAAGAATATGCATCTTGAATCGATCATTGCAACTGACCCAGTGACAAATTTTAGGAACTGGGCATGAGCTCTCCACATCCCTGTTTATTTGCCAGTTACCTGTCTCTGGCTTTGGAAGGTGCTTCCCTGGTCTACAATCTTTCAAACTATCTTCACATTGGAGTGTAGCAGTGGCCTGAGGAAGGCCAAGTTTCTGACCACGCAGACACCAGTCACCTCAAAGCAGAGTCGGATGTGAGCCCTGGAGTTCCTGCTCTTTGCAGAAGCTGTTCAGGGCAGTGATGGATTTTGTGTTTCTTCCTTTGAAGGACAGGACCGGGCTAATGTAACATATCCTTCCTGAAAATGATGCATGTCTAGGTTTCCGTGCTTTAGGGTATGTGATTTCTGAAGAGTAAACATGGCCTTAACGGGGGAACGTTGTTCTGCTTAACTACGCAGAGAATTCCCAGCAGTTCCTTTAATTTGGTTTTCTCCAATAGGGCACATTTGCATTTACTGACTGCGGCTTTTTAGAATAGCAAATGCATCTCTCTCTTCTCTGTGTTTCACTAAATGATGAGGCGGTCTCCAAGCTGCACTAACATCAGCCAGTCCCCCTGAGATTTGGAGGCCCTCGATCCAGCTGGCTTGTTCCTTTTCCTCTACCCTCCTTCCCCTATCTATTTATATTTTAAATTCTTCTTGTCATTGAGGAATGGACCTCAAAAATGAGTGTGTATATGACATGCAGATGCAGTAGGATGGGAAGAGGAGAGGAGAGAAGGAAAAGTATGAAATCTTGCTTAGGATAAAAAAGATTGCCTTCATGAAAGGATGCTCGACATCACTAATTGTCAGAGAAATGCAAATCAAAACTACAGTGAAATCTCACCTCACACCAGTCACAACGGCCATCATTAAAAAGTCCACAAACCATAACTGCTGGAGAGGGTGTGAAGGAAAAGGAACTTCACTGTCGGTGGGAATGTCAATTGGTGCAGCCACTTTGGAGGACACTATGGAGGTTCCTTAAAAAACTAAAAATAGACTTACCCTATGATCCAGCAATCCCACTCCTGGGCATACATCCGGAGAAAACTACAATTCAAAAAGACACCTGCACCCCAGTGCTCACAGCAGCACTACTTACAATAGCCAAGACATGGAAACAACCTAAATGTCCATCAACAGATGACTGGATAAAGAAGTTGTGATATATTTATACAATGGAATACTGCTCAGCCATACAAAAGAACAAAATAATGTCATTTGCAACAGCATGGAGCTTGTCATTCTAAGTGAAGTAAGCCAGAAAAAGAAAGAAAAATACCATATGATAGCACTTATATGTAGAATCTAAAAAAATAAAAAGACAAACAAACTTATTTACAAAAGAGAAACAGACTCACAGACATAGGAAACAAACTATGGTTACCGGGGAGAAGAGGGTGGGAAAGGATAAATTGGGAGTTTGAGATCTGCAGATACTAACTACTATACATAAAATAGATAAACAACAAGTTTCTACTGTATAGCACAGGGAACTATATTCAATATCTTGTAGTAACCTATAACGAAAAAGCATATGAAAATGAATATATGTATGTATATGTTATGACTGAAGCACTGTGCTGTTCACCAGAAATTGATGTTGTAAACTGACTATGCTTCAATTAAAAAATAAAGGAAAAAAAAGATTGCCTTGGTCTACAGCCGAAGTTAGGAAAGGGAAGGGGTGGATGTCTTTATTGTTTTACAATTTAATTTTTATTAGCCCAACACTGTGTGGCACTTAATATTTGCTGTTAGTGACACATGCCACCAGGTGGCTCCCCCCATCCAGCAGTGAGCAGGGGCAATTCTGAGAAGAGGGCCCACTACCTCCATGGTCACATGGCCCTTGGACTCCTGCCTGAGCCTGGGTGAGCACGGGGAACCTGAGACCAGCCAGGCAGGGAACTCACATTCCAAAGTGGCACAGGTGAGTGACAGAGAAGAGAGAGAGTCCTCTATACCCTAGCAGAGAAACCATGATTTTGAGGTTAATCTAACACATTGTCTGTAGCTGTGCAATTTTATTTGCTCCAGTATTTTGCAACTACAAATAAGGCAGAGTGGGAATCACTGGTTGGGAATGAATTACAAGTAGAGAGCAAAAGAGTTGATACTTCCCCCAAGGAATACTGAAATTCTGTCAGAATTCCCTAAAAAGGCAAGAAAGGCTACACCACGACCCATGTGATGCACTGAAATTACTAACATGTAAGAGAATAATTTTTAACCAAATAGGGTTCGCATTCACATTGTCCTTTTGGTCCATTTCAGTAAGTTTCTAAGGGTTAGATGACTAAATCCATGCCTGGTCGGGGACAACTTGTCTTGGAGTCAAATATTCTGGTTTGGAGACACTCTTTTCCCAACCCAGTCTGGGCAAACTGCAACATTTCTAAGCCTTTCTTCTATGAAAATAATATCTACTTCACCTGGCTGTTAGAAGGACTCGATGAGATAATGTGTGTGAAAGTATTTTGTAAACTGTGAACCATGAAGAAATTGTTCTCTCTTCTCTAGGCTACCTGCCTCAGTTTTCAGCCATGGCTGATGAAACAGTGAAAATTCTTTTGCCACTTGTACAGCATCTTAACAGTACACGATAATTCAACATTTATATGCTTGGTGCTGTGACAACTCTGTTGGCTTCTCTGGATTCATGCTGAAGCCAGAATCCACCAACTTGTCCCAGGGTGTGTTAGGACTAGGATCCTCCAGGGCTATAAATGCTCTGGGAGTAACTTACCTTCCCGGAACTGCCAAGTGGAGTTCAAATGATTTCATTTCTCTCACCAATACGCCTCTCCTCTGATCACCTTCAGACTTGTACACTTAGATGGAAGGGTGTAGTTCACTAATATTTCCTATAGATCCAGTCTTGATCATCACAAGAGATTGCCTTAGGGAGCCTGCCCCTCAAGGGATTCTATAATGTGCTGACTTAAAGCCCATCCATGATTTAGTGCAACAGGTATGATGCATCTGTTCGGCATAGGGCACAGTGTTAGGTACTGTGGAATGTAGAATGCAAATAATTACACTCTTCCAGGTAATAAGCAACCCCAGGAACATGTAAGTATTCACACAAAGCGAGCTGAAGTTTATTTATAAAAAGACTCTTGCATTTTTGCCGGTAACATGCCGGTTTGGAAGGTGGCACAATCATGTCGCTAAACATTCCAGTGCCACATCAACACAAAAACACAAAAGCAGCGCAGCGTCCAGAAAGGTGCATCTGGCAGGCATTTCTTCCACATTTGTCATAAAGCTGTTTGGCCCGAGCATTTCTTTTCCTTGACTGTGAGGAGCTTAAGGCAAAGTCAATCTGGCCGATGATAAACCCTTAGGTTCAGCCCACACTCAAGATGAGACAGGTTGTCAGGAGGACACTGTGGCCAACCTGCTGGTGAAACTGCTGGCACACGAAAGAAGAGGAGACCGATGGTCTGGGCTGGTGGCTTTTGCAGGGCTGTCTGGGCAGTTGTTACTGTGATAACTTCTGCTTTGTCAAAGGATGTTAATTTTGCCAGTTTGTTTTTTCTTTGTCACTGCATAATATTTACTCTTGGAAGTGATGTTACCACATGGATCTGCTCTTTTCTGACTTAAAATGGGAGGAAGTTGATATAATCAGTGAAGTGGCTATAAGCTTCTCCAAATAACAGTGGATGTGGCTTTGGTGAGGCAGACCAAGGTCTTCCGATCCAGGCTTGACGAAGCCTGTCCGTGATGACCCGCTGATGGATGCGGGCACACCTTCCACGGGCTGTTTAGACTGTACACAGTCTAAACACAGTCAACGGGCGCCAATCACATAAGCATCACATGCAGCCGGGAACAGACATGATGGTTCAAAAATGGATCCAATGGTAACCAGGTCGCCCATTTCCACCTTCGTAGTGTTGCTTTCAGAGGTTCATTAAAGTACACTGTATGACTGTTGAAATTTAAGAAAAATTGCTTCATTCACAGTTTTAAGGTTTCCCGAAGTTTAAAGAGTTTTGAATAACTTTAATTGCCGAAGTAAAAGCAGACCTGGAAAATTCTCTTGGCAGTAAGAATGCTGCTAATACGACATGCATCCATGCACTGTGGAGACAGGAATACGTTTTTAATGCGCTGAGGTGCCAGGGGTACTCCAAAGGCTGCCACATTTGGCGCGAGCAGGGTCTCTGCAGCTTTCTTCCGTACATCAGGGGATGCCACTCCCACTCTGGGCCGGGCAGACTCCTCAGGCATGTGCTTGGACGCTCAGCCATAACATACAGCAACTGTCCTCCAGTGGTTCTCAGCGTAGGTGGATGCAATCGCTCCCTGTGAATACGGCGCACTGCAGGCGGCTGGTTCCTGGGCTTTCCGAGGTCAAACACGAGGGACGGTCCCGATACACACTCTGGAGGCTAACACAGGGTTGCCACTTTTTTCAATCTGGCCAAGTAAACCTTACGTAAAAAATGTTTATCTGCCATCCACATTAGCATCATTTTCATAAAGAAAAGATATTTTAATGCCCCTAAAATAAAGCAGAAAGGAAATAATCACAGAACACAGGACGATTTCATAAAATGGAAAACAGCTTTTTAGAAACTCCCCAGATTGGCATTTTTTATCATTTGGCCCTGATAATAGAAAAAAAGGCGGGGATATTTGGAATTAAAAGATCTGATTCAAGTCCAGTCTCACCCACCCGCTCCATGGCTGGGGCAAGCTACTTCCTGACTCTCCTTTCCTCAATCACAAAATGGGGATGAGAAGCCCACCTTTTAGGACTGTTGTGAGGTTCAAGGGAGATTCCACGTGTGAAAGGGCTGTGTGAACTGTCAGCAGACAGGCAGAGGTCAACCCCACCCAGACGCTGGAGTCTGCCGGTCAGATACAGGCACAGAGGCAACACAGGGTCACCTTGGTGATTTTCCCCTTCCATTGAAATGATGTAAGCGATGCTTCAGCTCCAGCCGTGCAGACAGTATGGATTCTCATCAGAGATTCTTCTATGAGGGGCTAGGCACTCTTTCCCTGACAACAGGGCTGTGGGCCGCAGAAGGGCTGGGGAGTCACGGAGGCAGGACACTCCGGCTGGTCAGTTTCAGGATGGCACAAGGGGAGAGCGAGCTGTGGTCTGTCCGTCCTGTTAGGTGTTTGTGTTCTTTTCCTCACTTGTGTTTTGCCCTTGGCTTCCTGCCCGTACGGTGACTCCCTCTTCCTCAGGATGGCTATTCTAGAGAATTCCTGCAGAAGTACCCTAAAGAGGTTTCTCGAAGTTGCCAGGCTCACCTGAGCCCTCTTCCTCTTACTCTGGTTCAGTTACTTAAAAAGGGACATAAGAAATCTCTCTCCACACCGTCATCTAATTCAAGCTAAATCCTAGTCCAGCCACTGCAGAAGCACCGTGGCTTTCATGAGCTCTCCCCCGTGCAGCAGCATTTTCTGGTACCGCTGTCCTGTACCACAGGCCACCTCTAATGGGGGCACACCACGAGCTGTGGGATGTCTCAGGTAGAATTGGGGGAGCTGGCTTTGGGGGGATTCTTCTTAGAATACAAAGCCACTGTCAGAAGCTGATCCCCAGAAACTTGTTTTCCATTCATGGGGCCTAACCTGCCTTGTACACTTGGCTGACCCTCCCCAGGAACGGCCCCATGAGCCACATTAAAAGGAGACGAGGCCAACAGCATCTCCTTTAAACAGGGCTGACCCTCCTGTCTCCTCTCATCGTCCTGCTCCTGCCTCCTTGACCCTGGATTCCTGGTCCTACACTCTGCCTTCTCTTTCTGCTTCTTGCCCCCATGGTTTGTGGGCCTGTAAGCTCCCCCTTCCACCTCCTGGCTTTGTACGTTCTGCTCACAACTGGGCTCTTGGCTCTGTTTGCTCCTTGGCTTTTGTCATCACCCAGTCCAGCCATGCAGGAACCCCCACCCTGTGGGCTGACTCTCTGCCCCTCCTCTGGGAGAGCAGGGATCTGAACAAGTGATGACTGTTTAGGATCACCCCTGGCGGGAAGATACTCAGAACCAAGAAGGAAGGGGCGGAGCCTGAGAGGATCATTGGCATGGGAACGGGAAGGGGTCTCACTTGCCATGTTCTCCCTGCCCAGGACACTGCTGGAATCTCTGCCACTTTCCCACACATCCCTGGCTCCCTCCCCTCACAGCTGCTCCCATTTCCCTCCCTTTAGCTTATGTAATCACACACCCCCCCGCCCCGCCCCTTGGCGGTGCCCCAGGGACACTTAGAGCCTTGGCAAGCCCTCTCCATCTCTCCTGCTGCTCACATCACCTGCCCTTCTCGCAACGTCTCTTTGGCCCCAGACTTTCTCTCTTCCCTCTCCACCCTCTCCAGAGACATCTTCTCTTCCTTAAGCAAGTGCAGCTCACACAGTTCATAAGAGCTATGGGCACCAAGGGGAGGGCGGTCGGGGGTGTGGTGTCCTGGGGGTACCTAGTGGGTCTTCACATCACCCGTGGGGCCTGGCCCGCAGCTGCTTCACGCTGCCCTGCGGAGCTGACCCCCACTGCACAGCCTCTCCCACCTCCTCCTTATTCTGAAGATGTCTGGCAACCCCTCCCCCAACAATTAAAGTTCAGTCGGCACCCACCCCCACGCTGAGAGCCCAAGCCAGGCAAGCCCTCGAAACGCACTGAACCTTCTCTGTGAGCCCCACTTAGCTTGGAATGCGCAGGAGGTTCAGAACACGGAAACCGGCAATCCAGTCCCCAGGTGAGCGCGCCAAACGAACAAGGCGGGGCCTTGACTGCAGGGCAAACTGTGCGGCACAGAAAATTAGGAGAAGAGGCGCAGGCACATAGAAAGGAGGCTCGTCAAGAAACTCCGCCCTGACAGCGGAGCTGTCAACACTGTGGGAATCAAAATAGCCACCGGGTTTCAAAACTCCAGCTCTGCCTCTATGGAGTGGTGTGATCTTGGGCTAGTTGCTCAACCTTTCAGAATTTGTCTCCTTTTCGTAAAACGGGGACGGTAATACTTTGGGTCCTCGTAGGATAAAGCGAGCCCACTCGGGGAGCACTCCCCGCGCACTGCCTGACGCAGGGTAGGTTCCCAGTAAACGTTTGTTCCCGTGGAAACCGAAATAGCAAAACGTGACGTGCCGCCGCCACCTGGTGGCAGGTTTCGGAGTTGCAAATAAAAGGTTCTAGAATTAAACAGTTATTAACATGCCTTGCTTTGACTTGCTTAAATAGTATGCTGTATAAAGATGGGTAGAAACTGGGGAAGACTGAATAAAGATATGGGGATGGGAAGGTATCCTATTCAGGGGGGAAGGTATAGCAAAGATATTTAAGAGATTTGGTGCTTCTCATATTGCCACAACCCTGCACAAACAGGCAATGGCCTGGGACACTGCTTGACCCCAGGGAGCGGCCTGAGATGACATCACCCCTACATACAGGCTTTAGAAAATCCATGGCTTTTCTGACCCTATACTCAGTTCCATGGTGAGAGTGCTTTTCTGTGGTTGTTGGAGGGGAATGCTGGAGTAATTCTAGCACTGCTGGGCAAGACCGCACCAAGAGGATGTCTTGAAGGTCTGTAGACTCTGCAGAGGCTGGTCTGGTCATACAGAGATCTTCAATCCTGACAGCTGAGGAACCATGTTCACCCAGCTTGGACCTTCACCAGCTACTGACTCCTCTCACTGGGAACCATGGGGGGACACTGGGAAAATCTTGGGTTTACACAGTGGACATCATCTACAACTTCAAAAAGAGAACCGGGAAATCATGCTGCTTGAGGCTTACTGAGTTGATGGGAAGTGACTAATATCACATACTGGGTATTTCTGGGGTCCGCAGCACCCTCTGGGTGAACGACAGCTTGTGCCATATGCCAGTTACCCAGGTACCGATGTCCTTCAGCACCACTCACTGCTTGACAAAGGCTTCTGTTTCCCCGAGGGCTTGGGCGTGGCTGGGTGTGCACGGCTTGCTCAGAGTTATCCTATTCCTTTACCGATCTCCTTGCCAGCTGGCTGTCTGAGGCAAGGGTACTCTCTGTGATGCAGGACAGTTTTCTGTTGATGCTAACTGGTTCATAACTGGAATTGAACATCCTACCCTCAGCCCATCGTCCCTGTATTGTAAAGACTGAGGTCACCAGCTTAGAGGGAAATGTTAAGTAAAGCACTCATGGGTGTGCACACATCACACTCACCTGTACAAACAGACAGTGAACTGTCACAGAGAAACGGGTTACGACAAGTAATGTAGCCTCGTCTTCACCTGAGCAGAGCTGGTGCCTCCCAGGCTCAGCCGAGGCGCAGGGACAGCCAGAAGGATTTGGCGCCATCCTCATTCCTCCTCCGAGTTCCAGCCCCTTCCTTTTGTCTTCTTTCCCCCAGAAAGACAGTCCTGCTGATTCTGCAACTGAAGCCAAAAGGGCTTCCGAGGGGCCCCCTTTTGCAGTGTGTTTCTGACTTTTTAGTGAAGCCCTCTTGGTGAGCTGCGGTGGCAGCCGCCTTGCTGCCAGCTGTCCCCACTCCCATGAAATCCAGGCTGAGCCCAGGGTAATCAAAGCGATGTGCAGCTGATCTTCAGCTAATATGTCATGACCTGGCATAAGTTCTGGCAAACAGACCTGGGGGTTTTGTGGGTCCCTGTCAGAGGGTCCTAGCAATCTGGGGACCCTGCTGACCTTTGCTGTGGTTTGGTCTAAAAGAGCTGAGAACTGCAAACTTGTGAGGTTTTCATATTGTGATAAAATATACATAACATAAAAGTTACCATCTTAACCATTTTCAAGCATGCACTTCAATGGCATTAAGTAGTCACAGTGTTGTACTAGCATCAGCACTACCTGTTTCCAAAACTATTTACCTACTCAAACAGAAACTCTACCCATTAAACAGACACTCCCCATTCTCCTTTCTCCCAGCCCCTGGCGACCACCATTCTACTTCCTGTGTTTATGCATTTGCATCTTCTAGGTACTTCCTGTAAGTGGAATCACACCATCGTTGTCCTTTTGTGTCCGACTTATTTCACTTAGCATTTTCAAGGTTCGTCTGCATTGTAGTACCTATCAGAGTTTCATTATGTCCCAAGGCTGCGTAATACTCCATGGTACACATATACCACACTTTGTGTACCCATTCTTCTGTTGGCAGACATGTGGGTTGTTTCCATCTATTTTGCTATTGTGAGTAATGCTGCTATGAACATTGGTGCACAGGCATCTGTTTGAGTCCCTGCTCTCAGCTCTTTGGGGGTACATCCTGGATTCCTGGATCATACGGTAATTCTGTTTAACTTTTTGAGGAACCGCCGTATCGTTTTCCACAATGACTGCACCATCTTATATTCCCACCAGCAATATGCGAGGGTTTCAATTTCTCCACATCCTTGCCAATGCTTGTTATTTTCCTTTTGTAAATAAAAAATAACGGTCATCTTAAAGGGTGTGAGGTTTGTGGGTTTTTACCATTTCCTGTTTTTTCAGTTCTCCTGTGTCTCAGGTTTGAAGAGCAATGCAGAGAGTCTGAGCCTGGCGAGAACCTGAGGAACATCCTGAGAGGACAGCTGTCCTCCTCGAAGGAGACTTTCTCAACTGAGGCACTGCTGACATTGTGACCAAATGCTTCTTTCTTGTCCTGTGCACTGTACGATGTTTAAGCAGCATCCTTGGCCTCTACCCACTGGATGCCAGTAGCTCCGAGTTGTGTCAATCAAAGATGCCTCCGGACATTGCCAGGTGTGCCTTGGGTTGGGGGGAGCAGAACAGCCCCAGCTGAGAACCACTGCCCTGCATAAGGACTAGCTGGATTCAGCCTCGCACCTCAGGAGGAGAGCAGGAGCGGCCCCAGTTGCCGGGAGCTAAGCGTCTTGAGTTCCAGTTCCAACTTGCTCATCGTCTCAGTTTAGATTTGTGTTTTTCCCCCATGTAGAAGTTGAGCTCAAATTGAGCTCATGTGTTGCTATGCTACAGAAAATTTGTTTCTGAGACGCCACCAGGGGGCCCTGTTAATCAAGAAGGGCTCAAGATGTCAGCCAGAGTATGTGGGGTGGATGGAGTTGGTGGTGGGGTGATGGTAGAGGGCTTGGAGAGGGGACTTTTAATGAGCAGTTGATGCTCAGGAAATGCAGGTTCATAATCTAGAAGCCTGGGGGGGTTCCCAGCCCCACTCCACTGCACCCCTGGGGCTCCCAGGGAAGGCTGGTTGCCCTTCCTCTCCACCCACCCTTGTGTCACAGGTTGTCTTTCTTTGACATCGCGTCCCACCAAGGCTGACCTTGAAGACTGGAAGAAAAGTGCTCAATCTAAAATACCTCAAAAGCATCTGCCTCACTGAGCCTCCTGACACTCCTGGATTCCCAGCCCCGACTGCAGTGTCTTGATTTCTGAATGATGGCAGCACACGGATACTGTCCATCCATGCGTAGTCCTGCACGTGCTCTGTTCAGAGTCCGTTCCCACCCTTTTCTAGGCTCCCTTCAATAGTACAAGGCTGAAGAGCTCCCAAACCGCCTTCTCATTATTTGTTAGAGCTAGGGTTCCAGATGCAATTTAGCTTGTGCTAAATAAAGCCAGTGAGCTGATCTTGAATGAAGAATGGAGAAGTAGGCAGAGGTCATTAGCAATACCAACTTCCTGACCTGTCAATCACAGTTAGAGTAATTTGATCTTAAAACCAACAGTCTAACCGGTGGCCCCTCACTTCTGCAAGCAAATGCTACCACAGTCACCCAAAGATGGCTACAGAATGGTGAAAAAGGTTAAGAGGAAGTAAAGCTGAAGATCCCAGAACATGCGGAAATACTACATTCCATTCCTTTCAGCACAAGTGGTTCTGTTTCCTGCCTGACACAGGTAGGTTCACTCACAGATGTGTACCTATTTCTGACTGCCTTCCCACGCCACTGATTTCTATTTGGGAAGTATTTATTGGTCATTTGCTGAGTAGCAGAATGTGCCAAGCACTGTCAGAGGTTGACATCCACAGGAACTGTCTATTGATATTGTCTTAAGAAAACAGACCCTGGAGCTCAGGGACCAACACCCCAGGACAATACAAAGTCAATAAGCGAACACCACCAAGTTGTGTAGTTGACCACCACCAAGGGTCTCCACAGTGAGAAGGGGTGGGATCCGTGGAGTTACTTCATTCAAATAAGTTTGAACTAGACTTGAAGGACAGGTCAACCCTGGGTAGCTGGGAAGAAGGGCAGGTACAGAAAAGAGACAGACACAGGGAGTGACATCTGTAAGGGTCAGAATTCTGGACGGATAGCCTCACTTTGCCACCTCTTCTAGTTGGGTTGATGATTTGATCCCTTGAGAGCTCACGTTACCTTACTGGAAAAATGTGAACATCCTGCAGGGTTGTTGTGAGGATCAAATGAGATTATAAAATAGACTTCTATATCCAGATCTGAGTTTCTGTATTTCTGGCTATCATCATGTACTACATAAATGTGGACTAGATCGTCTCTGTGTGCCCCTGCAGACCCAGAACCTCATGTTCCCGCCCTGCTCTGACCCTGGGAAGCTGACTTGAATGGACATTGTCCACAGGCTCTCCTGCTCTCTCACTGGGTCTCACGTTGGGTTTAGCCAATGGGAGGCTTTGGCAGGAGACTGGAAGGTGAGAGCTGGGTTACTTCCCTGTTCCCTCCATTCCAGCCACACTGTGCTCCTCTACCAGAGCCCACAGCTGCCAGCAGGTAGCCACTTGTCTCCTAGAGCTAGAGCTTGGTCCAAGGTACAGTAACCAGTTCGGGTCTCCTGCAGTCTCCCTTGCCGGTTTCCCTATTCTCCACCCACACCATTGTACTTAGTGTCTTTAATGAACTTTCTTTAAGCACCCACTTGGAACATGCCATTTGTTTCCTGCCACGATTCTGGCAGATACAAAGTATAAGCTGCTATATTCAAGTATTCCCCTCGACTAAGAACCTGTGATCACTCCCTGTTTAATAAGGTCAGATCCAAATTCATTTTAATAGCATATGAAAAATGCAATTAATAAAGTGATTCCACATGGCATGATTTACAGATTAGCACACTGCTGCTCCTGGCAGCCATTAGAGTGGAGACTTGATGCCTGAGATGGACGTGGGGGCCTGTGGGAGTGGCACAGAGGTATTCTGCCATCAGTTTCACTTCAGTTCCCTACTTCCAAGCCAGATAAGTAATTCCAGGACATCCCTTCTGTCCTTTTCTTTTCTCTCTATTCCTTTCCTCCATTCATTTGCACTCCCTTGATTTATTTACTTATTTTGTCCCCATTGGAAATCCAAATGCAGACACAGGAGGGGAGGCATGATCTTATGTGAAAGGTGGACATGGTGAACAGTAGGAAAGTTTCCTAGCCATTAAAGCCCCATGGTTCAGCTAGCAGCTAACCTCCCAGATGAGGGAAGCAGCAGATGACTCATTTGGGTAAAATGAGGCCAAGATGGGGAGAAAAGTGGGTGGAGGGAGAGGTCACAGAGGAGCTGTGCCACCTAATTCAGACTCAGTGCCTGACTAGCTTTAGTTCACAATCCCTCTCCCCTCCCAGGTGAAGGGTCAAGAGATGAAGACTCTATTTTCCTGGAAATACTTTTGCAAATATAGGCATGTGTACCTATGCTGAGCTAAAGTGATTTTTAAAAAATTAGTAGTAGTAGTGGTTCCCCAGAGACAAGCACTTAGAGATAGTCTCTGAGTGAGGAATTACAGCCAAGTACAGTGTGAAGTGTAGACTGGACATGAATACAACCTGTCCTTTCCCATCCCGTCCCACAAGCTTTTCTGAGCACCTGCCCCTCTTAGAGAACCTCTAGGACTCTGATGGAGGGTAAACGTAATAACACTAACACTAGGCTATGACTATGGCTCACCCCAGGGGCTGTTTCTTGCCAGGGGTCTTTGTTGAATGGTTCATTTCAAGGATCTGCTCAAGCCTCTCCTTTGTCTCCAATAGTGTGGAGGAGGGCATGAACCCTTTATTTGGCATTTACACAAATGGGAGAATATATGAACCAATCCAGGTCATCTTTTCTCCCCAAGTTTGCTAAAAGACCGAAATCATGCTTTACATTTAACCAGTTCCCAACAGTGCCAAGCACAGGGTTATGTAGGAATCAAATTAGAAAAATCTAAGACTTGAAAGGGATCTCAGAAGTGGCCTGCTTAGGGGTTGGGGTTTAACATATACCATTACTATATATAAAATAGATGAACAACAAGGACCTACTGTAAAGCACAGGGAACAATATTCAATTTCTTATGATAACATATAATGGAAAAGAACCAGAAAAGAAGTGACCTGGCCCCAAACACCTCAATTTCCAGGTGAGGGGGCAGATACATAAAGAAATACACAATCAAGTTAATTACAAAACTTGGACCAGAATGCAAGTCATTTGATGACCAATTCTGTAGTCTTCCACAGCACTATACATAGCTTTCAGTAGCTTGGAAGCTGGCCAACCCCAAGGTCTTTGTACTGACACATCAGCTCGAGGGCGGAAAGAGCATGGGCAGATCACGTAGAAATGAGTCACCATCTCCTCTGAAAATTCTAGAAACTGCTGGAATCTAGAAGCTCAACTGGATTCCAAGCGATGGGACGAGTTAGGGGGCTGGTTCACAACTGATGGTTAAACATGAGAAGACATTTTCCTTTTGTATCTGGGAGGCAGGGATGGCAGGTCTGAGGGTGCCGCCTCTCTAGACCTGGTTGTTTTGGCTCCCAGGCCAGGATGGGATTGTGATCTCCAGACTGTGGCTGGGCTCTTAAAAGCAGGAATCATTCATCCATCCCTGCACTGCTAATCTGTGCAATGGGAATTTCCAACCTGAAGTCAGCACGTAGGTCTGCTATCTAAACTTACTGTGGGATGAAGGGTGGATGCCTTTCCCTCCTCTCTCCCTGGTTTCCCAGTAACCGGAGCCTTACACATTTGGCTTTGACTTTCTTGCCATTTCTGCTGAAATGTATCATTTTCTAAGCAAAAAAAAAAAAAGGCAGCTTCTCAAGATCTACAAACACCTAGCGCTTGGGGACTTTCTCTGATTCATTCAATTGGAGCAGCAAACTAATACTTTAAATATAGATGGTGTCCTGTATCTTCAACAAATATCTATTCCCTGCTTACCATATGCCAGATCTGCAAAAGGCACTGAGGACACAACAGGCTCCATGACACAGTTGTCAAGGAGCCTAGTAACTAGTGGGGAAGACTGTTAATTACACTGCAGAGTGATGGATGATGGGGTGGACACTACAAAGCAATGGCGGCATCAGGTGGGCCAGGTGGCCCAGTCATGGGTTGGGGCACAATGTAGTGACCCTGACACTCCTTAGAATAAAGAATATCAAAGCATAAACTGGAGAGATTAGTTGGGAGTTACAGAGGTGGTGAAGAAAGTCGTCCCGGCAGGGGAAACTGCACATACAAAGTCCTGGAGACCTTCTGGTACATTCAGGAAATGGTAAGTCACATAATGTTGCTTGAGCATGAAGTTCAAGGGTGGAGTAGCAACAGATGAGACAGAGAGGATAAGACAAAGTGAGCTCACGCATGACCTCGTAAACCTCATACAGGGGACTGAACTTCATCCTAATGGCAGTGAGGGGACCACAAAGGGAATAACCATAATAGTGATGATGATAATTATTAGTATTGGTGGTAACTATACTGAGTGGAAGGGAAATTTTCCTCACTGAAGAGGTGAGTTGAGAAAGTAATAGTCAGTTTACAGTTCAGATTTATAACATTAGGCGGTTACCAGCAATTGGTCTAAGAATTTTCTGAAGGACATAAAAGCAAACAGAGCTTCAGGCACAAAGATATTTATCAAAGCATTATTTATACAAATGAAAACTTGGAAATATTTGAAATTTACAATAGGAAGAGGAAGGTTAAATCAATTATATTACATCCCTAAAATGAAATTTTAAGCAGCCATTAGCATAAAGTCACCAGAGATTTTTTAAATGACATGAGAACATCAGTAAAAAAGGCAAGATCTTACCTATGGCAGGAGTATATGGGTGTGTGAATTACATTCAATTTTTATTTTCTTTTTTATGCCTTTAAGTATTTTGCAATTTTATCCAATCTACATTTTTGTCATCAAAAGTATTTGAAATAAAAAATATTTTGATGTCAGTGACCATCCATGTACTCTTCTACAATCACTCAGGGAGTTCTGAATCTCGCTTATGGACTGCCGAGGATGGACAGATATTCAGCAGATATGCACCCGTACGATTGTACACATTAATTACTGCTGATTCCCTTCTGATTGGTCAGTGCCCTGGGGCAGTCTGGTGGCTAAACATTTTGATTGTCACCCTGGAGAAGAATTTATATCAACAGAAACTTTGTCTCCAAACAGGCATCTTCTTCAGAATGTGTCTGTAGTTTCAGCAGAAAAATCCTAGGTTTGAATGCTGGCCCCAATCCTTACTAGCTGGGGGACCTTAGGCAGGTTGTTCTTCTCTTCTGAGACTCGTTTATAAAGGGAATTAAAACTACTTCCTACAGAACCTATGCAGCAGGTTGTGAGACAAAATAAACGGGGTGAAGCCTCCGGCCCTAATGAGAGCTTGTTGGTCTCATCTTTGTCCACACAAAGTACACCTAGGGTGCCATATTGCTCACTGGCTAGTCTTGCAGTTATGGGACCTCCAAATACACCTTCAAGTACATAATTCACAAAGCATCCGTTATGCACGCATACCCTTTTGGACCAAAAGGTGAATTTTCTCGAGGAATTGCTGGTTTCATTAACATTTTCCTTAGTTCTCCTGGGTTGGACCATTCTTAACATGGAGCATTTTTTAGCTGACTTCACTCAGCTGCAGAAACTTTGCACCAACATTCACTACCAGCAATGACTTCTCAGGCTGTCCTGACTGTGCATGTGCAACACCTAAAATACCCGTGAAAATGGAACTTTCCCAGGATTTTCCATCAAAGGAGAACCAGAGTTCTGTCAGTTCTCCTTCTGCCAGAGCAAACTGTTCTGGTAGGGTTTTGACACTGCAGGAGGGTAGGTGTGATGACTAAGTCCATTAAAACCGAGAAGCCCAATGCCCACTAATGATCTAACTTAAAGTTCCCAAGATCCTCAATTACAAACAAACAAAAATAAAAGTTGTTCAGTTAGACAGGCTCTTCTTCTGTGCGCAACAGCAGGTTGCCAGTACAACCAATATAATTCATTTATAGAAAAGAGATAGCAAACATTTTTAAAATGCCTTGTATGTTGCATTTTTTTGCCCATTGAAATGGGAACTTTAATGCTACCATACCACCTCAAGTAGGACACAGGTTGCAGTTAGTTTCTGTGGATCTGGGATGGCTGCCTGAGGTTGCCTATAAAAGATGAGGTTTTCCAGCCATAGGCCGAAACAAAGTTAATATATCTGTAGAAAACTCTAATTTGAAAAGATGTGTGCACCTCAATGTACACAGCAGCACTATATACAACAGCCAAGACATGGAAGCAACCTAAATATCCATTGACAGATGATTGGATGAAGAAGTTGTGGTATATATACATACAATGGAATATTACTCAGCCATAAAAAGAATGAATGCCATTTGCAGCAAGTGGATGGGCTTAGAGATTATCATACTAAGTGAAGCTTCTCAAATAAAGACAAATATATCACTTACATGTGGAATCTAAAAAAATGACACAAATGAACTTATTTACAAAACAGAAACAGACTTAAAGACATAGAAAACAAACTTATGGTTACCAAAGGGGAAAGGGGAGGACAGGAATAAATTGGGACTTTGGGATTAGCAGATACACACTACTGTATACAGAATAGATAAACAACAAGATCCTACTGTATAGCATAGGGAACTGTATTCAATAATTTGTAATAACCTATAATGAAAAAGAATATATACATACATATAACTGAATTACTATGCTGTATACCAGAAACTAACACAACATTGTAAATCAGCTATACTTCAAAAAAAAAAGTTAACAGAGGGCAGAGCTGGGGAAGGTTGTTCTTCGTGGGCAAAGCTGCTGTTGATCAATAGGTTTTCTGGATTCTGAGGAAGTGAGTTGTCTTATTTTTCTTCCAGTTTGCAATCATGGAAAACCAAAGCTAGGAGAGATGTTGCATGAGTCACAGCCATGCATAGGGGTTCTCATGCTGGCTTTTAGGATGTCAATGGTTCCTTTCTCTGCATCATTTAATGTTGCCCAGGCATTGCCCAGGCCCACCCAAGACCCTGTGTACACAGGGAGGGAAGCCTTCTGCAACCAACAGCTCCCGCCTGGAGATGTGAGGGGGACGGTCTCTGAGCACTGGATATGTCCATCACAGAGCTGCAGAACAAAGGACAGACATCTGGTGCCTTCTTCATTCCAAGCAGAGTCCCAGCTGGGATACTGGATTCCTAGCCTGCAGCAGAGTATAATCCAGGAACTGGGAAAGCACTTGTCATGTGGAAAGAGGAGGCATTTGAGATGGGCACCATGGGAGTAGACGAGTTGGTTAAGGAAGAGGAAGACAGAAATCTAAACTCAGTGTAGAAACCTAACAGCGCATGGTGCAATTGCTGAGATCCAATTCTGCCAACACTTCTCTTAAGAAAGGCAGGGAATTTCGTAATATATTGTAGAAGAGTGTCAACATTTTCATCAATAACAAGAAAAAAATTATTGTTCTATTTTTAGATGACCGGCAATTATCAGCTCCTGGGAGAAGTACAAGGCAACATGCCTGCCTGGGGAAGCTGGGCTTTTGTGGGTAGAAAAAGGAATTAAAAATGCAAGATGACTTCTGCTAAGTGCCAAATAAATGATTTAGGCAGTAATTGCCTTGCAATTGAAAGAAAGGAAAATAATCAGGGCTCCCTGAAACACCCTCTCCCAATAGCATATGACTAACTTCCTAGGAAGGAAAGAAACATTTGTTGAAAGCATGATAGAACTGTCAAAAATCCAAGAAATCAATTACTTAAATTGTGAAGCATAAGTCACAATTCTATTTGTTCTACGAGAGTGTAAAATTTACCAGTTTTCATTAAGACAGAAAATAAGAACTCACTACAGCTTCTGCCAAGAGAACCCTGCACATCTATCCCCACTTTTAATCAGGCCATGTCTGTGGGAGTGTTTTTGCTACCAGCATTGGGCATTTGAGGTATATAGAGGTGTCATTAGTCATCAGGTTAACTCAAGGGTGGATTTCTTTTTTGCATCTTCTGATAGGATCATTGGCATGGAATTGTATCTAATGAAGCAATGAAACAGAGAGTCATGGGGAAAAGTGTATGACATGAAGTCGTCAAAAAGTTTACAATGTCAGCAGATCTCTTGGCCAGAAATATCAAGGATTGATCTCCCGGGTCTTGAGGGACACAGGCAAGGAGAAAGTCTGGGACACTTCCAAGGAGGGGAAGATGGTGATGAAAGATGTGGAGATGGGACGAAGTGGGCATCAGAGAACACTGATGGGAAAGGGAAGGGGTGTGACCGAAGCAGATGTTTCCCAGTGGGGACTTGTGAGAAACTGATGTAAGGCGGTGGGTCCCATGATGGGTTATGAATGAGCAGTTCCTGTTTTGAGAAGACGTGCTGTCTTGGTTTGTATTCTCTCAAAAGTAAACCCTGAGTAAGGAACTGGGTACAAGTAGTTTCTTTGGGAAGCGATCCCAGGAAGCATGGAGAGTGGGAAAGTGAGATGGAAGAGGAAAGCCAGCCAAGTGTGTGTGAATGAGTGGGTGTCACTGTGGGCCACCAGGGCTCGGTTCCACGGGGGTCCTCGCAGAGACCTGAGGAACACTCGGGATGTTATTTTTCTTGGAATTGATCATTAGGCACAAAATGAACAATTCTGGTTTTTAAGCATGCAGTCACTTTTCTTCATACTTAGCTGAAAATGAGTAAACAGAATTTCACTCAGACTTTGCAAATACCCTTTAAACTTAGTCTGAGATGAAACAAGAAAAGTTCAACCTGGAGTTAGACTTCATGGCCCAAACAGTTAAGCTTCTGGAAATAAAGCTGAGAATGAACATGCGTTTATCAAACATCCCAAAGAAGTTTGACAATGAACCGTGAAATAGTCGAGTCAGCCTTCGCAGCTGTCCCGCACCGAGGCATAAGGAAGTTATTTTGATCTATCCAGTTTCATATTATTGGCTTGAAGGTTGCTCCTGGGACTAACTCCCTGCACTTCTGGCCCTCCACAAGTAAACTGACTGTGCTCCTAGCACAAGGCCAGAGAAAGTCTTCAAGACTAACAGGTGCTTAAGGGAGTTAGCCATCACCCCGTATAGAAACTTTGCCCTGAGCTGCAGGTGACTTCAGGTGGGCGAAAGAGAGATGGGTGGGCCACCATCAGCTTCTGCCATGCATTCTCCTTGCCTTCAAGGAAAACTCTAAGAAAGGGATGTGTGTTCCCGTATCCGCGCAGCCTCCTCTTTCTTCTTCCTGTGCTTCATGCATTTCCCTCCAATCCCACCCCCAGAGTCCTCACTCCCTGTGTCCGTTCCAGGTAATTGGGTGGGAATGGAGGCTCCAAGGGAGCTTCTGCCTTTTAGAAGTGACCAACGAAGGAATTTTTCATTATGAAATGTCAGCTGATTGAGAAGTATGTTTTGGGAGAGACAGAGATCTACCCAGAGTCTTGAAATAAGTTACCTTCTAGGCCTCTGCCAGGTGGCAGCCAACTCACCGCCCTGGGGAATCTGTGATGTGTTGCTTGTGAATGCATGTCATCATCTTATTTTCTGCAAGACTACAAACAGAGATATGCTTCTGTTGACATTTGGGACTGCCACCGCTGTAAAGGGAAAGTGACTTTAGATGGGTGCCAGATATGAGAGTTGAGAATAAGAAAGTAATTAATTAAGTTTTTAAAATGTTAATCAGAAGAGTTCTTTTCAACAGATCTTTCTTGCTCTCACAGGAGCAGCTGAAGAGCCAAAGCTATCACAGAAACCATCGGCCAAGGACACAGCAAGTCATCCTACACCTGAAATGATGAAATTCTCTATTCTTGTCACATGCAGTCATCTCTGCAGTGACTGACTGTCACGTCGTGGAGCAGACAAGAATACGAACACAGAGAAACAGCACAAGCAGAGAGACAGTGGCTCAGTCTCCATGCAAATGGTCTAAATCAGAAAAATAAAAGGAAGAAAATCTCTTAACATGGAAGCAGAATTATCTAGGAGTTGATTTTTCCCCCCTCTGGTAGCATTTCTTTTTTAAACAGAATATCTTTTAAGTTGACTTTTTTGCAGGGGGCGGCATATGGGGAGATGACAAGCCTGTTAGGGACCAGAATAATACAAATCACAAATCTGAAGGAAGTTCAAGGGGTCACCTTGCTCAGATTCTGGTTTCCAGGCGGAAATGATCACTAACAATGGCGCTCTGAAAGAGCCTGCAGGAAGGATGATGCTACAGCCTTTTTCAACATCCCAGCTTGCATGTTTTAACCCCTCCAATACGACAGCCCCTTCTCACATCCGTGTGTCTCTGCCTGAATTTTAAGTCTGCGCTTTATATTCTGTTCTCACTGGCACACTGAGAACAGCTGGTCACTGCAAATGCTCCCCTCTGCATTTATGATAATAGATTTACCCCTAGTACTCTGGGTTCCCGCTGTTCCTGAACCAGTAGTGTTGGCCTTTCTCAGAATTACCAAGGAGTAGGGAATAATTGGCTGGGGTGAGCATGGCAGACTGCAATTTGTCCTCCCCTCATATTTGCAACAGTTGCTTTAAAACATTTCTTTTCCTAAATTTCTGCAAGCTGGGTGGGTGAGGCGATGACTCAGCTTTGGTCATCCAGACCCAATGCACGTTATAGGGTAGTGGGGCAAGAAGGAGGGTGAAGTGCATGGAACAAAGCTGCCCCCTGCTCTGCTCCACGCCAGGACATTGCACCTGGGACCTAGTGCTCAAGAGAGGAACAAACTCCAACTGAAGTCTGCTGCACATTAGTTTTCCTGCTGGGGCAGCCTCTGCTGTACCCTGACACACTCATACAACCACTGGTTACACGAGCAAGCCAAATAGGAAACGAGCCACGTAAAGACGGGGGTTCTCAGCTTTTCCTTTCCCTGCTGCAACACACACAATGATGTTCACATATTCGACACTCCAAGGGCAGACTCAGATTTTGAAGAAACTCCTGGAAATTTGGTGGTGAAATAAAGCCTGCGTGTACCCCAGATGCCCACAGTTCTAACAGTCCATCAGCTGGCTGCTTGCCCTGGATTGAATCCAAGGTGAGAACAGTTTTAAGACAGCATGACAATCCCAAAGAGAAGCCCCTCCACTTAGGAAAAAAAGAATTTTAACATTTTTGCTCCTCCTCCTCCTAAGAATTCCTCCCTCCAACTCCAGGTCCAGGAGAGAGTTTTGAAGGAGTCAGCTATTCTCCGCGGAGTGTATAGAAGAGTTGGTGGTGCAAAGAGAAGACATTGAAACTTCACAGAGGTTAATTGGGACAGGGCCTCCGCCCCCACCCCGCAACAACCCTACGAGGCAGCAGGGAATATTTATTATCGCTATTCTACATATTAGGAAACTGAGGCTCAGAGAGGGGAAGTGATTTGCCCAAGATCACAAGACAATTTAGAGGCAAAACTAAGAATAGCTTAACTTACCTGACTCCCGGTCATGCTTTCTCCCTGTCCACAGCTTCTACAGGTCTCTCTCCAACTCTCCCAGATTATTAACCTATGCCTAGTGATGTGTGTTGAAACATGAGCCCACCTGCCTTGGTTGGAACTGCCCTGGAAGCAGAGCCTGGACCAGCACTCCGTTGTGGGTGGTCTTTTGGGAGGGGATCCCAAGAAGCAGGAGTAAGAGGGTAGAGTGAGATGAAAAAGGAGAAAGGCTGATTACAGATGTGGCCAACTGGGGCTCAGTCCTGCTGGGGAGCCTCCAAGAAACCAGGTGGAATGCCCCTCAGATATCCCTCCAAAGGATAGCAGCTGGGGCACTGACCTGCCAACTCCTGCCCCCATTGGTTGAGGATCCATCACAAGAGCTTTGACACCTCCCCACCTGCAGATCCCGGCAAAGTGAGATCCTGTGGCTTCGAAAAATGCCCTAAAGCAGAAAAGTAAAGAGGCATGGCGGTGCTTGAAATGGGATTGGTGGAGGCAGTGTGTGCGCACCGGAACGGTCCTCCACAGCTGCAGCTGAAATTGGAGGTAGGCTGAGGGGATGCACCTGGACATCAGAGGGTTGCTTCACCACCCATATGTCGGGGTCAAGGGGAAAAGGATACGAAGAGTGGGAGATTTTGAGTGAGCAGTTGGATGAGAGGTGTACAGGGGTGGCAGCTGGGGGTGGGGTGGGAGGCAGTGAACTAGTGGTGGGAGGAGTGTTTGGCTTTTACTCAGATTCTCTTCCAAGAAAGCGTACAGGAGCTGAGGTTAGAAGATTGGGGCTTATGTTGCAGAGCTGCCAGGATCCAGCTGTTTCCCTTAAGACAACTCCTTGACCTTTCTGTAAATAGGAATAGTACTTCTGTTTGCCTCACATACCTCACTGGGATGCTGTGAAGGCCAAACTGAGCTAATATACACAGAGGGCTTCGTAGGGTGTGACGTGCTACACACACGAGCTGCTGCTGTTGTTACAGAAGGTGGTATAAGGGCTGCTGGGGCTGTAAATTTCATCTTCTCACCTTCTGTGCAATCAACACACAACTTTCCCATTTCTAATAAATCATGCAGTTTTAGTCTACAACGTGCCAATGCTCTTCATCCAAGCTCCTGCTTACTTTCATTATTTATCCTCATTTATTCTTTGTTAAATGGCTTTAAACGTGCTTATCACATTCATAGACACCGCTGCTGGGAGTAGAAAATGGTAGAATTCAAATAAAGATAGACTTGTCAATTTCTATCAAAATGATAAGTATATTGACCCTTTGGGCCAGCAAACCACTTTTAAGGATTTATTCTGATTATCTGCACACATGTGAATTATTTCTGTATGAAATTATTTGTTGCAGTATTGTTTGTAAGAGCAAAAGACTGGAAACAGCATAAATGTTTATGGTAGGGTATGAGTTAAATAAACCATAGTACCTTCACAGTGGGATCCCATGTAGCTGTTAGAAATAGTAACAATAATAATAATAATTCAGAAACTTTGTACGTTCTAATATGGAAAAACCCTAGGATGTATCATTAGGTGATAAAAGCAAGGTTCAGAGCACTTTAAAGTATGCTGCCTTGTGTATATGGAAAGGAAAAAAATAAATATATAGGAAAATAACAAAAATGATTACCAGAGAACGCTAGAGCTGAGGAACAGGGTGGGTGAGGACAGGAGTGAGAATGAGCCTGTTCAATGTATAACTTTTTATTCACTTGGATATTTGACCCAATGAATCACCTACCTAAGAATAATAATTAAAAATTAAACAAACAAAACCAAGACTAGTTCTGTTCCTGGGTTCCTTTCGGCCAATAAAAACTGGAAAACACACCAGCTAGGAAATAGAAGCTGACTTGATTTAGCAGACGACTGATGGTGGAAATGAAATTCTAGTAACAAAGGGCCTGGGGACACTCAGTCACTAATATGGCCCTAGTGCTCTGCCATTACTAGGATCTTTGACAGGAGTGACCAAAATGTGCTCCAGTCAAATCCACTCATCGTGGAAAGGGGGTGGAGAGCTCACTTAAGGGTTATTATCATTATTATCATAGCATTATGATGATGATTACTTACTGGGAGTTTTGTGTACTTTATCCCATTTGGTCTTCCCAACACAACTGTGGGCTATTAACCGCCATCACCATCATCTCCACTTTATAGAAGAGAAAACTAATCTTGAAGAGATGAAGTAATTTTCCCAAAGCCACAAAGTGCTGCTGGGGTTTAAAGCAGGACTGTTTTCATTATGAGGGAGAAAAACAAAATTATCAGATGCAAATCCAATTAACCTGTTCAGCTATTTGTTTTTTAAAAAATGTTTAGTGAGCATCTATTAAGTGGCAGACACTATATTAGATACTTGTGGCACATCCAGCAGATTAACTTTCCTTAAATATAGACTAGCTGCCTTTTAGAGATTGTTTCAGGAGTTTCCTGTCTACTTCCTGTTCTGGAGGGGCTGTGGCTAGGCTAGCTCTCTGTTTACAGCAGGAGAAGGGTCAGGTGAGCCCCCTTTTCTAACAGTTTTTCGCTTTATTGATGGTTAGGTTAAGCCTCCAAGCATCAGGAGGAGAGACAGTGGAGCACAGGATGCTGGTTGAAGATGCAGATATCTCAATATGCAGATATCTCTGTGAATGTGCTATACTCTGATCATTTGATCCTTAAGGGGGAGGAGCTAGAAAGAGGAGCAAAAAGAAGAGGTGAACATGTGAGAAGAGAGTGGAGAAGAGGGGTCCCCCTTACCTCCTCCACCTTGTTCATTCACAAGTCATATCTGAGCAACATTTCCCTGGGACATTAAGGGAAATGTAAACAGTGAAATCTCCCACATCTCAGAGAGAACTGATATTACTTTATATTTTTATTAACAATCTAAAAAAAAGCTTGCCATGGAAACTCAAAGATTTTGGTAAAATGTGATACTGGTAAGTATCAACTAGAAATAACATTTTTGAAGGGTGTGCCTCAAGATATTGGTTAGAGAAATTCTCCTGCTTGTATAAAGCCCTTAGGAATGACTTTTCCTGAACAGCTTCTTTGCTCCAAATACTAAGCAATTTGGGGGAAATCTGCCACATTACATTATATCCATTCACAGAACAACTAACAGTGTCCATTGTTTGACACCAGGAGAATCCGGAGCAGGCTGGGACATCTGATTTCCTTGAGTATGCTATTCCCAGTGCCCCTCCCAGTCAAGCTACATCCAGTTTCATCTTATCTTTACTGTTTCTCTGATTCTATTTTCCATGCAAGGCACTGAGCTCAGGGAATTTGGAGTCACAGGGAAGATAATGGTCAAGGTGGACAACTGTTAAGCTAGGTGAGCTAATAACTGAAAGGCAGCTCTTTGAAAGTCCACCAAGACAAGAGTCATTATGGGAGTGGTTCTGATTCCCAACTCTTGTTCATTTTATTAAAGTCCTTGGAGTTCTCTTCAGACCCTCATCAGCAAGACCGGGCAATGCTCTTTAGAACTTTCCAACTTCAAGAGCATATATTGGGTGCATCACGTGTTAGTACGTATGGCAGGGACGTGCACCCACACCCAGTTCTCCTCTCCTTTGGGGCACGTGAGTGGGTTTCCCGTCCCTGCTTCCCTGGCAGTTAGGCAGACCACATGATCAGAATCGGCCAATGGGCTGTGAGTGGGGTGTCACATCAAGGCTGAATGTTTGTTTGCTGGGGTGAGAACCTTCAGCCCTCTCTTCTCTGGCCATGGGATGTTGGAAACCTATATGGGAAGAGTCACAAGAGTATCTGGTGCCACTGAGTCACCATATGGAAGACTGCTGCCCAGAGAGTTTTCTAGATTTGAACTGGATTTTGTGTGAGTGAGAAGAAAACATTTATTGTTAAGCCCCAGAGATAGTCATGTTGTTACTGCAGCATCACCCAGCATGTCCCATAGTACTGTGTGGGTTTTCAGCTTGCTAGAGCTATAGTCAACTCTCAAAGTCAACTGAAATCACACAGAATATTACAAGCTAAAATCTCAGCCACCATCCCACAGTGTTCTTAAGAAATAATCAAAGTATCTATTGCCATCCTTAATAACTATTTACATAAGGTGAGCGGGGAGGCACTAATCTCCATTTGAGTTAGTGGCATCTCTTTTGGCAGAGATGGAAAGAAAATACCAATTTTAGCAAATCTGAAGAATAAAGAACCTTAGTTTATTGTGCTGTAATTAAAATTTTTTGTTTTGTTCAGCAATGGATTCATGAAATGACTTAAAAACACGTCTTAAATTGTGTTGTTAACTTTTGAATCATTACTTCCCCCTCCTTTTCCCCCTATCTTTTCATTGTATAGTACATTACAAAAGAGTTCTATCTTTAACTCAAGAAGATAGAACTGTGGACAGTTAGGATGTTTTCAGCTACACACAACAAAACCCCCCAGCTGAAACTAGCTGAAACAGTAAGGACGTGAATTATTACACATTACTGAGAGTCTGGGGGCTTTGTGGGGCTCAGGGTTAGCTCATCCAGCAGCTCCATCATGTCATCAAGGACTCAGATTATTTTCCAAAGCTGCTAGCAAGGTAGTAGAGCAGTTCCAGACATCACATCCATATGGGACGATGTCCAGAAGAAGAAAAGAGATCATCCCATCTCGTGTTTCTCACTTAAAGAGAGGAAATGTTTCCCAGAAGCTACTTCTCATTGGCCAGAAGTGGTTACATGCCAAATTCTGAAGCCATCACCGGTGAGAAGAATAAAATTGTAGTGACTGGTTGAGAACTGTTAGTCCAGGGGTAAGATGATAAGCTTTTGGGTGGAATGGATGTTGGGGAGTCCATCACAGACATTATCTCTATTTCCATTTTGCAGTCACAGAAACAGACATTCTAGGTCAATTTTTCCCTTTGATTCTCCTGGGTTGATTCCTCTTGTCTTAATTCTTTGATCATTACCACAGTCAAGCTGCTCATGCTTTTATTCCTAGATTTTGCAGTAACTTCTCATCTACCTGCTCTGGCTCACCTTGCCTTTCTCCAGTCCCCACTTTACACACCCCCTGCTAGACGAAGCTTCTTAAAACCCTCTTCTCACATTGTCACGTCTTTATCCAATTAAGTCAAATGTCTCTCTCTCTTGCCATTGGTTTTAGGTCTGGACATCTCTGGGTGGTTTTCCAGATGTGGTTTTAGCACAAGGATCCCATCCACCACTAAGAGGCAACCCACACCCTTCAAACTGCTCTCCACATTGTCTCCCCAACTCAGCACATCAGCTCCTGCTTCTGGACTTGTGTGTGGTCTCTTCCAGATTGGACATCCTATTTCATCTTCTCCATCAGTCCAAACTCCTTCCTTTTTTTTTTAACATTCATCTCAGATTCATCTCCTTCATGCAAGCTTTCTTAACTCACTCCAGCCCATGCTGGTGTCTCTTTACTGAATTTTTTTTCACATAGAGCCAATACTGTAGCTTAGTATGTGTTGAGCTGCTCAAATCCATGAGGCATGTCTTGAAAATGACTGTTCTGCACGATTTCTGTCCCACCCCATCTTTACACATTTGACACACATTATTGATCCTTTAGTCAATCAGCAAGCAAGCACTAAGACCCGCTCCTCGTGGTTACACTGTGACATTAGCACAGATGGAATCCAACAACTAGATCCTTTTGGGAAAATGAGCATTAATTGTGCACACTTTGCCACTCATATGAAACAGAGAGGGGTCCCCTATGAGTAAGTTCAGCTTAGAAACAGGGCTGGGTGTTGAATTTTGTATCTGGAAATTTCTAGCCCACTTCTGAGAACTCAAATCTGTATGCCTGTTTAGAAGGCCATGCTTTTAGAATTGCGTTCCAGAATAAATATGGAAAGTTGACAAGCATTTGGGTTCACCCATTCAACAACAAAAGTTCCAGTCATACATATATACTTGGGTAGGCACCATCTTTCACAAAAAAAGACTTGAACCTCAATTCTTATTGTTTTTTTAATGGGGAAACATTCATAAAGATGTTCATGTCCACTGGCCTCTTTCCCCTTGTGATCAGTAATATGCATTTGGTGGCTAGACAGTCTGAACGAGGACTGAGGACAAGCATCACTGAACACAGAGAAGGAAACTGTTCCTTGGAGGAATCAGATTGCTCCTCTACTCTGTGCTTTGTGCACCAGACCCTGTAAGGCCCTCTGGACATGGGGCTGTTTGCATTGTGTGACTGTGTGTGATGGGAATTCACACCTAATTCTGCATCCCAGCTTTATTGCTGAGGTCCATAATGAGTCAGTATAATTAAGCACCGTTTGCCTGGTTAGTTAGTTCAAGTGTCTAAATCTGTCACAATAAAGTATGTGATGTTAAACATGTTTGGATTAGAACCTTCTGGAGCCAATGCCAATGCAGACAGCTATATTAATCACATGGGAGGTTATCTTATTTGAGACTTTCTATGCACCTCTGAGTTACAGTGTCTCATCCATCAAGGGTTTGCTGAAGACATCTGTAAACTTTGATTTATTGCACTGTTCCTGGTACAGAATTAAATAGCATTATACTCAAATATATTGGCTTAATTGACAGGTAGAGATTTAATCCTGTTAATTATCTAGCCTGCTTGAAAGCTTCCATTAACCCCTTGCTGAATTGGCGGGATGCAGAAGAGGTATCTCAGCACCTGTTTTGGACTCAGGTAAATCCATCATTGTCCCTCCTCTTCAAAAAGTTTACTCTTGCCAGCCCCAGTTGGTGAGTGAATGTGCAAACTCATGAGACAAGTGTGTCACCTTGGGGTGGCCCTCTTTCTGACTCCAAATAGCTCATTCCTTTAGGTAAATGATGTTAGGAGGTTTGTAGTCAAGGGCTTTCCTGGCTTTGGGTTTTATATGTGAGCATCTATTGAGATAATGTGTGTGAAGGTCGTTCATTCATTTACTTAGTCAATAATTTTACTGAGTACTTACTATGTTCAGGGACTTTGCTGGGTTGCAAAGAACAAAAATATATGTGAAGACAGTTGAGACTTTCAAGAAACTTACATCATTTATAAATCACAAAGTACTCTACAAATGAATAGGTATGCTTTAATGATGACGATTTGTACTGTTATAAAAATGCATACTAATGGGTTATCCATACCAGAAAAAGTAAGCACAGCTAAACTTTATCTTTGTAGAACCAGTTACTTCTAACAAAAGACACTAAGGTGGAAATTTCAAACACTGTGGGAGAAGACTGTGGAACACATTCAAAGGAGGCAGATTCTTTTGGAGTTTTCGAACTCATCCATCACAAGGCGGCTATGTTCCTCTGCACACATTGTAAGACCCCACCAATGGAGCCATCTGCCAAGCTTTTCTACTTCTACTTTCTACTTCTTCAACTCAGGTCAATAATGTCCTCTCTGTTCCTAATCACCATGCAAGGTACAAAGAGAAGGTAGACTTCTCTGTCTTCTGGAGCTCAGTCTGGTGGAGACAGCAGTAAGAGGACTGTGATGGAGGGTCCCATAGGAGGTTCTCAGACCCCAGAGTGGACGCACTTAGCCTGGGAGGATTCAAGGAAGGCTTCCTGGAGGAGGAACTGTCTGAACTGGGTTTTAACAAACGCTTAACAGTTATTCCATTATAGAGAGAAGGATGTGTAAGGAGGGCAAGTTAGGGTATTCTGCACAACATGAGTAATCTGGCCAAAGTCCCAGAAGAGTGAAACCACAGAGTGTTCTTGGGAAGCCACAAGTGTTTAGTGTTTCTAAATTAAATGCAATGAGTAGCCGCAGCTAGTACTGGGCAAGGACTACATCATGGAGGGTCTTGCAGGCCAGATGAGGTGCTTGGAACATGATGTTCAGGAGCCACCAGAACATTCTATGCAGGAAAGTAAAAAAGTTGGGGTTTCTAAAAATAGGTCCATCCAGTGATCAACCTGGTAGGAAAGTGGAGAATTTATTTATGTTTCTCAACCTGATATCTTTTAAATGAAAATAAAAAAGATTTTTTGTATACTCCAAGAGCATTTAGTGGACCACGGTCAGTGAAAGTCATGACTCTTTTTAAAAACACATTTTTATATAATTTACACTTATAGACAAGTTGTAAAAAGTACAAAGAACTCCCAATCACCTTTGCCCAGATTTACCAATTGCTAACAAATTGGTGACATTTTGCTCCATTTGCTCATTCATCAATCTACTATGCACACACATACATACACACAAACACACACATTCATTGAGCCAAGAAAGGAGCTTGCAGCCTTTATTCATATTCATAATTACTCCAATGTCTATTTCCTAAAGACAAGAACTCTCTCTTTTTCTACAACAATAAACATTTATCAAAATCAGGAAATGTGACATTGATACAATACTATTATCTAATCCAATCTCACTAATTACGCTAATAATGACTTATGATAATTTTAAAAACTATTACGTAAAAAAAAACCCAAAACCCAGTTCTATGCTAATATCTTTCATTTGGAAATTACTACTGAAACAGAAATTAATCTTTATAAAATAAATGTTTTTAGATTATCATAAAAATAAAAGGACAGAATTTTAAAATTCTTCTAGAACTCACGGATTCCTGGATCCACAGTTGAGAAAAATTGTTGGAAGTCAAGGTAGAGACAGAAAGAGGTCTATTTATTGTGCAAGTGGAGAATGTCTTTTATTGTCACACTAGTCAGAGCGTCAGAAAAATCAAGCAGAGGGGAAGCAGGGGTCCCATCTCTGTTCAGCAAAGTTAAGTAAGAAAAGCCTGCAGGACCTAGGAACCAGCACAGGGGTTCTGCACACTGACTTACATGCCAAGTCCAGAGCAGGAAAGGGGCAGAGAGCAGGACCAGTGATACTTCCATGCTCTGTCTCTTAGTGGGCACCAAGTTTGGGATGAGCATGGAGAAAGAGAGAAAATATGAGGAGAAAGAAGGATGCAATGTCTATGGCTCAGGGTGAGGGCAGGTCTCTGAAACCAGAGGAAAATTTTAGAGGGTAATTTGATATGGGTAGTAGCATGTAAGAAGATATGGGCTCTACAAGAAAGAAGAAAGTAATGGGGGAAGTTGAGATGAACAGGCAACGGGGTGAGATAAAAATGGAAACAGTAGAGAGAGGCTTGCAGGGAAACTAAAAAGCAAAAAAATATTTATTACTTTTCAAAAGAATTTTTAAACATTCCCTTTGGAGGCAATAAAGGACAGAATTGAAATTGTGATAAATAGGCTCAATGATGCAGCAGATCTTTGATAAATTTAAAAGGCTTAGTTGTTCCAGCGCAAGCAGGAGGAAGGGAGAGAAGCATGGTCACTGAGACTTGTAGAAACCTCTTAGTCTTTGAGGAGGTAGGCAGTGCAGATAAGGACAAAGGGGATGCTCACTAACAGATCAACTTCCAAGCTTGTACACTTCAACAGCTTTCTTATCAAGCACCTCTGTTGCACTACCAATGCCAAACTTAAATACAGGTCCCAAATGACAACCTCAAGAAATTCAGATGCATGGAAATTATGAGGATTGAAAACAAAAGGCAGAAACTTTGGCATCACGTTCTGGTTTACTAACTTAACCTTGGTTTCTTAATCTGTAAAAGAGCTACCTTCTGTGAGTGTTTTGAGGAACAAATGAGTTCTACAGAGTTTATTATAGTCGTTGGTATATAATAAGCACTCAATACATATTAGCTGCTGCTATTTTTACTATTGTATTATTTTTTAGTTGCATCCTCTATTACCCCAAAGAATAAAAGTTTAAAGAGGAAAATAATAAAATAGATTAGTTATGAAGATATGAAGTCTAATGGAAGGCAACCAAAGCACTACTATAGGTAACCTCAGACTCAATTTTCTTATTTCATAAACTATATTCTTATTTTGTTAAAAAGAAAAAAGAAAAAAAGATTAATAAAGAATACAAAGAAATGACAAAAAGAAATGGAAAGATATCTTGTGCTCTTGGATTAGAACAATTAATATTATTAAAAATGGCCAAAGTAACTAAAGCAATCTACAGATTTAGTGCAATCTCGTTCAAAATACCCATGACATTTTTCACAGAACTAGAACAAATAATCCTAAAATTCACATAGAACTACAAAAGATCCCAAATTGCCAAAGCAATCTTGAGGAAAAAGAACAAAGCTGGAGGAATCACCCCCTCCCGGACCTCAGACTACACTACAAAGCTATAGTAATCAGAACAGCATGGCACTGGCACAAAAACAGATACATAGATCAATGGAACAGAAGACAGCCCAGAAATAAACCCATGCACTTATGGTCACTTAATCTATGACAAAGGAGGCACAATATACAATGAAGAAAAAACAGCCTCTTCAATAAGTGGTGTTGGGAAAACTGGACAGCAACATGTAAAACAACGAGATTAGAAAATTTCCTCACTCCATATACAAAAATAACTCAAAATGGATTAAAGACCTAAGTGTAAGACATGAAACCATAAAATTCCTGTAAGAGAACATAGGTAGGACATTCTTTGACATAAATCATAGCAGTATTTTTTGGATCTTACTTCCCAAGGCAAAAGAAATAAAGCAAAAGTAAACAAATGAGACCTAATTAAACTTACTAGCTTTTACACAGCAAAGAAACTATCAACAAAATGAAAAGACAACCTAAAGATGGGAGAAAATATTTGCAAATGATATAACTGACAAAGGGTTAATATCCAAAATATATAAACAGTTCATACAACTCAATATCAAAAAAACCAAACAACTCAATCAAAACAATGGCAGAAGACTTGAATAGACATTTTTCCAAAGAAGACATACAGATGTCCAACAAGCACATGAAAAGATGCTCAACATCCCTAATTATTAGAGAAATGCAAAGTAAAACCACAGTGAGGTGTCACCACACACCTGTCAGAATCACTAGCATCAAAAAGTCTACAAATAACAAACGTTGGTGAAAATGTAGAGAAAAGAGAACCCTTGTACACTGTTGGTGGGAATGTAAATAGGTAAAGCCACTATAGAAAACACTATGGAGGTTCCTCAAAAAAATGAAAATAGAACTACCATATGACCCAGCAATTCCACTCCTGGGTATATATCTGGAAAAAACAAAAACACTAATTCAAAAAGATATATGCATCCCAATGTTCACAGTAGCTAAGATATGAAAGCAACCCAAGTGTCTATCAACAGATAAATGGATAAAGAGGATGTGAAACCTACACACACACACACACATGCGCACGTGCACACTGGAATATTACTCAGTCATAAAAAAGAATGAAATTCTTCCATTTGCAGCAACATAGGTGGATCTAGAGAATATAATGCTTAATGAAATAAGTCAGAAAGACAAATACTCTATGATATCACTTATACATAGAATCTACAAAGTAAAACAAACTAACATGTATAGCAAAACAGAAACAGATTTACAGATAGAGACAACAAACTAGTGGTTACTAGCGGGGAGAGGTAAGGGAGGAGGGGCAAGATGGGGTTAAAAGATACAAACTACTTTGTATAAAATAGATAAGCAACAAGGCTATACTGTGTAGCACAAGGAATAATAGCCATTATCTTATAATAACTTAATGAAGTATAATCTGTAAAAATACTGAATCACTATGCTATATATCTAAAACTAATATATTTATAAATTAACTTTACTTCAATTTAAAAAACAAATAATAGATGAATAGAGAATAATAAGATTAAAACAAATCTTAGGAAAATAAAAGGAATAAAAAAGCAGAGATTTTTTTTAAAAAATAGCATAAAATTATTATAGTTTGGGAGGTAAAACAGCAAAATATACTCGCTACTCATAAATTTAAGTTTTAAAAAGATGGAGACATATGCATACTTCTAGATAACAGGGCTGAATACTGTAAAAATGTAAAATTTTCCCAGATTAGTTTATCCATTTATTAAAAACCCAATCAACATGCTGATGGGACTATTTTTTGGAAACTGGCAATATAATTATAAGGTTCATAATTATAATTCTGGAGAACAGGTGAAAGTAGCTAAGAACATTTTGAAAACATTCTAATAATATTAAATTCACCAGAGCAGTCTAGATTCAGAAGAAAAGTTATTTTGAGATCAGACTGACATCAGTGTAAAAAGGACCTTAGTCGACTTGATATATTATTAAAATACTAATTGCTGTCAATCTGTAATTCACACCTACTCAGCCCTAGCTCCAGATATTTTTGCTTCTCTGATGCACAGACCTCTAAATCAAATAACAGAAACACAAGTTGAAAATAAATTGCTCTGTGTCCTTCAATGAGCCCAGAAAAACAGTGGAACCCTAAACCAAAAATACCTTTGGATCTTATTCAAGTGGAATCATGTGTGTTTATTGAATTGTGTTATTTATTTCAAAATTCTCTATTTTAATCACAAAAGGAATTAGGCATGCATGAGCCATTTCAAATTCTTTTGGTTATTTTCAGTCCATAGGTTTTTCTCATCTTCAGGCTCGGAAGGTCATGTTCAAATTTTAACTTTGTTCACCAAGGACAAACACTACCATTTATAAACAATTTCTAAAGTGACTGCTAGAATGATTCTAAAGTAGGGTTTGTTTTATACTTAGGGTCTAAAAATAAAGAAGGCTGTTTTTATCTGCCATCTGAGGGAAAAGAGAGGAGTTTTGTTGATGAGGGAATGTGGCTTGGGGACATTGCTGAGTGGGATGGCCTAGGCTCAGGACACCTGGGGCCAGCAGCATAAAGGTGGGACAGAATGCACAAGGCTTCCCCCATCCTTCCTAAAATTATGAGTATTACACGGAAAGGTGGGGAGTCCAGAAGTACAGAGGAGTGGTACAGCAATCAAATGTTAGTGTCAGCACTGATTTCAAATTCTCGGTACCAGAACCAGGCCATGAGTTAAGAAAACATGTTCTAGAGTCAAAAAGACCTTGAAATAGGTCCCAGCTCCACCACGTGCTAGCAGTCTAATGTTAAACAAGTTTCTTAAACAGCAACTCTCAATTTCCTCATCTCTATACCAGGTATTTCACAGATCTAGACAAATGATAGCCAATACTGCTTGGTATAAGAATTTTGTGATCATTGTAAGTCTAAGTCTCTCATCATAGGGTAGTAGAAAATGAGGCAAAAACGCATCAATGTGTAGGTAAAAAAGCATTCTAACAGGTGAAGTACTGGGTATAGGAGTTTTTACTGTGTGCATGTGCGTTAGAGTTGGGGGTGCAGGGAAAGAGAATGTAAGAACAAAAAAGACTTAAAATTATATGATGCACACTGTAGGGGAAAACTATAGATATCAATGCTGGTTAAACGTACTAATAAACCCACAGAAGAGAAAATCCACAGATGTCGGGTGTAAAGAAGAAAAGGCAGGTAGAGTGGATGGTCCAGAGAAGCAGTCGTAATTCAGATTTGGGAGAAAGAAAGGATGCTAAAGCCAGAACATCCAGCCTTTGAGAAGCCAATTAGGACCTCATTCCTGTGTGCTAGGGAGGACGCAGCAGTTGTGAGGATGAGGCTGAAGGTAGCACGAGGTCAGAGGTTCCAGCTGCACCTGGGTGACCGCTGTCTGGAGGTGGCGCTGCATGGGGGAATGCTGAAATAACCCTGAGCAATGGGAGAGAGTCAGGCATAGACCAAAGGGTGCTACAAGATTTATAACCATGAGCACAAATGTAAGCACTCTTTACACTTATACCCCATGCAGATCATTAGATGAAACAAACTGGTATTGACACTGAGTAAAGCTTACAACAGCACTGAACTTTCATCTCTCTTCCAGTAGATTTCTTATCTTTCCCAATTTGTGGCTCATCTATTTACAACTTGAAGAGATTGAAAGGATACTGATGACAACATAATGACTGTGGAGCAAATGGAAGAAAGGGCTCTAGCTCACATTAAAAATTATGATATGATTTAGCAGGTTATAAAGACACTGGTTTTATCTGAGAGTTATAGGAAAAGGACTTTTAACCTTACAGAATCAGCTTTTAGCATCCCTTATGCGCAGATACCAAGATCTTAGCTCACGTGTATCAAAAGAATTGAGTGGGAGGAGTGGGAAAGATGGGGGGATAAGGAAGTTGTTAAGACAATTCAGGAGTATCTTTAATCAGAGATGGAATTATCTCTGCCCTTTCCTGGATCACGAACGAGAAGTTCTGTCTCCATATTGTGTCCCTCAGAGAGGAAGGAGAAAGGGAGATAGAAGAGAAAGCAAAAGAGGCCAAGTTAGCCAAGCTCTCTTTCCTCCGCGCTTCGAAATTATCCTTAAATAACCTTGAGCAAGACAAGCCACATTGCCATGTGCCATGGAAGGCAAACTGACAGAGGGTATGTTTGGTTTAATGGATTATTTCCTATTCATGATAGAAATCTAGCAGAGAGACCCCTGTTATCCCCTGCTGAGAACCTAGTGCAGTTCATCTGTTTAATGCTCAAATCCCTCCCAGAGCATTCAAGGCGCCCTGGAGTGAGGGTGTCTCCTGTGAGTTCTATGCATTGGTTATCTTCGTAACACAGTGCAGTTTTCCTTTTCCTGTTCATTGAATGATGCCAGATTGGGTCAACTCCAAAAGCAACATCCAGGCATGAATTTTCTACCTAGGTCCCCACTGCAACTGCAACCAGCTGATGCCTAATTTGAAAGCCTAGATATCAGAGCAAGGGAGTTGTCATGTGGCACTTCTGAAGTCCCTGGCACTATCTCCCACCACTGCAGAGCTGCTGGGACCAGTAGGTGGTGTCTTGTGTTCTCAGAACCCTGTGGAGATAATGATGAAAAGGTGCTCTGGGATTTGACTTGCTCTTTTATTGCAGAACTCAGCCATGAGCACCTGGGGTCCGGGCCAGGAGACCGTCTGTGTGGCAGACGCCTTACTCTACTCAGCTGCAGTTCCCAGGCACAATGAAATGAAAAATGCTATCCTCTTAGTAGCTGGTACAAGAATTTATCTTAGGAAGAGGCTTGCCTTTTTGAGAAAAATGTCTTGATAAGCTCACTTGTGTAGTCAATTGCTTTGAAGCATAGCTGTTCTCTGGTGCCAAGGTTTCAGAGAAAGTGCCAAAGTTATTCTGCTTAAGAAGACAAACCTTATTTATTTATGTGTTTGTTCTGCCTTGGAGATGAGGAGGAGGAAAGTAAAAAGGAGGAGTAAGATAACAATAGAGTGAGAGATACATTGCACCATGGGATTCTTCTCCACTAATAGTACTAAAAACCATTAAATGTTTGGTTTGATTGGCTTTCTTATGGGCTGACCTTGTGTTGTGCTGGCTCTGGGAAAACAGAAGCGTCAGATACAGATAAAGGAAGGCGAGACAGGCCAGCTGCCATCTGTACAGCGAGACCAGGTTCCTTGTCTTTGAAATCAAGCCCGGGCAGCCTAACTGATACTTCATTATGCACGTTGAGCCCAAAGGGACGTGCCCCATCAGGGACCAGGATGAGCATAGACAGGTCTATAGCTCAGGGTCAGGGCAGCTTAGGAACTACAGAACTGTTCAGGACCTGCTGAAAATGGAAGCAAAACTGACCTCGGCCACCACCTCCTCTGGCCTTTCTTGCAACACTATTCCGTCCCCTCTTCTCCAAGGGGCCTCTGTGGGCTCAGAAGAACCTCAGCACCTGGACATCTGCCAGTAACCAAATCTCCCATTTCCGGTAGGACCTCTGCCTCCATCCCAGTGTTCTCCTCCATTCCAGTCCCTGCCACCCAACTCTCTACACACGTGTTCAGAGCACCCACTCTGTGCCTGATGCTCCAGCAGGCTCTGGGAAAACGAAGGGAAACAACATACCACCTATGGAAAAGGAGTGCTTAATTTCTCTGCACCATTTGTGGGCTGCACTCCGTGGGACTGACTCCTTGCCTTTTGAGCACATTGCTGAGAATACAGCGCTTTTCCCCTGAAGAAGTTTTCATCATTTCCTCGTCTTCAAGATCAGTCCATCACAGAGATCAATTTTGATTCTAGCATTTCTCACACATTTTCATTATTTTCTTATATGCAGGTGCCCCCTGTGTTGGTTCTCTACAGCTGCCAAAACAAATTACCACTAGTTTAATGCCTTAAAGCAACACAAAATTTATTATCTTACCGTTCTGGAGACCAGCGTGGCTGTGAAACTTCTGGGAGCTTCCGGGCGAATCCATTTTTTTTGCCTTTTCCAGCTTCTGGAAGCTGCCACATTCCTTGGCTCATGGTCCTGCAACACTCTGACTGCTGCCTCTGTCATCACGTGACCACCTTTCAGCCTCTGACCCTCCTACCTCCCTCATATGTTGACCCTTGTGGTTATTTAGACCCACGTGACGGATTCTGGTTACTTTCCTTAGGAGCCTTAATTTAACCATATCTGCAAAATCCCTTCTGTCAAGCAAGGCGACATATTCAGAGGTCCTGGGGATTAGGATGTGGGAATCTTTAGGGGGCTATTATACTTCCCACCACCTTTCCCCAAATATAAAAAAAGCTGAGTGTCACTCTGCCCCTTCTGGAGCTGTGTTTAGTCTCACAATGTCAGGTCCACGATGGTCTGTGGGGGGAAGGCCAGTCTCACAAGATGTTAGGAGGTCATCTTGGACAATGAATGCAACTGAGAACTAAAAATTATAAAACCCACTGTACTGTAGGTGCTCACTGAGGTCCAGGCTTCGCAGGTTCACGGACTCGGGCAGACAGACGAACACTCGCAGAGCCGCATCTCAAACGTGCCTTTATTGCGGAGCGGAGTCCCCGAGCTTTGGAGGCGGCGTCGGCGGCGGCGGAAAGTCCCGCCCTCCTTATATCGCGAGACTGGCAAAAACCTGCAAGCGGCCGACTGACCTACGGGCTGACCTCTGCGCTTGCGCAGCGCAAGTCATCACTATGTAACAATACATGGGTACTGCGCATGCGGGGTAATATTGCTAAGTCACTGGGCACCAGACGTCAGGCGAGGGAGCGTGACTGACGCCGCCTTCCCTACACCCACTCTTCTTAAAATGTATTTATTTATTTAACAAACACTTATAAAGAGCGGACCTTACATAGATGCTGTTCTGAGGTATGGGGCAGACAGGAATAAATGAAACAGAGGAGTCTCTGATTCCATAGGGCTGATGAACTAGGAAAAAAAACACACAAAAGCATGATGGACATCATGTGTCATTAGGGAATCACAAATTAAAATGACAAGATACTATACACATCTTTTAGAATGTTAAAATCCAAAACACAGACAACATGAAGTGCTGGTGAGAATGTGGAGCAATAGGAATTCTCACTCATTGCTGGTGGGAATGCAAAACGATACAGCCACTTTGGAAGACAGTTTGGCAGTTTCTTACAAAGTTAGCCATTTCCTGACCATTTGACCCAACAATCGTGCTTCTTGGTATTTACCCAAATGAGCTGAAAACATATCCACATAAAAACCTGCACACAAATGTTGATAACAGCTTTATTCATAATGGCCAAAAACTGGAAGCCACCACAATGTCCTTCAGTAGGTGAATGGATAAACAGTGAGATGGGAAGACACCACCTGATTTATTTTTAAGAAAATTCCTCTCACTATTGGGACAGACTGTAGTAGGGGCATGAATGGGACCAGGAGACCCGATTTAAGTCCTGCAGGTGCAGTGAGAAGAAATGTCACAGCTAAAGCCAAAAACCAGAATCTTGTCCAAATTTTAACTTATGATCCATTTAAATGACAGAAGACAGTGGCCCCCAGAGCAGCTGGGAGAACGCAAACTCATGGGGAGAATTTAATTCTCGAGAGAGAGTTAGAAACCTAGGAGTCAGGAGTATTGTCTCAAAGTTTCCAGGTTAGAGTTTCCCCTTGGTAAGTCTCATAATTTATATATTCATGATGGGCCTTAATTATTCATTTCCAAGGAGCATGTAAATTCCGTGCCCCAGTAATGGTTTGGGTAGATAGCTTGGTGTCTGTCGTGTGACTGAAGACCTGAGATATTCCAACTTCTGTCCATTGCTTCTTTGTATTCATTAGCTAAATTTAATCTTCATAATTATCCCGTTATGAGGCCCTATGGACACATGAGGTACTGCAGACCAGAAAGGTTAAAATTGTCCCAAAGTAATCTAGCATAAATAGAACCCAAATTTACCTGACCCTGAAGCCCAGGCCCTTCCTAAGACATGCAAAGACAGACTAGTAGAAAGAACTGAACATCCCAGCAGACACACTCACCACCCAGCCTGGGGCTTTAGTTCCAGAGCGAAAAGAAGGAGGACAAACATTTCCATGTAAAATCTTTTTCTTTCCTTTGGCTGTTTGATAACTTCTTTCAAAGTGCATTTGAGAGAAGCAGTAGAGAGAGTGGAGGAGGCAGGGTTTGAAGAGGAAAGGTTCAGAGAGCAGGATAGTGAAATGAGTCCACCAGGGACTAATTTGGGCATGTTCCTTTGCTTCTCACCCACTGTTTCTAAATGGCTCCCAAGATGCGGAGGCTAATGCCTTACAAGGACAAAGAAAAGCCACTTGCTCTGAAAAGCTGTGAATCTTGTGGGGTCCTGGTTTCTGCCACCTTGTGGAGTCAGGGAGGAGGAGGGTCTCCAGCAGGTCTGGTTCCCAGAGATTTTTCAGCCTCGTCCCAGGCTGCTTTTCCCCATTACTGAGTAGAAGATCTTTCCCCAGCCAGATTGGCTGAGCAGATTTGCTGGGGGAAGGTCCCCCATTTTCAGGTGCCATGGTCTAACGGAAATTTGGCTGGGGAAGGATGTCAGAGAGGCCCCGCTAACTGATGACTCAGGTCGGTAATAATCATCCACAGGCCACTCACCAGTTGAGTCATAAACTCCAAAAGCAGGAATGCTGGCTGAATTCAAGCTGTATGTTCGTGACAGAGGGCAGTTGGCAGGGAGATGGTGTTTACATTCTTGCTGTGCCCCAAATCCTGAGGGCCATTTTAATTAGCTTTCAAACAGCTTTCAGACTTCAGGTCTTTGAGTTTGTTCTTACGGCTACACACACACACCCACACATAATCCCATTTTAATGAAATCAGGGGAACATCAAAATCACTACATTGTATCAGTGTCTCATTAAAATGGACAGCTTTTGCTGTAGCAGGCGAAAGGACTGCTTTGTAGTTTATTAATATTTTTAATGATTTGAAGCAAAATTTCCACACACTGATGTGTTGGTGAATAGAGGTCCAGTTTTTGTGGGTTTTTTTTCTTTTTTGGTTCTTTTTTTTAATTGAAGCATAATTGATTTACAGTGTTGTGGTATATGTATATACACAAATTTTTTTTTTAATAAACAAAGAAAGGTGGTTTTTCAGTTTTCAAAGTAAGCTGCCGAGGAAGGAAAGGCTGTGACTAGCTTTGAATATAATATCAGATTCCTGTTATAATTGGATGTATTTTTCAAAACATACTGCTAACATTTGGAGTGGAGTTATAAATATTTATGGGGGCAAGGGGTGGTGGGAGCCACGCTAGAGACTAGTGGGGAAATGAAAGGATATCCAATTAGCTCTCAATGGAAATTAATTGTGTAGTCCTGCAGAAATGGCCAAACTGTTGAATACCACATCTAAAAGAAAAATGACAATAGCGACTTACATAACCAAAGTATTTTTTTGGCATGTTTTTTGGGGGGAGGCTGAACTGGAGGCTGTCATTAGGCACTGATGGGGACTCTCTGGCCTTGACTGAGCTGGCTTCAGAGGCTGTGGGCTAGCTGGTCCCAAAGGGAGTAAGGCTCAGAGGCTGGAGAAAGAGGAGGCAGGGGCACGGAAGGAATGAGGTAAAGAGGTACTGTGAGAAAGGGAAGGAGCTGGTTCTCCTTCCTCCCAAGATGCAGTAAAGGGTCAAGGGCAGACTTAAGGGACCTGAGCAAGTCCCGCTCCCAGTAGAGAACACCTTTGGAGAGGGAGTGAGTGGAGGACGCACTAGTTGAGGTTCTCAGAGAGCTGTAGAGCTTGGAACATGGCCGTCTGGGAACTCCGGAAAAGTGATACTGATGAGCACCTGAAGTTTTCCTAATGGAATTCTTAGTGAATTTGTTTAATCCACATAACTAGCATGTGATTCTCCATTAAACTGCTTTCTCTAGCATCTGTATCACTCGGGGTCCCTGTGAGAAATAGGTGGCACGCTCAAACTGGGTAACTGAGAAGAGGTTAATAAAGGGACTATCAGCAAAGGTGTGGGCACAGCATGAGGAGACCACAGGATTAGTGCCTGGGGCTGGGAACAATGTGGAGAGAGCACTGTCACCCCATCACCTCTAGGGGAGGGGAGGAAGTGGTACTGAACCTGGGCAGTGGAGAGGACCACTTGGGAAGAGCAGCTTAGTACAACCTACCAGGAAAAAGTCAAGGGAATAAATACCCCAGCCTCTCTCTTCCTCCATCTTCAGATTGCCTGCAGTGGATTCTCATTGGCGAATCCCACCCAGTTTGAAGCCAGACATGACTGTGAGTCTGGCAAGTCCAAACTCCATTGTCAAGTGGCAGGCTGAAAATTTGAGTGAGTTGACATTGCAGCCTTTAATCCAAAGGCTGAAAAATCAGGCAGAATTTCTGTGCTACAACCTGGAGGCAGAATTTCTTCTTTGGGGGGAAACCTCAGTCTTCTCTGAAGATCTTCAACTGATTGGACGAGACCCCCCATATCATGGAGGCTGGTCTGCTTTACTTAAAGTCATCTGATTGTAAATGTTAACCACACCTTAAGAATACTTTCACAGCAACATCTAGACTGGTATTTGACCAAGTAACTGGTCACCATTGTCTCGCCATATGAAAATAACCATTACAGTTCTCATGGTGGAGTAAGATGGAAGTAGACTTACACTGAGGTTCAATCAAGACCGTACAGTTTAGAAATTACTCTTACATGTGTTGACTTAGCTCATCCTCAAAAGCTACAGGGTGAAACAGGTATTATCCATGATTTACAGATGTTGCAACTGAGGCTCAGAGAAGTTATTGCCCAAGGACACAGCTGGAAAATTGTAGAGGCAAGGCTCAAACTCAAGTCTCCTGATTTCATTTCTAGACAGATTCTAAGTGAGTAATACAATATTTTAAAGTCCCATTATGAAATCACACAATGTCAGGAGTTTACTTAAAAATAATAAAGGGGGTAGTGAGTGAGCATAAGAATAAAATGTGATTGGCCACATGTTGGTAATTGTTGGCACTGGGTGAGGGGGTCTATGGAGGTTCACTGTGTTTTTCTCTACACTTTTGAATATTTTTGAGGATTTCCACTATAAAACATTAAATATAATCTCACAACTTTGTCAGCAGTTTTCCATCTCACAAGGTAAAACTGTCCACTCAAGTGCATTATTCATGGCTACAGGAACCCAAGCCTTTGGAATCTAAATCTGCTTTTTCCTACTTTGCTTTTGAAGGTCATTACTTGCCACAGAATGAGTGAGGTCATGGCAGGTGTCTTTGCTGTCAGGTTACACTGAGTATCTTCTGATGACAAGACCCTTTTCCGATGTGAGTCGACACGCAGGTCATGCCGCGGCGTGGTGCTCCCTGGCACAGACTGCAGCCAAGACTGTCTGGGTTTGACCCTTGCCCCTGCCACTTACCAGCTACATTCCCTCTACAGGCCAGTTAACCTCTCTGTCCCTCAGCTCCACCATGCAGAAAGTAGGACAATGGTAGCACCTTCCTCCTAGGTTTTATTCAAAGACTGAATGAGCTAATATCGCTCAAAGACTTATGTCTGCATACAGTCAGTGCTGTGTAGCTGTATATTGAATAAAACCTACCAGACTCTCTTTCTATGAGAAAGAATCAGCTTTTGGCTGCATGTGGTTTTCTGGTTTCTTTGTCTTCCAATGCTGGAAGAGAAAGCAATAAGTAAATCCTTCATTCATTCAATAATCATTGAATCCCTGTTTCATATCTATGATGATGATGATGATGATCATAAAGATGAGAGTCTTCAGCATCAAGGAACACAGTTTAGTTAGGAGATGTAGACCATTAACTAAATCAGTCGTTATTAAAATTTACAAAGACATGGACCTTCAGAGAATTGTATGAAGGTTATGAATCTTCTCCACAAAATACTCATATGCGTAAATTATTGGGTGTAATTTAACCCTAAGGATCCCTAAGATAAACAATTATAAACAGTACAATCAGTGCTATGATAGAGATGCTTACCTCTCTAGACTAATCTCTCTCCTCTACTCGCCAGTTCTACCATCTTGTCTTCTTTCAGTTCTTGAATGAAATGATTTCCAAAATTTGGGTTATACACCTCAATTAGAAAACAACAAATGAAGATGCAAAAACCTTCTAGGCTTCTGTATATATACACACATGTATGAGTATATACTCTAAGGGATGCATATTTATTTATAAATTGTGCACATGCCTTGTTACCATTAACTAATGTATCAAGGTGAGAACCATAAACAGCAAAGTTCAACCTTAACAACAGAGGGCGCAAATCCACATTTCGAGCAGACTTGGTGACAATTTTGTATTCTTTTGGCAGTCTTCTTGTCAGGTCTGATTAAACCATTGTTTTCATCTCATAATGTGGTTGACATTGTATGAACTTGTATGAGGCAGTGTCAGATTAGAAGGAGATAATCTCGTTCACTTGTACTTATATTATTAGCATTACCTTCACTCTGTGACTTCTTGGCAGGACCCCCTTTAAGCCATGTTTCATTTTGTGAGGGTCACGTTAGGCTAAGTAATACGCTCCGTGAGTTCATGTAACAGACACACATAAGCTGCATGGGAGGGCACAGCTGTTGCTCCTTCAGATACGTCATGGACTTTGGACTTTGTATGGCACGTGACCTTCTAACACTAAGGGAGTAGCTGGCTTCAGCCTGTTTATTAGATAATAGGAGAGCTTAATTTCTTTCTTATTCAGTTAGATTAAAAATTCAGCATAAGTAAATGAATATTTTCTTCCTGCTTCCTAAAGGGTTCTCTTGTGCACCCCTTGGGGAATAAGTTCCCTACTCTGGAAACAAGTGCTTAAAAACACCAGCCTTCCAGCTACAGAGTCTTTCCAATGCTGTGTTTGCTGCCTGGAACGCTTTTACTGCCCACTTGCTCTTGGCCTAATTCCTGCACTCTCTTCAGGATGTCTGATTTATCAATTCCTCTGGGCAGCTTTGCCTAACCCCCTGAAAAAGCAGATGGGAGACTGCTGTTCACTTCCCTAGCATTTCATCTTACAACAAATACCTGGTATGTGTCTGTCATGCCAGGTTTATCATGGTGAGCAAACTGTGCCTGGCCCAGCATTTCCAAGGCTTACAGGCTAGAGGAGTTAGTCGCCATTAATCAAGCAGTGATACAAATACATATACAATTATAATTGTGTTAAATGCTTTTATGAAGTACAAAATGTGACAAAAGCATAAAGGAGAGGAATTTGATCTAGCCTAAGGGAACTAATTGAGTTTAACCTGGAGGAGTACTAGACAAAGGGGAGAGAGAGTTTACCAGGGGGTGGGAATAGCATATAAAAGGCCCTGTGGTAGATGGGGGCATTCATTCTAACAGTTACTATATTTTTTATACTTCCTTGTAAAATTGTCTTTGCCCCTCATTAGATGCTCAGCTCTGTGAAAACAGTGACCATCAGTCCTGTTCACTATTCTATCACCCTTGCCTAATAAAATGCCTGTTTCATAGTAGCTGCTCAAGAAATGTTGAATGAATGAATGAGCACATAGGAAAAGCAATTGCTATGTGCTCATTCATTCATTCTTGTAATGAAATATTTCACTACAAGAAGAAGCTGGAAGAAGTGAGGACAAGGAAGAGTGGGAGGTAATCAGAGGACAGCAGGAGTTATCCGGGTGTGCGAAGGACCTACAGGGACCCCCACCTGGTAGTGGCTCCAGCTTGGCACACACAGGACAGAAGGTGGCACAAAGGTGAGGCTGGAGAGGAAATTGCGCAGGGACAGGGAGAGCCCTGCACACTGGCCTTTGAAAGGTGTGACCAGTTGGAAAGTGTTGTTATACAGATGCAGCAGTGAGGGCCCCAATATGGTGGGTGCAGTGAGGATGAAGAGAAGTGGGTATTGCCAGGTTGGGTGGGAGCAAGGCGACTAACTGAGAGGGGACATGGAGGAGTGGCTGTGTGTGACAGGGCTGGAGATGATGGCTGCAGGGCTGGCCATGCCAAATTTGAGGTGCTTGGGACGTAGCCCCAGGTGTAAACTGTAGTGGATAAGATTGCTGGGTCTGAGGTCACTGTGTTTTCCCTACTCAGGGAGAGGAGCTCCTAGTCAGAGTACCGGATGGGATGCAAAAATGGGTAAGACTCTGCCCCTGTCCCCAGGTGGGTCCCAGTCTATGAGGGGCGAGATACACAAGTAGAATTACACATAAGGTGAAAAGTGTTAAGTAAGAGAGGACTGGATGGAAATTCAGAGGGGAGGGAGTCAAAATTGCTTCTGGAGGGGCCAGAGGAGGTGGGAATCTGCTTAGAAATGCCACACAGGGTAAAAGTCACGAGTCATCCATACTTTGTGGCAGTGGCAGCTGGAAAATGTGGGTGTCTTGCTGGCGTTAACCTCAAAAAGCGAGTCCTTTAAAACCCAGATTCCATGGTGACTTTTAAAAATAGCCCTTAGCGTGGAGCCTTTTTGAAAGTCTAAATAAATTACAATCATTGGTTTCCCCTTGTCCACACATTAATCTTCTCAAAGGCTGCGGCGCATTAATCAGCCCTGCACTCTCCTTCTGGAATTGCTTCTCCCTGTTAAGCTCTGCCGGTCTGCGGGCACCATCGATCCCATGCCCTGCCTGTGCCACGGTGGGGAGGAGCGGGCTCTGCCTGTGGTTCTCAGGGGGCCCTGTGGAGTCTCCCCCATGCTTGGGGTCCCATTGGAGTTTTCTGGCCCCCAGACATCAGGGCTCTCTGTGCTGACAGTCCACACACTGGCTGAGACTTGCACAATTTCACTGCCCCCTCTCCCAACCCCTCTAAAAGTGTCTGATGAGCCCCATGCCTTCCCAGGGAGATATTTACCTCTAGCTGAACAACAAGTAATTTGACACTACTTGGCTAGATAGCTCCAAACTACCTGCTTCGATAAATATTCTAGAAGAGGTCCGGCCAAAGCATATGAGTCGTGTGGTTCTGCATCTCCCTCCCTCAGCCCAGGCACTGCCACCACCGTTACCTACTGCACCCTTGACTGGCCAGGTCAAATGACTTTGGTGCAGTCAAGTAGCATCCCATGCAAGGCTTGGGGGCTCCCAGCAGGGCATCCTTTGAATTATTTTTGCCTCTGTTGATCCCATTTTGCCCCATATCTGCCACATTTTCTGGGCCTCCCGGATTTAGTTGATCAGGCTTTCTCCAAATCTACAAAATGCACGATGCCCACACCCCCAGCCTCCCCGAAAGTGTTTGGCATCTAGCCTGTCGGGGGTCCTGTGGGCTGGCTGGGCTGTCAGGGTGCAATTTCAGACGAATACAGACCAGGACTGCGTCAAGGACCGGTGTTGAGCGACATGACGGGACAGAGATGGCCAGCCTTCCTTTACCCATTAGCCAGACACTTTTCCAAGCAATCTGAAAACTGCATCCCTAGACCCTGGTCCTTGGCGTTAGAGAGAAAATTTTTGAATTGACTCTAAGTCATTCTTATTCATCGTGACAAGGGGAGAGCTCTGAATTTGAGGCATTGTTTGAATAGTTTCCTGAGTTTATTGTCACCAAGACATGTTGGAATGGTCGAACCAGATGACGCGTACAGTCCCTTCCAGCTGTGAATACCGTGTTCCTTACAAGTGGTCTGACAAATGAGGGGCACAGCGGAAAGACCACCAGCCTTGACCTGGGAAGAGTCAGGGTTCCAACAAACCCAAGTTCCAGGTCTGGAACAAGTAGACACCAGGGCAGACTACCGCCAGGTAGAAGGCAAAATTTACCTTCAGGAATTTGGACTCAGAAATGGAACATCAATCTTCAGAGGATGAAGGATAAAGTGTTATCCTACTCTTGGAGAAGATTCCTTGGAACCACGGCTAATAGCCAGCTGGAACTGGGGCTCATGGCAAAGGCTTGGCCAGTTATTGTAAACGAGGGATCAAGATCAGGTAGGGACTAGTAACCAAGGTTATTTGATGCCAGCTACTGGCTTTATGCTCTTAAATTTTTCCTACTTGGGTACAGGATGAAAAAGGTTGAATCTCAAATCTGGATTGGTGGCCTCCGTTGAAAAAAAAACAAGTGAGTTTCATTTGGTTATTAATGTTAATTTTGCAGCATGAACTTTGAAAATGCAGAGAGTGATTGAATCTCTGGGAACATCTGCACAGGCAGCAAAGCCAGCAGAGTGGTATTCAGGGCTGGCTTCTCTATCAGTATCTGGAATCATTCTCTGAGAACCTGTAAAGTGTGACTTTTCACACAGATAGCACGAGGAAGACAGTGCTCAGCTGGCCGTGCCTGAGAGAGTTCTCTGAAGTCAACGCCAAAGATGTGCCATCAACCAGAGAGGAAAGAGGGACCTCAGATCACAGTTAAGCAATTCAGCATCTGAAGATCACCTCACCATGGGGTGATTCTGTGTCCCTTGTTTTGCAGAACACCTTGGAAGCTTAAAGCAAGACAGGCGCCATGCTGCCCTAGAAACTTCTCTATTACTCCTTTTCTGCCTCCAGCTCTTACTACCCCTCATCCCAAGCTTGCTAAGCATCTCCCGCCCCATCCCCCTCTTGCTGTATCACTGCTTCCCGAGGGGAGCTTCAGGGAGGGTTGAAGAAGAGGTTGGATCCTCAGTTGGCTTCTGCTGGACCAGCCACTCATGAACAGTATTCCTGATAGGAATTCCTGTTCTCACTGCAAGAATGCCAGTTTTGGTATCCCCCTCGAGCGCGCCCTTCCCTGGCTTGCCTACGTGGTGAGAGCTTCCCTTCTCACAGTGTGCTTTGGGGGAAGTGTGCATGTGTGTGCGTGGACATCCAGGTTCAGACATGCACACTCCAGTTTTAGCCTGCAGTGGATGGGGAGGGAGAGAGCAGACTGAAATCACAGCCAGATTATCTTTCTTCTCCCTCCTTCCTGACACATGCTCGTATAATGCCGTGAAGCTGGGAGCTGGGCTGGGGGTGGAAGCGTCCTGGACGACCTGCTGGGAACTACCCACCAGGTGCCTCCTCCACACCTGGGCCTGACTTAGAGGACGAGGTTCTGAATTGGATGTTGGCACTGTCATGGGCTGAGACATTTGCAGATTTGGGGAGAGGGGGAATACATTTTGCAACTGGGATGAATGCACATCCCAGGGGCCAGAGGGTGACAGCGCTAGGCAGCCTCCAAGAAGGCCCGTGACGATCCCTGCCTCCTGGAATGCACATCCTTGTAGAGCTCTCGCCCACGCTGTACCACATTTGGGCTGTTTGACCAGAGAATACATCAAAGGGATCCCTGTCCCTGTAATTTCTGACCCACAGAAACTGAGATAATAAATATTTGTTTAACATTTTGGGGTAACTTTAGGGTAAATTTTGGGGTGATTTTTTAGATGCAGCAATAGACACTGAATACACTCAACATGGGGGTCTCTTGGTCACCAGCCTCCCATCCTCATCCCAGCAGGGAAGACAAAGAAGGGACCAACAGGCAAGTGGGGAGATGCCTTTACAAGAGAAGTTGCCAATCCCCGTTTCTCTCCACTGAGCAGGAACCGTGTGCATGGCTCTCCTGGCTGCACAGGAGGCTGGGGAATGTTGGAGGTTGATTTTGTTTTGTTTTTCAGCTCAGAAAATTACTGCCTGGAATTAAAATCAGGGTTCAGTCAGTAAGGGAGAGACGGAACGGATATTGGAAAGGCAATGATACTGTGTTAAAATAGATTTATTTCTGAGCGTGCTTCCCAGCCCTTTTCTCATCATGGGACCTAGAAAATAATGCTTGTTTGGCAACCTTGGGTAAATGGAGAATGCTGCTTGTGGCCAAGGCAACTTTCTGGGGGACATGAGTTGACACGGGACCCACTGAGCTTCTCCAAGGGCTGAGAGCATCAATCCCTGTGGACCAGTAACCCATTCACCATAAAACGGAGCGGTCTCCTATGTGGAGCTTCTCAGAGAGCAGGACGCAGGACCTTTATTGAGTAGTGATTTCAAGAACATCACCTGTGAAGGGTGAGGGACAGAGGACCAGGCAAAGGGAGAAGTTGGGTGGCAATAAAATTGAGTCTGAGCTTTCAGCAGATCCTCTGGGGAGCTTTGGAGTGGGGATGGCTCTTCACAGTTGTCCCACTTTGAGATAGGATAGCCAGGACTTTATCGCCACCCTTCCCTGCCGCTGACTAATCACCAGATATGGGAGGGGATGTGGCCTTGGAAAGGGGGCTCTCTTATCTCTTAGGCTGAGGGCAGTCCCCAGATTGGGCTCCACTGAGAGCCATCCGCTTCATGACTCGCAGCATCTGGGGGAAGTGGTCCCTCAGTCCCAGAGTGGGCAGAGGGTCAGGGCAAAGCTCCCTGAATTTCACTTCTGCAGACTTTGCAAGTTCTACGATCATGGAGAACTACCACGCCCTCCTGCAGAACCACCCTCGCTGGCTTGGTGAAAGCAGAAAACAGGAATGCGAGAAACGAAAGGTCTCACCCAGGGTGGCGTCCGTGGTGTTCTCATGTGAACTGGTGCCTCCACCAGTGATGAGTCCCAGAGACCAGCAGGAGTATCCTGCCCAATTTCGGCAGAGCTAGAGGGTTGACAAATGTGTTTCACCTGCTGTTTATCTGAATTCAGCCAGGCTCTCCTGCAGCATTAATTGTCATGAGCGTCAGGGAGCAAGAGGAAGCTGAGAGCCTGAAATGAGCTCCCAATTTGTCTTTGGAAAATTTTCTCCATTATGAGAATAGAAAGATTAAAGGGATAATAATGCCTTACACCCGTATCATGCTTTCCCACTAGCAAGGATCTTTCAGATGCATATTATCTTATTTGAGCCTCATGATAGCCCTGCGAGGTAGTTAGAATAGGAAGTATTATTCATCTTGGAGGTGAGAAAATTGTAACTTTGGAAACTTATGCCTCCACCTTCTATTACAAGACCGGGTTGTGCTTCTTGATTTTTTTTTTCTTTTGACCAAAATCCTTTCCTTTCTCTCAAAATCCCAGAAGGCTAAAGCATGAAGGTAAGTGAGAAAAAGAATTTCCCTTCCCTGTGCATATCTGGTTTATAAAAACTTTCTCCCATCTCTGAAGCTATAATATGAAGAAGCAGAAACTACCAACAAATAAATATGGCGGCCGCCAACTTCTGTGAGTGCGTGGCTTACTTATTGTGCCCCTGCTGTATGCCATGGGGGTGGTAAAAAGGGTGAGTTAAAATCAGAGTTCTTGTGGTACTAACAGTCCAACACGGGACAGAGAGTAGGCAGAGGACTAAAACATTGGGAAAAAGGAGTGAAGCCCAACTTGGCAGGACTTTGGAGACGGCACAGATGCCGGAAAGCTTTACCAGAAGAGACAGCGTGAGAGCTGATCCCTAGGGATGGGTCGTGTTTCCTCGACAGGGGATGAAACAGCAACAACGACCCCGGGGACCAGCGATAATCCCGGGCGGACTGAGTGCCGGGCTCGGGGCTGAAACGAAGGCAGTTCCGTTCACCGTGTTCCTGAGGAATTCAGGTCCGTGTTTAGCCCGCCGCTCGCCGGTCACCACCAGCCAGCCAACTGCACAGCCCATGCCCGCTTGCCTTCCCGTCGGCTTATTTATTCAGCCGTATTTTGTCTTTTCAACACTTCCTGTCGCATTTGATACGGCTATCACCGGAATTCTAAAGAAATGTTTGGCGGCAGCTTCCCTTAGGCTGGGATATCGCAGGATCTTGGGGGTTTTCAGGAGACACTCAGCCACAGATGTTCCCGTATCTGCACCAAGTCAGACGTCCTCTTTGCACAGAGGTGATCTATAAGCTTGTGCCCAGGAGAAACAGCAGGCCTTTGAATGGAGGTCCCCCCCAAGAGTTGCCCATTTGTCTTGCTTTTTTGTTCCACCTTTATTCTACTCCTGGAGGGAACATTCCTAATAGGATTAATAAATGAAAAATGTAAATAATGTGACTACTGAAATATAGATTTTTCCAGGAATGCATTTTGTTACTGGCTTTGTAGAAGCTAAGGCACAGGCTGCCACCTGTTCCATGGTTACTTCGCACACCGCCAGCGGGAGAGGAGTTCACAAAGTCAGAGCCAGAGCTCCCAGGAGTCACCGCCCTTAGGGGAAGCTGGCGGGAGAAGAGGTGCTGACTCTGGGAGCAGAAATAATCTCCAGCCATAAACTGGTGTCACATGGACACAAGTCTTGTATTGGTCCGAATGAGGACCCGATGACTAAACTCTAAATAGTCATTTGGAAACTGGGCAGGGGTGTGGGGGGTTGGACTTGAAAAGAGTAGGTGGGGAATGAAGGGGAGAGAAAGAGGATGATAATTGGTAAATGTGGCCGACCCTTAACAACTTTGGCTAATAGAGTACGCTTGCAGACTTGATCACTTCGGGGAATTATGTGCAAGGCTGAATGAACCTGCGTACATTTTGGAAACGAGACTCCCTGGTGGAGAGAATCTCTCTTTGCATCATCGCAGTGGTCCTGCAGAGCTGGGCTAGGCAGCGGGGCAGGAGATTTCAAGTCTTAGCTGCCCATCACCTGCTCTGTGACCATTAGCATCTCTGTGCCTCTGTTTCCTCATCAGTCAACTAAAAAGACTAGGTTTTCTGGTCTCCACAGTTGCTCAATCTTTTATGAATGATTCCACTTCAGAATCAAAAACTTTATAAAAGACTCCTTTGCTAGATTCATTCAGTGGCACAGTGGACATCACCTGGAGGAGAAGGACGTAGAGTCTGGTGTCCTTTCCTTCATCAGGAACATCCTCAGAAAGGGAAACCTGGAGACTCAGAGAGGAAACCTGAACAGTGAAGGGGTTCCAGCAGGAGCTGTCCCCTCCCCCAGGGAGGCCGTGGAGTGTGACTCCACCTCCTTTGCTGGAAAAGGAAAAATCCTGCGTCCGGTAGGGGCAGCCAGTCTCCACACGATGTCCCTCTGGTCTGTCTTTCCCTCTCTCCCGCCCTTCCATCCCAGGCTCTTCCTCCTCATTGTCAGAGATTTACATTTAGAGCAAGGCTGTCCGGGAGAGAGGCGTGTTTCTGGGAGCTGATCTTGACCTGAACCCAAGCAGGAGCTGGGAAGCAGCTCCCTGGCCAGGTGCTGGTGGGGGGAGGGGGTGGAGAGCTGGGTGGAGGTGGGATGGTTTCAGAATCACATGACATCTGCTGCAGGTTGGCATTCAGGGACGGGGCTTCCCAGGTGACTCTGAGCGGTGGATTTTGTAGGGACATTCTGAGGAGATGAACAGGGCCATTAGCCCAGAGTTTCCCATCACAGCCAGGGAGCCAAGAATGTCTGAGGCTATTTCTCTCCAAAAAGGCTCAAATTTCTTTGAACCTATTGTATCTCATTGGGAGAATGAACCCCTGCACCTCATTCATTCATCACTCATTTATTCAGTGGGGAAGGTTATATAGCTCAGTGGTAGAGGGCGTGCTTAGCATGTGTGAGGTCTTGGGTTCAATCCCCAGGTCCGCCATTAAATAAATAAGCAAATAAATAAGCCTAATTACCTCCTCACCATCACCAAAAAAAAAAAAAAAACCTTGAGAAGAAAAAAACTTCATTCATTCAACAAGCAGGAATTGTGTCTGCAGTGTACTAGGCGCTGTGGACCCCCATGGATTCCCTGAGATTCTATATAAAAATCCCTGCTCTCAAGAAGCTTATGTTCCAGTGGAAGAGTCCACAGGATGCCAATGCATCTGGATTTGACTGTTAACCAATCCAGGGCAGCAAACGCCCAGCTGGTGAGTGGCCGTGGGGAAGCCACACAGTGCAACCCTTCCAGGCTGCAGTTACGTGACCTTGACATCCACAGTTTAGTATTAAGCAAATCAATCAAATTGTTCCTCAGCAGCATGCCACCCAAACTGGTCATCAGTTAACTGAGTTTTCCTTGCTAAGGTGGATCTGGAGTCCTGAGAGAGGTCTGCTGTGAGGCAGAGGAAGGGGGCGTGAACAGCACTGGTCTCAGATGCTACCCACGGTGGGGTCAGGTGTCCAGCTGGTGGCTCATGAAGACCAGTGAGGTGAAAGAGCCCAGCAGGCATTTTAAATAAACTAGGCTGCCCACCCGAAAGGACCACGTGCCTACTGTCTCCACCCCCTGCCGGGGAGGGGGGCAGACTGAGTTCAGCAGCCTCTACACCTCACTTCTCACAGTTTTGCTCATTCTCCTTCCTCCCAGATCAGACCTACTTAATTGTCCTCCTAGTGACGCTAAGCACTTCCTAAATGTGGCCCCTTTTAAGTTCTTTTTGTCCCTTAGTTAACCTGGAACCACCCTGCCTGTGCCTGCATTAGATATAAGAGATGGGTCAAGACAGCTAGGACATAGATACTGTGCGTACCCCATGTAGCTCCTGTTGGATGCCCCCTCCAGTGTCTTTGGGGCGGTAGCAGGGGTGAGGGGCACAGGTGATGAGTCCGCAGGTGTGAGAGAGACGGAAGACGTCCTAAGGACACTGAAGGAGGTGTGGGCCTCTGGGCCTTCGTCCTGGTTGGCTCAGATATCGTCTGTTGTTGCTTCATTGATTTTAGCCGCTGATGGGGCTATGTTTGCCATTCATTGAAAAGCACTACATTTCCCTTCCTCTCATTTATGTTTTAATCTGCTCTGCCCTTGGCAGTAGAAGTGAATCTCTGTGTCCCTGGCTTGGCAGCTGGGGGCTCAATATTTTCCTTCCCGAATGCAGGGGGAGGCGCACCTACTCATCTATTTGTCCAAAACAGAATCGCTGGCAAATCTGCATTGTTATCCCTGTTTGATCAGTGAGTGAGCAGAGATGCTGCTGTGTGCAGAAAGAGTGCGGGATCTGGCGAGATCTCTCTGAGCCTCATTTTCCTCCAGCCTGCCATCTTCCCTCATAGGAGACATAAAATACAGGATTATGGTGAGGATTCAATGTGAGGACGTCAGGTGTGTGGCACATGGGAGGTCATCAACAAATTTTCGGTCTCTTTCTTCCACGGGTGTGTAAACTCTGCCTTAGGGCCTAAAGAGAGGCAGAAAAATGACTCCCTGTGACGCTGAGGTGTGTGTCCCCCCTCCCTCCCAACTAGATTGTCACTGGTCCCAGTCTTTGTTGGGGCTTGGGACCGTCTTTATCCAAAATGTGTCCCCGAAACCAGTGGTGAGGGTGAGAATTTCGAAATGCAATCCCCTTTCCAGGCTCCTCATTGTGTCACTGTCTACCTGAATCAGAGATTATAACAGAGGATGAAAAACATATCAGAACGGCAACAAATATTCACTCTAAACCATCAGCAAAATTGAATAGGGACTTTCAGGATCCCAGCAAACTGACCAGAAATGAAGAGTGGAGCAATGGCGCCACCACGTGGTGAAACTGCAAACGACAGCTCTGACTTCTGGTTTTGCATTAACCCCCTTATCCAGACTCCACCTGATGCAAGGCCTGGCTCATCAGAGCACAGGGTTGATTCATCTGGCTCACAAGGACTGGTCACACTAACACAGAAGAAACACCAAACCACTGCGTTAGTGAGAGTGACAAACAGACAGTGGGAATGGAGTAGCAGAAATGAATCCTCTCTAGAGGGAAAAACAAAAAACACACTATTATTTATAGCTTGTCAGTGACACAAGGAAGTATTTGGCTGTTCTTATACCACCTGCCCCAGAATCACCTGGAGAGCCTGGTACAGGTGCAGATTCCTGCCCCAGACCCACTGCATCAGAACCTCTGTGGATGGGGGCTGGGAATCTGCATGTTTCACAGGTACCCAGGGCAAGCTGGGGGAGTGTTAAAATTTGGGACCAGAAAGTGACCAGAGCCATGAATGAGGAACCATGAAAGCTCACTGAGCTCATTCTATAAAAAGAGGAAGTGAAGACAAGAGCAGAAGGAGGAATGATCACAGTTCAAAGAGACAGAAACGTGAAGGGACAGAGACTCCCGAATACACGTGGACCTCGGAGATATCATGGGTTTGGCACCAGACCACTGCAATAAAGCAAATATCACAATAAAGCAAGTCATAGGAATTTTTTGGCTTCCCAGTGCATATAAAAGTGAAGGTTACACTATACTGTAGTCCACTGAGTGTGCAATAGCATTATGTCTACAAAGACAATGTGCATACCTTAATTCAAAAATGCTTTATTGCAAAAAAGATAGTAACCATCTTCTGACACTAGGTTGCCACAAACCTCCAATTTAAAAAAAAATGCAATATCTATGAATTGTGATAAAATGAGGTTTGCCTGTACTAGATTGCTACACACACACACACACACACACACACACAGAGTCCAATATATATGTATAGCTGGCTGAATAAGTGACTGGGTTGGATGGGTATTCTTGTTTGCTGGAAAAAGAAACTTTTGGTGGCTGGTAAATGTAAAAACGAAAAACCAAACCATTTGTAGCAGGGGTCCATTTCCAAGGTATAAATATCCCCACCATAGCCTATTTCCAGCCACAACATGACATCACTGAACACAGAAGAGATGTACAATCTTACAGTATTTCATAGAAATAGAGTCATAAATCACCCCAAGAGCACAGGTAATAAAAAATGTAATAAAATGATTAGGAAGTGATGAGTTTTGAGTATTACCTTTGTTTCTGATGTAAGTTATTTAGCTATAAGTTTATATTATTTAATTTTTAAAATAAGTTGTATTTCTGCAAGATTCCTGAAAATGTGACAATCAGCTCTTATGAATTGGTATGAGCCGGTTTCCAGCATACCGTCACTGCCCCAAGAAGCTTCTGCCACTAACTTAAGGCCAGAGTGGAGGCTGATGACAGGCCCTGATGAGGGAAACGATCAGGAATGGAAATTCTGAGGCAGCTGCAGAGCCTTACTGGGGGCTTTCTTCTCGAGGTTAGCCTTCGCTGGGCTTGGAGGCCTCTGTGGTCCCTTCCCTTGAGCTGGGAGTGTGTGGATTTCCTGCATGTGGATTGCCAGTCATCCCTGTCTAGCACCCAGGGAAGTCCTTGGCCCACAGGAGGTGTCCAATGACTATTTACTGTTGAATGAATTACTCTAGTTCAAAGTCAGAAGAGGTGGGTCTTGGGTCTTGGGCCCAGTTTCTGGGCCTCAGTTTCCCCATCTGTAGGAGGAGGACATTTAGCCATAGGACCCTGAAGTCTCAGCCAGTATCCCAGGACTCTCTTTCGAGGGTGGGCGGCTCTGGGACCCCCAGTCTGGGGCCCTGTCCTGGTCAGCTCACTCCCAAGGCTTGACTTCCTCATGGGGTCAGGGGTCTCCAACCTCTCAGGGGCTGACCCTGGTGCCACTGATGTAAGAGGCTCCGATACCTGGAAAACTTCAGCTGAGAATCCACCTGTCCCATTAATGGCAGGATTTCCAGAGCCAGGGACAGGATTTCCCTGACATTCCGGAGAGGGGTGTGGCTGTGTCTCCAGGCTGGCACACGCCTTTGGGATGTCAGTGGCCCAGCTGCCTGGTACCTGTCAGGAAACTTTCAGCTCCAGCTCCCTTCCTCTCTCTCCCAAGGAAGATGTCAGTGGGATAAGAAGCCACCGGAAACAGTGAACACACTAAAATCCACTCAATTGTACATTTTAAAATGGTGAGTTTTATGTTGGGTGAATTATATCTCAGTTTTCAAAAGCCTTTGAATACTTATTGAAGGAGGAGGAGAAGGGAAAGGGGGAGAGGGGGTGGGGCGGGGGAGAGAAAGAGGTAAAGAGAAAGAAATCAGAGTGGCTCTTGTGGGCAGAGAGAAGGGGAAAGAATGTTCCAGGATTCCCTGGACCAACTCTTGTCAGAGGGTTTTTCCTTTTGGAATAGAAGTCCACACTGAGAGTGTTCATCCTATTACCTGACTTAGTATGTTGGATAATTAGGGCTCCAGTGAAACCCAGGTGCTCGGTCCTGGAAGGAGAGTGAGTGTGAGAGTCCCTCCCGTCCAGCGGGAGATGATGGAGGGGAGGGCAAGGTGTCACCGGGCTGACCTCAGCTCCGGCCCCCACAGGAGTTCCTTCCTCCATTCCAGCTCCTAGTTCTCCACGGCTTTCGGGCCAGTGTCAGTTGGGGGCTCTGGGTTCCCCTATCAGCCCAGAACCCCTTGTGGAAAAACCCGTTTTCCCTTTTGTTTAGCTGAAGCTGAGTTGGAATTTTCCAAAAGAAACTTTTCCTCGGAAACTTAGGGAACCAAAAAAGCACAAAGGGTTTTAGGGGAAAAGAAACAAAAAAAACCAAACCCATTCCACTAGAGTGTAGATTTCCACTGTGGTCAAAGCACAGATCAAAGGTGGGGGAAGAGTCGGAGGGACCCCTGCTCACAGACACCCTACCCGTCCAGGCCCTCTCCTTCCCACTCTGTCGTGGCCCCCGCCCGCCTGGAGTGGGGAAGGAGCCCAGCTCTGGGCCTCCCAGGAAGCCACGCCCAGGCTGAGCACTGGAGAAGGAGCCCTGAGCAGCCTGTTGGGTGCTCTTTTGCAAGTTCATCCCAGAGTTACAGAGTGACAGATCTGGTAGAAACTATACTGACCTCGCAGTAACAGCTCCACGTTCCAGTAGAAGTAACCCGCCCAGGATGGTCCAGGTGTCAGGCTGGAAGGCTCACACGTGGCCACAGCGCTTGCCACCTGGCGTCAGGTACCTTGGAAGCCAGGGCAGTACAGGCCCTCCCATGGCTTCAGAGAGGACTCACTTAGCCCAGGGGAGAGGATCTCATCCATGTGGCCCCGCTGAGCAGGAGAATCTTGAAAGCTGCCGTGCAGATGGCGACACGAGGGGAGAGTCGCCCCACAGCAAAACTCTGCTCTCCAGCAAGTGGAGGGGGGTTTGCTGTAGGCGGGGCTGGTGCAGGGCCGGGGAGCCCACGGGCTGGTCACCCCCACAGATCAGAAACACAGAAACACGGAGGGAGGCTCGCCCCGGCCCCAGGCGTCCTCAGCCTGTGAACACAGACCAGCTACACTTATATTACAACCCGCGCCCCTGAGCCCAGCCCACTCCGTTTGCAGAAGTCCAGTCATCCTGTAAACGGCCTCACCCCCGAGTATCGCTGAGTTTTGCTCACAAACATTTGTGAACCAGTCCTGGGGCCTCCTTGCTACCTGAACTTCTCCAGGCCCTGGCAGCCCGAGGCCTGTGGAGGTCCTGAACCCGTGGCCTGTGCCTGCTGACCATGGGACAACCCTCTGCGATAGTCCTATGAGGGAAGAAACTGCTGTGGCCTCTTAGTCCTTGTCCCTCAGGGGCCTCCACAGCAGGGCGGGCCAGGCGCAGCTCTCTCAGCGTCTCCTTCACACATGCACACACACACACACACACACACAGCCATTTCCCTCAAGGCGTTGTACAGGGTGGCAGGGCCGAGGCTCCAACTGCCCCTGGACACCTGGGTTTTGCAGGATCTGGCTCAGAACATGCCCTGTGGTGTCTTCCAAGACCATTTCAGTTTGGCTTTGTCTGGGGTCACCCAGTTTTTCAAACATGCTTTTTCATTCTCGAAACACAGTGGAGGTTAGAATTTGCATCCCTTTTTCTCCCAGGGACTTGTTCTCAGTCTGTCTATGGATTCCGATCCACACGTAGGGCAGGAGCTCAGCGGCACTCCACCCCCGCAGCGAGGGAACCCCAGCCTGCACGGCTGAAGGAGGGTGCTGGACGCGCCCAGCAGAAGCGGCCCCCAGGCTCAGCTCCCCAGCATGTTCTCAGAGCCAAGGGTGGGCTAGGGGAGACTCTGGGGCGGGAAGTCTGTTCTTCCCCTAGCAGCATCTGACCCGGCTCTGATGCCCTGGTACTTGAAGGCCCACTAGCCATTTTGCTATATACTTTTTGATTATTCAAACTTTGATGCTGGTCTTAGGCTCCTGGAGCAGGGACATTAGTGATAAGAAACGGTGAGATCTGTGGCAACATCTGATCCCCCACAGGACCATGAAGCCACGGTAGCATCTGCCCGTAGAATCCTTTCCAGGGACTCTCTAACTATAGGCCTGAGGCGGGCTTGGTGGAGCCAGGATAGCAGGGAGACAGTGAAAGAAAAAGACAGAAGCCCAAAGGAGAAGTTCCCTGACAAGCCACTCCGGAAACCAAGAGGTCGGGGAAGACCCACCGTCTGGAGGCTGTGGCCATGAGCAGCTGGTGTGAGCCGTCTAGTTCTGCTTTCAGTCTTGGTCCCATAGGACAGAGCAGGGTCTGCCTGTGGGACAGATGAGAATGGCCTGACAGAAATGTGCTTCCTCTGGGTCAAAAGTCCTCATCAGGCAGGGCCTGACTCTCCAATAGAATGACCTAGCTCCCTGCAGAGCTATGCCAACGCTTGCCTCAGAGCTGGGTCTGCCCGAAATCTAAGTGCAAATTCTCATCTAAGTCTTGATCTTACTCCATCCCTGCAATGCCATCTTCCAGGGTCATCTTGGCTTTTGTCCTCGACCTGCTAATCTCCAGGGTCTTGGTATCTTTTTGCATAGAGTTGCCAGGTGAATAACACAGACATGAGCATCCCAGACCCAGAGGAAGGGGCTCCTGAGGGCTGGGCTGGGCTGGGAGAAAACATGGCCAGCGAAGGCGGGCATGTCTTAGACAGGTGGAGAGATGGGGAGGCCGTTACCGACAGAGGGACGATGAGTCAGTCACCAAGACAGGGCATGTCCGGCCAGGGAGGCGCACCTCTGCCACAGACCCCTGTTGGAAACTTTGCCCGGAGGGGTGATGTGGCTGACAACTTGCTCTTATCACAGAAGGGCATGAGACAGGCAGAGAAGGGCCTGGGGCTGGTGCAGTGCCCTGGGCGTGCAGGAGTCATCATTCCAGCCACCAACCATCCAGACCGAGGCATGCAAAGCATTTTTGTGGCGCTTACCACATGCCAGGCGGCACTGGGGCTGCTTGGACATGTTCTCTTGCCTCATAATAACATTAAGACACAGTATTCATTGTAGGTATTATTATGGTCTTCATTTTATAGATGGCGAAACTGGGGTATAGAGCAGCTGGTAACTGGCCCGAGGATGTACCAGCAAGGCCAGGAGTCTGAGGCTGGAGTGCACACTGCCCCGACCACAAAGCCATGCCTCCCTCGGTATGGGGCCTGGGGGGGTGGGTCCTGACATGAGGAGCAGAGAGGAAAACCCACAGTGGAGGACAAGATTCAGCTTTGCTCTTGGGACGTTGGAGTGGACACTTTCTACATGGGCATTTGATTTATTTCTCCAGGGTGGCCCTGGAGATGCAAAGATGAAGACAACATCCTCAGGAAAGTCCTAAACCAGAGGGAGCGGTCGCATCTAGGATGGGCTGTAATACTTGGTGCACAGTGTGATGTGACGCGTGCAGGCCAGTGGGAGGCGGCGCTGGGCCAGCACGGGGGTGAGGGACGGGCACTCACCGAAGCCCGGTCCCAGCCCGGGGGCAGCCCAGCCTGGGGCCATTTGAACCCAGAGCACCAGGCAGGTACGGGTGAGCCCAGGCCTGCAGGACAAGTTCCAGTGCAGCTGGAGGGAAGGGTAGAGCTGGGGGGGGGGGACAACTTTGAAGGTTGCTTCCCACTCTGCTCCTTTCTAAATGTGGCTCACATGCCCCCACTTCCATCAGAATCAGAGTCATCCGGCTCACTTGCTGAAAACACAGATTCCCAAGCCTTCTTGGAATTAGAAAAGCCCCTGGTCCTGGAGATCCATAATTCCTTGCTTTCCACCCCCGTCCCACTGTCCTCCCTCCCCTTAAACGCTGATTCTGGGGACACAGGGAGAAGAGCAGGTAAAAGAGGGAAGATGATGAGTTGGGCTTTAGAGGAGTCTGCAGGCGTCCAGTAGGCAGTGAGACGCTGGAAACTAGGACTCAGAGAAGCCGGTGGGGCTGAGATGGGCATAGAGATTCAGGAATACAACTGCAGAGATAATTTGAAATTGTGAATGGTCTTCTACTTTGTCTTCATGAGTCTGTGACCTTTACCCACAGTCGGCCTAAGGCAGACATATGTCCAGGAAGAGACGAGAATTTGTTACAGAAGAGTTGCCTAGAGAAAGGCCAAGTTGACATTCAACTTTTGACATTCAAAATAGGATTTTGTGGTGGGACAGGAGTCTTCAAGCCAGGACAGTACTGAGAGAGGAGTCACCAAATTCCTTTATTTCCCTCTTTCCCCACTGGCTTGTCCACAGTGAGGCTCTTGCCCTGTCTTTAAGGCTCAGGTAGAAATCTGGAGGAGGGCAAATATGACATAAGTCAGGTTAGAAAAGAAAAAAAAAGCATGCTCTCCTGCCCTCTTCTGGATCAGGAGATTGAAGGGAAAAGTGGATGGGAGATGTAGGATGAGGCGGGGGGCTAGGGACTCTGAGGTCAGGGATAGTTGAGATGGGGGCCTGTCATCTACTGACCTCCCCCAGGTCCTGAATGAGCAGACCTCAAGCAAGACAGCAGTGGCTCAAGATCTGAGGCCAGAAAAAGGCATCATCTTGGAGAGCAAGGGACCCCACTGGCGGCTGGGCCAGCACACCCAGGGCCAGGGCCTCTCCTCCCAGCAGAGAGAGGCCAGTTTGCTGAAGGACTGAGCATTTCAGTCCAAGGAAGACTGAGAACACCTAAAGGGCTCTTATGATTATCTCACCTGATTAAACTTCATTAGTTACAGGCCTCATTGAAAATTGCATTTTTCATCCTGCACACCCAAGATGCAGCGTGAGTTAAACATCCAATTCTGTGGAGGAAGGATGAAGTAGTAGCAGACGCTCTGGGAATAACTGGACGTAGCTAAGGGATGTGAGTGAAATAAAAACAGGGCTGAAGGAGCAGAAGAGGTGGCCAGAGATGTGGGGGAGAGGTTAGAGAGAGCATGCTGGGAAGCCTGGAAGTACGGGTTTAGGAAGACGATGGGGAACAATGCAACTTAACAACACAAGAGGAAGGGAGGAAGAAGATGGAGAAAGGGTCCTTGATCTGACACTTAGGAGCTCAAGAGGACAATTAAGAGGCCAAGTGAGAGTAGTGATGGGAAGGGAGGCCATCAGTAAATCACCGGGGTTAAGGAGAGAGGGAGGGAGGAAATGGAAACAGCCAGAGCAGGCGTTTCCTTCGGGGAGTTTGTTCATGGAGTAGACCAGTAAGAACACATCGGATGACAACGGGAGAAGGTAGCGTGAACGGTAGTGGGAGGACCTGGGTGACTGCAGGTGGAGAGGAGGACAAAGGGTGATCAGGAGACCAGGTGGGGGGACTGAACCTGGGAAGGAAGAAGGGACGTCCCTCTCCAGGAAGGAAGGCAAGTGAGGACACAGGTGTCCTCAGGTGGACAAGAGGGTTTAGTAATTCATAAGACATGTCCCCTCTGCTTTTTCCTTTAGTAACTAAGAAGAGGGGGCATCTGTAGATGAGGCTGCCCACCTGGGGAGACGTCTGGTGATGAAGGATGGAGGCGGCAAGATGCACGGGAGATGCTCCTGCCCACTGGGTGCTTGGGCATCTGCTTCAGGGCCACTTCTCATGAAAAGAAGGGCATTGCTGATGCAGTGGGTTAAGCTCTGACAACTCCAAGTGAGAACAGTGGAATTTCAGCAACGGAGGAGCCAAGGGAAGCCGGGGTGCCCCTGGGAACAATTTCTGAAGCTTTGTCATTTTCATTCCTTGTTAAGATAATTTAATTAATAGTTTTTACATATTGCCCAAAGAACATTGTCAAAACAATAACAGGATTTTTTTTAATCAAGCTTTCATTCTTCCATGTCTCTTCCCAGTCTTAACCCTAATACTTTTGTGACTTTTATGTGGTTCCAACCAGATCACAGATTTCAGCAGACCGTATTTTCTGAAAAACAGCCACAGCAGCATTTCAAGTCCTGTGTGCTTGTCTAGAAACTGGTCACTCTCCCACGACAAGGTAGAGTCCCCTTTCCTTCCCCTTTGAAATTGGACGGGACTTTGTGACTGTCTCCGTGAATGGAGATGGAGGTGATGCCCCTAATTCCCAAGCGTAGGTCATATAAGCTGAGTAGACTTCCGCCTGGCTCTCTCCCCGGGGGCACTCACCCTTGGAACCAGCTACCGTATGCTGAGAAAGCCCAAGCCACACGAAGGTGTCCTGGCCAAGGGACCCAGCTGAGGCCTCAGCTGGCAGCCAGCGTTAGGTGACAGTCATGTGATCGAAGGAGCCTCAGATAAGCCATCCAGGGGTGTCCTGTCTGAATTTCTGATCCATAATAAATGGTTGTTTCATGCCACTAAGTGTTAGGGTAATTTTTTTATGCAGCTGTCGTAACTGGAACACACAGAGTTTTGTTTGACAACTTTTGCATTTGTTAGCACTCATAATTATCATTTTATTGGTTGCAAAATATTTTGAACTAATGTAGTATAGCTTATGTAAATATTGTGCTATTCTTGGCTATTTAGACTACTTCTCACTTTTCACTACTTAAGCAATGATATAAAAAGTTGTTCATAGAGATTTTTCTTTTTTGTTGAATTGCTTCGTTGGGACAAATTCCCAGAAGTGAATTACTCTGGGGTATGAGCATTTTTATGACTCCAGAAATGTGCCACCAAATTGCTTCTCAAAATTGCATCGATAGATTCTACCATCCATTGTGTTTGGCGGTTTTGGTACATAAAACCACCTCAAATTTGTTTTGAATTGAAGTGAGGTATAAATAAATAACTGCACTAATGAAAAACCTTTACTATATCATCATTAATAATTTGATCAGTGAAAAACTGTATCTTATCATTGCTTATAATTTGTATCTCTTGGGTGCGCACTGAGGCTGAGATTTTGCTCTATTTAAAAATGGTTTTCCCATATTTTAAAAATTGCACAAGAATGTTTTATACATAAAAATATCTCTATATATTCTTTGTCCAATAATGTATTTTTAAGAACTCTTGAGATCACTGTTTATTAAGCTGCAAGTCACACTTCATTAGCAGATTATGAAATTGATTAAGTGGCTCGTGCCCAGCATTATAGAAAAAATGAGAACAGAATAGAACAATAATATAAGAAAATTGTATTCTGATAATATCATCAGAATGGAATAAAAATACCATTCCACACATGGTGGGTTTTGTGTGTGTGAAACTTTTGTTTCAATGTAAGTATGTATGGCGGTCATGATGTAAAATGTTCTTTTTCTTAGCGGAGGATGCAACCAAAATGTTTTTAAAAATCGGCCTTATAAAAACCTATTTCTTAATCCCTTTTCGTACTGCTGTGAACATTTCCAAAGCTGTGTCTTCCCCTTTCTATTTTGAATTTTCTCCCTCTGATACCATTTTAATTTTTCACGTGGTCAGGCCTGGAGCCTCTCATACATTCTTATTTCAGTTGAAAACGGAAATTCATCTTGTTTCGACAAGGGTGATAAATGATCCATCCCATTTTTATGTCAACCCGATTCATACTGAAGCATTCTCTGGACACCCCCGAACTTATAAAAATTCCTGTCGGCTCAGCAAAATGCAGATGAAGAGCTGGGGCACAAACACTATTCCGAAAGTGGGCAAATGGAGAGGACGCGATCGTCCTGAGAGCATGTACCCCAGTTCTCACTTCCAGCTGTCAGTTTATGCTGCATCAGCAGAATGAGTTCTGGTGCAAATGCTGTATAAGCAAATGTTATCACAGTCACCCAGGATGGTGAAAAAAAGTTGAAGAGGAAGTAAAGCTGAAGATAACAGAACACATGGAAATACGGAGAATAAGAAAGAGAGATGGGTTTGGGGGTTTGGGGACAGAATGGTTAGAGACTAATAAAATGATCATGATAATAAAAATTGCTACTGTGTATTACATATTGACCGGACTCATTTCTTCCTCACCACTACCTGTGGGGTTTATCATTATTTCTATTCTGCAGATGATGAAAGCACAGCCCCCGGAGTCTACGTGACTTACCCAAGGCTATGTGACTTACCCAAGGTTACTCAGCTTGGTAATAGGTGCCTGGAATTCGAACTTCAATCCCATGCTCTTAATCGCTGCCTCTCCTAAGGGAGCTAGCGTTGCCATCAAAGGAAAATGGCAAGTGCCTGAGGACAGCGTTACTTATAATTTAGGAGTCTTAAAGGAATAGATCTATTGCTCTATGAGCACCTTACAGATGCCCCCTTCTACTCTGGGGAATGTCTTTCAAAGAATCAGGATCATCATCTAGAATAAAAGTACCTTCTACCCTGTACAGTGCTGGAGATAACCAAGACTAATCTTCTGTATTTCATCTGTTGTTTTGCTGGATTCCGTTGAGATCATGAAATTTCCTAATGCTGCAAGGTCTCAAAGAGGCAGTGGAGACCATGGCTCAGAGCACAGACATGGCAGCCAGTGTGTGTGGATTTGTGACTCAGCCCAGCCTCCCGGTTGTGTGATGCTGGGCAAGTTTTCCTCATCTGTAAGAGAGGAATGATAACAGTACCTGCTAATTAGGACTGACAGTGCTTGGTCCATAGTAAGGGGTATGTTAGTGTAAGTTATATTAATATTATGCGCTACAATTATTTATTTTGAAGTCAGTATACTTTATATTAGCTTTATTTCTGTTTGAATTTTTAGGAAACAATCTAGTTTTGTCGGCCTCATATTTACAGATAGGGTGAGTTTTTATGTTGATGTTTGTAAGTTGCATTTAATCAATCACCCACATTTTCTTGTCTATTTTTTTAGTTTCCAGAAGGGATGCTATTTGGATGAGTGGGGTGACCATATGTCTCAGTTTATACTTGTCCCAGCATAATTATTAATAATGCCCCCTTTCAACTCAAAAGTGTCCTGGTTTGGAAGATAAATCACATGGTCATCCTGCTTGGAGACTCCAAGCACTCCCAGCTCTGGTCACTGCTATACTGTGTGACCCGGGTCAGGAGGACTAAAGCCTGGAATAGAATCAGGGCAGCGATCCTAATCATTTTTCATGCCAGGACCCATTGGCAGGCTGCAGAAGACTACGGACTCTCTTCCAAGAATAATTTTTTTAAATATAACATTAAATGCACAGGATTACAAAGAAATTCCATAATTTAGAAAGAATGCTATCAAAATATTAGGGACAAATGAATTTGTGATATTGTAACATGTATTTTTATTAATGATTAATGATACTAGTGACAGATTTAGTAACTATCATAATTTCAAAGAAGTGATGAGCATAAATGATAGTTTGAGAGATCTGTAACAGTGGCAATGTTATAGGTCATAGGACAAAGTCATAGGTACCATTTCTGTTCGTTTTCTATATTCACAGTAGAATGTAATTTATTCCCCCGTCCAAGTTCACAGACCTCTTGAATTCTATCCAGAGCTCCTGTGGGCCCCACTTTAAGAACCTCTGGACTCAGGTGGATATTTGAGGCAAATTGTACAAAGACCAAGAAGAAAAGAAGAGACTGGAATGGCCGTGGGCTTGGTGATGGGAGAGAAAAATTATATGGGAAGTTGGCAGGATGTGGACGGGTGGAATAAAAAGGCACAACGGGTCTGTCACTTGTCTGTGTTGACAAAGTGTGGGAGAGGCTAGCCCATCCAGGATTTAGCCTGCCGGGAACATGTGCATTTGCAGAGTGGCTCAGAATGTGGGCCTTGAAGTCGGATACAACTGGATTTGGATCCAAGCTCTGCCATTTACCGGCATATATTTTGCAGGAGCCATTTAATTGTTCCGTGACTCAGTTTCCCCTCTGGTCAGTGGGAATATTAGTACCTACCTCAGAAAAATTGCTTTGAGGATTAAATCACATGAGGTATGTAAAAAGCTTGGTACAGCGCCTGGATTGTTGATAGGTCCTCCACACTTACTACTGCGGCTGTTGTTACTGCCAAGGTCCACTTGCCAATAGTAAACAAGGGCTTCCCCCAACCCCTCACCAAGTGTTACTAAAACATGTTTTGACTTATGTGTGGCCAGCAGGGGGCAGCAAACACCATCCTACAGTATAAGTTTAGGAAGAAGAAATGCGGTGGGGAGTGTGGATGGAGAACTCCCTCTGCTCACACACAATGAACTAGATGAACTAGGTCCCTTTTGCCCCCTTCACTAGGCCCACAGCGCCTAGAAGGTGTCCGGTCTAGGGTCAAGCTCACCTAGACCACTGAAGCAGTCAGGAATGTTCTGGTGAGGCTGGTGGGCCAGGGATCTGGCCGAGACCAGCAGTTTATATGTGCCCCATGCTATCCAAGCAGGATTTAATTATATAATTGGGGAGCGTGGGTGCTGGGTCTTGGAAAGAATTCTGGATACAGTGGGGGCTTCTCCAGTTGCTCTCACGTACTCCCCCCTTAAATTCTTCTTGTTTTCTAAGCTTTCACTTGTCCTCCAGGTAGTCCCAGGAGCCAACAGGACTTACACAGCCTGTGCCCAGTTTAGGAACATCAACCTAGGACATCCTGTTCTGTGCCCCCTTATCTCACCATGATGAAATTATTGCCTTATGTTACCCTGCACAGAAAATAATCTGGAGCTCCCTGTGCACACATGCAAAGAAGTCATCACTATTGTAGTGGCAGAAAGTCAGCAAGTTGTAGGCACCAAGATCTTGCCACCTTATCTCCAGGACATCCAAGAAATGAGATGCAATGAAATAGGATGGTAGGAACGTTGTGTGTGAAACAGGCAAGCTGAAGTACCTTTTGTAAAACTGTTTCTAAGGGAAAATGCATCCCTCCTCCCAGCGACTAGCCCAGGATGGCTGTGCCTTGAGGACGGCGTGATCTCCTTCTTTGTGCCCCTTAGCAGGTGCCACAAAGCTGACTATGTAACAAGGTCGCCAAGAACGCTCACTGAAAGGTACTAGAATTTGGGAAAGGAGCAGAGAGAGCCCCAGGAGACACAACCTGGTTCTCCATGGAATGATTTTAATTTTTCTGAAGCCTTTTTCTAAGGATCAGACCCTTTCCTGCAAGTGAAATATTAATTCAAACAAACAGAACAGATAAAAAATGGATTTGCTGCAGCTGAGGTGGGGAGGGAGACTCATGCCACCCCTCCCTGACCCTCAACTCTGGAGCACAAATCCAGGCTTCCTCAAATTGCAGTCTGAACCCTCTGCCTTCCCACTTGATGACAAACCCGGCTAGTCTCTAGTCCCAATTAGGCCACCAATTGAGGGTTTGGGGTTTCCAAAATGATGTGTCCAAACTAAGATGACAGCAGTGTAGGTGACCAGAACACTGGCTAAACATCCAAAGACATGTGAGTTCTACTGCTGGCTGCTCCACCAGTGGCTGGATCGTCTTGATGGAGTCACTTGGTCCCTTCTGCACCATGAAAGCTGTGACCCCATGACCTCTGAGAGCCCTACCTGAGCCAGTATTCTTGTCCAAACCTGCTGACTCATGGTGACTGGGGGACAGGCCATATAATTCTCCTTGGTGCCCTGGTCCAGGCCAGGAGCCTGGGCTGCAGGCCCACGCAGAACATGCAGGAGGAAGTTTATAGCCACATCCTCTGCTCTTTCTTGTCCTTGTCCCATGCTGGGCCTCTGTGCCCTCCCCACTAGGCTGAGCCATAGGGACCTGTCCCCTGTAGTCAGTGGCCCCTTCTCTGTCCCTTGTGACAAAAACACATCTGACTTCTGTCCTGGGGCCCCAGGCTGACTCTCCCTCCCTGGGTCCCAGCTACTTATCACGTGTGTCCTGAGAATTCGCTTCCAACGTCTGCTGTTTCATGTCTGACCGCCTCTCTGACTTCCTAATACCACCGGGACAGCTCCTGGCTTGCAACTCTTGCGAAGTCTGCTTATCGCTAGGGAATGGCTGTGTTATCTACACAAGCACAGAAAATCAAAGACTTCGGAGAGAACATGGATTTTTAAAAGATAATTCTGTTCAAAGAAACTGACTTCTTTTGCTCAATAACGTGCAGCTGAGCGCTCTAGATTTTCTGTGTCAAGAGTTAAGGTAGCAGCAGAAATAGTCATGAAAATTAGTTTCAGTGCCATTCAGTGAAAGCTGGCAGAATGAGAACGTGGAGCCATGGACTAGCTGTGAAATATCTGGCAAATCAATGAGCTGCTCTTGATTTCAGGTCAGCATCTGTGAAATGAGAATCATGGTACTTGAGTCTCAGGTGTCGTAAGGATCAAATTTGATCATGAGTTGATTCAGCAAACATTTATCTTGTTTTTATTTTTGATATGTCACATACATAAGGAGAGTGTATATAATCTCTGTATACCATTTCAAAGAGTGAAATAAACACATATGTCCTAGAACCCAGGTTAAGAAATAAGTGGTTTCTTGGAAGCCTTTCATATGTTCCTCCCTGATATCAAAATTCACCCCAATTCCCACACTTTTTTTGGGGGGGGTCATAACTTTAGCGTGCATTTTTCTCTGAGACTGTCTTTTTTCCCCCAGCTGTACTGAGATATCGTTGACGTAGAATATTGGGTCAGTTTAAGATGTATAATATGATGGTTTTCTGCATTTACTTACTGGGAAGTGTTTACCATGATAAAGTTGGTTGACACATCCTTCACTTCACATAATTACCGTTTTGTTGTTGATGTGGTGAGGAAACTAAAGTTCTACTTTCGGCAACTTTCAAGAATAGAGCACAATTTTTTGGTAACTATAGTCACCAGTACATTAGAGTCCCCGGAACTTGTTTGTCTTGTAAGTGGATTTTGTACCCCTTGGCCAGCCTCTTCCCATTTCCCTCACCCTCAAGTCCTGGCAGCCAGCTCTCTACTTTCTGTGTCTGTGAGTTCAGTGTTTGTAGATTTCATTTAGACGTTTGATCATACAGTATTTGTCTTCCTCTGTCCAACTGATTTCACTTAGCCTAATGCCCTAAAGTTCCATTCATGTTGATGCAAATGGCAGAATTTCCTTCTCCTTTGTGGCTGAATAATACTCCATTAAATGTATATCATATTTTCTTTATCCCTTCATCCACTGATAGACACTTAGATTCTTCCCATGCCTTGGCTATTATGAATAATGCTGCAGTGAACAGGGGAATGCAGATATCTCTTTGAGACAGTGACTTCATCTCCTTTAGGATGTATTCCCAGAAGTAGGATCGCTGGATCATACGGTAACTCTATATTTAATTTTTTGAAGAAACTCCATACTGTTTCCATAGTGGCTTCACCAATTTACAAACCCCCCAACAGTGCACAAGGGTCCCTTTTTTCCATATTCTTGCCAGCATTTATTTAATAGCTGTTTTCACAGGTGTGAAGTGATTCCTCATTGTGGTTTTGATTTGTGTTTCCTTGATGATTAGGAATTCTGAGCATCTTTTCATGTGTTTGTTGGCCAGCTGTATGTCTTTGGGAAAATGTCTCTTCAAGTCCTCCACTCGTTTTTAAATTGGGTCATTTGGTCTTTTGCTATTGCCAACTCCTAAACTTGACTTTTGGATAAATCATTCTCCTGCTCTTCTTTATAGTTTTATGACTTGGGGTTATATCCTTTAAAAATATGTTGTTTAGTTTTGCCTATTTGAAGGCTTGCTATAAGTTGAATCTTAATGTATGTATTTTCCTGTGATTAGCTTTTCTTGCCTCAGTATCCTGTTTCTGTGATCCATTCACATGGAAGCACATGGCTGAAGTTTGTACACTCTGAAAATATGCCATGATAAATTTATGAGATGCATACATAGATATCCTTTCCTCGGCTAAAGAAGTTTTCTTCTATTCTGAGTTTGCCAAAAGATTTTATCATAAAAACATTTTGAATTCTATAAAATATTTTTATATTTGAATACATACACAGACCTTTATTCATGTGACAAATTAGATTCATGATTTTCTAATATTAAAATCAGCATTGCATTCTTGTGGTAAAATCAGTCAACATTCTTTTATCCATTATTGGATGTGATTAAGTAACTTTTGGTTAGGATTTCCACAGCTATCTTAGGTGAGATTAGTCTGTAATTTTCGTAGCAATGTTTCCTATAAAGCCATCTTAGTCTGGTGTTTTCTTTATGGAAAGATGTTTAACTAGTTATTCAATTTCTTTAGTGGTTACAAGACTCCATTAATTGTAAGACTCCCAAGGACAGCTTTGGCTTCATCTCAAAAAGTTTTGATATGTCCTATTTTTACCATTGCGTGTGTATTTTCTACTTTATAGTAGGTGGCAGCCTACCAGAGATACAGTGCCGACTCGGGGGTCCAACTGCCCTCGTGCAGAAAGAGCTCCCCCATTTCAGCTCGATGACTCTCTTTGTGTCCCAGTTTCCTCATCTGCCAATGGGATAATAACAGTTAGCAGTTGTAAGCTCATGCATTAACTCACCTGTACGTGCGACTGACAGGTCTAAGCACCTACTCTGTCCAGGCACAGCTCTAGGCACTGCAGACAGGAGGGCGAGGAGAACAGAAATGGGTGCTCCCTCAGGCTTAGCTGGAAGCTGGGCTGGAGGAGGATCTGGGAAGCCAAACTCCGGGGGAGGGAAGGAAGGTTCCCTCCAGGACCCTGAGCCGAAAGTCTTCCTTGGAGCACAGCTAGAAGATGCGTTCCAGGGTCAGAAAGAATAAGTGTGACCTGGAGCTGGACCCCAGGAGCCATGAACCCCCAGGCAGTCCCTCCAATCCCCTAGGAAGCCTTCCTGGATTGAACCCAACACTGATGGTGCTTCCCTGGCTGGGCTCCTCCCAGGGCTCTGCCGGCAGCACCATCATAAGCCTGCGAGGGCCGCTTCCGCCAGCGCGCACCACGGACACTGCGCTAAAACAGCCTGTTTGGCAATTGTGTCAACATGAAGAACATAACACTGAGAAACGTGAGATCAGACCTTGAGGAACCATGCTGTCTGAAATCAATCTGCATCACTATTGTTCAGAGCAGATTTTCAAGGGCAGGTCTTAATCGCCCCTGCAATTCAACCAAATTTCATTCTATCATTCAGTTGGTCTCGTTATCTTAATTCTACTTTGCCTGGAACTTTGTTTTGGTCAAATTCCGTTTGTTTCATGAATTTATTTGGTGGTCCCAACAAAGCTCCTTAAAGTGGGGGCCAGCACTGTTCTGTAACTCCCAACAACTTGGCCCCTGCAGGGTCCCTGCATTAGTGACCAGGAGTCCACCTGAGTCCTGAGGCTGGGCTGCAACCTGCCCAGGAAGGTGCAGGGGCTTTAGTTCCACAAAGGCGGGAAAGGCGCTCTTCACTGGGAATGAGACCCTCTGGTGTCTATCTATCCAGCCGTAACACTGCAAGTACTCTTATCTTCCAAATACAGAACCAGTCCTTTGTGACAGGCTTTGATCCTCCTCTTCTTCCTCCACCGCAGGCAAGGGACAGGTGCTTAGATATAATTGGAGACCGGTCTGACAGAAGGTAGGGAGGAGGGCTAGCAGAGGGCCTTTTGGTCTTGTTTGTGCTTCTTGCCGATTTCTCAATGGCCTTGTTTTAAGTTCCAATGTATTGGGTGCTTTACTTTTTAATTTCTTTTTTCTAAGTATGGTCAGTTAACAACATTGTGTCAATTTCTGGTGTACAGCGTAATATCTCAGTCATAGGTATACAGACATACATTTCTTTTCACATTCTTTTCCATTATAGGTTATTACAAGATACTGAATATAGTTCCCTGTGCTATACAGTAGAAACTTGTTTGTTTTATATATAGTAGTTAGTATCTGCAAACCTCAATGGCCTTGTTTTAATAGTGTTTTTAAGCAGGGATTTCAAAGGCAGGCATCTGATTTAAACTGTCTTACTAGTGATTACCTCAAAGTTTTTCCAAAGTACATTTAAGCCAACTCTTGACTACCTGGAGAAACAGGGTTTGGGACTAGATCACAGAGGACTTGACATGACTGTTAATACAGTGATATTCTGCTCTTGATGATTTAGAGGGTGACTGGATAGGTTTGCAGGTTGACTTTGGATAGAGTGGGACCTGCCTACCCAGCAGAGGAGCCAACCACGGTGACGAGTAGGTGCTGGGAAAGGAGGGGCCCAGGCACAGGGCGGCCAGGCCACGAGCTGCAGACCGTGGGGGTGCTCTGGATCCCCCACCTGGCTCCACCCCAGCTGCTCAGGGGCCAGGCTGCTCCCTTCATCCTGGGCTGAGGCCCTACAACCAGTGTCGCCCAACCAAACACACTTGGGATGTATCTCACACACGGATGACCTGGAAAGCAGATGTCACTTAGTAACGGGCTATGATCATCCACAAACAAAGCAGGAGTGAGGCGACTTGTCTTTCTAAAACCTCAGCTCAACATCCCCTTCCTGGCCTTTTGTCAGTTTAATTTTGGGTAAGAAAACATTAATTTTTTAAAAAGCAGCAACATTTTGAAAAATAAAGGGCCTTTACTCTTATAACCCTACTTAAGGCATTCACCCATCTCTTAGTCACTTGAAGACACAGGCAGGCGGCTGTCCACAGCCACAAAGAGGGCCCTCCTAAGCACCCAACCCTGCTGGCACCCTCACGTTGGACTTCAGGCCTCCCCAGAACTGTGAGAAACACATTTCTGTTGTTCAAACCTCCCAGTCTATAGTATTTTGTTATGGTGGCCCAAGCTGATACCCGTTATTGATGCATTTCTTCCCTCTGGTCCAGACAATGAGCTTTAGGAAAGCAGTTCCTTGTGAGGGTGCTGTGTAGTACTAGCAACCAAAGGACCCTGGCCTTCACAGGCAGGAGGAATCACCAAGCAATCTGTGAAATTATGAACGGGCTTGTGTCCGGGCCCGGCCCTGCAGAGCTGTGGCTCTCACCCTGGCTGCACATCAGAAGCACCCAGAGATCCTGCAAACTCTTGCTGTCCTGGACCAATCAGATCAGTTTCCAGGGATGAGGACCAGACACACTAGCACTTGAAGGCCCCCAGGTGTCTCTGATGAGACCCCGCACCCAAAAACTGAATGGGTGAAGTGCTGGGGTGAGGGAGGGGTCCCCCCGAAAGGAAAGACGCCAAGTCTTCCCTCCTGCTGCAGAGCTGAGCGGCCGGCTCTATGGCTATCACCAGCAGGAAGGCTGAGGGGGACAGAAGGCGGTGTACTGTTTCAACAAACCAAAACAAAATGAACAGCATCAAATTCAAAAAAGCACTTTTTATTTGAGGCAAGGAAAAGTCTAACTGAAACGATTACAGCTTCAAGCAGTCAAAATCCAACTGTTAGAGGCACTATTTTGACTCTGTAAATTCAACTTAGAAAAGGGTATTCAGGTTGCAGTCTCCGCAGCTGGACAAGAAGGGCAAGGAAAACTGAGGAGACTCTAATCTACTGCTGCTGCTCCTCGGCCCCGACGCCAAGCTGGCCAGGCCCCCGCTGGTTTGTCTGTAAGCTGCTGACCCACCGTTGACGGAGAAAGGCCAAGCTGTACTACACATGGGAAAAACGAGCGGGAACCAGCGCACCTGGGGAAGGGCCAGCACCCGCAGCTTCAAAACTCGGCGTGAAAGGGATAATCTTTGTGGGCGACACAGCTGTCAGGAGAAAACAGGAACACGTTAGCTTTTCAAGGAAGAGATTTCTACTGTCATTACAAAAAGACAGAAACCGTGTCTCACTTAGGTGGACACAGAGGCCCCAGAGGCAACAAGCCAATTCCAAGACTGCAGATCACAAGTCTGCACCCGGGGACGTCCTCTGCCAAGGAGCTCCTCCGCGGGCACGAGGGTGACGGACCCCACCCTCCCCGTGGGCCCAGCGCTGTGCCTAGCACGGCTCCTCCTCCTGGTAACTCAGTCTAGTTGCAGGACTAGAGAGCATCTTATTGCCTTAAATGGTAACAGGGAGATAACAACACAAGAGATGCTAAGAGCCTGGACGTGTAACAGTAAGTGCTTGGAGTACATGGGGCCAGAGGCCACGGTCACCTCCAGGAGCCTTCTGGTATCAACAGGGGCTGAAGTGAGGCCAGAGGAGTAGCTGAGGACCTGATACAGGAAACACAGGGAGAGGGGACAGGGTGGACCATTGACCCAGGGGGTGGAAAGATGCAATATCTGTCGAGGTTCACAGGCCCGTCTGGTAGGGCCGGTGGCTTGTGTTGGGAATGTAATGGCAACAGGGTCAGAAAGACTGGCTGGGCAGAGTGTGAAAGGCCCAGGGTGAACCCTGCTTGGGGCATGTAACTCTTATTCATATACTTAGAGCCCTTCAAAAGCTCCCCATGGCCTGCCTTTTTTTTTTTTCATTCTTGGCATCCCATCAAACCTGAGTAATATAACACTGCCATTAGCCACAGAGGCTCAGTGTACCAGTAATCACCAAAAAGAGGCAATGTGTATGCATGTATGTAAACGTACAGTTAGAAAAAGCTTCCGAGGTGACCTGGAAATGTTGGAGCCAGCTTCTCCCCCTCCTACTCCAATCCTAACCCACTGAACATCCGTAGCCCCCAGGACCACGTGACAGCTGCTTCTAGAACTGCACCAGAGTGGAGGGAGTCTATACATAAAGGGACCAATCAGAAAACCTCTGTGGTTTGTCAGCCTTTTCAATACTGTGTCAGCAGCAGGAAGGAGAAAGGAAGCTGAATGAACGAGCAGATTCTCACAGGAGAACCTGGTGACTGATTCACTTCTCTCTTCGCTCTCCCTTGCCCACTAGATCAAAGATGATTTTAATGTCTAAAGGGTAAGAACCACTCACACAAAATCAGGGACATCAGAAAGGGCCAGTGGTAAACCCGGCTTGTGGCCTATTTTGAATCTGAGGCTGTGGAGTGGCAGCAACATGCTCACAGGCATGTGCCTGCATGGAGCGCAGGAGAGTGTTACCATCCAAGATGCAAGTCTGGCGGATCCCTGCCGGGGCGATGGTGGGACGCACCAGTGGGGCAAACGCCAGAGAGAGAGCACAGAGGCTGGAAAGAGAACATTCCGTCTTAGGGAATGTTCAGATTCTGCTTAGAAGAGTAACTGCCAAAGGAGACAGAGAAGAAACAGAGTTTGGACGATAAAAATAGTGAGAGAGGAGTCTCCACTGTAAAATGGGGAGTTTCTTCTTGAAAGCAGAAAATGAGCTTGAAACTTGGTTAGTTAACGTAGTAGTAGGAAAAGGAAAAGAAAACAAGCAAAACAAAACAAAAAACCCTTCCTTGTCCCCTGCCTTAGATCCCGAACTACAGATCAGAAGGAATACAAGGCACCAGCTGGAGGGGCCTCAGGTGCCACTGCCTGTCAGAGGGACTGAGTGATTCAGTCACATGGTTTATGGGTGTCAGAGCCGGAAGGATTGTGAGCCCCAAGCTCCATAATCTTCCAAATAAACTCCATTCGCTAGTCATCACAGATAGAGTCACATGCCAGTTCTTCCAAGAGGGTGGGGCGGGGGTACCTGGGATCATCTGCTTTCAGATGAGCCCCTAAAATTTGAAAATTCAGAGTCAGTCTCTGTGGTTACTGCAGGTTAGGCCAACAGCACACGGGGTGGGAGGAGACATCTAGGACAGAACCCCCGGCACGTCCCAGGCCATGAACAGCTCAGCTGACACAGGTGTGGATGTTCCCTCCCTGAACGGAGGGGAAGGCAAGTAATGTGCACAAGTCAGAGCCACTGCGAGAGCAGGACCTGGACGTTAAGGCCATCCGACATGCTCCTGGGCCTCACTCACCTCACCAGGGCACAGACCCTCCAGTTCCTGTTGTAGCTGAGTAAAGTAGTCATATCTGCACTGCTCAGTTCAAAGTCAAAGACCTAAGAAGAAAAAAGATTCCAGTAAGCTCTGTGGATAGAGATCCAACACATGAAAGCAGCTCCAGGCAGGACCACTGATGAGATGCTGCCTGGAGCGGGGAAGGGCAGGAAGGCAGACTAAACTCAGAGAAAGTTCATTACATTACTGTGCAGAGAATGCACGTGTTTTGGTTGGGGACTATATGGAACAATGAAAACAGACCTTCCCTTTCAGAACCTCCAGGGAAAATGATATGTTTTCTTCCATTCAGTACTTTTCAGAAGCTCTGCTGAGCACTTTCACTGTAACAAGCACCAGTGCTGAACAGAGTGATGGATGGGTGTCTTTGCCTCAGTTTACAAAGAAGCAAAGGAGGAGGTAATTGAAAAGCCATAATACAAGGAATAGTGTGCTGCACACAGTACGAAAGATGCTACACAAAGTACTCTGGGAGTCCAGCGGAGCCAGGAGTGAATTCCAGCTGAGAAGCTAAAGGATGTGGTCAACTGAGATGGTATCTGAGATGGGCCTAAGAAGCCAGATAAGGTCTTAACAGACAGAGAAGACAAGAAAGGTGTGTCAGGTGGAGAACCTGATCCACCTGGGATCTGAGGAAGGCCCTCAGCTTGGGTGATCACAGAACATATAGAAGGAAAGTCTGCCACGTACTCTGTGATGACTGCTGTGCAAACGTGTGCAAAGACAACACAGTAAGATTCAAAATTATGTTAGCATGAGAGATCAGGCCTTAAAAATGTTTCTTTTCTAACACCTTGAAAAAATAAAATATGAAACAAAAAAATCCATCTAGCAGGATATGTGTTTCTCATGGTCACTATTTTACCACCTTATCTGTCTCCCCTACTAAGCAGTAAACTCCCCACTCTCCCCAGGCCTCGTCCTCATCTCCCAGGCGACCAGTAGCACACGCTACAGCCACGGCCCGGGGCCAGCAGAACAGGCAAAATCAGCTGTTTGCTGTGGAAACAGAGCCCCTGGAAACCAGAGCTCAGGTGAAGACAGAGGGGTCCTTGCCGAGCTACTCTGTTCAGTGACAGTGGAGGCTCACAGGCGTGGGGACCCCCTTGGAGAGCTCTTCCCCTGGCCAGCTCCCGACACTCGTGGGAAAGGCAGAGAGGTAGGCATGCGGGCGCGGGGCACGATGTCAGGAGGTCTGCTCTGCTCTGGCAGGTGCTCCGAGGGCCCACACAGAACACCTCACAGGTGCCCTGCGAGGTGTCTGCAGGCCGTGGACACATCAGCACAGCAGTGTTTCCTGCAGGCTCATGAAGGTACCAAGCATCATGCAAAGCCCCTGATCTTATTCAATCTTCATGACAGCCCTTGAAATGGGTATCATTCTATAGTCGGGGAAACTAAGGCACAGAAACTAATGGAGCCCCGAGATAAATCCAGGCGGAATCACTCAAGAGCAACACTTCTTGGCAAGTGGTGAGTCCCCGTGGAGCCTCAGCACGGGTATGTGCATGTGCAGCGGGGGCCCAAGGCCCAGGGCCTGCCTGAGCACGAGGCCGCCCCAGCACAGCACCTCCGCCCAGGAGGAACGACTGTCCAAGCCCACGGTGTGCTCACTGCAGCTCCCGAGGTGGCTCTCTGACTAAGGGGAGATGGCAAGGCGGTGCACACGTGACAACCGAGGGACAGGAGACAATCCAGGGATGAGAGGCCCTGTGAAGGCCCCCTGCCCTCGCCACCATCCGCTTCTCACGGAGAGCCTGGGCCCACCAGCCAGGACCTTACCTGGAAGTTCTCAGCAATGCGTTCAGGCGTCACAGACTTGGGGATCACGATCAGGTTTCTCTGCAGGGGGAACCGGATCAGAACCTGCGAACAGAGGCGCCCAGTGCATATGTACACCAGGAGCTACACACTTACAGCTCACTTCCTCGTACACAACCATCACCAGAAGAAGAAATCCCGGAACTTTACACATGAGGAAACTGGGCTCAGGGTGGACAGGGTCTGACCCCAGAGCCCTCACTCGGCCTCTGTGCCAGGTGCTTCCCAATCTCCCAGGGTCATTGGTCCCTCCACCACCTGGGAGCACCCAGCCTAGACGAGCACTCTTCCAGGGGCACAGGCACAGGCCCTCACAGGCAGCAGCAAGGCAGGCAGCGCTGACCTCCTGGCAGCCCGCAAAGGCAGCAGGGGCCTGTGAGCCCCAGGCCACGTGCAGTCTGCGTCCTTCCTACTACACACGCCGGGGCCCATGCCACACATCCAGGCAGGGCCTGACTGGGCTTGGTCCCTTCTCCCTCCTGGCTGATGGGAACCACCACAAATGCAGGAAGTTCTGGCAACAGTCACGAGTGCCTAGAAGTGGCTGTACCTGGGCTGTGGTTTTATTGTGCTTGTCTGCAATCGCTTTGATCCTGGGATCCTCCAGTAGGGAAGGGTCCTCGGGCTTGGCCCTGGGGAGAGGATGGTCTGTGTGAGCAACCATCATCACCACCACTTAAGGCAACCCTAACCCTAATCCCCATCGACCTCAAGGGCAGCCCACCAGTCTCCTCCCAATTCAGAGCTCGGTTACAAACTCCCAGCCTTCCAGAAAAAGAGTAGGCATCTTGCTACTAGAAACACCAACAAATCAGCCCAGAAGCATCTCCTGTGATGTTGAACTTTTCTTTTTAACCATTCCTAATCTTCACCGACAAGAGAACATGATCCTGTGGAAACTTACCAGGGCCTGTCAGGAGAGCCAAGGGGGCTGTAGGCAGTCACCACAATGCCTCTGGACTGGCAGTACTCGATTAACTTCTCCTGAGTGAGGTATGGGTGGCACTCAATCTGCAGATGCAAATGAGAGGGCTGACGGCGCCACTGTGGGCATGGGGGATGGGGCGCACAAGAAGTACCCTACAATAAGTCCCCTGCCTCCCTAGACAGGAAGTTATGTGTAACCAGTGTCTTATCTCCCAGATGAGCTGAAACAACTGTCTCCGGTTCCCAGCTAGCAACCTTGACATTAACGATAATAATCTTGTTACCAACATTCTGTGGCCATGGACCCTAAGGATTTTTCCTGGCGTTGGGCATTTATCAGCTGTGACAGGTCTGAGGATCTCAGTCTGCGCACAGCTTGTTTCAAGGCCCTGAGTCACCACAAGCCAGGCTCAAACCATCTCTCTCCTGCAAGTTTCACTCTCAGATGTGTCACCATCTTTCTGAACCATAAACCAGGACTCTGCCAGCACCCAGGGACCCGCCTCCCTCCCAGCCGCTCCCCAGGCAACACAGAGAAGAGGTAACTGCCAGGATCACACAGTAACAAGACAACCTCCCACGCACACCAGCCTCCTCGCCCCGGATGCTACCTGGTTAACCGCTGGCTTATATTTTAAGCCAGGTTTGTTTAAGATCTTCTCGACTTGGAGATGGTTGAAGTTGGAGACTCCAATAGCTTTCACCAGTCCTTCATCCACCAACTCTTCCATGGCCTAGAGACCAAAGAGGGTCTGCTTGCTGCTGACATGTGCCCGAAAGGACAAGGATCAGAAGCATCTCTCGCACCAGTCAGTTTAACAAGTCCTGCCCTGACTACTCAGTGTCAGCAAATTAGATCTTTGGGAAGATAAGAGGCACCATGACATAAGCCAGGCTGGCTTTAATGAGATAGGGAGAGCACAAACAGTGACAGAATAAAAAAGTACAGAAACAGCAGAGTGGATCACTCACATCGGGTCTGCTCACAAGGGGAACGGGGCTCAGCAATGAAGGGGAAGCCAAATCCAGGGCTGCCTTACCGCCCAGGTGTCCACAAAGTCGCTTTCACTGGGAATCACATTGCCATCTCCATCCAGGGGGAAAATATCCTTCCCAGGCTGTGGTAACAATCCAGAATCCGTCAGTCAGTAACAGACCTGCCCAGATCTGCTCGAGGAGCTGCAGCTTTGAGAGTCACGTTCTAATACAGTTATTCTAACCTACAACAGCTGGCTAAGTTTCTGGATGATAATTAATAGCAAACCCATGTCAGTGTGAAAAAGAAATGACAGACAATCCCAGAAATCCCCAGACCCTTTTTCTATAAACAGGTTGGAGGTGACCATCAGATGGAGGTGGACAGTCAGTGCAATGAGCCTGCTGTGGGCTGGAGTGTGTGGACGGGGAAAGGACTCAGGGCCAGGATTCACAGGCCTGCATCCTGGCTGGACGACTCGCCTACAAAACCAAAACCTAGCCGAGCCTCACCAGCTTTAACATGAAAAACAAAGGATGAAAGCCAGGTCCGGATACACCACCGTGCAATAAAATAAGAGCCACAGGGTAACATGTGCAGGCTTTCAAGCTGGTTGACAAAGCAGAAAACTTTGAGCCTGTGGCTAGAAAGGAGGCAAAGGTCCTAATAACTCTAGAATTCTCCTTGTGTGAAGGCAGTCCATCAAGCTTCCGCAGGATGGGGCACGTGTGTGGATGCAGGAACACACACGTACACACGTTCAGGGCACGAACAGGTACACGTGTGCATGCCTGAGACGGGGGTGGGGCAGTAGCTGATGATGCCTATGGTTGTGTGCAGAAATGTCACCTGAGCCACATTCACTGTCACTAAGTTTTAAGTTCCACAGTCAGCAAATGACAAAGAGCAGTGCTTCTCAAACTCCGAAATGGGCGTGAGTCACCCGTGGTTTGGATTCAGAAGGGCTGGGTGGGGCCTGGACTGAGTTCTAACAAGCTCCCAGGTGATGCCACTGCTGCTGGTGCTGGGACCACACCTCGAGCAGCGCAGCAAGGACACACACACAGCGTCTAGCCACTCTTGACCTAACCTGCGCCCCGGGCATACCTTGAAGCCCGTGGGCCAGTGAATAAGGTAGAGGTCCAGGTAGTCCAGCTTCAGGTCGCTGAGCGTCTTCTGGCAGGCTCCCTTCACCAGGTCCTTCTCGTGGTGCGTGCACCACAGCTGCAGGCACAAGACAGCACGTCAGCCCTGCGTGGGGAGGCTCCCTCCTGCCGGGAGCCGGAGGCTCCAAGGCTCACTTTCTCTCCCCACAACCCCCACTTCACCATGACACTGAAAATGGTGGGGAGGGAGGCTCCACTTCACACATGGATCCCAACTTTCCAAAGGAAGCTGGATAATCAGGTCGAGGAAACCCTTCAAAAGGACCAAACCAAAGGCATAATATAATGGACAGGCAACTAAACACGACCCTAGGCGTTAAACGCGAGCTCTCAGGCCTATTGTCCCACCAGGCTGGTCTTCGTGGAGCCAGCCTCACTCCCACCCAGTGGGCACCAACAGCCTCCGAGTACAAGACAGTGGCCAGCAGCGGAGACCCAGTCTGCAGATGGGAACCAGGTTCTGGCCTCAAAGAGAACTCCTTGGAAAGGCAGCGCCAACCCACAGCCTCAGCCCCATCTGCAAAGGGTTCCAACCAATGACCACCCCACAGACAGATGGCCATGGACAGGCGAGCTCTGGAGGCCTCCACAGCCTTGCGTCAACACACGTTCCCCCAGAAAAACCGCTGGTCGGGTGATAACTGAGGTCGTTATCAGGAGGCACCAGAGGTTGTGGCCTTGGCCCCTGAGCTGATGCTGCCCCTGGCTGACCGTGGACGAGAACTCTCAGGGTGGTACCTTGCTGACAATGAAGAGGTCCTCACGCTTCACCACCTGCTCCTGGATCTTCTCCTGGATGGCCAAGCCCACCTCATTCTCGTTCTGGTACACGTGGGCACAGTCGATGTGACGGTACCCAAGGTCGATTGCGACCTTCACAGCCTCTGTCACTTTGCCCGGAGGGGACTGAAAGAAACAGGAAACGGAAGGTGTGGGGATAAAACTGAAACAAACCAAACACAATTTGCATACAACCCAGGAAGAAGGGCAGCGGGAACGCATGCTCCTCAGAGGCTCCCATTTCTCTAAGGTCAGCAAAGGCAGGCCAGGGAGGTTTCTGAACGTCCCGAGGTGAAATGCCATGTTGCTTTGTTTTCAGAAAATCCGACAACCACTTACTAGCCACCCAGATCGCCATAAGAAGATGGGCCAAAGCCTCCCACTTCCTTGCTTCTTCAGAATCTACTGATTTACAAACCAGTGTAAAGAAAGCCCCCACTGCCTCAGTCTACTAGGACCCCAAGACAGGGGATACCACTTCCTTCAAAGAGCTCAAAACATTTCAGAACAGCCATAAATGTTCACCCCAATTCCCGTTTGGTTCCTGAGTTCTGTTGGTGGCTGTTTATGGTTTATTTTCTCCTTTTACAAGTGGATTCTGATATTGGCCATCACTTGTTTTTAAGCAGATCTAAGAGATTATCAAAGTTAAGACCACCACTGGTGCACAGCCAAGGCCTGTGCTCCAATCTCCCTGTGTAAGAACCGCTCTAAGAGGTGAAGACGGGAGGCGGCCCCTGGGAGGCATCAGTGGGCAGAAATGAGTTGACAGGAGGGGGAAGAGGAGCTGTGGAAGACCACCATCTGGCTAGTGGTCAGAGCTGCAGAAAGACTGAACGGCTGCCCCTGCCTGGACCACCTGCGCATCTGAGCGAGCAGGACAGGCGTGGGAGCTCCCCTAGCATCCAGACTGACTGCACATCCACTCATCTCCACGATGCTTCTGCTCGGACCAGAGAGGTGAAAAACAAACACGTGTGCAACGGACCACTGAGTGAATAGAACGCATTCCTCTGGAGAGCTGGGGTAGAAAAGAATGACCAGGAAAAGTCCCCAGGGCAGGAGCAGCTGCAGACATCTGCTGTTTTGATATCAGCTGCTGTGAACAGGCGAGGGCGGAGGAGTGTGTGATTCGAGCCTGAGAGCTCGCCCAGTCCACTCGCCACCACAGACGGAGCAGGGGGACAGGTGGGAGACGCTGACCTCAGGTGTGAGATCAGGAAATAGCTTCAGACGATCTGGCAATCTCCTGTTTCCCTGCAGGATCCAACAAGCTGCACCTGTAGCCTTACCCACCCTTCACGGTTTAAGGAACAGAGCAGGGAACCTTGGCACATCCAGAAGACAGTGAGTACCACGGCCTCCCTCTGGACTCTGGGCGCAGCTACTGCTGATGTGAGTGGTGAGAGCAGAGCACTCCCCCTCCCAAGAAAGAGAAGAGGTAAGTGACCCAGGCGGGGGAACTGTCTGCCAGCACACATTAACTCTCCCCAGGCTTGACAGCACCCTGATTGAGTTTGTCTATGGAGCCCTGTACTGTGCCAGCCCAGCACCTCACAGCCCCCATCCCCAGGCAGAGGGGCGGGCACCTTGCCCAGGCTTGGCCTAATTACACACTGCATCAGACACAGTGACTGGAACAGAGATATGACCCAAGCCAGGCCCAAGCTGGCACTACCAAGACAAGGTTTCATTCTGCTGGGGTCACTGTGCTGGGAACGCATGAGCCAGGAGCTGCTAGAGGAGAACTGCTTGAGATACAGATGAGGATTGATGAGAGAGACGGCCCCTGGTCACATCATTTACAGCCCTGCAGCTCGTACACCTGACATCAGTGTGTAGGTCGGTGAATCCCCAACACACATTTTTTTTCCTGCTTATGATTAAGTTGGTTATTCAGTTCCCTGGAACCAGAAGAGTGCAGAGTAGGATAATCAAGGCTGCTGAACAATGGACACAAAACTACAAAAAGTCTGTGTGATGTTTTTATAGAGAAGCCATGGACAGAAATAGCCTTCAGGAGGTCACGAAGAAGCTGCCGCTCCCTGACCCTTCCCTGGAGATGCACGTGCTGAGAAGCTGAGACCAAACTGCTTCCAACGGGTAAGGAAAAACAGAAGCAAGGACTGTTAGGCATTTTACAAACTAAATTTGTAGAAGTTGTGGCAATTCATAACAAGAATCCTGTGAATGGACACTACGGGCCAGCCTTCCGTTTTTAAAGACACCGTTGTAGCAGTGGGGAAGGCTGTCTGGGGCCACTGGCTCTCACTTGGGCTGGGTGCGCCAGGGCTGGCCCTGAGGCAGCACACTGGTTTCTAGAAGGCTCGTGCCAGGGCAGATCATGTCACAAAATGGAAAGGGACCAGTGGGATGTTTAGCCCACAATGGCTCAAACTGAAAATAACAACAGCTCCCATTTATTATGCATTAGTTTTCACTAGTTTTAAATGTATTATTGAACTGACTCTTCACTACAGCCCTGATACAGACACTATTATCTCTGTGGATAAGGAACCTAAGGTGCAGAGACCTTAGGAAACTGGCCCATGATCGTGCAGTAAGAGATGTCAGGATGCAAACCCTGGCACCAGGACCTGAGAGCCAGGCTCTGACAAGAGGTCCGTCCTCCAGGGTGGACCCCAAGAGGCAGGAGACACTGCTCAGGGAGAGGACAAGTCTCCTCGGCTTGCAAAATCATTCTCTGGGATGAAAAATGTACCAGAATCCACAACTACCTTCAATACTAATTATCTCCATCTAGAACTCATCCCAGAAAGAAACTAACTTCCCTTATCACAAATGAAGCAGCCACCTCACGGTGAAAAATCGCTCAATAAACTTGAGAATGATTATACCATCTCCCCATTCCATGTCCACATTAAAAACTGCAAACAGAAGGCAGTGGTCCAAATTGAGACTTTGAGAAGAAGATGAAAGAAAATATCTGTCATCTAAGAGCAAATGTGCAGAAAATCAGTAGAAGAAACACTCAAGTTATAAATAATCAAATTATAAATCCTAAAGACAAAATCATTTTTTAAACTTGATTCTGCCACTAATCTGCCCTGTGACTGGGGCACATCCATGCATGCCCATCCCCCTTGTCCTTACAGCTCCAAAGTTCTAGCTTGGGCAGCAACATAACCACATTCTGGGTTGATGGCACCAAGTGATGTGGCCAGAAGTCTTCGCCTCAGAGGCCCCCATCACCTCCACAAACTCGGACTCCCTATTTCCTTCTCATGTAACACTTCCAGGCCAGGTAGTCTTTTACTATGAGTGTGTGCGTGTGTTTCTCCCCCTTCCACACACACACACTCCTTTTAAAACCTAATCATCTTCCACTGTGCTTGTAGCTCATGCTAGTTACTCTAAGATAATGTCCCTCCCTCTATTCCTCTGCAAATCAGAAGCAAAAAAAAAAAAAAAAAAAAAAAAAACCAACAAAAACACTGCTCCAAACAAGACAAAAGATTATAAAACAGTGTCACTGGTAAAAATAAAATATCTCAGAGACTGAATCCTTCACAGCTTTTACAATGGGGATTTCTGGGAAGAAGGGACTATTCTGAGAATATGCTTCTAAAATTTTTTTCCAGTTAACAGGTATACTTTTGTAATGAAAAAGGGGTCAGGAACAAAGGAAACTTCACTTTGGGGGAAAATAAAAACCATCCTGAGTGAGAACTATGAGAACAGTGCGCCAATGATAATCTCGGAGCAATGAACAGGTAACTGCAACTTTTGATGTAAACTTAGATTAATAAAGAAACAGGGCATCTACCTCCAAAGCCTTGAAAAGTAACGTATCACAGAAAAGCTGTCACTGAAACATAATGTTTAACCTCTTTTGATTAAGCCAGCTTTTCTTCAGAGAAACTCAACCTGACTTTAAGAGAAATTAATTTTATTTTTTATTATCGGTTTTGTTTAAATACTACTGATGCCACAGTATAATGTTCTGCCTTCCATTGTAAATATGTCATTTCAACTAGGTGCAAGTCAAACAGACATTTGTGGCTGAATTTCTCAAAATGTACTCCAAGTTCCTATTAATTTACTTAGAATCTTTGGGGAGAGGAGCTGGCAAACTTTTTCTGTAAGTGGCCAGACAGAAGCTATTTTAGGCCTTGAAGGCCAAATGGTCTGTCACAACTGCTCCCTTCTGCTGCTGCAGCACAAAGCGGTCGTAAGTCATGAGATGTGTCCTAATAAAACTTTATTTACAAAAACCAGCCGGGGTTGTGCTTTACCAGCCCCTTGGTATGGTGGAAGCGCACATGAAGGCGCAGGGGTTAAGCAACACTCTGAGCCTTGATTTGTCCTATCTCATATCACAAATAACATTCTGATTTCCAATTCAGCCCCCGAATAACAGAAAGTTAGGTGACACAAGATACTGTGGCGACTGGAAGGGTTTAACCCGTTCCAGTTTAACCAATTGACAATACGGTCCCAGTCACTTCAGGTAGACATGAGAGAGTCAGCCTGCCGGCCTTGATTACACACAAGGCTTCCCCTCTGCAAGACTGGGAGACCAGGAGCTGGCAGTTTTGTCTAAACAAGGCTTAAAATCTGCCACACTCAGAAGACGCCAACAGAATAAGCATCCGGGAGAATCCAGGGAATGACAACAATGTGTGATCTCCCTCTCAACAGAAACACTTTTCATTGATGCAGACAAGCCAGCCTCATTTGGCTCGTGTTCAATATGTCCAAATTCATTTTACAGTTTAATAATGTAAACTGCAATTTCAAATGATAAAGAGTGGACTGCTGAAGAATGATCCTTTTCGTTGCCTTATCACATGGAAACAGCCAGTGTGGCCACTGTTTTACATCAGAGCCCATAACTAGTAAAACTGAGATTAACTTCCTCCACTCAACTCGAATCAGTCTGTCCTGAATTCTAAGACACTGCTGTCTCCACTTGGTTGAGATGGGGAGGGACGGGACTGGCAGGACTTATTGAAATCTGTTTCATCTTGAAGAACTCCAGGTGGAGGCCTGCAGGGAGATGAGGCTGGTAAACAGAAAAACAAGCTACCGTTTTAGCTCCAAGGCCAGCACCTCTCCCCTCTCCCTGGCCTGGGCTCTGGGGCCATTACGAGCTTGCCTAGGGTTCTGACAGAAATTCCTTCCCAGCACATTTCCTTCTACCTCATGCATTCGTAAAGGAAGCGGTATCACCTCCAAAGAGGCAAAAACTGGTTTGCTGGGGGCAAAAATAAGTCTTAGCTTATAAAATGGTTTGTGGCTCACCGAAGGGCCACAGGACAGACAGATGTACAGTTAGTCTATCTGTGATGCTGAACTTTTATGGGGGGGGGTCAACTAGGGAAAAATGTTTCAAGGTTCCTGGGCGCAGCTGACAGATGCGGAGATAATGGAAAAGGGGCTGAGAAACAGCTGTTTCTCCATTTCTAGGTTTGGAATGTGGGGGGGAGTTACAACAGCCGTCTCTTATTAACAATTTCTCACTAAGTCAAAACACTTATCAGCAACAGGACACTGGTCAGCATCAGAAGTAATCTGTTTTAGCAGCTTCCTGGAAATACAACGCCCATGGCTTATTTACTGTCCAATAGAGAAGGCAAGCTTGCCAGGGAGAAATGGCCTCTAAGCCACACAGGCTCTGAGGCAGAGACGCTCTTCCACTGGCCTGAAACCCTCAGCTCCCAAGAGCGAAGGGTGAGTCTGCGGACTTTCAGCGGAACGGTGATTGGAGACTCCCAGAGCCCTGCCAAGGGTCTGGAGGATTCAACAGTCACCATGTCGTGGAAGAGCCGTGGGAACGAGGAGCTGCACCCACTCCCAGAGCCACCCCTAGTTCTCACACAGATAAGCAAATGGTATTTAGATCACCCTATTTTTTTGTCCAGCGTCTGGGAGAAGGTATTAACCACTATTCTTATAACTTTTTTAGCTAAAAAAATAAAGAAATCTACTCCAAGCCCATACTTGTATCATTTATTCAGTTATCCTCTCTACCATGCCTCTATACAATTCTGTACAACCTCATCTCCTCACTCCCCAAAATCGTTATCTTACTTCTTCACGTTAATTCAACATGTAACTTTGGGGTGCCTACTATTTACCAGGCACTGTGAGAAGTGCTGTAAATAGTTGCGACCAAGGCAGATGCTACCCTTGCCCTCAACGAATTTGGTCTGCTGGAATGAATGATCCAGATGTACAGATTTTATAGAGCTATCTTAGTTAAATATATACCTGGGGGGGAGGGTGTTAAGTGCTCAAGCAAATGATTTAAAACCTCTTTCATCACCTTTTTCTTCTTATGTACTCCAGAGTATCAATTTTGAAACGATGGACCCAAGATCAGGACCATAATTTCTGAAAATATGAACTTAGACTAAAAATATGGAAAATGCATCCCGCCTAGCAAGGTTTAAGTATCATTTGGTGGAACTTGTGTTCCAGTTATACGTGTATGTCTATACTGCCTCATCACAGAAACCGTAGTTTGCCGTTGCCAGGAAAGTGTCTTTTTGCATCCATTCCAAGAGAATAACCTGTGACAGATGGAATTTAATTTGGTACAATGGCTATAATTCAATTACACCGTTAGAGCCACCACTGGATGTTCTGAAGGAAACACGAATCGCATACACTCTGAACACTTTGGCCAGAAACACTTTTTGTGTGATGCAACTCTACCACCCTTTATCACCATATATTTACAAATTTTCCACTGCAAATTTTTAAACAGCACCCTCTGTTCTATTTCAAACCATCTCGCGGTGCCCTCAACCCATCCTGTCTTTTCTTTCCTTGCCTGTGTGTAAATACTCAATGCCCAGACCCACCCTCTTAGTCCCTGGGAAAATCCGGGTCATGGCTCTGGAATGTAATATACAATAGCCCGAAGCTAACTTACAAGCGGCTTAAAAATGTTCAGCGCCCAAACACCACCCTTATGGGCTCCCTAATTTTCAGATAATCAGACTACCCTTTTTACTCCTAGCCATTTCTTGGGGACGCTGTGAAGAGATCTCAGTGGTGTTACGGTTTCTGCACGCAGGCAGTTTTATTATCGACACCGGCTTGCAGTTTTGCACGGGAAGGAACCACCCGGGCCCAGATGCTCTGTCCGGCACACAACACCCCCCCCCCAGGGTTACGCCAGGCTCCAGAGGTTTGGCGCCGCGCGTTTTGGGACATGTAAATAGGCAGGTCCTGGGCAAACTCGTGCTACCTAACTTAATTATCTGCAGTCTTGGGACTTACCTTGGGACGCTTATTCCTGAGGGAGCAAAAACGGAAACGATTAAGGACAAACGATTTCGAAGAAAGACAAAGGCGCAGGCGCCACAGATGCCGTTAGGCGAGAGACGTCGGCGCCTAGCGACCAGTACCTTCCACCGCTCCATCTCCCGGTCGCTCCAGACCTCCAACCTGGGGCCAGAGCGGCGGGGCCTCGAGAAGTACCCCGCTTAGTGACTTTCCAGCTGAGGTCACATTCAAAGTGCGGCCTGGGAATCCCACCTACCAGGGGTAACGGGGTCGGCCTCCAGTGGGCCGCTCTCAAGTCCCCCACGCAAAGCCCCTGGCCCGCCCCGGCGTCCGGGTCCCCGCGAGGCAGGCCCGATCCCGCCGGGGGCTCGACCAGTCCGAACGTATCTCCTCCGAAGCCGGCGTCCGCAGCACGGGCCACTCAGGGACACTCGAGGTCCCTCCTCGCCCCAGGCCGCGCCAAACCTGAAGCCAGCCCCGGATCGCGCTCCCCAGGGCACCTACCTTCCAGGTACCCAGCCCCAAGATGGGCATCTTGGCGCCGGTGTAGAGCACAATATGACTGGCCATGACTACTGATCGCAGCAGACCCGGGCTGGAGGACCACGCCGCCTCAGCTGCAGCGCGGTCCTTTAAGTAGCCCGTGAGGCCCGCAGAAGGGGCGGGTACGAGAGGCGCCGGGCTACGCAAAGGCGGCTTCTGATTGGCCGGCCCGCGCCGAGGATGCCGCGCCACGGCTAGCCCGGGGGGCTCCGCAGGGACGCTCCTCCCCTAGGTCCTAGTGGCACCGGATTTTTTCCGCTGGGATCACTCTCCCACGCTCCATCGAGCCCCGCTGACTCCGCCAACAGCTGTGGATCGTGGAAACGCGAATACTTTAGCAAAAATAACATATCTCCTTTAAATAAGTAGCCTGGGAAGGATTTTTGGTTTCATTTTTAAAAAGAGCCCAGAAGGAAACGTTTGTCTATTCAAGCCCAATATCGTGCTCTTTGGGAAACTGACCAATGTCCGGTCCTTAGTTTGTAGGAACACACCAGCGCGCTACTGCTATAGCTTAGCGCACTTTGCTTTAAGAAAGGTGCACGCCAGAGAAAGGAGTTGCAATCTTGGTTTCACAACATCATCTTGAGGTTTGGGTTTGTCCAGCCTGTATGTACCCTCTTGGCGCTATCTTTACCCTCCACCCTCCGTGTGCTGCGTCTGTACACACTGAGTGTGGTTCAACAAGCCTTCCTCCAAAAGCCAGCATCTCTTGAAGTTAGGAAGCCCTGATGAACTTGATCCAGAAGACACAGAAGACAGTCTTTGGAATGTGAGACTCTATCAAAGCCTCAAATTTAATACACGGTAAGTTAGCAAACCTCTCTAGATGAATAAGGCAGAAACCCACAAAAGAAAAGTTAACTTTAATTTTATAACTTCAAGTATTCTAAATTAGGAAGTGCTAAGTAATGGATTAATCGGTCCTAATTGGCAGGCAGGAAAACACAGTGTTTTCCAGTATAACCAAAGGAAAGTCGCTGGAAGAGCTTTGAAGACAATTTTGGTTTCTTTCCAACAACCTCTCTCCATAATCCTGTACCCTACCCCAAACTTGCTTTTTCTGCTCCATCACCTTCCAATCTTTCACCTAATTATGCAAGAAACTATATCTACCCTGTCATGACTCAGGAACCAGACCTCCCTAAACTCCATTCTGGTAGTTTTCCATTTAGTGACTTCTAAAAAGTGCTCCCCCTAGGAAAAATTTGTACAAAACGAACTAGCCCAGAGATTTTTCCATTTGACTTTTATAAAAACTGTTGTTAGTAGGCAAATTCTGATACTATTTGTCCCCAAAAGTAGAGTTTTAATTTGAGCCTAAAGCTGGGACCTTGATTTGTGGCAAAATAGCAGCAAGCCACCACATATAAGATCTCTACTGACATAGAGATTGCTCCAAAGGGTTAGTCTCGTGGAAAAATTATATACCTTGAATGACCAGGTTGCTCATTTGTTAGGAACATAGATTCAGTATGAATGGTTTTGAAGTTGTGTCTACGATGATTGAGTTTAGGAGTTGACTGCATGAAGGTGTACCTGGCTAAAAATGGCATATTCTAACTGGGTTATCAAATATGAAAAGTCAGATCTGTGTATTTTCTACAGCAACAAAAGTACTACAGTTGGGACGTACTTTTGTGGTAGTCTCCCAACTGCCCCAGTGCCTCTGTAATCTTTGTAAAATGCCATTGGTGCACATATCAAAATTATGCTGAGAAAAAAATCAATGAAATTCTTCTCAGAAACATTCTATCAATTCCTATCAAGAGCAATACGAATCTTAATCAACCCTGAACCAGTAATCCTGCCATAAGAACCAATAATCTCATCCTGAGGAAATAATTTAAAAGGAACACACACACGTACGCCCACACACACGCTCAGGTGTATATACGAAAAACAGTACTATACAGAGAAAGTAAAACTAACTGTTCAACGATAGCAAGAGATAAGTAAGGTATAGCCATTAAAAATGAAGACAATCTAGATATAGAGAAATAGATCTATGAAATAACGCTAAGGTGAAAGTAGAAAACAAAGTCATAAATGGGACATGATTATAAACATGAAAAAACAACATGTAACATATGGGAAAGGTAGGAAGAAGCCAAAGGTAATGGGGAATACTATTTGTCAGATTATTTCATTAATGAACACATTTTGCAATTAAAAGACTGTTTCCTATGAACTCTTCAATTTCTATAGGATAAAATTTAAACTCTTTAGCTTGGAATTCAAGGTCCTAAGAAATCTGGTGTAACTGGAAATATATGAAAAACTACCAAATTGTATACTTTAATAGGATGAATATTATGGCACATGAATTATGGCTCAATAAAGCTGTTGTCAACAGACATACAAAGGTTACATGCTACCTGTCCACACAGGCTGGTGGAGGTGAAAGGAGGCAGTAGGCTAGGATTCAGAGTCTCTCAAGGACCCCAGGCTAGAACGACCACATTTTTCCACTGTTGCCCTAACCCAAGTCTTCAGGGTTTGCCTCAGGGGAGCAAAAGAGCAATGGAGAGTCTCCAGTGAGCAATGAATTGCTCAGGCCTGGAGGTGGCACACATCACTTCCATCTACAATTTATTGGGCAGACCTAGTTGCAAAGCCCTGCCTCTGTCTTCACTGAGATGGGGACGTGTCTTCTTCCTGTGTGCCAGAAAGCAGAGGAGGACGGAACATAGCTGAACATAGTAAGCAACAGAAGTCTCTTCCACAACCACAAACAGCTATTGAGCCCTCATTATGTTTCAGGCACCATTTTAGGCCCTTTACATACATCATATGAAGGTGCTGCTGCTGATAATGATAATAAAATAGCTAACTTCTGGTGAGCTTACTGGGTGCCTGGCGCTATTCTACAAGCATTACACGTGTTAAATAATTAAATCTGCATAACCATTCTTTGCCGTGGATAATATTATTCATCAGTTTTACCGACGAGGAAACCAAGGCACAGAGAAGAGAAGTAAATTGCTAAGGTCTCATAACAAGTAAGTGGCATGGTCGAGATTTAAACCTAAGGAGTTTGACTGTAGCACCCAAATGACTACACCAGTGGCTTTCAAGTTATGGGGTTTTGTGGGGGAGGGGGGGTTAAGCTATTTATTTATTTATTAATGGATGTACTGGAGAGTGAACCCAGGACCTCGTGCATGCTAAGCATGCACTTTACCACTGAGCTATACCCTTCCCCCCCCAGCTTTCAAGTTATTTTATTGTGACTTAACAGTAAGAAGTAGGTTACCTGTGACCTATATGAATATATAATAGAAACAAAAGATCTACAGAATAATTCTCATCCTAATTATGTGTGGCATACTCTGATATTGCATGTTCTGTTTTGTTTTCTTTTTCTAGTATGGATTTCTACCCTGATTCACTCATGGTGCCATGATAAATGATTTTGTGATCCACTCTTGGGTCATGGCCTCCAGTTTGGAAGACTCCGCCCTCCACCCAACCCATGGCCTCGTCACTACTCCTCATTTCAGGTAGCAGGAAAACCGTGAGAACCACACACCAGGCACCTGATGACAGCAGTGCCAGGAGAAACCCAAGGGAGAGCATTCCTATCGTGCCATCAAAAGCATCCTTCTCCCCACCTCTGCCTGCTCCATCCTTTGGTCCCCTCAGATGAGCAATCATCTTTTTGGAATGAGAACACCCGTGGTTGGTCCTTTGGATGCAGGAAGCAGAGAGAGGCAAAAGGGAAAGAGTGTGGAATCATATGAAGAGGACAGAGGCTTCAGCCCCAGTCACAGAGTGGGATGGACCATGGAGACTCAGGGAATTGATCTACTGGGGAGCTGTGTCAATATTTATTTATGTTTGTTTGCGAGATGAAGTTTAGATGGCAAACATCATTGGGGGAGAACTGTCAATATTAACCTTCTTCATAGATACTGCAGAATAGCAAAAAGAGGAGAGAGATAAGCGAACATTTTGTCACTTTTAGCACAGCTGTTTAGTAAATTCTTGTATTGTATCAACCACTCTTTTCTGTGTGTCTTCCATGTATCAAGCTGTTTAAACCCATTGTCTGACTTGATCCTTATACCCTCCTGATTAAGACAACTGATTCCATTCCTTTCCCATTTGGGGCTTTTTAAGAAACTGAGGTTTGGTAATATTAATTTGCCTAAGACCAAGAAGTTAATAAGTGGCCTTCTTTTAAAATTTCGATATTTTGTTCATCATGGATTTCTTTTGGCATTTAGATTTTTTAAATGTTGCATTAAAGTATAACCTGTCTCAATTACTGAGATTTCTGGTGCCCTTCTCTTTTAAATTCTGCATAGAGGCAGCCTCACTCACCTCACACTGCCTAAGAGCCTCAAAATAAAAAGGAAACAGCCCACAGAGGTGGAATTATTTGCACAGAATAATCATCACCCACACCGCGATCACCTGTGTCGGCCACACTCTGACTGCGCATGCGTGAGAGCAGGTGTGCGAGGGTCTGTGGGCTCCTGCACAATTCCTCGCCCCTGCAGCAGTGACCCCACCCTTTTTCTTCCAGTCAAAACGCCTAAGAGAGAGCAGATGTGTGAGGGAGGCAGTCTAACAGAGATTACTTCGTAAGAAATGCCTACAGCATTAATGATTTCTTTGTCACTAGATGCCAATGACTGTAACACCGCTCACAGCTGTTGGAGCACACTGAAATGTGGTCGCTCTGTGGCTGAGGACCGCTGCTGCCTGTGGCTTCTCCTTTCTGAGCGAGAGGACTTGATGCATGTGGCAAGAGGAGAGACTTACCCATACATCCCTGCAGGGGAATTCTGATCTCATAGTGCAAATAAATAAGTCTCCTATACTCTGATTTAGAAATAGGTTACTGGTGAGACTGAAGGGGCTCCTCATTTATCTGGGGTCCTGGTTTTGGAGGCAGTGGGAGGGGGCAGGTCAGTGAACCTACAGAATTGCTGTTACAGGTTCTGGTATTTTCAGGCAGCTTGTCATACTCCATCTGCACGGACTTAGATGAGATGACTGATAAAATCCTTGCTGCCAGGCCCGGTTTCATCCTCAAAGGCCAGACCCATACCTTTGCTAGAAGATCTACTAAAAGAAAACATCTCTGTGCACAGATAAAGCACATGTGGTATTAGCAAGTTTGACATCTTTATGGAGGAGGTGTATTTATTCAACAAATTCATTCATATATCCACTAAATATTTACTGATATTTGATGCCAACAGGTACGTTTTAGGTCCTGGGATTACAGAAGTAAACAGGAAGTCTCTGATCATATGCAGCATCCTTTCTAGCCAGAGAGACAGATAGTAAACATCCCTAAAAAACACGTTAATGTACTATCTGGCCAGGTAATGATAAACCAAATGATGAAAACAAAGGAGGTGATAAGGAGGTGATGGAGAGAGTGTGAGCCCTGTGCACACCCAGAGAGACACATTCCAGCAGGTGAGAAGAGGTCTGCGTGGCCCCGGAGGGTGGTTGAGTTGCTTTGAGTGTATATAGGTGGGGCGGGGGAGGGGAACCAGGTGGAGGGGAGGTAGTGGTAGAGAAGCAAGGAGGCCTGTGTGGGTAAAGCAGAGAGAGTGAGCTGAAGCTAAAATGGGAGAGGCAACCACGGGTCAGATTATGTAGAGCCTCGAAGGGTCATCACAAAGTGTCAAGTTTTTTTCCGAATGTGACAGGAAGTCATCGGAAGGTCTTTAACAGTGGAGTATCATGATCTGATGTACACGTTAAAAGGGTTGTTCTTGCTGCAATGTGTGGAATAGATTCAGGAGTGTCAGAAGGGAAGGAAGGAGCCCAGTTAGTGGCCCTACTGAAGTGGTCTAGGAGGAGAAGATGGTGGCTTGGTCTTGGCTGGTGTCACAGGTTGGGTTCTCCAGGAATCAGACCCTGGGATGGAATTGAGCCTGCAGGATGAACACTCGTGAAAGAGAAGGGACTGGAGTAGGAGTGGGCCGAGGGAGAAGTCAGGTTTCCATGCAGGCCCAACAGCAGCCTTGGCCAACCGTCCAGGGAGCTCTGGTGCTATAATGGCCCATTGGAGATGTCCCCAGTTGCACTGAGATGGCCAGATATTCAAAGCATACCACAAAAATCAATCAGGAATTGGATGTGTGTCACCCCTGGAAGGGGTGTGATGTTGGACAAGGTGGTGGTCCATAGCTGAGACAGTATCTGAAGGGTCTGATTGCTGAAGGCCATACGCCAACAGGACTATGTGCTGGGGCAGCACTCCCTACGCCCAGGCACCTGCACTCGTTAATAGGGTGGACTGCAGCCACTGTGCTGCCATTGGTGTCAGGGCCACAACTCGATCTCACCCTCTCCCTCCTCCACTTTCCATTTGAAATTCCCCTCACTCCCAGCAGGAACTCAGAAGGTCTTGAGGACTTACATAGTGGTGTGACCCACACCTTGATAATCATATCCTCCTCATTCTGGGATTGCCACACATAGCCACTCAGTTATAATGGGACAAGGGAGCACCCTACCTCCTCTCACTGATCAAGGTCAGTTACAACTGCCAGGACAATAACTCTTCTTGCTTGCTTGTCCTCTGGCATGAGATGCCCCAATTACCCAGACAACAGTCAGAGCTTATAATTTAATGTCACTCTTGCTGTTTCCCCTGGAAAAAGCGCCTTCATTATGGTAGTTGCAAGGTGCAATAATTTATCCTTTCCTTTACTTGGGTGGAATGTTCCAGAATGCCCCAACCACTGGACCCAAAAAATTTTACTCATATAGCATGCACCCTGAGTCTTGGTGGGGTTTATTTCCCACCCTCTGGAGTGCATGTTTCTTTCCAGGGTCTCCAATGTGCTAGCTGTTTCTTGTTCAGACAGCCCAACTGGCATGCTTTTATTGGTAGAGTGGATCAATGTGGAATGTCCAGAGGTCTGGATATCTTTGAACTATGACAAAACACAAGCCAGTTAACTTAGCCCCAGGGAAAATCTGTAACTGCATACTTTGTCTGTTCTGTTTGAACGCAAAATGCCTTTGATCTTCCTTATTGGCAGGAACAGAAAAAAATCCTTTGGCCAACTAAACATAAATGCACGGAGCAATGATTGTGATAGACCTTGGATTCTATGCTGGGTGAAGAGGAAATTGAGGACGCGAGGATGTTGACTGTCAAGGGCAGGTGGGGGTGATGGACGGTGATATGAGACAACGATAGTGGATTAGAGGTCTTCATGGTATCAAGGAATTGATGAAGGATGAGTGTTAGAGGAAATAAATGGGGTAAGAGGTATTGGTCAAGATGCAATGCTAAGATTTGAGATTTAATGGTAAATTTATTGTTAGTAACAGTAAAGAGAGAGAAAGTCCATAACAATTGAGGGTGTCAACTAACTGAGCTATCAGGGGCCCCAAGAATTCTATGGATATTGAAAGTCACCGAGAATGGTTACAGAAGGGGTAGTGACAAGTGGTAAAATCTCCCATGTGAGAGGAAGAGTGACCCTGAGGCCAGTAGAAGGGAGAGTGGGGCTTACAGTTTGATGACATGTAATTCAAAATATCTGAGATGTTGAGAGAGGAAGGAAACTAAAAGCTGCAGTACCCCAGGAGGATATTTACCTCACTTTTAGGCTCTGTGGAGTGAGAACTGGCAGAGAAAAAACAGCCACCTCTTACAAGAGCTGCAGGGGAAGCATTGTCCTCCAGGGGGTGCATGTTTTCACTTACAGCAAGTTCCTGAAACCGACCAACATTCAGAGAAGAGATGGAGGATAAAATTCAAGGCGTTTGTGGCAATGAGGATTGTTGGCAGTGACCTGTTAATAATGTTTAATAACCAGTTCCTACTCCCTGCCTACCACCCTCCAACCTATTCCAAACTGCCTGACTGCCAGGGCCAAGATTAGGGTGAGTCCAGTGAGGCACTCACCTCAGGCTCAAAATTTAACGCAGTGCCAAAAAACTCAGTAATCATGATGAGTAAGATTTTAATATGATATTTTCAAAAGGGGTAAGTTCATTAAACATGAATATGATGATTTCCTATAGCGATTATACATCGAAAGAGTTAAAACAGAATAGTGGGATGGAGAGTGTCTGGGGGAGGGACTCCTTTAGTCTCTGAGGAGGCCCCACATTTCATTATAAATTTCAAGTACTCTGCGAAAATCCTGAAAGAAGTCTTGTCTGCTGCTGCAGGCATCATCAGTTTCATCAGAATCAGGGCTTTGAATCACCATCGGAATCACAAGGTTTTGTTAGGAAACGGGAGCACCACTCCCAAGAAACTCACTGACTTTGCAGAGGCCTTCTGCAAGCACATGATGAAAACTCGAGGCAGTTTTCTTCTTTTGTTAAGAGAAAAGGGAAGCCCATTGTCCAAACAATTTGCCAGCTTGAACATTTATGAGGGCGAATGAGTCATAAATAATGGTACATACTTTTATACTATTTCTGAGAAAGAAATACATTTTCTGTGCAATACAAATCCGTTACATGCTCAATTAGGAGTGTATGTTTTTATGTGAATTTTTCCAGGAGAGGGTTTAAAGCTTTCTTTTAGTTCCTCAAAATGGGTTTCTGACCCCCAGAAGGTTAAGATTATCAGAAAGCAGTCGCCACAGGATGTAAATGACAAATATGAACACTATAAACCCATAGACTGTAATGTGCCTAAACACACATGCAGTTTAGGGGAAGATGTTTTCTGAAACTATGTGATTTGTTCTGATTATTAATGCAAAAAAAATGCCCAGCAAATTTTATAGGAAGTAAAATTATAGTTGAGAAAATGTTCTCGCTCCATGCTAACCAAGCAAAGGGAATTGAATTTTCTAAGAGAACATTTCTTGGTAAACTTAGTGGCTAAGCAAAGGGTTATACCGTGCCTTCTTTGCCCCGTCTTCCTTTCTGCTGCCTGGAATGTGGATATAATGGCTGGAGCTCAAGCAGCCAGCTGGGATTGTGAGACAGCATGGATAGAGCAGCAGGATAGAAGGAGCCTAGATTCTTCGAAGAGTGCAACTGTCTGGACTGCTTTCCTCCAATCATCTTTTCATGACTGAAAAAGGTAAACTTCCACCTTATTTATGTTACTTGCTTGCACTCTGCACAGGTGTTCTCACTTATGCACCCTAATCAGTCAAAGAAGTATTGTTATACCAGTTTTAAAGATGAGGAAATCAAAACCTACAGACGTTGAGTAGGTGGCAGGTTGAATTAGGCAATCTGGCTTCAGAACCAATGTTTTTACTTCATGCTAGCATTAGTCCAAGCACATAACAAATGTTATGTTAAGTAATCCCTACAGGAAACTTAGAAGATAGTTACTATTATTGCTTCAATTTGTAAAAAAAAAAAAAGAAAGTGAGGCACAGAAGGTTAAAAGGTGCCACAAATCACAGTGAGTGAGATGGAGCCAGGGTCTAAGGCAGGTATCTGTCTGAATCTGAGATTCACTGTTCAACCCTCTGTGATATGGCTTTTCTCAGAGGGCTGCTTTTGTCCAATGAACAGGCATCCATCATCTGCATAAAGCTGATTTAGGGCCATGTGCCCAGAGCTGGCCCTGATTTAACTCTGGCATTGAAGAGGCATCAGCCTTGTAGAATTGCCAATGCCAAGACTATATATAGATGTTAATTTTCAAGAGGCGGAAACAAAAGCCAACATTTGCACAAAAAAACTCCCTTCAGTAGTCATTTAAAAAAACCTCAAAGAGAGCTACTCTTGTAGTAGAGCTTAGAAAGCTATTTACCCAAATCATAAACTGATATAATACCCTCCCACACGGAAGTTCAATTTCCCCATTTTAAGAGTCTCAGAACTTGCTTGACAAGTGAACACTACATGATATTCAGAAAAATTGCATAACGTACGTTCCTAGTATGGAAATCCTCGGGCAACCAAAAGTCATAGTAATTATCAATATGTATTAGTCACATTCTATTGGAGTTTGAGGGTGACTGCTTTTCATTTCCTGAGTTATGAATAAATTGAACCATAGACACAAGAATCAGGCAAATAGAGATCAAAATATCAGCTTTGTTTCCGACAAATCTGAGTTGGAGAATATGGTTTGAACTTTGCAGACAAGCTCCATCATGTGCCCCCCTGGATTAAAGGTGCCCACCAGCGCCATGCAAAGCTGTACCACCATGTCTCCCTTTTAGAGGTTGGTCATTTACCTGGTGGAAAATGTCTGCAACTTGAAGACAGGCTTTCTTTCTCTGAGGTACAGAGAGAGAGAAGATCTGGAAAAGGCTGTTCCAAGTGTGCACAATTCAAATTCAGGGAAAGTCCTGAATTCACTAAGTCACTCCAGCATCCTTAGAGAAGAGTAAGTGAGGAGGCGGGTGAAAGAGAATGAATGTTGTCCTTTGAAGAATTCCCTGAGAGCAGAATGTCCCACTCTATGGGGGCAATGTAAAATCTAGAGAAATGCAACAAAGGGGTCCTGCTAAGATGACTTAAGTAAATGACAATGTGCTCAGAGTTTTACATGACAAGGTGACAGGTAGTGAGGCAGCATGACTCCAGAGGCCCCATACAGAAGCCTCACACTGCACGGGCATTTCCAGTGCGTGAAGTAGAGCAGCTTGGATCAGGGGGCCCGTCTCATCAAAGGAGTGTCACATTCACATCATTGTTCAGTCGTAAGTATGCATCATTCTCTCCACCCTTAAAGTGGGTATCTGAGCAAAGATGTTCTAAAATGAAGGATGTGTGTATATGTGTGTGTGTGTGTGTGTGTGTGTGTGTGTGTGTGTGTGTAGAATCTCCTCCTCTGTGCAGCCTATTTACATCCAGGTTTTATTAATCCAGCCTGTTGGTGGGCATTAGTCCTATCTTACAGGTAGTATAAGCTCTTTTAAGGCTCAGCGAACTTAAGTAACTTGCCCAAGACCACAGAGAGCTAAAAAGAACATGCAACCAGGATTGAATACTTTAGAAAGCCCCTTCACTTTCCCTCTTATCTCACTGCCAGGGAGAAAATGATCACTCAAAAGCTTGAACCAGTTGAGGAGTATGACATTAACTCGTCTATACCTGAAGATCTCTCAGCAGGAGGAGTTACCCGATCTGTAAATAGAGGAGGACCATGGCAAGGGAGGAGTGAACATGTGATGAGTTTAGAATTTCTTTTTCTGGCTCATCTAAGCAGGCAGAAATCTGTTTCTCTTTCTTGTGAATACTTCAGAAGGAAAGTTCATAACTATGTGACAGCCTTGAGTACCAGGTAGCAGAGATAATACATACCTGTCAGCCATAAATTACATTTGTCTTGTGAGTCAAGCTTGAGGGCATTGTGTTTTACAGTTACAGGTTCTTGATGGGCCAAGAAGGGTTCAGGATGAGCTCTGTTGAGCTGGAAGAGGCGATAGTGGTTACTAGCAGTGGAAGATACGTGCAGATATCACTTGTCAGAACTTTGGTGTGGGTGGCTCTTTGATTTATTCATTTATTTAAAAATATACTCTTAGAGTAACATTAAAGTAACTAATGGCTTGTTAATTTAATAGTTATACTTTTATAAGAAGAAGGAAGCACATGCATTGCGAGAACTTTTACTAAGGTGGTTCATATATCATCGTCTTTAATCCTCAAAAGAACCCACAAAAATAGGCTCTAATCTCTCTCTCTTTTTGATCTTTAGCACATGGAGATCCTTAGGCTCAAAAAGATTAAGTAATCCCAGTACCCAAGTCTAAAACCTAAACTCCTTTCACGTGCTACAATGCATGTGAAACTAATATTCTTAAAATGCTATAGTTACAATGAGCAGTTCATATACACTGTCTTCTTAAGTCTTCCCCGGACCACTTTGAACACGTCTTTGTTATGCTTACTTTGCAGGCAAAAAAGATAAGGCTCAAAAAAGTTACTTTTTACAGCCAATAAATAGCAGAGTTGGGATTCAAACGCGGGTCTTTTGACACACAATCTCAAACCCTGCCCAGGACTCGGGCCCCACTGAAATCGGAGATGCATTCCTCTTAACCCGCAGGAAGGCTTTCTGTTTGAGTCATGACCTCAAAGGCAGGACAAAGCTGGCTGCCTAATGACAGACTTGGTTTGGGGAGGTTCATGTGCTTAGACCTCAAAAATCTAAATCTAAAAGTGATGGCTAACACCATTATCTTTAAAAAAAACCCTTTAGGTACAATCATGAATGGCTGCTCCAGAGTGCGTTGTTAAAGGAAATTAGAACCTTTAGCATCCATCCCTGTATTAGCCGTGTTCTCCTAAGAACAGAACCAACAGGATATACATATAGATCTCTCTCTATAGATAGATATACATTCTCTCTCTGTCTTGCTCTCTCTATGTGGATATAATATAGATTGTATATTTAATCTTATTTAATATTAATCACCTTTAATCCTCACAAGAACCTGAAAAACTAGGCTATAATCTCTCTCTCTTTTTTAACTTTAGCAGGATCAACAGAAGGAGTTATATAGAAAGAGATCCTCTTCAATCCTCACAAGGATATCTGTATATCTATATACCTATCCCTATATTAATCTGTTTAGACAGATGGAGGGGATTTATTATAAGGAATTGTTTCATGTGATTATGGAGGCTATGCAGAAGTCCCAAGGTCTGCAGTTAGCAAACTGGAAGCCCAGGAGAGCTGATGGTGTAAGTTCTAGTCAGCAGACTAGGCCAGTGTCTCAGCTCCAGTAGTCAGGGAGGTAAATTCTGTCTTACTCAGCCCTTTTTTTCTATTCAAGTCTTTTAACTGATTGGACGAGGCCCACCCACATTGGGGAGGGTCATCTGCTTTACTCAGTCTACCAGTTCAAATGTAATCTCATCCACAAACACCCTCACAGACACACCCAAAATAATGTTTATCAAATGTCTGGGTACCCCATGGATAACATATAAAATTAACCATCACACTACCTAACCAATGACATGGACATTAAGAAAGATAACAGATATGTGGTAGAAGTACCACACATACGTCATTGTTCTGATGAGAGGTAGAATAACTGGACAATTATTACATCTGTAGAGTCCAGCAGTTTGCACCAATTACGTAACTTTTTTTCTCTCCCACTCTAACTATTTGTTCTCTTCATACATCTGCTATATTAAGCTGCCCCATAATTCCACTTGGTACCACTTGTCTGTCAACTGGAACGAAAATGCACAAAGTAAAAGTTGTGAGTTGTTTTATCTGGAGAACTGACTGAAGCCTGTGGCCCAGAGAAGGCCTCTCGGATAGCTCTGAGGAATTGCTCTGAAGAGGTCAGGGAGCAGTCAAGATAAATATGATTTTTTCTTTTTGGCTGGAAAAAATATGTAGTTAAACATCACAAGATTACTGCTAATCACAAAGAACAGACATCTCTAACTTTAGTGTTTTTTTATGTATAGGAAGATGCAAGACCCTGGGGTTATTTGAAATTCTTCCTTAGATACGCATCTTAACTATCTAGGGGCTGGTGTATCCAAAGCACAGAATGCTTCCTGACTTCCCCCATCCTGAATTCCCCTCAGGGCGATTGCAGTGGCTGATGGCTTGATTCTTGTAGAACTGGAATGACAGGCCACATTTTTTTCTTTGCATGTCCAACAAAAAATAAGTTTCATGGACAACTAAAGTTAGCTAAGAATGTAAGTTTGAGGGGCTGGGACCCAGAAGACTTGAGTTTGGATTCCAGCTTTGCATCTTACTAGCTAACATAAGAATGAATGATATAAATTTATAAATATTCAGCTTTTTAAAATACAGAAGTATTAATTTCATGTGGACTCATGTAATAACGATAAAGTGGATGATACGCAGTATCTCATACAGCTCTCACAAAGCCATTGTGAAATAGGTTCTCATCACCTACATTTTACTAATGAAGAGATAGAGGTTCAGAGAGGTTGACCAAGGCCGCAAAGCTGTTGTGTGACTGCGCTGAGATTCTAACCAGGTCTCCTTGTGTCTAGAGCCAACACTCCTCTAGGCTTCACTTCCCACTTAGGACGTGAGTCACTTAAGCATTCCAGACCTCAGACATCAATCATCTCTTTGATGTAGCCTATGCAAGAAGTAACTCAAGGTTTTCTTTTTTCTACCAGGACTAACAAAGGAGTAGACCTTGAAAATTGGCAGAATCCGTAAGTAATGGAATAAAGATTAAGGAAAGTAAGGCTGACAACTAAAGGAATAAAGATAAAGGGTAAAATCTGGATACATACAATAATCGTAGGGTATTACTCGTGAAAGTAATCATGGTTAATATAAAAGTCATTAAGTTACAGTATTTATTTCTCAGTGAAAAGCAGTGTCCCTTTATCAATATAAACAATACAGAGGAATAACGCATCCCTTTCCAGACTGTGATTTAACTCTGCATTTTACTCAGATTGTAAGCTTTCTTGCCTATGTAGGAAATGGGACTGAGGAGAAAGTTTCCCACTCTCACTTGTTGGAAGAAGGAATTCTGCAAAGCAATGGGTGTAACATGAGATGGAGACTCTCAGCCTCAATGGGGCACATATTCTTTCTGGGATTCAAGGTTTGACTGACCCCAGTGAAGGCCCGCCTCTGCCTGGGCCAGTGGAGTTGGCAGGGCAATGGGGAGCCCTCTCCCCAATCCCATGTCTGCCACAGTCAAGATAAAGCACCATAAAAATATATACGTACTCCTCCCTGTGTACCTGTGGACCCTCTTCCAGGGCTGCCCAATGCGGCAGGTGCACTGACCAGATGATACTTAATATACTTATGAGCTAAGGGGTTTGGGGTGTGGCTTTTCTAAGTATTAGGTCTAGGACCCAGGAAGGCAGGCAATGTTTCCCAAAGATGGTGGGGGAAATGAGAGATATGGGAAAACCTTTTTTTTTTTCTTTAATAATAAGAAACACCAGGATCAGCCTATGAAGCTACCCTCTTGCCTGACATGCCTTCCCAACCCCAGTCAGCTCTCTGGAGGGAGCAGGCAGGGAGTCATTCTTGGGTCTCAGACCACATCAAATGGAATCTGCTCTCCATCCCTGGATCAATTTCTAACATTCAGGATAAACTGTCTGTAGGTAGGAGACAGTTATACATACTTTAAGTTAAAAGAAAGAGTAATAATTTAAAATATCTATTTTTAAATAAGATTCTGTTTGTCTCCTGCTTGGAAAACAGATGCAAGAGAAACACAACTTTGATAGGGAGTAGGTCTCATGGAACATAGAGTTAAACTTCTTGGATGTTCTTGTTCTTTTTCCATTTCTCTTATGCATCTGTGCACACTGTAATGCAATAAGGAAACCACCGCAGGGGTTAAAAGTTTAGTAAAACCACAGAAGTGTGCAGAGTGGCAAACTTACGTAAAGCTAAAGGAAAGCAAACCAAGTCAAATCAATGCAGTTCAACCGGTGTGTTCTGAACCATGCACCAGCCACATGCTCAGAGCAAACATACAGAATTAACCGTGAGATGGCAGGGCAAGGGCAGCAGATGCAGAGCAGAGAGGATGGAAAAGTTTTCACAGAGGGCGTCCTATTTGTACTAGGTTTTGAACTTGGGCAACATCATGCTGCGAGTTTGGGAAGGGCATTCTAAGAAGTGGTTACAGCAGGAACTAAGGCACCTCGACATAAATGAAGACGCTGAATCCAGGAAACGGCAAGTATCTCTGTATAGATGGTCAGGGAAGCATTGGGGAAAGAGAATTTGGCCAGAAAGGTAGACTGGTCCAGACTGTGTAGGTCTTGAGTGCCAAGCAAAGAAACTTGGACTTCATCTTGTGGATGTGAACTATTATGGGAATTGTCTCAGGAAATCAGAGTGCCAATCTTTGCTAAGCAGTGATTTAAAATTGTATCAGCAGTGTTGCCTTGAAGAAACAACTGTGGAATTTTCACTAGTAAATAGGTGGTTCTGTTTACTCAGCACTGATTGGTGTGAGTGGACATACCATTGGTTACTGTAAATGTCATTCTTCTGTTAGAATGTTAGGGTTATTTCTTTGTTCATGTCTCTCAATGTTTTCTTAGTAGTTAATAATTTCTACAATTCTTGCCTAACTTAGCTATGCCAAGGGAATTCAAAAGAAAGGATAATTTTGTTCCAAACTGGCTAGCATTGTAAACTGTATTCAGGGAAATCTGGGTATGGTGGTGACAAAGACATTTAATGTTACAACTCAAAGAGGAAGGAGAAACCTAGGGGACAGAATCAGGATGCTTGGTCAGTTTCTCCTCCTTACCTGGAATTTTCATTCATTCATTCACTAAATGCATATTTATAAAAACATTTATTTTTATAATGCATATTATTTATACAAATAATATGTATATTTATATGTAAAATTTATTTAAAATATTTCTACACTAGGCATCCTCTTCTCCACAAAAATTCTGTGGTTCTCTGTTTTCTTTTAATGAGAATCACACTGAGAACTGAAGCCATCTATACCACATGCAGTTCACTGTCTATGTCTATATTAACATGAGTTTACTGCCTTCATCAGCATACTCCTCTGGGAGATTCTTACCTAGGAAGCTAAAAATTGCAGATAGCTTTACTGTTCATTTCAGGACAGTAAAACACCCATTAGCTCTTCAATACAAAGCATTAGATGAAAGTTGACACTCCGAGAGTCTTTGAACCCTATCCTCACAATCTTTACCTTGCTGGATCCACCAATCCTAGTCTGCTACATCCTAATTCTTCGCCATTCCTAACCAAGCTCCACTTCTGCCCCCTTCTCCTTCAAAAAACCAGACTTCAAAAGTGTCAATAACTATTCCAGCGGTGCCTGTCGCCCTCCGAGGTGCTGAGACCCCTTAGAGGTGGCATTCTCCCTTACCTTGGTCAGGTCAGCACCCTCTTATCCGCAGGGTGGTTTTTGTGTTATTCGGGAGAACTAGCATTCCAAAGAAAGCTTTCTCTTATATTAATAGAAATATGAATGCTTGAGTTGGAAAAGTTTATGTGGGAAAAATCTTTAAGTAGTTCAACTGACTGAAGTGCAGCTTTACCTAGGAGTCAAATCACAATAGTAGGAAAATCAGATGGCTAGGTTAAAAAAAAAAAAAAAGAGGGGGTGGGAAGAGATACATAGAAACAGGAACTTGTTAGGAACAAATGAGAAAAGGCAAAATGAGTTTAGGAAGTTAGAGCCTTTTGGAAAATGATTAGACAGCTTCACCTCTTACTAACCAAAATTGTAATTATTATTTAATTACTAAGAATAAGCTGTGGACTAGGCCATTAACTTGGCTTGTTTTGAGAATAATCTAAACATTATAGCAGTACTAAAAAGCAGAGAAATGGATTTTGTTTGGTTATTGGGCTTTTGTAATATGGTACCACAAAAGTAAATATCTAGACCAGTCAATTTAATAGTTTCAGTGGCAATAAGCTTCTATTATTTATAAATTAGCACAACATTTTGATCTCAATCTGCTGGAGGTTTAACACATAATGTGTAAGTATGTGTTTTTGCAAGTTTATAAAGATATAAATTTGGTTATGCATAAACAAATGCATTCTCATAAATATGATCTGAAAATTTTAGTGTTGTAAAAACATGTAAGTATAAATTTAGTTTAAAATATTTAGTGCAAGCTGGAGTGTCTTCTTTTAATTGTAATTTAACTTTGCATTTATCCCAAACTGTTCACAGCATAATTGTAATAAATCTTATGCAGAACTGAGAAAACTATTTGTAAATTGAAAATCCACTTTTGATTTTAGATTTACGACTCACAAAATTACTTTTTTGGACAACTTCAAATTTAAATTTCCTCCCAAATGTGTCAACTTTGACATGACTCAGTTGTAAAATTTTTTCAATATAATTTCTTTGCTGGTTAATCATTTAAATTTATAATAGCCAATCATAAGATGCTATCAAGAGTACTGAACTTCTTTTGGTTGACGACAGATACATCTTGATTATGGCACACAAACAAACAACAAAACCAAAACCAAGCCATTTGGATTTTGATGAATTCATGTGGCGATCCTTTCTTCCAGAGTTGAATCCTCTCAGTCCTGCACTGAAAGAAGAGAGCCTGGCTTGTTCATGTAGTATTATTAGTTCAATAAATTGGGTTGAGTTATTAGACTATAAAAGGGTTAAAGGAATGAGCAAGATGTTTTTACGGGGTTCACAAGGCCAAAACTATTTCCTAATACTACTAAGACAGCATTTTCCTTTTGGATAGTCATTCTCTCACAAGCATACAGTGGCGTTTCCTGAGCCTATGTGAAATGCAGTATTGCAACAGAGTGAATGCAGAAGATACGACAATTTGGCTGTCTTCTTTTAAACCATATATTAAAGAGTTTGCAAAAATGCAAAATAATGCCACTCTTCTCACCCAATTTTTGTAATGGAAAATAGCCACTTTTGCATAAAGACATGTTATTTGTATAATATGTAATGGATTTACTATTGTTATTTTTAATGAACTAATACACCAATATTTCTTAAATTTCTCAGTTTTACTTTCTATAGCAAATGTTAGTTAATGTAGCCCATATTTAAACTAAAGCTCTTTAGGGGCCTCAATAATTTTTAAGATTATGAAGGGGTCCTGAAACCAAAAAGTTCGAGAATCACTGCCATCAAGTTCTATCACTATTCCCCATTCAATGAGGAATCATTTACAGCATCCCCAACAGTTGGCTTCCCAACCCAGGAAAAAATGATGAGTTTAGAGATTTAGGGGGCAGCTTGCCAATTTGTCAGACAGTCTTAAATGTCATGATGTATCTTGTGCCCCATAAAACTCCCAGAAGCATTCCCTCTTTGGTCTTAGTGCTTTTGGATAAACAGGCCTCAGATAGTTGGATGTATCTCAGAAAGAATATCAATAACCCCAGATTGTTGCATCTTTTAAGAATCCAGAGGAATCTGGGTGAGTCTCTCCTGGTTCTCGGATCTCCCAATTATTGGTTGATGATATTGAGTTTTATCTGGTGGTGTCTAACAGGTATCTGGCTCTCCAGTTGAAAGATACTGGGGAGACCTGGTTGAAAGACACTGGGAGTTGCTCAGTTGGGAGAAAACTGAGTGGCCGGGGCTGAGTGGTTAGGTGAGAGGCTGGCCTCACATCTTTGCCTCCAACTAATACCCCCAGCCAGGTTTCTGTACATGTAAGACTCATACTTCCAAGTAGTTACTTAATTGGGAATTAAGGAAATCTTGCCCTGAAAATGACTAAGATGGGGCTCTTCTATTGCACAGCAGTTAAGTTAGAGGAAGCCAGCTTGATAAAACATCTTTTCAGAATTTTGACCTTAAAGACACAAAAACCCTTCTAGCAGGGGCTTGCATTTCTCTTTCTCTGTCTTTGAGATGTAAATGTTCTACCTGGTCTTCTTTAGTGTTGTGTGTGTGTGTGTGTGTGTCTAGAGTGTGTATGTGTTTTGAGAACATGGTCTCTGCCATCCAGAAGGTGCACATATGGTGCACATTTGGCAGCCAATCTAATAGCCTGGGATTCTGAGCAGTCTTCTGTCTGACTGTGCCAATTCTCAGGTGTACTTTCCCATCTTAACCTTCGTTGTGTCAGCCTGTACAACGAAGGCCTTTCCTTTCTCAGACTATTTTTGGGCATAAACTTTCTGGATCTTGCTTAGGTGGCATCCTTTACCCTCTTGTGGGGATGCCTCTTGCATCTTATTGGTTTGAGTCACTATTAAGATATATCTCATTAGTGGCCAGATGATGGATCCTTCAAATTGGAGAAACTTCTAAATTGGTAAAATTTTAGAGAGGTCTCATTATAAACAGCTGTTTTATTGGTACCTATGAAAAAATAAACCAAATTAGAATGTGGAAAATATATATATAATGATTAACCTAAGAACTCCTTCAGTTTAAAACAAACCAAAACGAAAATAAAAACAAAAACGGGTTTGGGAAGCCTTACTTGGGATCTCTGCTTCTTCTCAGAATAATTAATGTTAATTACGTTGATTAACAGAGAAATAAGAAAAAAACTGAAGGGGAAGTCTAGAGACTTTTTCCCAACACGGTGGAAATTTTAAAGGGACTTGTTCCAAATGAATAAAAAATCTTTAGATGGTTATTTTAAACTGGGATAAATAAAATGAGTGTTAATGGGATTAAATAAAAGGTTTGATACAATGCTATCTAAGGTTGGATGGGCCAAAAGGATCCCCTATTGGTCCCCAACATTAAAGGGCACCAAACAAGTCTGCTCTATTTCCCCCAGTTCTATATATATATGAATTATAATTTATTAAATTATAATTATAATAATATAATATATATATATATTATATATATATAATATATATGTATATTATATATATATATATATATATATATAATATATATATATATATATAATTTAAAAGGCTGGAAAAAATTGCATTGAGGTACCTGACCAACAATTGCTTAGGCCAGTCAATCAAGTTAAAAGATTAACAAAAGGTCCTGAGTCCCTTGGCTCAACCCTTCACTGGGGATTCCAGAGCCTTTTATACAAAACAGATTAAATGGTCAGGGGATAAAAAGTAAGGAAAAATTCTAAGACTCCTTGTAAGACCAAGGCTTGCCGATTGGGTCCTAATGGGACACTAAAGTTAAAGGTATGAAAGTTGATAGAATTGAGATGAAAGTTTATAAAAATTGGAATATTTAAATGAGCTTTTTAGAAGATGGTTATATCACTTTTGCCTAATTATATTGTGGGATAGACATATTTCACTGGGGAATTCTTCCCCTGCTCAGTATTATAAGTCAGGGCATATGAATCTGCCTTTCAGGTAATATTAATTAAACATGCTAAAGGAAACCAATAGGGTTGCCTGAGCTCATACAATATAAAGAAAAACTGAGAGCTAATATTCAGGGGCTAATGAAAAAAATAATAGAGATTTTGCTCTGTGCACTCAGAAAGAGGGCCTTTGTTGAACACCTTATGCAAGACTTTGAAAGTATGATATGTTGAACCCTAAAATTCTAGAACATGGAACTTGATTTTCAGTTTAGGTCATAATTGTCTCACCAACATAAAAAGCAAATTAATATAATAAAGCTGGGCAAATCAATCTTTTAATATCATTTAGATGACAGGCCAATCCTTTGGAAAATTAAAGACAACAGTCTTTGTCTTGCAAATCTCAATAAACCAGAAATATAAATACAGCCCACAAGGACTTAAGATTGAGCCTAATTGGCTCTATCAGGTAAAGCTTGAAACCAAAGAAAAAGAAAAAGGGAAAAAAGACCTTTTTAAGCTCAAACCGCTGGACAGGCTCCCTCACCCAAAATCTAATTCATAGACTTCTTAAATATTTATCAAGGACAAATATAAATCTTAAAAGTCTTTTCCACAAACAGTAAAACCTTAGTTATCTGAGCAAGTAAATTTAATTTATTCCAACTGTTATTTATAAACTAGTAACTTTACATTATAATACCTGATTCATAACTAAGTTTTTAAAGTCAAAGTACGAGATCTCTAGCTTTGTCTGTTTGTATGTCTGTATACACGTGTATCTCGGACGTCTCTACCTCCAGGGAATATTATCAAAACCAAACTTATAAAAGAGCTTTATTTAAGTGACTTAAAAGTAGGTGCCTACAAATTAAGTATTTCTAAATATAAAATAAACTGGCCAGAATTAATTTCAGGTTCACATGATCTAGGAAATAGTCAGTATTAAATTAATATCTAAATCTAGCTTAAACTTGCTGGTTTAATCCATATAGACCTGTCTTACTTTTATTGTACCTAGATTTACTGAAGATCAGTAAGCTCATGTTATTTCTGTTACAGAGTTTTTGTCAGCAAGGAAAAAAGCTAATGTGGTATGGTAATATTTTCATAAGTTATAAAATAAAGGTAAATGAGAAAAGAGTTTTCAGGTGAACTCTTTAGGAATAATTATGTTTTGGGTATGTCCATCTAAAATAGTTTCTCCAGATTTTTTGAGTTTTGCTAAGTTAAATTAAATTTTGGGAATTCACTAAATATCCAGGTCATTTTAAATAACATAAAATACTGGAACATTAATTGCAAAATAGGTCTACATTTGCCCACCTTTGTCTCTGTACAAGAGGAAAAATAAAGATGTTTAGGTTTATTAGATACATGTCTTATGCCACACTGAGGAAAGAAATTGCGCTATGAGAAGATGTATGTACCTAGGGGTTATGGAATTGTCTTAAATTTGCCTACCGGGAAATGCTGATATGACAAACAGTTCACAATTACTTGCTGCTTGTTGGTTTTTGCTAAAGATTAAGGGTTTTAAGGGTTAAATTATAATACACGGAATTAATTAGGTAATTGAATTTTATTAAAAGCTGGCTGGTGCAAGACTGGACTTGGATCCTTTCTCTGTTAAGAGAACAAAGTTTTCTTGGAATATTGCTTTTTTGATAACAGATTGCGTGAGTTTCTCTACCTTTAAGTGATCTGGATTTGCTTTTGAAATCTTTTGTCACTTTGGTTAAGTGAATAAGTATTTTCTCCCAGTGACATATGATCCTATTCGACCAAATGTTTTGAAACCTTTTTGATATTTTTGACAAACTTCCCAAATATTACATTTTAACTTAAATTCTTTTGACCTCCAGCTAACTCTGGGATGCTTCAAAGAAATCCTGAGGCCTCTCAGAGAGGAATGCTAAACTAATGAGGGCTTATTTGGTATGCGAAATTGCTTGAGAAGTATTGTCAAGTGATTGGAGATAAACCTTAGGTTATATAGTTTGGGTAATTGTCATTAAGATAAGTATTTCAAAATTTATATGGAATTCCTGAAAATCTGATATGTCCTGGTATGTTATCAGTCATAATTCTAGTTATTATCTTATCTTAAAATGCTGTATATCACAGAAATATCCAAGTGTCTTATCAATTACATTACAATCAGATCTTTAACCATGTCATTTTGTCATTTGCCGTTCATGGATAGCCAGTTTTTTACTCTGATGCTTTTATAACATGAAGATCTTCAAGAAGATTCATTAAAAAGGACTTTTTTTTTGTGACAAATATAAGTTCTGATAGCTTTCAGCTCATACCACCAAACTGGGTAAAAAGTTACAAAACTAATGGAAAATCTGATGATTTAATCTGGATCAACAGGAATTAATTACATGGGTCTGAATGAACTGATAAATATGATTTATAATTTTAGGCCTTTTTTCCTGATATATACTGGGTTTTAATCTTTGTTTTCCAGAAAACTTTTCCTCTTATGCTAACTATGACCTATAATAAATTGATAAAGTATACTTTTGTAAATAAACATGAAACATTTATCTTTTTCTCTCTACCTGATTGCTCCAGAATTTGGCTTTTCCAGCTTGCTCTCTTGTGGACTTGATGGTTTACTGCAACCAGATTACAAATAATTATACTAATCTTTGTTTTAACTTGTTCTCTTTGTTTTCAAATTATTTATGCTTCATGTCTCTCTCTGCTGTACTATGAATTTATTAGTGTTACTAGCCATATTACTTCTATACTGTCAATTTTATAAAATTGTTGTCTCTTGTATCACCCAGTGTGTAACCAGGCCTCCAACAAAATTAATGATGGCTAAATATCTTGAGTCAATTGATCTTATCTACAACTACATAGAATAATTGTAATAGTGCAATTCTAGATACGGGAAGAAGCAACAAGGGAAAACATTCCCTGCAGCATAACAGACTAGTAAGACAGGTGATCCAGAGCATTTTGGATTATCAACAGGGCCTGATCCAAAAAAATTAGCACTTTGAGTGGCCTAACAACAGAATTCTCGCCTGATCTAGGAATGAGCCTTCCTATGCCATAGGACAAAATGGTCATCAAATATCTCCCATACGTGGGTTGAATGTATGACCAAGAGGAGGCACTGTGGATGAAAAATGTCACCTGCCATATCAGTAAACAAAGGACGTTGCGGTCATCTCGGCCTTCAAGCCATCAGCCCCTGCAGTCGCCCCTGACTGTGCACCCTGAGAAGATTCAGGATGGAAAAAACACACACACACACACACACACAAAGGACACTATCCCTAGATAGTTAAGGTGCATATCAAAGGAATGATTTCAATGAGCCCAGATGCTTGCATCTCCCCATACACAGAAAAGCACCAAATTCATTAACTTGGGATGTCTGGTTTTCTTTAAGAGTAATCTTTTGAGTTTCCAACTACCTAATTTTTGTTGCAAAAACTCCTATATATATCCTGGCTCCTCCCTTACCTCATTGGAACAGTCCCTCAGAGCTATCTGAGAGGCTGCCTCCCAAGCGCAAGTCCTCAGCAAGTCCCCAAATAAAATATAATCTAATTCCTAGCTTTTAGGTTGTGCATTTTCTTTCAGCTGACAGTGGTATAATAAGAAAAGAGAACATCTTCCTGATCTCAGCTTAGAAAACAGTTTCTCAGAGAAGATACAAAAAGGACCAAAGAAAGGCTGATTCATTTGATCACATTAAGATTAAGAAACTCTCTGCATATAAACATATCATAAAGGGCATGCAAATACAGGCCCCCAGCCAGTTACATCTGCAATACACGTATAAGCAGCAAAGGACGGTTATCTAGACTACATACAGAAAACCTACAAATCATTAGGAAAAAATCAACCAAACAGAAAAAAAAAGGGGGGGAAAGACTCTTTATAGATAACAGATGAAGATCCCAGCGGCCAATAAACATATGAAAAAATAGTCAACCTCCTTAGTAATCAGTAAAATACAAATTAAACTCACAACCAGATACCATTACAAAATGGCCAAATGGAAGAGACCAATGGTATTTAATGTTCGTGAGCAACATAAGTTTTCATATATAGCTGGGGAAGGCACATTGGTGCAATAACTTTGGAACACGATTTGCTATTATCTAATAAAGCTGAAAATATGTACCTTTGCACGTCAGCAATTTCTGTCTGAGAAAAGGTCTTAGACATACGTGTATCCTGGTGCCTGGATGTACAAAGATGTTCCTAGCAGCATTGGTTGTAACAGTAAAAGCCTAGAAACAATTCAAATACGTATCAACAACAGACTGAGAATCACATCGCAGCATATTTATAAAGTGGAATACCAAAGCAAAGGTAACATAAACAAATCGCAGTTATGAAAACACGAATGAAATGAATCTCATCTTTCAATGTATGTTTCTTAATATTCCTACATATATTCTTTTTTTGTTCTTGGCAGGGGCGAGGTAATGAGGTTTATTTATTTTTAAAGGAGGTACTGAGGATTGAACCCAGGACCTCATCATGCTAAGCATGCGCTCTACCACTTGAGCTATACCTCCCCACCACACATATATTCTTTTTTTTTAAATTATTGTTGAGTTATAGTCAGTTTACAATGTTGTGTCAATTTAACACATATATTCTTAATGGCACTTCTCATAGAGTCCCTTGCGGGCATCTCACCCCTGCACTGCTGACCATATCCATGTCCTTGGGGAGCCTGCCATCTCCTAACAGTCCCAAAGCTGCCAGTCCTGAGGGAGCCAGCCTGAAACTGGGCTCCACAGTGAAGTGGGGAGAGAGCTCCCTGACCACGTCATCTTGTACTTTGTCACTTGCGTGCTGAAGCATCACTGCTGAAGCCCCAAGTCTTACAAGGTTTCTCACCAAAACAGCTTCTTCCACTTTTACATCTAATCTCTTCCTCCAAGGGGGCTCAAACCAGCCCCATGTGGCAGGAGGTGGCAGGGAGGAAGGCAGGGTGGTGAGGACATGAGCAGTGCCATTCTCTTAAGCTAGCCCCTGAAAAACCCTGATCCTCATCCCCAGACAAAAGAAGTAAAACCTACGCTCCTCTCTCTTCGACTCAAACAAAAGGCACTCACTCTCAGAATTGTTAAGATTTGCCTAATAATCTCAGAATTTGTTTAAGCTCTCGATTTACCTTGGTAAATGATCACACATATTATATGCCTGGCTGGGTTTTGGAAGCATGCTCCCTGAATAATACAACATTGATTTCTTTCTTGTTTTATTTTCCCCAAGTATTCTCCAAGAGTCATAGATTCGTTGTTCAGGTGTGCTTTTTCCTTCTTTAGTGCACAGTGTTATCTTTATATTAAGTGTGCTTCCTTACAAGAACACACATCCTTCATTTATCAAATCCCAATTTATGTGTATTGAACTATCGTGTTCTCATTCCTATGTTTACTTCATGCAATATTATTTTGGGGGTATCTGAGGTCCTAATTCATTCGTGGTGGCCAATTCATCTCAGTTTACCTGGGCCTTCCCTGATTTTAAAACTGAAAGTCCTGTGATCCGGAACCCCCGCAGTCCCAGGGATGGCTGGTCACCTTACTAAAGGTTATTCCTGACAATTGGCCTTAATGCATTTATTCAAGAATTTTAAGCTCATCTCTTCTTTTCCGCTTCTTGTCACTTTTTTTTTCATTGTATCCAGTTTTACTGGGTTTCGATAAATTTCCCCCTTTCTTTCCAAATTCTAAGCATCATTGTTCATTAGAGTTGGAAGGAAACTTAGATATTTTCTGGTCAAACTCATTGCTCTACAGATGATCAAACTGAGCCTGGAGAGACGTGGGCAGCTAAATTTACACACCTTAACATCCCACGGCGGTTAAGCCTTGCAACAGTCATGTCTATAATAATAGTGGCTACTGTTTCTATGGCTTCTTGCTTGCTGGGGACAACATCAAATTGAGATGCCATCTATGACAAGCACCCTGGCGTCTCTCGCAATGTCTCCAGGATTCTCTGTGTTCTCTCCGTTTTGCCGGGACCTCTAGGTCAGGCCCAGGCTCTGCTGATTTTCTGACGCCCACCTGCCTGCAGCTTCTGTGTGGGGTGCTCTTCTCCATACAGTGTCGCTGGGGCTCCGCTGCTAGGACTTCGGCAGTTGTGGGCCTGCTTTGCCCTCCAGTGTGCTTCCTGCCAAAGTCGCCACCACCATGCTGACCAGGTCACTCCCCGGCCATGCTCACCAAGGTCCTCTTGCTGCCATTGTTAAACCTCTTCTTGTAGGACTTTCCCTCTTAGTCTCTTAAAATGATTTCTCTTTAGCTCATCCCTCAGTGTCATACAACGACTTCTCTCCTACAACTTGGGGTGAGTTTTGGTCTGGGTGGAGGACACCCAAGAGTTCATTTCTCCTGCCCCAGTCATGCTTTCGATATGCGATCAAGTCAGTGTGCCTAAGCTTTGACACCTCAAGTCATCTCTACCCCAGGAAAGTTCCCTGCCCACCCCGCACACTGCCCCAAAAGATGAGGAGTGGCCTTTCCTTCTCTTATTGAGAACGAAAAGCCACGTTGGGCCTACTCATAAATCTAAGTGTAACAAGTGTCAGATTACTGATCTGAGTTCTGCTGGGCTAACTCGTAAAGCTAAGTTAATAAGTGTCGGTTTGCTGATTCCCTGCTCATGTTTGTTTTTGCTAGCCAGCTGGATTTTCAGAGAGACATTTCTGGCCTTGGAATGTTGGTTTGCTGCCTCCCTGTCTCTGCTTTTGTGATAATGATGCTGCTAAAGCTGTTCCATGCCTATTGGCTGAGTACCCCAAGCTTGTAATTAACCCTATAAAACCTCATACATACGTTTTGGAGGTGCTCAGAGCTTCGGAGCAGAAGCCCCTCTGAGCCCGCCGGCGAAATAAATCTGAGTACTCCAGCCCTCCAACCCTTGTTTCTTGGCTGGCCTGTCGTTTCCATAACATTTCCATATCCAAGTCAGAGTCTTATTTATGGACTGATGGTTGGTTCCAAATGTCCCCTTATGCTTCATCCGGCCAATAGGTCATAACCCCACACAGAGGCTCCTGAGGGCCCCGCACTTACCTGGGTCCCCAGATGTGCAGATCATGCTTCCTCAGGAGCCCACTGCATACAGCATCTATAAATACCTGTAATGATGCCCAAGAGCCTCGCTTAGTTGCACCGACACAGTTTTCATGGTGTTACTATAAGGATAAAGCGATTTCTACTCTAAGCCTAACCTTGTTTTGCTCATACCATTTATGTGATAATCTGCTAAAGAGAGATGCTGGAATTACAGAGACCCTGCATTGGTTATTTGCTGACTCTCCCGAGGGAGCAGGAATGAGCTGTTTCTTTATTCCGCCATAAACACGGGACTGTTTTGATTTCTCAACTCTGTTTTTTTCTGTTTACCTCTGTCAGCTTCTGGATACTAAGAAACTATACTTGGGCCTCTCCAATGGAGCCTACCCTGACCTGGGGAGCACTCCCGAGGGGCTGTGGAGGGCTGGCCACTGGGGAGGACGCAGGCTATCACCTCCTTTTCCCTGTGCCCTTATCACTCAGAGCTGGCTTTCGCTAAGTTTTGAAACTTTATCCTACATCTTGAACAATCCTCAGTGAACAAAGCTTGGCCATCTCTTTGGGGACAGTGTCTCCCTAGGCCAGGCTGGTCCTCCCGCAGGAGTTGGCTGTCAGGTACCGCAAGGGTGTCGTGAGGTTTCTATCAGAAAGGCATCTTGCATTCTGGCAACAAAAGCCTCAGCCTCCAGCCTGGGTGCAGGTAAACGCCCCCCAGGAGGGCCTCCTGCACGGCCCTGGTGCCAGACACCCATCTCCAGGTGCCCCTCTGAGGGTCCTGGGGAAGCCCTCTGTCCCCAAAATACTCAGAACCCCCTTCTCCTGCAGAAAGACGAATCTCCCCCAAAGGAGCTCCTGACAAGCACTCACCCCTCAAGAGAAATGTGCTTCCTGTTTGCTTTCTCCTCCATGGCAAGCAAACAGCAGCTTCCTAGCCAGCACGTAGGCTCTGGACAGGGTGAGGAATCTTTTGGACAAAGCTCCTTCCTCAGTGAGGCATTGAGCATCCAGGGAGAAGCCTGAGGTGTGAAACATGCTCCCTGTGGCGACAGAAGAAATAGAAAGGTGCTGGCTTGTTTCTTTTCACTGTTTCAAGGAATTAAGTACCCAATGCTAATACCTAAAGCAATTGTTTTGCACTCGAGATTCATATATTTCTATATTTATGCAAACCAACTCTGGGCTGTGGGCTGTGGATGTTCATAGTTTTCAGTCTCTTTGGGGCATCTGACCTCGTGTTCCCCCGCTGGGCAGTTACCCAGAGTCAAAGGAAGCAGGGTGGGTGGAATGTCTCTCACAAATCTCACAGCTGCGCACTCCAGGCTATGCTACCTGCCCTCCTCCAGCCTGAAACCAGCAGGAAACCCCTGTGGTGTTGCAGGGGGAGCAGGTGGGGGTGGGAGGGAGGTTGGGGACCAGGAACAGGGTGGGTTTCTGGGTGGCATGTGTCTGTAGACAAGAGGTGGTTACCTTAATGGTTTTCAAAATTTAGTGTGAACACGAATCACCTGGGAATCTTGTGAAAATGCAGATTCTGACTCAGTGGATCTGGGGTGGGGCCTGAAATTCTGCATTTCTGACAAACTCTTAGTTCAGGCCCATGCTGTCAGTCCCCCAACCGTACTTTAAAAAGCAAAAACTGGTAAAGAAAAAAATAGGAGGTGGTGAGGATTCAAAGACAAAATTTTCCCGCTTCTGTACTTGGGTTTGAGTTCCAAATTGTGTTCCAAATGGCTTTTCATTTATATGCCCAAGGAGACTTTGTTAAAGTTGCTCGTCTTTCCCCAGATACAATGCCTGACGGCCAGTTTTCTGTTAGATTTGTCTGGAGAGCTAGGTATGTAGGTATGTGCTGCCCCCTGCTGGTCATATCCTGGCACACACATCCCACTGGATGGAGCTTTTTGGGGTCTGGAAAGACATTAGATTAATTCCTCCAAACTCACAGGCTCATACTATAACAAGCACCTTGATATCCACATTTTTCAAGCTTTAATACAGGTTATGATTGCATATCTGGTTCTCCAGACTACGTGTTAGATCTGTCAGGCGCCCTTCGTGCTCATTTAGTACTGGGTGGTGGGTGTGTCAGAATGACTGGAGTTTTTGTCACAAGAGACAAGAAGGAATATGTGTCCTGTAAAGGCATTCCAACCTACTCTGGTAGGCAGTCCCTTCTCTCTGCTGAGAACCACCACAGTGTTAATTATTTTTCATATGAAGAAACTGAGGGCTCAGAAAGGCTAAGTGATAGGGCACACTGACAGTGGAAAAGCTAGTCCTAGAACCTGAGCCCTGGGATCCCAGGTCCTGAGTCTCAGGTCATGGCTCTGTGTGGGAGCTGGACAGTCTCCCTCATGACAAGGATGGGTGACTCTTCAGAGTATCACCAACCCCTCCTGCCCAATGAGTCGGTTTGGTCAGAAGGAGGGGAGAGAGGGCGGTGGGGCAGCCTCTACGAATTATTTTTAATACAATAGCTCTGGGAATAACCCAGCTGTGGCTGTCTCCAGGCTTCCTTTGTCAAGGACAATGCTTGTAATGACCCCTGAAAAACCCTAGAATTGGGAATTTAAGCTCCAGGACTTTCCTTTAAAGATTTACTGTGGAAGACAGGGATGGAAGGGATGAGAAACCCCTCTTCCTGTGAATAACACAAATAATATCCTTCCAACTCTCATCTTACAATGGAGGCAACTTCAGCTTACGGTTTGTGCAGTAACCCAGTTAACAGAGGGACTCACTAGCAGGCCACACTAGGTGGCATATTAACTGATGGTGGGGAAAAGGGCCAGAAAGAAAATCAAAAGACAACATGGCTTCTAGCAGCCAAAGAGAAAAGAGAAAAAAATAAAATTGATTGGTGGGGAAAAATCCAAGAGGCCAATTCTGCTCTCTGTCTTTTACTGCTTACCCTCCTTCAGAACTGTTTTATGCCTTCTCCTTTTTCCTAAAGTCGCCAACACGTTTCCCTTCAAATTTAGCTGATGATCTCAATGCATGTTTACAGACACTGATACGCAGAGAAAATGGACAAGCACCAGCTCATTTCTCTGCTGTCAAGTCTACCACCTCCTGCCTCTGCCGTCTTGCACCCACGAGAAGCTTCCCTCCAGTTGAAGCTTCCCTCCAGTTAGAAAAGGAGACATGACTGTGGTCCTAATGAGGACTTTCTAGAGGATGAGAAAACAAGGAGAGTTTAAGGGAATCAGTTCCCAGATCCTCTTGGAGCCCCAAAATGGTCTAAGCTGGGGCCTCTTACACCCTGCTGGTCATGTAGACATTCTTGTTACGTAACCAGCCCCAGGGCTGGACTCCTTTGGTGGTGGTGGGGGTGCTAACTAATACCAGGGGCAAATCACGGCTATCACCAGGGAATTACATTTCTTATTTCGTAAGACAGTTTCATCTAGTTCCAGGCCTGCAAGTGTGCAGTCCACCCCCGATCTGTAGTCAAAGCCTCCTTTACGATAAAAGAAAACACTCTTAGTTTGACAGTACTTACTCGCCTTGTAACATTGCCTAATCAGACAGACATCAAACTGTACATGCAGATTCCAAACATTTTCAATAGCCAGGGAGAGGCTGTTTTAGATTTAAACAAAGAGCTGAAGCACTCAGTGTTTGCAGCACAAACTCTCTCATGTTTTTGTAGTAACTTTACAAATCTTTTGCTTCCCTGATCTCTACGTGCATACAGTTTATGCTATAGATCTATTGTGTAGTTAAGAACCATAATCGATCATTAATTACATCTGCATCTTCAGACCAACTCTTTTCCATAAAAATAATGTCCTGGAGGGGCTTTAATTCAATTTCCTAATAAATGTGATTATCAACATCAGTACTATCATGAGTTTCACTAGCTTCAACAACATTACTTCTATCCATGCTTTCTAAATTACAGCAAGTAGTACTCTGGGTAGATGGTTACAACATGAATCAGACACAATTACAGTATAACTAATTTTTTCACTCTCAACAAAAATCCACCTTTGTGTACACGGTACCAATTACTTTCCTATTGCTGCTGTAATAAATGGCTACAAACTGAATGGCTTAAAACAATGCCAATTTCGTACGTATCTTACACTTCTAAAGGTCAGAAGTCTGACGTGATTCTCACTGGGCTAAGGTCAAGGTGTTGGCAGGCCTGCTTCCTTGTGTGGAAGCTCTAGGGGAGATTCCGTTTCCTTGCTTTCTCCAGCCTCTGGAGGCTGCCCGCATCCTGGGCTGTGGCTCCTTCCTCCATGCTCAAAGCCAGCCATGTTCGCTGAGTCCTTCTCATGCTGCCTCTCTGATTCCCTCTCTCCTCACCTCTCTTTCTAACCCCTTCCAGTGTCATCACATGGGCTCGCTTGAATAATCCACGATCCTCTCCCCATCTCAAAGTCAACGTATTAGCAAACAATTTCACCTGCAATCTTAATTCTCCTGTGCCAAGTAACCTAACATAGTCCACAGGTTCCAGGAATTAGGACATGAATATCTTTGGGGGGATTTCGGTATTATTTTCCTACCATATCCTATATATTATTTCTCAGCAGAGTATAAACTTGAGGCCAAGTCTCTGTTATTCCAGGATTCAAAATGTCTGAGTAGAGAAATAAGAAGTCTTGAGTACCCAGCCAAATTCCTCTGGTTTTATGGCTTAAATAAATATTGATTTCCGATGAGAAAAGTCCACAACAGGGTCTATGGGAGGCCCTCTAGTCGTGTTTAAAATATGTCCACTTGAAAGAGTAATAAAACAATTACCTACAAAAAAAAAAAAAGAGCAAAAAAACAATTACCTACAATTACCTACAAAAAGGGCAACAGGTCTAGACAATGTTAAGGTTGCATTTTACAAACTTTAAAGCAACAGATCATTTTCATGTCATAAAAATGGTTCCAAAACATAGGGAAGAAAAAAGAGAGATGGAGAGAAGCCACCTAGTTGTTTCATCAGACTAGCAAACCCTGTAACGAATAACTATTATTCAGCGCCCTGCATACACCCACCAGCCCATTCAAGGCCCCTCAGTGTATCATTTGTTCTCACTTCCACTTTTTTCCCTTTGCCCTTCAACCCTGCTGCCTGCACCCTGTCCCCTCCCCAGCCCTTGTCATGGGCCAGCACTCCGGTGTATTTGCAACCTTGTAAAACGGGTTCTGTATGCTTGGGTTTTTAAATTTCATAAATGACATTCTGTAAAAAAAAAATGTATCATAGGGCAAGAAAACTATTGGCTAATCTTATACATGAATGTAGATGCAAAATTCTTTTACAACTACTTTTCCAGTATTCATCTCAATATATTACATGTACTATTATGTTCGGATGTCCAAGATATTGTTCAGCTAAAAAGTTGCAAAAAATCGTGCACAATAGTATCCATAAATAAATTAAAAAATAAATAAAATGTCCAATTAACATGAGTTGCAGCACGAGGAAAAGAAAGGTTAGTGCTCAGTCATGGTGCTGACGCTGGGAAAGACATCCCAACAGGGTGCATGCCCCAGTTACAGATTTTCATAGACTGGAGGGCCTGTAAGTCCCCCACAAGTATTAACTTGGGCCTCTGCTGTGAGCACCCCTGGCCACTGTGCCTGGGATACCTCTGACTGCATTCACGTAAAGACATCAAACAACTTGGCTTGTGTGGACCTGCTTGCTCGTTCCTGTTGCTGGGTTTGGGCGTGTCGTCCTAATATCTGCCCTAATTGCAGGGCCCATTTTATCGATGCTGAGTTATTGTTCCAGCTATGTCTGCCCTTCTCCTTGGACTAGGATGCCTTCCAGGTGTCCTGCTTATGTTATAAGGTCTTCTCCTGCAATATGTCTTTCCTGATGAAATTTCAACAGATTCAGCTCAGCCCATTTCCCCTAGCCCAGCTCCTGATTCTCTTAAGGTCTCTTATTTTGAGTGGGCCAAATGCTGTCTGATCCTCCACACATGTTGTTGCTGGTGTGTACCACTGCTTTAGTCCACTCAGGAAATAAAGCGGAGACCCCAAAATGCTGAGTTCCTTGTATGAGTAGCAATGACCCCTAAGTGAATTTTGGTTTGTGTTACTGGAGTGCTTCTCATAGCCATCCGTGTTGAAATTTAGTCTTTCCATCCTAAGGAATGTAGGCCATCAAGTTGTAACTAATTATTTTCCTTTGTCAGCAATCCGAGTACGCTAATTGTAGCTCTAGCTCTGCATGGATTTCTTACCCACAAATGGCTATTTTTACACACAATGTTCTAGCAGATAAGACAGGCAGTGGACAACCATCTACCATTATATTCCAATATCTTTCTTAAACCTTCATTATCACAATTAATTGTCCTCACCACAATTAATTAACATCTCCCCTGTATTTCTCTAGATGAATTCTGTCTCCCCAGACAGCTCATTGCGAGGCTCAGGCAGGAATGTGTGGTGTGCCCTGGCATCTAAGGGACCTGAAAGAGTGTCCTGTCCACTCCTAGGCTATTTTACCCTCATGTTTGTAAAAGACCTTGGGTCTCCACAGCGAGATGGGGTTCAAATGCTCACAGGATCCAAAATGGCAATGCACAAGTCTGCAGGTTACTGTCAGAGCACGACACAAAATAGACTAGCACTGAAGTAAGAACACACAGCACAGCCCAAGGCTGCCTCACAGCAAAGGGTCTGGAGACACTCCTGAGCTCCAGGTTTCCTCCCGCTGTAAGGGCTGTACCAGGGCACGTTTTGTCTCTTAAATCAGGAACCACCAACTTCTGTACAGAATCCCTTGGAAAGAGGGGTTCCAGGCAGGGCTTCAGCCAGTGTTTCTTCTACCTCACTGGCTACATCAGTGTTTTCTTGTTGACAGAACCTGCAGTGAAGGGAGAGCCCTCTGCGAGTTTGCACTGAGGTGCAAATCATCTGTTTCATTGTTGCCAGTACACAACGTCTTGAAAGTCCTCAGACTCAAGGTTATAAAGCAACACTATTAAGTCATTATGTTTCACGCCCGTGCCACATAGCCACGTGCCACATGGCCACATTTATTATTTTATGTGGTCCAGGCTATTTTATGTAGTTCAGGACTATACAGTTAACTCTCACAGCACACCTGGCTATATAAACTGCTTTTAAAAATACCTCCATTTTACAGATTCATTTCCAGTGAAAATTTACAGATGTTTAGTAATTTATCAAAAGTTTATTTGTGTTTTTTTTTAAAATCATTTTTGTACTAATACTAATGCTAATGATAACATGATTCAGAAGAAAAGTTTCCTAACTTTTCAAACCTTATGGTCACAGGAGATAAAACATTAAAATTTTAAATCTCTGTATATTTTCATTGGAGAGGAATATGATCTAGTGAACAAGAAAAATACTTCGAGCATAAAAAGGCACTACATTAGAATAAAATTCTATGAGGGGAAAGCCTGGAATTACAAGTTAAAGCACCAAAAGGCAAAATGTAAATTTTCTAAATGCTAAAGAAAATCTTACATTTAGGAGTGATGTTTTTATTCTAAAATGTCAGTATTGATTATCTACTGGGATTACGTCCTTTGCAACTCTTTCAAAAATTATAGTTTGCAACATTTCTTTGGACAAAAATATTAGATTTCAATGTAAAGAGTGTGAGGAGTTTCATATTTTTTTCCAAATCCTTTTTGAAAGTGTGCAAAAAATCGGAAGCCATTGACCTAAAGAAATGTAAGTATATTAGGAGGACTGTCAAATTTTTTCACAGTAGCATTTTTGAAATAGCAAAAAAAAAAATTTTTTTTTAAGTATAAACAAACCAAATGTCTATTAATAGGATTAACTTTTGACACGAGCAAAATATGCCAAAGAGCAGGCGTACACAGGAGCTCCAATGGAACTGGTCCAGAGCCGCTGTTGGCAAACTACAGCCCACGGACCAAATTTAGCCTGTTACCTGTTCCGTAAATAACACATTATTGGAACACACGAATTCATTTACATACTGCTTGCAGCTGCCTTCATGCTACACAGCAGAGTGAATATTTGGATACCACATGGTCTGCAACCCTTCATTCTCTTCTTCTCACAAGAAAGAGAGCCCAGTTAATTTGCTCATTTGACAAGTTTTGACTTTTTACAGAAAAGATTTCCTGTGCCCATGTTTAGTTCAGTGGCTGTATGCTGGGGCCACATGTGTCCTTTATAATACTCTCTATAGTTTATCCATACATTACGTTTATTCTTTTGTAGGTATGAAATATGGTATACATTTTTAATGAATATAAAATAATCAAAGAATACTTTCTATTTCCATATAGTGCAAAATTCTTAGGGAGGTAATCAGCTCCCTGGGACTATTGTTTCTTATTGTGTGCTCTGCAGTTTACTCATATCAAGGATGATCTACTAATAAAAGCAAGTGGGAGGGGGAGGATGGTATTTCAAGGTAAAAAAAGTCTAGAAAAACCACATCTTATCTCTCCATTTCAAGGTTCACAATGCACATGATTAATGTATTAAAGGCTCTGATAAGTCCTGCAGGAAAAGTGACCTGTTTACATTTTGTTTAACCCAGAATTTTTCCAAACTTGTTTGAATACATCCCTTTTTTCCCCACATAACATCTATTCCTTGGACCACACTTTTGGCAGCCGTCTAAGAAACCAATGGCAGTGGGTAGGAGGAGGAGAGAGCCCACAGGAAGCAAAAGGCCATGGTAATGGGCTTGGGTGATTCTATAAGGCTCTGAACTAAAGCTTTAGTTCAGTCCATACAGAACAGTATGGACTGAAACAGGAAGCATTTTAAAGAAAGACTCAGTAAGGCTGGAACTATGTTTGAGTATGAGGAAGGAGGTAGGGAGCTAGAGCGTGACCGTTCCACACACTTTCACATCAGAGTGACCGGGGACAGCAGAAGGGGAGAAGACTGTGGTGCTGGAGGCTGGGCCAGTCCACCAGTGGAGCTGACTAAGTGCCTGCTGCACATGTTCCTGCCCTTCAGGGAAAAGCAGAGAGGGAGCTGGACCAGAATTGTAGCAGATCCACGTGAGTTTATCGCAAAATAGAACCACCTTCCTCCTCTTCTCACAGGAGAGAGGACAAAGCTAACCGGCTCTTCAGATGAGTTCCTCATGAACCCTATCCTCAAGCATGCTCTGCTTTGGTTCATCACGGCATTTCAGTTGCTGTCATGACAGAATGGGGCAGCCGAGGAGTTTCCTTCCAGTGGGCTCATGTGTCGTGGCAGGGGACAAGGCTCGTGTTTGTGCTGTTTCTGAGCAGAATGTTGCAGAGAGGGGTGATTCCTGACTCTTGTGCTCTAAATTGGCCTTGGTATGTCCAGTGAGCCTGAAACTGCACAAAATCGAGGAATGAGGTAAGGGCAAAACTGTGAGGGGGGAAAAAAAGAACCAAAAAAAGTGCACGTGGCCCTCTCTGGCCCTGGCGGGTGAGACACCTGCGGGGAAGCCCTGTCAAGCCTGTCCTCGGGCCCAGGTCCCCCTCCTGCCCTTGGGACAAGAACTATGGCGGCCCTACAGCTGACCCCTGTCCCGTGGAGCCGTCTAATCTTTCCTGCATATAACCTTTTCACTTATTTTCTTCTGACTTGAAGATTGTCCCTGAACCATTTGTAAAGAATATCTGCTTTGGAGATTCTTAACAAAATGACAGCTTAGTTAAAGCCATGTTTTCACTTAGACTGCACTAAATCATGTGGCCTAACCTTCAAGGCCTCACCAGCCCGGAGTGTGGACCTGCTCCTACTCTCCCCGAGGTGGGCGGCCCTGGCCTCCTGCCCTGGCCTCCCTGGCCTGTCCAGGCTGGTCTGTTCTGTGAGAATTCTGTCCTGATGCCACCGCTCTACTCTTCATGGCCTCCAGCCCTTGAGGTGCCAAAGCCTGTGGTCTGTGCTGGGGCATGGGCCCCCAGCTCTCCGGCCACCTCCCCTACCCGTGCTGGGAACCAGAACTTCCTAGAGGGCCATGTGGGTCTTCAGCCCAGCATGGAGCACAGTGGCTGGCATGTGGCAGCACTTAGTGGTTTAACAAATGTTTGTCAAGCAAAAGTGAATTGATGAGAGTGGCAGACATGGTAGTGCTTCATCCCTTGTAGGCCTGTCTCATCCTTCACTGGGTGAGCAGAAAAGGACAGGAAGAGGGAGGCGGGAAGGAAAAGGGCCAGGGTACAATAGCCAATACATGGAAGCAACCTAAATGTCCATCACAGATGTGTGGATAAAGAAGATGTGGTGTATATATATACAGGGGAATACTACTCAGCCATAAAAAGAATGAATAATGACATTTGCAGCAATATGGATGACCTAGAGATTATCATACTAAGTGAAGTCAGACAAAAACAAATACCAAGTGATATCACTTACATGTGGAATCTAAAAAAAAAATAAGTGACACAAATGAACTTATTTACAAAACAGCAACAGACTCACAGACATAGAAAACAAACTTTTGGTTACCAGGGAGGAAAGGTGTGGGAGGGATAAACCAGGAGTTTGGGATTTACAGACACTAACTGCTATATATAAAATAAACAACAAGGTTCTACTGTACAGCACACGGAACTAGAGTCAATATTTTGTAGTAACCTATAGTGAAAAAGAATATGAAAAAGAATATATATGTATACTGAATCACTATGCTGTATACCAAAGTCTAACACAACATTGCAAATTGACTATACTTCAATAAAAAAAAAAGAGAGAAGGGCCGGGGTGGTGGGGATGTAAGAATGAAGGTGCATGTTTGCTGTGTGGCCTTGTAGATTGTTCATAAGTTTGATTAAGCAACTTATTCTTTGAAGTCAAAACAGCAGAATCAGATTCAATGGGAGTTTTTGATGAAATCAGATCATCTGAAGGCTGGCAGAAAGAGATGCAGACAGGAGCAGGAAGGAATTCTTATACCACAAGACCAGCGACTGTTATAGAAAGCTCTAACACCCAGACATCTGTCAATCTACCTTATTACAAGGCAATAATGATTTGTAAAGGGGGAAAGGGGATTGGCATCTTCAAAAGGGTGGTCTTTGTGCTAAGTGCTCTATTTATTTTAATTTGGTTAAAATGAGACTTTCCTTAATTGAATGCAAACACTCAGCAAAAGAAATGTTTGATCATTACTAAGTGTTGCGGGGGTGGGGGGGCGGGCAGGGGGGGCAGTCTGAGCAACATTCGATTTCTCTGCCTGCTCCATTTCCCCCACCCGGGTCTTCTCCAGCAGTCCTACTATAGCTACCGACTTACCCTCTGACTCTGATCATCCTCCCTCACCTCCTGCGTTAACACTATCAGGGTGGCAGTGTTTTTATGGAATATATCAAAAGCCACGGGCCACCAGCACCTGAGCATGGCGTTATCTTGCTGCTCCCAGACTGGAGTTGTTCCCATTTCTTCAGGCTGCTGTAAGCCTGAGAGAGAATTTTGCTTTTTCCCTAGTTAATACTGCAGGGTCCTCTGAGAGCTCTGGGGGCCTCGTCCCAGTGCCCTGTCAGCCTTCCTGGCCCCCCTACTAGTAACCACTGGATCATACTGTTTTTTCTCCTTTAAGCGGCAGAGGCTAAAGTCTTGATCTTTGTTATCCTGGAATGATGGGTAACATTCTTTTCTTTACACCTGGGACAGGAAAAATCTAAGAAAGAGATTTCTTTTGATCATAAGGCACACTTTTTAAAAAGAGGTGTTAGATTCTTTATTTTAATATCACTAAGATTTTTACAGCAATATGCACTAGGTTATTGGTTTGTAATTTTTGACTCCTTCTAGTCTTATTGAGGTATAACTGACATCCAACACGAAGTTTAAGGTGTACAACATAATGATTGGACATACGAATGTGTCGTGAAATGAGTAGTATGATAAGTTTAGTTAACATCCATCACCTCTCTGGTTACCCACCAAAAAATTTCTCCTTGTGATGAGAACGTTTAGGATCTACTCTCTTAGCAGCTTTCAAATATACCAAAAACAATGTTAGCTACAGTTACAATATTGTACCTTACATCCCCAGGATTTATTTATCTTGCAACCACCTTTACCAGTTTCCCCACCCACCGCCTTCTGCCTCTAGCAACCACAAATCCAATCTCCTTTTCTATGAGTTTGGGGTTTTTTTAGATTCCACATGTAAGTGAGATCATACCGTACTTGTCTTTCTCTGACTTAGCTCACTTAGCAGAATGCCGCAGGGTCCATCCATGCTGTCACAGAACTTACAGTTTTCTTTTAGTGAACTATCTTTGTGGAGTTTTGGTAATAGAGACTGAAGCTTTTATTCCTTCTCTGGCTCTGGTAAAGTTAAAACATAGAGGAATTGTTCGTTTGTTAAAGGTGTGAAGACAGTTGACCTATAAACCCACTTTGACCTGTCATTTTTTAGGGAGTGGGAAGGAGGGAGATACTGTTCTTTGTTATTATCTTTTCCATTGTATTTATAGGTTTAGGTTTTCTGCCTTTTTTTTTTAGTACATTTTAGCAGCTTCTTCATACAAATATGGCACATTTTATTTGATTTTAAATTGAAGTATAGTCAGTTTACAATGGTGTGTCAATTTCTGGTGTACAGCATAATGTTATAGTCATACATATACATACATGTATTCTTTTTCATATTCTTTTTCATTTTAGGTTACTACAAAATATTGATTATAGTTCCCTGTGCTATACAGTAGAAACTTGTTGTTTATCTATTTTATATATAGTAGTTAGTATCTGCAAATCTCAAACTCCCAATTTATGTCTCCACACCCCTTTTCTCCCCGGGTAACCATAAGTTTGTTTTCTATGAATGTGAGTGAGTCAGTTTCTGTTTTGTAAATAAGTTCATTTGTGTCTTTTTTTAGATTCTACATATAAGTGATATCATATGATATTTCTCTCCCTCTTTCTGGCTTACTTATTTCACATTTCAAAATTTATTTGTATGGAATTATGTAAAATTCAAAAACATTCCTCTGTATCTGTGGCTATTTTGGCATTTTTATTCCAGGGGACAAGTATTTATGACTTCCTTGTCATTTTCTTCATTAATCTAGTGGGAGGTATTGCCTTTTTGTTATTGTAACTCATCCTTATTTGTTTCTTTCTTAAAAACATGTTACATAAATTTAGCTTTTTTATCCAATTGGATAGGCTTTGATCATGTCCTGAATTTATCATACTCATTTAATAAATATTTATTATGCATAATCCTCAAGGGATACCAGAGGATTGTTGTAAAGATTACTTGTTTCACCAGCATGAGCACAGTTCCAGAAAAATCAAAGGTGCTTGTAAAGGGTCATTCTGTGTAATAATAAATTGTGAATAAGACAGCATTCCTGTCCATATAAGGATAACAGTTTTCTGTGACTTTTAATAGGTAAATCTAAGATACTCGAATTATTGTTAACAAGGATATGTCTTTTCAAGTTTCTATTATCTAATCTTATTTTATTTTTGTCTTGCCTTCCTGACTTCTTCCGGATTGAAAAAGTTTCCTTTAATCCTGTTGGTTTCTCTTTCTCTTGGTCTGGATGTTCTACAGTCCATTCATTCATTCAATTATTATTTATTCTTTCTTGGATACTCCTTCCTTCACCTTTTATCCCAAATTTATCCTCTGGGAACTTTCCACTGTCAACCACCTTGGGTGATGGCGGCTACATACCGGAAAGAAATGGGAGCACTAGCTCCAGGGGGTGGATAGGTCCCTCTGATCATGGAAATGTCGATAAATAACAGCAGCAGGGAGACAGAGCTGCGGGCTATTAAAAAAATTGCACAGTTTCAAACTTTTAAGAACTATGACTGGCTGTGTAGCTCACTCCCTTGAAGATCAGGACGTTCACCAGCCACAATCACTCATTCATTCATTCACACTTGAAGTGTGTATTGAACACCTCCTGTGTACCAGGTACCCTCCGGGCAATGACAGTGGTGAACAAGACAGACAAAATTTCTTCCACATGGAGTTTACATGCTTGTGGCGGGCAAAGAAATCAACAAGTAAATGCACACTAATTCGGGCTGTAGTAACCTAATACAAGAAACAAACTGAATGGCAAAGCAGAGGGTAGCTGGGGAAGCAGGTAGTTCCTGCCACTTTATGCAGGCTGGTCAGGGAGAGACGCAATCAGTTCAGAGGAGACATTTTTGCTGAGACGCGAAGAGAGATGTCAGCTTGGCTAAGAGCCAGAGAAGAGGATTTCAGGCAGAGGGGAAAGCAAGTGCCTATGCCCTGCATTGACCAAAAAACACACAACATAAAAGTTGTGAGTTAAGCTTTATCCGAGAACTTTATTGAGGACTAAAGCCTGGAAGACACCCTCTCAGATAGCTCTGAGGAGCCGCTCTGAAGAGGCCAGAGAGGAGCCAGGATGTCTGTGAACTTTGCTTGGAAAAACAAGTAGACAGGCATCAAGATTACTGCTAATCACAAAGAACAGACATCTCAAGTTAATGATTTCAGTGCTTTTCTATGTATGGGGAAATGCAAGAATCTGGGGTCATTTGAAATTTTTCCTTAGATATGCATCTTAACTATCTAGGGGCCCCTTATATCCAAAGCACAGAATGTTTCCTAGTTTTCTCCATCCTGAAATCCCCTGAGGGCAGCGGCAGAGGGTAAAGGTTTGATCTTTGTCATCCTGGAATGACGGGTAACATTCTTTTCTTTACACCTGGGACAGGAAAAATGGGGGATCTTTGAGGAACAGCAAGGAGGCCTGCAAGTGTGACACATGATAAGCAAAGGGAGTTACAAGGTGAGCTAGGAGACGCATTAAAGGGACAAAGTGCAGAGGCTTTGATGCCTCTAATAGATGTTGGTATTTCGCTGTGAGTGTAGTGGGAACTCCTTGATGGATTTTTTTAAGCAGGGGGTAACATGATCCATTTTCACTGTTAAAGAGGTATAGTGAAGAGAACAGTTTGTACAATAAATGCTGGAGAGGGTGTGGAGAAAAGGGAACCCTCATACACTGTTGGTGGGAATGTAATTTGCTGCAGCCATAATGGAAAACAGTATGGAGATTCCTCAAAAGACTGAAAATCGACTTACCATATGATGCAGCAATCCCATTCCTGGGCATTTATCCAGAAGGAACCTTGGTTCAGGAGGGTACATGCACCCCAATGTTCATAGCAGCACTATCTGCAGTGGCCAGGGCATGCAGACAACTGGATGTCCACTGGGAGATGACTGGATAAAGAAGCTGTGGTATATTTATACAATGGAATACTACTCAGCCATAAAAATAATAAAATAATGCCATTTGCAACAACATGGATGGACCTGGAGAATGTCATTCTAAGTTAAGTAAGCCAGAAAGAGAAAGAAAAATACCATATGATATCACTTATATGTAGAATCTAAAAAAAAAAAGGAAAAACAAACTTATTTACAAAACAGAAACAGACTCACAGACATAGAAAACAAACTTATGGTTACTAAGGGAGTGGGAAGAGATAAATTGGGAGTTCGAGATTTACAGATATTAACTAATATATATAAAATAGATAAACAACAAGTTTATACTGTATAGCACAGGGAACTATATTCAATATCTTGTAGTAACTTAACGGTGAAAAATATGAAAATGAATATATGTATGTTCATGAATGACTGATGCATTATGCTGTACAGCAGAAATAGATACATTGTAAACTGACTACACTTCAATAAAATTAATAAAATATAATTAAGAAAAGAGAGAATGGTTTGTAGCCATGGTTCTTCATGCATCAGAACCACCTGGAGCGCCTGTTAAAACACATACTGCTGGGCTCCACATCCAGTGTTCCTGAATCAGCAGGTCTGGAGTGAGGCCTGAGAATTTGCATTTCTAACTAGTCCTAGCCATAGACTGAATCATGTCCCTCCCAAATTCATACATTGAAGCCCTAACCCCACAATGTGATGGTATTAAGACATGGGGGGTTGGGAGGTAATTAAGTTTCCATGAGGTCATGAAGGTGGGGTCCCCATGAGACGATTAGTGCCCTGATAAGAAGAGACATCAGAGACTTGCTCTCTTTCACTTTCTTTGCCATATAAGGACACAGTGAGGAGGCAGCTGCCTATAAGCCAGGAAGCGAGCCCTTATCAGGACCCAATCATGCTGGCACCTTGATCTTGGGCTGCCATCCACCTGAATTGTGAGAAATAAATTTCTGTTGTTTAAGCCACCTGGTCTGTGGCACTTTGCTATGGCAGCCTGAGCTGACTAAGATGTCAGGGGAGGCTGACACTGGGCTGGGTCCAGTCTGCTGAGAATCGCTGCTCTGAGAGCACCAAGACTAGGTCCCTAGAGACAAAGTAGGAGCTACTTCAGGGATCTGGGTGGACATGGATGGACGTGGTGGTGCAGTGTCAATGGAAAGGAGGTTGAGAGGGAGTCAGTCAGCTGAGCTATAAAAAGCATTTACAGTCATGTAAAGAAGAAAAACTGGTATCATTCCTAACTAAATTTTACTCTAAAGTTTGCAAAGAAATTCCCTCAACTTTCTTTCAACATGATTTTATTTTTCTTTTAAATATTATAAAGTCACAAATAAAAAGGTTCAAATTAAAGTGGTAAAACTGAGACCTGAATGTTTTTTCTGACTTAGGTTATGTACAGACATCTGTTTAAAAATTACAATTCTCATGTCAGCATCATGGTAGCACAGGATGTCCCTCCGTTTTGTCCCTTTTTAAACAACTAATTAGGCATCCATCCATGAATGAAAATGCCTTGTAGGAGTTGTGGGGTCCAGCACTATATGCCAAGGGACCCAAGAGGAGTCGTGCCCACCTGTACATCTGGTAATAGGCAGACAGACCTCAGTCAGTGCTATGGGACCACCAGAGCCAGCAAACCTGCCCCAAACCCTCTTGGCTGCAGCCAAGGCAAGTCTGGGGAGTGCTGACTTAGGCAAATATCCAATGATGAAAGAGAATTTGTAAAGTCCAGCTTTCCTAAGGGGAGATTCCAGCGTGCCATTAAAATAAATATTTGTGCACACAGTGGAGAGGGTCAGGGGAACTTTGCAAGCACTGCTTCTCCCAAACAATGACAGTGAGGGGCTGAGCTATTCCGCAGTGACCTCTCCCACAGGGAAAAAGGAGAGTAGTGGGTGAATGCCCATCTACCCCGAGCTGTGCAGAGCACTGCCAGAGAAATCCATTTCTTCCAGCAGCGCCTGGGGCACCAAGGCAGGACCCTCATGATGGGTGGGAAGGAGAAGATCATGAAGGAAGCACAGAAAAATGTCAAAGGCCCTTAAAGGGACACAGATCCTGCAGACTGAGCTCAGGACTCCAGCAGGAAGCCTGCCCACAAGCCACTGGGAGAACCTCACCTGGGTGTCTCCCCACCACGCTGCAGGCACCCCCAATGCCCCAGGACTAAACACACACCTCCCCCGACTCCATAGCCGGCTCTGAGTGCAGTGGCAGGAGCTCAGAGTCTGGTTAAAGGAGCATTCTCAGAAAAACAGACCAGGATCTGTGGGCGGAGGAGAAACACAAACTTGTACTCTAGCGCCCCCTTCTGGAAAACAAGAGAGGTTTCTAGCAGCCATCCGGGTGAGTTGTTAAGAACCATGGAAGACTTCAAAGCTTAAGACCCTGCCACAAAAGAAAGCAAGACACGTGGAGCAGGTAGAGCCACACAAAGGCAGGAAGAAAAGCCCACCTGAAGGCAGCTAGGACAGTTTTGAGGAGGAGTCTGCTACTTCAAATGTGAAAGCAGCAATCGGAACTGTAAGGAACATGAACCAAAGAAACACCGTCACCAGAAGAGAGCAATAATTCTCCAATAACCGAGCTCAAAAGCACAGAATCTTTTGATCTAGCTGATAAAGAATTAAAAACAGCTGTTTTGAGGAAAGTCCGTGAGCTACAAGAAAACACAGAGAGGCAATTCAATGATGTCAGGAAAAAAATACATGAAAAAAGTGAGAAATTTCACTGAGAGATATACATCATAAAAAAGAGCCAGATAGAAATCTGGAGCTGAAGAATTCAATGAATGAAATGAAAAATTCAATAGAGAGAATTTGCACCAGAGAAGATCAGCCAGAAGACAGAATAAGTTACACAGGAACCTTGAAATAACCCAGTCAGAGGGGTACAAAGAAAGTGAATAAAAAAGAATGAAGAAATCCTACCTGATCCATGAAACTCAATGAAATGTACAACTATTAAAATAATCAGGTTTCCAGAGGGAGAAGAGAGGGAGAAGGAGGCAGAAAGTTTATTTAAAGAAATAATAGCTGAGGACTTCCCAACCCTGAGGAAAGACTTGGACATACAAGGTCATGAAGCTAATAAATCACCCCTTTATTTCAAAGCAAAATGACCTTCTCCAAGACACATTGTAATGAACCTGTCAAAAATCAAAGATAAAAAGACAATGGCTATCATCAAGAAGACAGGAGACAAGGCGAGGATGTGGAGGAAAGGGACCCCTTGAACACTGTTGGTGGTAATATAGGTAGGTTCAAGCCAAATGGAAAGTGGTATGGAGGTTCCTCCAAAATTACAAATAGATCATATGATCCAGCAATCTCACTTCTGGATATATATCCAAAGATAATGGAAACAGGATCTCAAAAATATATCTGTACCCCCATATTTATTGCAGAATTATTTACAATAGCCAACATACAAAAACAACTTAAGTGTATGTCAACAGATGAGTGGGTAAAGATGTGGTATATACATACAATGGAATATTATTCAGCTTTAAAGAAGGAAATCCTGCCACTTGTGACAACATGAGTGGATCCTGTGGGCATTATTCTAAGTGAAATAAGACAAAGACAAATTCTGCATGGCATCACTTGTATATGGAATCTACACAAAAAGCCAGACTCATAGAAACCAAATAGAATGATGGTTGCCAGGGGCTGGGGGTGGGGGAAATAGGGAGAAGCTATTAAAAGTATTACCCCAACAGGGGAAGGGAAAAGACCCAGTTCTTGTCATACCCAAAAGACATGACGAGAAAGATAAGAATTCAGATGGGAGATGGAGCATTGTGTAGTGAAAGATTTTAAAGGATTTATTTAGGAAAAGTGCACCTCCAAGAACAGGAGGTGGGCTTATCCAAGGGAGGAAAAACGGAGATCTTTATTTGCCCATTCTCCTATACCTTCACTTAGAGGTGGTCTTTTGTTTGATTGACGGCTCTTGCCTCTGGAATGCTTAGTCATGTTTGTCCTCTTTGCTCATGTTCTTACCTGTAATGCACCCAGAAAAACCCATGGTGGCAAGGGGTGGGGTGCTAAACTGCAATGCTAATTATATTACAATGAGCATTGGGTCATGTCTGGTTATGTCCTTCTTGCTCCTGCGCAGTTGTGGCTGTCGGGTTCTAACCAGTTTCTTGCTGAGCCCAGAGGACACCATGTAGAGCAGAGACAAGCTTACAGACAGATTCCAGCCCCAGTTGCCAACACACAAGATCATGAGCAAATAAATGGTTGTTATTATAATGAGCTCATTTGTTATGCAGAAACAGCTAACTGATACACCTGCCTAATCCCAGTTATCCAATAAAGATCTTCTCCCTTTTCACTAGTTCATAGTTTAAGTGGTTCTAGAAGAAATACGATGAGGGATAATCCACCTTTCTGTATTCTGTGAGTCACAGAGAACTTACTAATTCAGTAATACTGTACTGCCTTGTCATCAGTATGTGCTGGGACAATAAGATGCCTCGTGTAGATTCACGAGACTTTCTACTACAACCTAGTGGCCACACAGTTATGAGACATACATATGTTACCTCACATTGAAGTAGATAATTAACAAACAGTAATGAAGTGTGTTAAGATTTTCCATTCATAGGTGCAAAATATCAAGCCCATTGACCCCAACGAACTATGTTGTAATCCACAGTCTAGAGGTTAATGTTCACTTCAAGAGACAATCAAAGCCAACTCACAAACAAGTGAGAACACGGACAGAAATAGCCACTACCTGCAGGCTGAAATCTATGCCATAAGTCTCTCTCACGACCTCTGTGTTGCTGACTACTCAACTAGTTCCAGCTGACTTGAATCAGGTCAGTAGACGTCTGTCTCCCAACTAATCCTGGAATTGCAACCGCCGACACTGAGGTACTGCTGCTCCCCTCTCCTGGACCCCATTTTGTTACTGAACGCAAGTTCACGTGCCCAGTGCACCGTGGGGCCAAACAAAATGAAAGGTCAGAGTTCGGAGCAGAGTGAGGTGTATCGCAGTGCCAAGCAAGGAGCACGGGTGGCTTGGCCCCCCAAACCCCCGAACTCCTTGAAGGGTTTCAGCAAAGCATTTTGAAAGGCTAGGTAAGGGAGGGGGCTTCAGGGTATGTGATCAGCATGTGCACAGTTCTCTGACTGGCTGATGCTAAGGTAACCGGGCAGCTTAATGCGATCAGTCCTTAGGTGCCAGAAGGTCTGGGATTGCCATGCTCCTGCTCGTGCTCATCAAGTAGTTAGTTTCTTTCATTTGGAGGTGGTTTTTTAGCATCTGAAAAACTCAGGAAGTGTGGTGAGATACTATAATCAGAGAGGAGCTACAGTGAAGGACGTGAGGAGGGGTCTGTCCTGGGAAGGCTTGTAGGGTCCTGCTCGGTTACAGTTTCACAACAGAAACAATCACAGGCAAGAAGGTTCCATTTCTCTTTCTCTTTCTCTTTCCCTTTAGTTCCTCCCTTCCTCCCTCCCTTCCTCCTTCCCTCCCTCCCTTCCTTCCTCCCTTCCTTTCCTTTCTCCTCTAGCTGAGATCCTTTTACACAAGAGAAGTCCAGCTTTCTGACTTTCAGATGTGTTGAGTTTGTTGCCTCACTGTGAACAAACAGAAACTTCTATTACACTTGTGATCCAGGCCTCTGTAACTTAATTCAGGTCTATTAGCAGAAAATTGACCCAACAGAAATGGACCCTTTAAGGCTTGTTTCTCCCCTGTTTTCATCAGAGAAAAGAGCACCCACTGGACAGCAATAAAGATGCCATGTAACTAGAAGTCTCGTGGACTTGTCAGCAGGATGCAGGGGAAAAGAAACACTGGGGCTGGGGGGAAGGCCTTCTCATTGTGGGAGCAAGAACATACTTTTCAGAGAAAATCGCAGTGGATTTTTAGATATCTTAGACAGGTGGGCTGGGAGTGTAAAAAGTAAACACAAGATTTCAGAAAGAAAAATGTTTTAAAAACAAAATCAAGGATACTCGGTTGCCATATGATCCAGCAATAGTGCTCCTTGGTAGTTACCCCAAAGCCTTTTCAGATTGGCTTCTTCCACTTAACAATAAGCATTTAAGTTTCTTCCATGTCTTTCATAGTTTGATAGCTCATTTCTTTTTTCACTGATCAGTATTTATTGTATGGATGTATCACAGTTTGCATATCCATTCACCTACTGAAGGGCATCTTGGTTGCTTCCAAGTTTTGGCAGTTATGAATAAAGCTGCTATAAATGTTCACGTTCAGGTTTTTGTGTGTGTTCTTAGTCCATCAACAATAAGAATTCTGCCGCCTTGACTTAGATCCATCTCATGCCTCTCATTTTATATGAGTAAATGAAACTTAATTTATCAGCCCCAAAGAGCGCTTTCATTGAGTTACAAAATTCTATAAACGTCTTTAAGCGATCTCCATTTTTATAACATTCTTTCAAAATTAACGATGCCTGAGGGGAGTGGGTCTTACTCATAAAGCCTCATGGAAGGCAAAAAATCATCAGCCCCTTTAGTAGTTGTGTTTTCATCAGTTTCAAAAGATCCTGGATGGAGAAATATTACTGGATGTGAAGTGACTTCTTTGCGATGTGACACAATGCAGTGGTTCTCCAACTGAGGTGTGTGTAAGAATTACCTAGGGGGTTTTAAAAGGGTAAATTCCCAAGGACCACCTTCCCCTTCCCCTTCCTCATTCTGGTTCTGTGGATACAGGAATGTGCATTTTTAACAAGAACCTGAGTTGGTTTAGGGGTCAGTGATTGGAAGATCGTATTATGAGAAGCATCTTCATGCATCAGCATTTAGAAGTTCCCCAGGTGGTGCTAATGTACAGCTAAGGCTGAGAACCACTGCTCTAGAGGAAGCCTAATCTGGGTCTCTAGCAAAGCTCTTTCACTTATCAATTGCGTGACCTTTAAGGTGACCAATTGTCTCCTCAGATAAATTGACTGACATGGACAATTTACCTAACTTCTCTGAGCCTCCTCCTCTATCATAGGAGGAGGCTCAGAGAATGATATCTATTCAGTAAAGCTGCTTTGGATGTTAAATGGGAAAATCACACAAAAGCACTAGGCATTATGAGGACATCATCCTTCCTTCCCTCTCTTCTCCAGTGTGTTTCCTCTTCTACCTGATCTCTCCCTCGCTGGACACTTTCTTGGGGGACCCTCTACTCTTTGGACTGTCTTTCTCCTTGGGAAGAAAGGGTGTCTTTGCCTGAATAAAAATGGAGATTGCAGGCAGAACGTGGTGAATGCACAGCGTGGAGCACCGTATGGAACACGTGGACTAAATGTGCATAACACAACAGTTTATATAAATTCAAAATACATTCGTACTTAATACTGCTAAACATTATGAAAGCATCCACCAAGCATGTTAGCATGATGGTCTGAGCATGAGGAATAGAAATAAAACAGGATAAATACATAAATCCACACAACAAACAGAGAGGGCTTTGTATCAAACAATGATGTGCATAGGTCAGGGATGGAGTCGGTTCATGCACCTGATGCAGAATAAATACATGAATGAGTAAATATACAAACTCACATTTAGAAATGTGTATTTTTTAAGACGACAAAGACAAAAGCTCAGGAATCCAATGTAGCTGATTTCCTCCTGCACTATGGGGACCACCATTCCTGAGGACCCTCTCTTGTGAGAACACGGTTTTCTGGGCAACAGTAATGAAACTTGGGAGCCTCCTCTCAACTATGAGAAAGTAAATGTTTGTTGTTTAGACAATCAGGTTTAGGGATAATTTATCATGCAGCGATAGATAACTAATACACCAGGGAACAGCCCTCACTTGCTCTTGGACACAACCTATTGGCCATCATCTGTCATCTGCCAGGCACCACCACTCCTCCCAATGATCACGTAAAACCTGCAGGTGTTGGCACCATTTCTGGGCATATCAGCCACTTTCACTGGTTATCAGTATCCCCAAGAATCACCACTGCCACCCCCCCTACCAGATGCTGTAGTCTCTCTCCTCCTTTGGTGTTTGTTTCTAAGGGTCACATATAAGCAGAATACAGGGCTTGGGGTGGGAGGGTAGGAGAACAGCACAGGAGTTGGTCATGGAGCCTCTCGACTCTGAGTGCCTGTTAGCATCTTGGCTTTGCCACTTGCCTTGTACCTCTTTGATTCTCAGTTTGTTTCCTCCTCTGTGTAAAATGGGATTAATAAGCATATCTTCCTTATAGCACTATGACAATTGAGTTGGGGAATCCATATAGGTCACTTAGCACAGCATCTAACTGCAAACAAATAAACCGTTCTAGAGCCAGAGAGACTGTATCCAAATTTCAGCTCCACCATTTACCCTGAACAAATTACTTAACATCTCTAGGCGTCAGTTCCTCATCTATGAAATGGGAAATAACAGTACCTAACTCACGAGGCTCTTTAAAGAGTAAATGAGGAAATGTGTCAATACGTGTAGTATTATGTAGCACAGGCCTCTTATTAGTAGTAGTAGTAGCAGCAGTAATAATAATAATAGACCACAAACAGAATGTGCTGGACTCAAAATCATGCCTCTCCTCCTCTGATAATGAAGGCTTCTTTTGTTTGTTTCAAGCTGGGTAAGACTTGTGCCTGGATTATTCTTCCTGTGAGATCAATTCTAAACCAGATACTTCACAGTTCATCATGGAACTAAAACTTACTTTTTAAATAAATGAAATAGAAATTAATTTTTGATGCCATGGTGGGGGGAGGGCTGCATGCAACTGCTTCTGACTGATGATAACCCATTTCTGAAAATTTTCTGTCACACTCCCAGCTTACACTGGCTTTTCCTTTTACTTCCTCACTTTTCCTTCCATGTATTTCAGGATTAAAATCTAATACGTTCAGGATTCCTTCTCGGTAGGTAAGAGCAGGTTTGAGGGGAGACTTGAAAATTCTGTGTGTGGGAATGGTACCTGGTATGGGTCACTGTCTGCACATTGGCTTCCCCTGAGATGTGACTCATATCTCTGGTCCTTAGGTATGATCATCCCACTGTGCAGTCATTCAAGATGTCCTTGTTCCCACAGAGCCCTTAGCCATATGGCCCACCCCATAACCTCCATTCGGCTCCCGTGGACGTGATGTGCAGGTTGAACTTGTGCACATCACAACTTTCACAGTCTCAGCTCTGAGACATTCAAGGACTCACTGAGGTTACATTTCGTGGATTTAGAGTTGATCCAATGTGTAGACTTTTGTAACTGTCTGCAGGAGCATCTGGCTGCCCAGAAGGAGACAGACAAGATGGTTGATTCCATCTAGAACTGGGGATTAGCAAGGTAGTTAAGAACAAAGGATTCCAGGAGGCTTGTTGGCATTAAGTAACGAACCTTTAACTAGAAAGAGCTTCAGAGCATTTGCGCAGGGATGTTTCAGAGCAGGAGGAGACTCCCCACATGCACAGGTATGAAGCAGTACAGACAGCGAACCTGGGGGAACCTGCTATCTTCCCCACTGCTGAGGTCTAGGCACTTCCCTGGTTTACATTTACGAGACTCAAGGTCTTCTCGTCCCCTGCTGGCTGATCTCCCTGTATGCTCTATCCTTTGTTTACTTCCACTGCCCCTTCAAACTTGAGGCTCCCATTATAGATAACACGTATCCTATCTGACTTGGTGCCCAAGTTGGTGGACAGTCAGTTGAGATTCTGCTGCCACCTAGTGGTCCTTGGTCACTCAGATGTCCATGGTATCCAAGCTAGGAAAGAGGCAAGGGAAACCAAGACAGAGCTGAACACTTGGATGTGAGTATTTGAGGGGTCTTGAGTTCATGATGAGGGTAAGAAAAAAATTAGCTATATATCCCAGGGATAGGATCAAGGAGAACATTTAGGGGTTTCTACTTACTTAGCCTTTCCTACCATAAGTGAATACTACACAGAGAACCAATGTGAGGGTTCTTCCAGCTGCTAAATACTCCACAGCCCCCTGACTTGGGGGGCTGGTCTCTGTTTATCAGCTGGCCTCTAAATGCCCCCACTCTAATAAGGAGGCCGATGCTATTTTTGGGTTGTTTGGTATCCATGTCAGCTTATCCACAGCCTTCAAAATACCTGAATATTCACTTTCCACAGTGGGTAGGTAACTTGGTAAACGTCTGTAGCTCCTTTTGAGGGAGGACTGTTAATAGCTATGATGACTACTCACTATGGTGTTTCAGGGACTTTCTTCAAGGGGATGTGGCCTTTAGGTCAGTGGATTCTGAGTCTGAAAATCACCTCAACTCTTGAAACTAGACTAGAGACCGTGATTACCCTTTGTGATGCTGACCAACTCAAGATCTTTTTGGATATATAAACCAAGCAATTGCCTGCCCTTATATCTTGCTCCTAGGATACCACGGTTTATTAGTCTTTGGCCCGGATTCCTGTGGGCCAAGGCACCCTGGCTGTTGTTCTGGCCTTGTTTTCCGTTAGGATAACTGCATCAACTTGTCTTCCGATAGGCTTATTTGGCAATTCACGCAGCAAATTAATTCTACCAATCCTACCTTCGCTCTGACAATTATATGCTGTCAACTTGCTGCTACTCCAGAATCCTATCATCCCCCCTGACACCAGGGAGCCCAGTTTTCCCAGCAGTGTTTCCTACTTGGCCTACAACCATGTCCCCGCAAAGAGGACAGACAACACTGCGTGTGTGAAGTGAATGGTACACCACTGCGTCAGATCCGGGGAGGAAAGGGCCTTTTTCTGAAGCTGACTGCTTAACCTTCAAGTGGAATACTGGAGCCCAGTATCAAAACACTGTGTTTGCATTAATACACATACACTTTTTCCTGGCTTGATCCTCAGATGGAAGAGAGTTATTAGAACGCTGCTAAGGTGTTAGAAACACATCAAGAACCGTCTCCGAGAGCTGCTGTAGGCAAGTAACGTAACAACACAAGGTAATGTGGGTAGCACTTCCTGGCACAGAGTAGACACTCGATATTAAGTTCCTTTTTCTATAGAAGGGAGTGGCACAGAGTAAGTAATTTATCTCTTACAAACTCCCTCCCTGAACCTGCCTGCCCAGCACAGATAGTTAATGATATATTATACCCCCCACTATATTCCCCGTTCCTGCAGACATTCCTCACGTGGATGGTTTCAGCCTTGCCCCTGTCCATCCCCTCCCTCCGGACCCCTGAGGCTTGATGCTGCCCCCTCTGTTATGTAACACCTGGAGCAGAACTCAGTCCCCCCAGTATAGGCTGATGAGTGAAGGAGAGACAAAGGGTTTCTTCACCTAGATACCACAATTCTGTTTTTCCAAGCTAAGATTTCTTTAGGGTTTTGTTTTGCTCTGTTTTGTTAAGAAGCCACAACTTGCTGTTGACTCATGTTTAGCTTCCAGCAAACAGAAACCCCTGAGCATTTTTTTTTGCTCCCTTCCATGTGATACTGTTAAACCATGTCTCCTCCACCCAGATCTTGGACAGTTGTTTGTTTTTCTAGATCTGAGTAAAGAACTTCTCATGTTTGTTAAATTCCATCTGGTTAGATTAATTTTCTCCATTCTAGTCATCACAACATAAAAATTCTTGTTAAGTAAGTGACAAAAGAAATGCAGTGCATTGGTATACAGATATCAGACCAAGGCCCAACATGTCAAATCAAGGTAACCCCTCTAGTAGCAGAATATAGCAACAGGACACCGTAGCAAACATATATGCTATAGTTTTCTTGACAAAAATAACCCATGAGCCACGTAACTCACCAGCGTTAGAGACACTGTTCACTTGCCAGTATTTTAGACTCAAAATTTTTTTAGGAGAATATATCTCCAGAACACATGATTTCTTCTTATAGTCCAGCATTCACATATGTATCTTATATTAACAAACATATACTTTCTTCTTCCAAATCATTTTAATACTGTAATTAGCACTAAATAATAAATACATAATTTAACGCTTTTTATTACTTTTCTTTTCTACTCCCCCCCAAAAAAATCCATATAAAACCAGAGTAGCTTAAGTTCCTAAGCATTTTATACCTGGCTTTTTTAGATTGAGGTAAAATTCACATAACATAAAATTCACCATTTTAAAGTGAATAATTCAGTGTCATTTTAGTACATTCATGATGCAATCATCACCTCTATCTGGTTTCAAAACGTTTTCATGATCCCAGAAGAAAACTCCATAACCGTTAAACAGTTACTCCCCACCCACCCATTTCTCCCAGGCCCTGGCAACCACCAATCTGCTTCCTGTCTCTGTGGATGTACCCACCCCAAGTATGTCATATAAATGGAATCATATAATAGGTGACCTGTTGTGCCTGGCTTCTTTCACTGAGCATAATGTTTTTGAGGTACAATTCATGTCATAACTTGTATCAACTTCATTCTTTTTATGGCTGAATAATATTCCATTATACCACGACTTGTTCATCCACAATTTATCATTCACTAATGGAATTTGAGTTCTTCCACCTTTTGGTAATTGTGAACAGTGCTGCTATGAACATGCACGCACATGTATTTGAGTACTTGTTTTCAATTCTTTTGGGTATATACCGAGCAGTGGAATTGCTGGTTCATGTGGTAATTCTATGTTTAATTTTTTGAGGAAACACCAAACCATTTTCTACAGTGGCTACACCATTTAAAATTCCCAACAGCACTGTAAGAGGGTTCCAATTTCTCCACATCCTTGCCAACACTATTTTACATTTTTAAATTATAGCCCTCCTAGTGGTATCTCATTGCAGTTTTGATTTGTATTTCCCTAATGACTAATGATATTTACCATCTTTTCATTTGCTAGTTGTCCATTTGTATAACTTCTCTGGAGAAATGTCTATTCAAGTCCTTTGCCTATTTTTAAATTGGATTGTCTTTTTGTTGAGTTGTAAAAGTTCTTTGTATATTCTGGATATTAGACTGTTATCATTTATACGATTGCAAAATAAATTATCCCAGTCTGGAGGTTGTCTTTCACTTTCTCAATAATGTCCTTCGATGCACAAAGGTTTTTAAATTTGATGAGGTCCAATTTATCTACTTTTTCTTTTATTGCTTATTCTTTTGGTGTCATACCCAAAATCCATAGTCAAACCTAAGGTCATGAAGATTTGTATCCATGTTTTCTTGTTAATAGTTTTATGGATTTAACTTTATGCTTAGATTGTTCATCCATTTTGAGTTAATTTTTTGTATATATTGTGAGGTCGCACTTCAGTCTTTTGCATGTGGATATCAAATTGCTCCACTACCATTTGTTGAAGTGATTATTCCTTCCCCACTGAATGACCTTGGTAACCTTTGTCCAAAATTAATTGGCCATACATGTATGGGTTTTATTAAGGACCCTTAATTCTGTTCCATTGGTCCCTATGTCTGTATTTATGCCAGTAATGTAGTAGAGAAGAACAAATCTGACTCCATATTCGATCCGTTCCTTTGGCTCTGACACTGCTCTGTTTCCTGCACTTAGTCATAGTGGTTCTGCACCTTTGGTAAAAGAATGTTACCTATAACCTGAAATATACAAGATAGCCCATTCTCAAGGCTCTGGCCTTTAAGGGTATTAACACTTTTCCATTTATATAGAGAAAAAAGTTACAGAGCAGAGAATAACATTTGTCTTGTTGGAGGCTTACAGGAACATTGTGACCTGACCTAGGATTCCGACACCAAGAAGTTTGCAACAACTATCCACACCTCCTCCCCTTTTAGTATAAAAAGAACCTGAATTCTGACCTGGGGGAGATGGCTCTCCAGGACATCAGTCTTCCACCTTCTTGGTCTGCCGGCTGTCTGAATAGTTGTTATTCCTTGCCCCAACACCTTGTCTCCTGATTTTCTGGTCTGTCCTGCAGCAAGCAGAAAGAGTTTGGACTTGGTAACAATAACACACTGTTTTGATTACTGTAGCTTTGTAGTAAGTCTTGAAATTGGGAAATGTGAATTCTCCAACTTTATTGTTCTCTTCCAATATTACTTTGGCTATTTTGGGCCTTTTAATTTTCATATAAATTTGAGAATTGGATTTTACATTTTTGCAAAAATGGTCATTGAAATTTTGATAGAGATGGCTTTGGGTAATTTTGCCATCTTAACAACATTGAGTCATCTATTAGTGAACACAGGACATGTCTTTCCATTTATTTAGATATTCTTTCATTTTTTTCAACGTTTTGTAGTTTTTGGTGTGCAAGTCTTTAACTTCCCTGGTTAAATTTGTTCCTACGTACTTTATTTATTTATTTAGGATGCTATAGTAAATGAAACTGTTTTCTTGAGTTTATTTATTGCTGGTGTATAGAAACACAACTAATTTTTGAGTGTTGATTTTATACCTTGCAACTTTGCTTCATTTATTGGATCTAGTAAAGGTTTTGTGTGTGTGTGTGTGTGTGTGTGTGTGTGTGTGTGTGTGTGATTTCTCTGGGGTTTTCTATGTATTGGATCCTGTTATTGGCCAAAAGTTAGTGCACAAACCCTTGTTTTTCCAAAACTGAACTAATACCTATGTAAATAGTCCTTTTGTTAAACTCTCCTCAGATTACAAATTTCCTTTTAGGACTGAAACTGATACAAGTTGTCAGTCAGGACCCAGTGAATAAAACCAAAATAGGGCTGAGTATTTTCAGAGAGGAATTTAATGGAGAGAATTGGTTACATTGATATTGGAAGACCTGAGAGGCCAAATAAGTGGCAGCAAAGGAACCCAGAGATCAGCAACACCTGGCAGCCACCACCATTCCTATGCTGGAGGGACAAAGGAAAAATACTGTGTTATCATATCCAGGAGGCTGCAGTGACCTGGAAGAAACTAGAAGCTAGTTCAAAGGGAACTAGATCTGCTGCTGCCTGGAGGTGCAGCCTGAGACAGGAGAAAACATCCTTTCCTCCCTTTTCCCTCCTCCAACTCTCCAATCTCATGGAATTCCCGTTGACTGAATCCAACCAGGAGCCAGCTGACACAGGCATCTGAGGAAAGCAGCATGCAGAAGAAAGCAGAGTCAGGCAAGGGAATGATCAGAGAGCATGCACCTCATATCCCACACAGAAGACCCTTCTAAATAAGGTGACATCTCAGTGGAGACTTTAAATAAATAAAGAAGCAAAGCATGTAGATATTTGGAATAAGAATGTTCCAGGTTGCAGGGGGAAAGTGCAAAGGCTCTAGGAAGTATCATGCTTGGGAGCATATAGAACCAATGTCCTACAACAAAAAGAGCAGGAGAGTGGTAGGAAATAAGATTAGAGGGGAAGACAGGCAGCAGATGGTATCGGGCTTTATATGCCATACAACGGACTTTAGCTTTTGCTCTGAGATGAAGTCATCGGCCAGTTCTGAGCAGAGGAGTGACATGATATGACTATGGTTTAAAAGGATCCTTGTGGCTGCTATGAAGAAAAGAAATTTTAATGCAGCAAGAGACCCAGAGGGAAAACAGTTTGAAAATTATCTCAACAATCTAGGCAATGCAGCTTGGGTGAGGGCCCAACAGGTAGATAAGAAGAGGTAAGAGTTGAACATAGTTGAAGATGGAGCCAACAGATTTTGTTGTAGGGCTATCCGTGCACGTGAAAGAAAGAGTGGAGTCAAAACGACTTCAGCTTGAGAAGTGCAGGTTTGAAGGGGAAAGCAGGATTTCGCTTATGGACACATTAAGTTTGAAATGGATATTAGACATCCATGCAGAGCTGCTGGGGAGAGCTGTGGAATAAATGATTCTGGAATTTGCGAGGTGTTTGGACTGGAGATATAAATCTGGGAGTTACTGGCATATAAATAGTATTTGTCTTAGTTTGGATTCCCCTCGAAGCAGACCCTGACAATAGTTTGAGTGCAAGTAATTTACTTGGGAGGAGAGTTCAAGAATTACCAGTAGAGAAGGGAGATGGGAAAAGGAAGAAAGTCAATAAAAGGTATATTATGGAATAAGTTATCCCTGTCGGCAACTGAACATTGTTGCATTTTGGAATTCTGGGAGAGAGTGCAGAATAAACTTCAGAGGCATCCTAACTGAGGGATCAGAGAGCTAGGTTAGTTATCCACCAAACTGCCATCTATCTTTGGTTGAAGACCGCTCTGGGATGTTACTCTCCAGCACTTCCAGCTTCTTTACTGGAGAGCTCCTTCCTCCCCAGGCCAATAAAAAGCTCCACCCAAGGCAGAGAATCAGAAGAAGCCCCCCCCCCATCAAGCAGCCTTCTGTGTGTAGAGATGAGCCTTGAAGGGAGACAGGTGGGCAGCCACAGCAGGAAGAAACCAACCTTGCTGACTTGATTTCAGACTTCTGGCCTACTGGCCTGCTGGAGAATAAATTTCTGTTGTTTCAAGCCACGTTTGTGGTAATTCATTATGTTAGTCCTAGGAAACCAACTTAGGGGGTGAATTCATATTTTAATAAAGTGAAGTGTGCGTGGTGAGGAAAACCACGAGGGCCCATTCTTGGGACTCTGGAAGGAGCCTGGGACCACGAGAAGTTCCTGAAACCTTGGGGTGTTTCCCTTGAGCTCCCTCTAGAAGAATACGGCTCCTCCCCCAGAAATCATGTTTCCTGATGGTCTGGAAAACCTGCCGTTATTTTGAGTCCATGGTCTCATTTCCATGAAGGTGTTTGCAAACACTTTGCTCCCCAGGAAGTCCTACCCTTATGACTGAATCAGCCTGATTCTGCAGTCCTGAAATGTCTGCTTGCAGCAGGTCTGAGCTGAGAAGACCACACTTGAGGAGGGCTGCCTCCCACACACTGGTCTCTCCCTGGATTCATGACTTGTGTCAGCTGGGATGAAAAGAAGTCCCAGCCAGCCTGCACTCTGATGTACCAGTGCTTTCATGCATTCTGCTCTCTGCCTTAAGAGCTCTTACCCCACTTAGGGAGCCCCTGCTCATCCTCTAAGACATGCCCAGATGCCTTCTGCTCTGTGAAGGCCGCCCTGGAACCGCGGGATGGTTCTCTTCAACTTTCCCACAGAACTTGTACACTTCTCTTAAAGGACTTACTACATTTTATTACAGCTCATTTGTTTCATGTATTTGTCTTACCTGAGACACTCCAGAGGATGTGTTATTCATGTCTGAATCACCAGCACTTAGTCTAGAAGCTAGCTCAATAAATACTTCTCGTATAAACTAAGGAAAGCGGTGTCTTAGAAAATCTACAGTAACCAAACTCAGAGTTTCTCAAAAACATACCGCTGCTCTTATTTAACTTCATCTGCTTTGGATTTCAAATCACTGGAATCTGGCAAAGGAACAAAGTAACATAGAAAGTGTGTCTTCTACAAGTAAAGAGTTCAGTTAATATTTGCTGATTTGCTGTTATGATCAGAGGAGAACTTCCTTCCGTGAGATGAAATGGGCAATGTCACCCCCAGGACTGCCAAGCTTCTGAACATGAGGGAGGGAGGGAGGGAGGTCCTTCCTATTTTGGATTAGAATTTAGCCAAGGCTTTCCGGAATTAGCCACTGAAGAAGCACCTTGAGCCATCCTCCCTGCATCTGGTCACTTTAGAAAGCTAGAATGTTTACAGTGGATGGTGTTCAATGTGATGTTATCACTTCACGGTCTATCCAAATGCCTCCTTCCATCACATTTGGTTGGGAGTTTTATGTATTTGAAAATATTGAGAATGAACCCTTAGTCATAAGAGAAAAACAGACTGTGCTCTAAGCTTGTATGTGAGTATGTGCTATAGAAAAGATGAAAACATCCAAGTAAACAGAAACTGAGGGCATAAATATGAGAGGCAGGTTTGGGTGAGTAAGTATGTGTGTTCCCATGGGAACATGCAGCTGCTGCCAACAACACCATGGGAAAAGGCTACAGACTCTTCCTATGATTCAGGCTAAAAACAAATTTGTAAAGAAGTCAAAATACACATGAATCATCTCCTCTTTCATTCACCACAATCATTACTCTCAAGTCAAAAGCTGCCTAAGTCATAAGGAAAACCAGCCAGTTGTGATAACCAGAGATGTTTTCAGTAAATAATCTCCCCACCAAGAAACTCCAACAGCTTCTAACATCCACCACATAACACCTAAATTCCTTCACCTACTGAGACCCTCATAATCTGGCACTACAATCTCCATCCCACCTAATTTGTGATCACTTCCCCCTTTTGGTCAAGATGGTCTTCTCGTTACCCCTACATACTACCCCATATATCATGCTCATTCATATCTCCAAACTTTACTCACACTGTCTCCCAGTGCATTTCCCTTTTTCTTTATCTAGTCAAGCCAATTTATTCTTCAAGTCCTGTCCAGTATCATCTAATCTGTGCGGTTTGTCATGACTGCAAATCATACTGGTATCTCTTCTCTGAATTTCTATGCTGTTACTAAACAGTTAGAATCCCAAGCTAATGTTTCTTTTGAAATCAATCCATCATTTATGAACACTTATTGGGTTTACATACTGTGCAGGGAGCATAATGGACATTTCTTGCTGACCTTCTAGCTGTTTTCTTTGCTGGGTTCACCATTTTAAGCAATTCTTTCCTTCCCAAAGATGACCAAGACAACTAAGGACTTTTTGCTCCTCCTTAAATTCTGTACAAGGGAAGCACTTTCCCCCAACTCTCTGGGCTAAGAAAGAATGGGTGGATACTAAACTGGTGAGAGCTACTGGAATCTTCAACTCAACCCCTTCCAAACCGACTAAACCTCAGTTAAAGTTCAAATCAGTCACTAATTAAGGAAAGTCTCTGCAGATAAGGAAGCATTCCTTTGGACCCTTTGACTACTCTTTGGATATCAAGATTGTGGAATCAGTAACAGGCATCTTCAGTGGTATGTGTAGATTCTCACCCCAGAATTCAGAATGAGAGTAATTCCTTTGGGATCTGACCCTCACAGGAAGAAAAAAAAAAAACCCAAAGTGAACAAGGCTAGATTCAGGTCCCAAGTCTGGCAATCTCAGTTTAGTCATGAACGGATATTAGACTTTCTATAACAATAACATTTGCCTGATGTCTGAAACCTCAAAATGCCTCTATTTCTAGAGAAATATCATCTCTTTATTAAGAAACTTTCTAGATGACAAGAAATTTAGCCTGATATTTGTAAAAGTCACTTTAGTTCACTTGTGATGAATGAGAGGAAAATGGAAACAAAAAATTCTTCTCTCTTTAATTGAATAAGCAGCAGCCTGCCTTTGAATGACTTTTTTGTAGTTTACAAAACTACACTGTGGTAGATTATTGTCAAAGGTACTTCCACCTTCTCCCTTTCACCTCCATGAAGGAAATATCTTTCTCCCACATCTTGACCTTGGGCTTGGCCATGTGACTTGCTTTGGCAGATGTGACATAAACAGGGTCCTGAAATATGTTTGAGTGAGCTTGCCTCTTGCACCTCTGTCATCGCCATGAGAAGAGCCATGTCTTGACTGGTCACCTGTCCAAGGAGGGTGAAGGGCCGCGCAGCTGACCTGCAGGTTTGTGAGATTAAACGATTGTGATTTTAAGGTACTGAGTTTTGGGGTGGTTTGTTACACAGAATTTTGGGAGCAACAACTAGCTGATATACATATGAATAGCTCCACAAAAGACCAGATTTTCCCAAGTTCTGTTTCAGTTCCCAGAAAATACCCATTCTTGACTGTAAAATATACAAATATATTTTCCTATGAGCGTCTAGTTCAAATGGTACAGTGTGCTTCAGACAAACACTTCTATTTTCCTTTTAAAAAAAGTTCTGACATCATGTTTTCCTCTGAGTGTTGGGAGTGCCCCGAGAGAAATGTGACGCCTCTATGTGCCCAGGTACTTATTTGATTCCAGGCTCAGAGAAATGACTGTGATCCCTAAGTCTGTCACTGCGGCATGGACTGCTAAAAACTTGAAGGTAGGAGGCTCTATTAGCTGGGGGCTCAGCAAGAAATAGAGAGCATACTCAGCTTTGTTGTGTAGAGGCTTTTTGACAAAGGAACTATTTATAGAAATATACGCAGAGTTAGAGGAGCCAGTGAGGGATATAGGGATGTTGAGACCCCTGGAGACCAGGGACTGCAGGAAGCTGTTGCAGTCCCCAGCCTGAACAGCAGGGGGAGACAACCCTATTGCCAGGGCCTGGTTGAGAACTAGAGTCAGGGGGACTGCCCCAACATAGATGTAGTTTTGGTGATGAGGCCACTGATAGAACCACGGTGAAGCAGAGAGTGACTGGTAAGGAATAAACACCCTGGCATCTCTCTCCTCCCACAATCTGGTCTTCTGCTGGTGCCTCCCACTGGCCAGAGGATGACAGTCCTTACAGGAGCCTCCCAAGACAAAGATCATAGCAGAGGAGAGCAGAGAACGGATCTGGGGAAAATCAAAGAATAACCAGAACAGATGTTTATTAACACTTGCCCCAGTTTCCTCAGGAAAGAAAGCACGGGCGGGGGGAGGATGAAAAAGGTATTATTTTTACAAGGATATTGGTTACAGGAAGTATACAAAGTCTTTCATTGTGAACTGATGAGCAAAAAGATGGAGAATTAGAGAATCTGTTACTGGACCAGTAGGTGTCTTTGCATTGCACTACGCTGACCTCAAGGATTTCGCTAAAAGCATCATGAGACAAATCTGTGCACTAGGTTTCTCTTATTCTTCTACATATAAACCATAGAGTATATTTAATTCAATTAAACATGAACCTAGAATAAGGTTCTGTCCTTATGAAATAGCAATTACATGGTTTTTTTTTTAAAGAACAATGAAATTAATATTAAGTTACCTGGAAGACAGTTATTTGGAGGGAGCTACGGAACTAAGCTTCAGGGCTGAATCTCTGGATTTGGGATAGGGATTTAAGAAGAAATATTTTAATGGACAGGAAAACAAAATATATCTTGGTACTAGAAGAATTCTAGCATCTTGAGCTGTGGGACCCTGACATTGTTTCAATTTTGTGATACTCTTCTGATTCTTGACCTACAAAAATATCCAGCGGAGCTATTTACCAAACTTATCAACCCATGGCATATCCATAAACCCAAACTTGCCAGAATATTTTTGTTGTGTTAATATTTTTGGAGGAGGAGAGTGTGGAGGGCGAAGAACGCTGAGGACTCTTGGGTCCACACACACGTACATGCCTATATGTACACCAGCATCAGCCACTTCTCTTTCTTCAGCAAAATTACCCTTGGCTTTTCATTTTTCTCCCCAAAATGGGCAAAGGTGAGTAAAACCAAAACATCAACACAATACACTAAGAATATCTTTTATTATACATAGAAGTATCCTAATGTGCTGGGAAATAATATTATACATTATATCACTTTGCTTTGAGAAAGCAAGTAGCTGATTATCCATCTGATCTCGAATATGTGAGATGCACTTCCTTGGTTTTGTGGTTCTTCCTTAAACTTGATCTTTGCCTGAGAAGAATTCTCTAACAATAATACTTCAGGGATAACAGCAGGTAAGCTCAAAGGAAGTGAATTCCAGGTCTTAGGATTGCTGGATGTGAAGTGAAGCATTTAGAGTATCAGAAGATTTGTTAACAATATGTTCCTCCTAATGTTAGTGAGTTTGCTTGATATTAAACTAGCCTAGACTAGGTTTCTCCAGGACAGACCCTGAGACTAGGACTGAGGCTGGTTTATTTGGAAGGCGATCTCAGGACGCACTGATGGCTTGGGGGGGGGGGGGGGGGGGGACAGTGAGCCAGGGATGGGAAGGAAGCCAGGAGAGGATGCATTCCCGAGTACGTTACTGCTGTTACTGCCGTGGGGAACTGGGGCTCATTTCGACCGTGCAACCCTGGGAGGTGGTGTAGAGCATCCCTGAGAATTGTCCCACCTAAAGAATGAGAAAGACAGAGAATTTGGCTACTAACTTCCACCTGTCATTAGTTTGGGGGCTGCTTCCCAGAGATGTTGACTCCTTGGCACTTCCAGTCAGCCTGACACCCAGCATGCTCCTGTGGCCATTGACAACTCTCAGGCTAAGGGATCCAGGCATTGGCGATAGAAAGCCATCAGTGTGTATCTTAGTGTTTGGTGCCAAGGGGAATGGTGCGCCAAAAGCATCTACTTCAGAGGCATAACTGATTACAAACATACTACTGAGCTTCCTCCTTAACAGGAGAAAACCAGAAGGCTAGCAACCAAGGTGGCAAGATACGGAAAGCATCACTCATCTTTGTGACAGCAGCCCTATTTTCTTCCCACAGAGGATCTTTGCATGCTTCTCCTCAACCCCCAGGCAGTCACTGAAGGTCAGGTTAAGGGAGGCTTGAGAAAATTTCTCCTTATCTTCTTAGAAGACATTGGAAACAGGTCAGGGGAGGAGCTTTACAGAGCACAGGCAGCAAGAGAATGCTGTGCCTTCCTAGTTAATGGAAACTTAGAGTCTATATTCCAAGAAAATAATATTTCTTTCTCCTGCTGTAAATTTTAGTCATTCTAATTCTCTATAGGCTTGGAAGCCACAGGATTATCCCTTCAAAGGGAAATATTGAAGCTGAGGTGCTTACTGTTCAATAAAATTTCCACATAGTACTCTCCTCTTAGACATGATGGTATGCCCCAGTCTCCACTTAAGTCCCAGTCTTACAAGCTTTTTTACCTCTTAACATCAAGTTCAAGGAGTAACTAAGACTTGGGCTGTTTGTAGTTGCTAAATTGGGAAATGGAGGGACGGGTGGTGCAGGAAAAGAGAATTTCCCCTGCCCTAACGTTCCAGGGCACTCAAAAAAAGACACTGGTTGGTGCTGATTCTAGAAAACTCATTCTCATGTAACTTTTAGGCTGATTTCCTTCTCTCTCAGCTTCACTGGAGGGAGGATTCCTTTCAATAGTGGAAAAGAACAAGATAGGGAGTAAGTAGTTAACTAGGCAAGGGTGGTAGTAAGTGTTTTGGGCAAGGGAACTGCATGTGAAAACACATTAGGCCAAAGTAATAAGCACATTAAAACGTGCTCAACAGCTTTAGTTACTAAGGAAATGCAAATTAATACTACATTGAGATACTACTTTACACTCATAGAACAGCTAAAATTGAAGACTGACACTATCAAATATTGATAAGAATGTGGAGCAATTAGAAGTCACATATATTGCTGATGGGAGTGTAAAACTGTATAACCACTTGGGCAAAGAGTGTGGAGGTTTCTTATAAAGTTAAACACATACTTACCTTATGATCCAGTAACTGCAGTCCCAGGTAATTATCTAAGATAAGGGAAAATATATGTTAACAAAACATGTGACTTGTACAAAGAATTTTCATAGCAGCTTTATTCACAACAGCCCTAAACTGAAAACAATCAAAAAGGCCATCAACGAGAGGACAGGTAAACAGGTTGTGGTATATTACCACCTGGCAAGGAAAAAGGATGAATTAGTGTACTGATACATGCAACAGCACGACTGAATCTCACAAACATAATCCTGAGAAAAGAAGCGAGACACAATATTTTTCAGTTTGTATGATGTTCTAGAATAAGCAAAGCTAATCTAAGGCGAAAAAAAAAAATCCGTGGCTGCTTCTGGGAGGCTGGGGGGCCACCTGGGAAGGGAGGAGGACTCTTTCTCATAAGATGGAAAGGTGTAGGTACCCAGGCGTACCTCTGTCAAAACTGTTCAGCTTAGACTTGTGTGTTTCAATGTATGTAAAGCTTACCTTAAAAACTGTAAACATAATGATAATCAAATGGAGGGCATAGGGGGAGTGGACGGTATAGATGAAACAAGAGTGGTAGAATAGGAATATCTGAAGCTGAGCGATGAGTGAGTGTGGTTTATTATACTATTCTGTTTATCTGTGTTTGAAATTTTCCACAGAAAATGAGTTTAAAAAAAAAAGACAATAAGCAAATATCATCAAAAGGTTTTCAGGAAACTAAAAATAGTTCAGTATGGCTGGAGTGGAGAGTGTCTTTTCCACTCTTTCATTTCCTAGGAATCTTCCCAGACAGTGGTGGACTGAAGATACCAAATCTCTTAGTCACACTTCATCCCAAGGCATGGTCGGTTACAATGACTAGCTGACATAAACAAATAATTATGCTGGGAAACACAGACATCTATAGCTCATGTACAAAGACTGTTCCCTGAGGTACCTTACAGCAATTGGAACAAGAATTTAAACATGAGCCATTTAGCTACCATGGAATATGGATATGTTTACTGGTACAAGCTCAGACCAGTTTAATCCCTTCTTAACTTGGTAATGTTCCTGAAGTTGCAGTAACTAAACCACACTACAGCCAATCAACCACTAATTTAAATTTTTTAAATTTTAAAAAAATTTATTTAAAACATTTAAAATTTTTAATTTAAAACATTATCTTCTAAATTTTAAAATAAAATTATTTTAAAATAAAAATAAAAATATGTTCAATAAATCATCAATTCTCATCACTTTATATTTGAAAAGATTAATGCCAATGCTGTGGGTGTTTCCTAAGGGCCTACATTAAATTTCCTTCATCTTGATGCAATGCATCTGTGTATGTACATGTGTTTAAGTGTGTGAAATCAGGGGTCTCTGTAACCTTGTTAGAGTGAATTACAGATTTTTTAGGAAAAATGTAAAGTTCCCTTTAATTTTACAGATAAGGGAACCAAAACCAGGAGAAATGAAGGGAGTTGCCCAAGGTAACAAGGGGTAAGACCATCACTCAGATCTTCTGATTTCTTCAAATTGGGGTACACAACTCTGAAATGTGCATGAATATGAAATGCTTACCATTAGCTACATCCATACTGAATAACTCAAGAAAATTTTATCTTGGCAATTCAGAGAATACTGTTTCCAGTGCACCAATAGAAATGTTTTGCCCCATGGAACAGGGTGATAGCTCAAAAAATTTTGGAAAATCCTGCCAATTCACCACTTGGAGATGCTTGTGGACACAGCATTAGAGTGGACACTGAACTGCTTGAGACCCTTCTATTTATTTTCTCTTCTTAACCCACATCTTTATTTGGGTGCCACCACCTGCTCTTTACACCAGTTTTTTCAAGTGGTGGGTTACAGTCCATTAGTGGATCATGAAACCAACTTAATGGGACACAATCAGGATTTTAAAATTGGAATTCAATTGATTAGAAAACTTCAGCATATAACACCCAGGGCAAGTATTATTTTATGAAATTTTCGTTTCAGTCATACACATATGTGTGCACACTGGGTGACAACATAAACATTTCCTAACTGTGGATTACAGTCAAAGTCATTTGAAGGTCTGTGGCTCTCAGGGTCTCACAAGGATTTTAAAATGCTTTAACTCTGATCACCCCTTTCTCAACTCACATGTTTGTTGTGTATTACTTTTACTTCACGTTTGGAATAACACAAATAATCATTTACCATAATATGTAATATCTGGATATATCCACGTTTGCTAAATTTCTTTATATCTGTGAACGTTTTTTTATTATGGTAAAACTTACATAAAATTCACAGTTTCAACCATTTTCCAGTGTACATTCTATGGTATTTAGTGCATTCACAACAATCTGCAACCACCACCACTATCTGGTTCCAGAACATTTTCATTGCTCCAAAAGGAAAATCCACACCAATTAAGCAGTGACTCTCCATTCCTTCTTCTCCCCAGCCTCTGGCAGCCAGTAATTTGCTGTCTCTATGGATTTGACTACTTTGGATATTTCAAATGGAATCATATAATATGTGACCTTTTGTGTCTGACCTCTTTCACCTGGCATGTGTTTGAGAGTCAGTCATGTTGCAGCAAGTATCAGTACTTAATTCCTTTTTTGTGGGTGCATAATATTTCATTGTGTGAGTATACCAGATCTATTTATCCATCATCCATTGATGGACATTTGGGTTGTTTTTACCTTTTGGCTATTGTGAATAGTGCTGCTATGAACATTTGTGTACAAGTATCTGTTTGAATACTTGTTTTCAGTTTTGGGGGTTATATACCTAGAAGTGGAATTAGTGGGTCATATGGTAAGTCTATGTTTAACTTTTTGAAGAACCACCAAACTTTTTTCCACAGTGGCTGTGATGCAGGAAAACGGATGTGGGGCATGAGGAGGGTCGTGTCTTAGGTCTCGGTTGAGCCCCTGGTACGTGCCCCAACAAATGTGGGTCCTTGGCTTCGCGCAGGAAAGAATTCAAGTGCGAGCCATTGTTGAGTAAAGGTAGATTTATTTATAGAGATACATACTGCATAGAGTGTAAGGCAAGAGAAAGGCAAGGAAAGAGCTGTGGGAATTGGGTGCTCAGATTAAAGTAGAAGTAGATACACATTCCATAGACAAGAGTGCAGGCCATCTCCAAAGAGGAGGGAGCAGAAAAAGCCACTAGGCATGGTGTTGCCAGTTTTTATGGGCTCAGTAGCTTCACATGCCTACAGGTGGGATCATTCCAACTGCCCTGGGGAAGGAGCTGGGATTCCCAGGGATTGTGTCTATGTATTATAGTCTGAACACTTCCTTCAGATTTAATTCTCTCTTCAACTGCATATTTTCTGCTGTATAATTCATCCACTGAATTATTAATTTCAATAATACACTTTATTTATAAAAATGTTCTAATTGATTTTTTTCAAATATGCCTGGTATTTTTATTAGATCTCTATTTTGATCTTTTTCAGTTTTTATTCCATCTTTAATTTCTTAAAACTTCTGATGCATAATTATTTTAAACTCTCTGATAATTTCAATATCTAAATTCTCAGGAATTTAAATATGATGTTATTGTGTTCTCCTGACTTCCATTTATGGTATGCCATAAAGTTTCTTATTATATTCAATTGTATTTAATCTTTGCAAATCACAAAGACTCAACTGGGGATTTGTATTTGTTTCTTTGTGGATCTGGGGGTACTGCTGATCTGAAACCACTCTGGTCCCCTTCAAAGATCCTGGTTTAATAAGAGAGTCTCACTGTCCACTTTGCAGAAAGCCCAAGGTTAAATCTTCTAGTCCCAGTGCTGGTACTTACATTTGTCCCCCAAAGCAATCCTAGCCTTTTCATTTGTTTAAGCTGTGCGTCATTCCAGATTTACTAGTTTTCGTTTTTGGTACATGAGATATCACTTATTTCTTGTATGTCAGCAATGTGTTAAAATTATATTTGAAATTTATCCAGATTCTAGTCATATTGTAGTAGAAGAGTCATTCTACCTAGTCCATCATAATCCAAGCTCTGAAATAGCTTAATCTCTATCAATTGAAGCTTGTTAACACTGGAAGAAAAAAGAAGTGGTAAGTAAATAATAAGCCATGTTGATGTGTTGAATAACAGGATTTAGTTTCTTGGATCATGATTTTACCATGTGTCTTTTTCTGGGGATTAGGAAGAGGAAAATCAGACTAAATGAAGAAAAGTTAGTTATAAATGGGGCTAAAATGGCTTGAACCAAGTTCACCCTACAAAGGGAAAAAGAAAAATGTCATCTTGTATCTGACTACTTAAAAATAACTCATATTTTCATGGAATATGTTTCTTGAGAATAAGGATCATATTTCTCCCATAGTACCCAGGGCTCCAACATAGGATAAGTACTTATGTACTTTTTGGGATCTAAAACTGCTATGTTAAAAAGATCTTTAAAGATTATATAGTTTAACATTTTAAATTTCAGACAAATAACTTGGATTACAGTTTTAAGCAATTTGTCCTGAGGTCACGCAGCTAGCATAATAGACCGTGGGAGTAAACCCAACATCTCCTGGCTCCAGGTCATGCTTGTGTATTATACCACACTAGATCACGGAATTGAGTCAATGTGAATTGTTCAAGTATATGGCACTGCATACCAAGAAGAAGGGGGAAAATGCTCTCTTTGAACTAATTGTTTTTCTCCTTTCCCTTTTACAGAACTGATGACTTCATACATAAGCTTGGACTTCATACATAAGCTTGTTTGCTGAAAGCAGCACATATTTTCTATGAATATAAATCCTTTATTGTGTATTTAAAAAATAATTTGCACCATTAGGACAATTTTTTTTTTTGGTAAAAGTTCAACTCCTAACATCAGTGGTTAAGGATGGATACTGCCAAAAAGTAAGCAAGAGATAAGAGTTTTCGTTAGAGATCTGGAAACAGGTGATTTTTGCATGAGAATGAAAGTGTCTCAGACAGAGACATAAATAGCAAAGGTGAAGAGGGAAAGAGCTGTGTGAAGTGGGTCAGGTTGGAATCTATTCTAAAAGATGGATATGCTTAGCTGATTTGGGGGGGGTGAGGTTCGAAGGGGTGAAGACTCAATGTACACTGTCTTTTGTCTACTTTTCTACCTCCCTTCAGGGTGAGGCTGAGTAGAATTGGATTGAAGTTTTCTTAGTGATTTGTTCAGTGAAAGGTTGCCACATGGTCAAGGGTTTGCTTGTAGCACTGTGAACTCCCATTTGACCAAATGGGTGCTCAGTTTTTTTACACAATGCTAGGAATAACATGTACAAGACACCTTAATTTCCTTCTCCCAGAGGTGGGCTATAGAGGCGGGTTGGGGAGGATGTATAGGATGGATGTAGCTGGGCTGAATAGACAGGGACCCCTGAAGGACAGGTGTGTGTATATATAGGTGAGAAGAGCTAGAGATGTAAGTAACATAGTGACAACTCTAGTAAAATCACAGATTTATTTGTGAAGTTGGCTGGTGACGAGGAGTCTCATCAGCTCAGAGAGTATACCTGTGATATGTGAAGCTCTCTAAGGAGAGCTCAGTCAATCAACAGACATTTGTTAGATGCTGAGTGGGGGCATTGGCTGCACACGGTCCTCAGGAGGAAATCTGCCCGTGTCACTCATTTGATGACCGTGGGTCATTTACTTCAGTTCTCTGAGAGTCTATATTCTCATCTGTAAAATGGAGACAATGGGACATATCTCTCTGGGTTGTTATGAGAATTAATGAGATAATGAAAATAAAGAAGTTAGAACAGAGCCTGGAACATAGTAAGGTGTAGTAGCCTGTATCTTATAGTGATTATTATTGAATTTGTTGAAACTGAGGCCTGATCACACCAACCCCTCCCCATGTGCTTTCTCTTCCAACCCCCAGAGAGCCCATCGACATTGCCCTTCCCTAGTGAGAAACGTCCTTAGGTTCTGCAGCCTGAGATCTCATAAGTGCTCCGGTTAAGCCACTCTTCCATGAATTTTGTCAGAAGAGCAAACCAACTTTTTTGAAAGGCATAAGCAGGATATCTGCTTTCCTCCTGATTTGTTAGTTCAGCAAGGAGTGAGCTGGATAGAAGTTAAATAGTCACTGAATGTGAAATTATATATAAATATTGAACTACACAAGGTTTCTGGCATTAAGAAGCAAGGTAATTTGAGGTATTAACTTTCCTTTTCTTTTATATTTTAGAATGTTTTATTACTTCTTTGAAGTTCTATTCTATAAATATTTCATTGTTTGGTAACACTGTGAAGTACATTTTTTCTATTTAACTGGTGTGAAAACTGAGGCTCTAAGAAGTTTATTGACTCATTCAAAGCCAAATGCATATTTGGTGCCAGAATCTGAACAACCACCCGGATCATAAGACATTGTGTCCAGGAATGCTCTTTTGTTTCTTTCTTTCCCTCCCTCCATCCTTCCCTTTCTATATCCTTCCCTCCCATCTTTTCTTCCTTTCTTTTCTTCTTTCCCTTTATCTTCTTCTTCCCCTCCTCCAACTCCTCCCTCCTTTTCTTCTTCTTCATTATGCAGTATTTCACACATACATATGCCTGATCTAAATAAAATGAATGCCCACTAACTCACCATTTGGCTTAAGAAATATGATAACAATCAATACTTCTGAAACCCTTCGCATTTCGTTCCCTACCTGTAATCACTATCCTGGATTCTGGAGTTGTTGTCACCTTTTCTGTCTAGTTTTATCATCTTATCACTTATGCGTCCCTATAAATAGCTACATTGCTCTATTTTGCATGTTGATGAACTTTCTGTAAATGAAATCATACTGTCTGTATTCTTTTTTGCTCAATATCATGCATCTGAGATTCATTCATGTTGATGTGTTCAGCTGTAGCTCATTTTCACTGCTTTAAAGTATTCAATTTTATGAATATACCAGACTTTATTCATCTGTTCTCATACTGATGGGCATTGGGGTTATTTTCATTTTGTGCTATTCTAAACAAAGCTGCATGCAACTCTTGTTGCACATGTTCAAGGGTTTTTCCAATGAAATTACTGACTCATGGAATGTACTTCCCTACGCTTTAGGAGCTAATGCCAAATTGTTTTCCAAATTGACTGTACCAATTCCCAGAAGCATATGAATTCCAATTACTCCTCATTTTCATCAATTTGAAATTGTCAGAAATTTTAGCCAATTTCATACCTTGTGCTCAGATCTTGGATTCTAAACACTACTAATAAAAGGAACCAGAGTTCCTTGGAGAAATAGGTGATTCCAGGGCCAAGGAAGGTAATACATGCAAGATAAGCCTAGAACATCTTTTGCCAGAAAGTAAGAACATGCACCTAAAACAAAACACAGAGGCCAACCCAAAGTAGTTCCTAAGTGCCAGAGCTGGAACAATTTGAGCAGCAAAATAAATAATTACAGTGTTAGATTTTAATACATAAATATAATAAATATCTATGCACCCATACTGATAAAAATAAACAATTAAATCAATAAATGGTAGAGATGGGACACTTCTTCCTTATGGTAGAATCTGAATTAATAAATGTAAAAGGAAAGATATAAATATAAAATCACCATGAAATACCACAATATTAATAGTTTCAGACAAGTTCCATTAATAGATGATAAAATTAGTGGGTAAAAGTTTGAGGAGAGATAAAGTTTGCATGATTTCAAAAGATCTCCCCCACCATACTTATTAATTACAAAAGGAAAGACGTAATTTTACAGTGGAGAAACTTGGCAGAAATTGCCTTAACCAAGTGATCAAGGTTAACACCGTCAATAGTAAGACACATCAACATCATGAGCCCTGTGATACGATGCAGCAAGGAGAACATGACATTTCATGGTATTCTCACCTAACACTCAGAACCTCAGTTCAATCATGAGAAAACATCAGGCCAACTCACACTGAGAGACACTTGACAAAATAATCTATACTCTTCAAGAATATCAAGGTCACGAAGGACAAGGAAAGGCTAAGGGGCCACCACAGACCACAGGGCACCAAGGACAACCAACAACTAAATAAAGTGTGAGATCCTAGACAAGATCCTGGGATAGAAAAGGATGTTAGTGGAAGATTAGTGGCAAAATTTGAATGAGGTCTTCAGTTTAGCTAGCAGTGAGACAGGAGGGAAGGGGGCAGGGCACAACCATTAAAAGAATGACACAGCCATTGAGGATGGCAATAAACTGGTTAGAACCAACTCAGCCCAAAGATAGTGGAGGGTTTGACTTCCAGTGGATCTTGAGCCTCATTATATGCTCACTGTAATGTATTAGCATGCTAAATGACACACCTACAATCCCTACTTCTTCCCCAAAACAGTTGGAATAATCCTCCCACTTGTTAGCACATGGAATTATCAGGCTCATAAAAACTAACCACCCCCACACCTCGTGGCTGCTTTCCCTTCTGAGTGAGAGGGCTCACTGTCTATGGAGTGTGTATTTCCCTGAATAAATCTACGTTCCCTTTACTGGGGCTCATTCTTGAATTCTTTCCTGTGTGAGACAAGAATGTACTCTCCGGTAACAGTGGTACTGTACCAATGTTAATCTCTCGGTTCTGACTATTGTAGTATGCTTCTGTCAGATGTTAACATTAGGAGAAGCTGAGGGAAGGATATGTGAAATTCTGCACTATTCTGGCAACTTTCCTATTCGTCTAAATTTAGTTGTACATAAAGTTTTCAAAACAGTTTTTCACCAATCCAAAGTTGTAGAATTGGTAACTAAGTATGGAAAGAAATAGACAGGTGTCATAAACGTAGAAAGCAGAAGATAGCTGTATGCTATAACGTTGTTGGATAATGTGGTTCAAGTATGAGGCAACAGCAAGCTTCAGATTACCACCCCTAGACCTAGACAGACCATCCACCCAGACTGGCAGCGCGAGACCCAGAGGTCTAACACACCCGCAGGGCAGTGGCTTTACAGATAAGATCACTCACGAATTTTCTCTCTGAAACAAGACAATTCCAAAGGAGGGTGAGGCTAGATGCACTCAAAGCTTACTCCTGTGCTCACTAATTAGATAAACTCTTCCCATTCCCCTGAAGATAAGTGAAAAGGTTAAAAAGATGCCAGCTGTGTTACACCAACACATTTCCTTCCACGTGGAAAGGAGTATCAAGCACTGGGCATAATAAGCGTTTCCTGCAGTCCTCACCTATAAAACTTTATTGGCCGGTGTTTGTTTCTTTTTGGCAGGGGAAGATTTTATACTACAGATTCCATTCCTTTACTGATTATACAGTTCAGATCTTCTGTTTCTTCCTGAGTCAATTTTAGTAAGTTACATAGTTTTCATTTACTATTTCACTTCATCTATATTTTCTTCAAATGTACTGTCATAGAAAACCACCTCCACTGTCCCCTCTCTGGAAGCAAGGGTGGTCTTCTGGGCCCTGGGGCATCTTCTTCTCTTTTGCCACCTACAACGATGGCTATTCAAGCTGTGTCAAGCTGTGGCTTGACCTCATAGGCAGGAAGAAAGCCTCTAGTGTGGGAGAAGATTGGAGAAGTGGGAGCTTCCAACACCTGGGGACTCTCCTTAAACCCTCCTGAACCAGATTCTCGTGAACACACACAGGTAGAGACTGAAGAGCACCACCACCTCAGCTCCCACTTCAAGAGAGGAAAGAGGAAGAGAAAGGAGAATGGGGGGAGGCGATGCTGCAGCAGCAGCTGTCTAGGCATTCAAAAGAAAGGTCTGAGAAAAACAAGAAAAAAATTTTCAAGAGAAAACTCAAAGGACAATGACTCTTACTTCTAAAATGCTAGTGATGGAGATGCAAATGGAAAGCCAAGAGAGCCAAGGAAAAAAGAAGAAGAAGAAATGTGACTGAAGGAATAAAAGAAAACAATCTAAGGAGAATAGGAAAGGGGACAGCTCTAAAAATTCCCAATGAGAGTCTCTGAAAGGTCCCTTTCAAAGCCTGAAAACCTTCAGGTTTACCTTAGAACCATGGCCATCTTCTGTTACCTGGCAAAGCTGCAGATGTGGCTAAATATGGAAACACTGGGAAACCTGTCCCACAAAGATGGAGAAAGAAATGTATCATTTAAATGGTCAGGTTATGTAATGAGTTGTATGGTCAAATCAAGGCCATGTGATGGTGAAAAGAGAACCAGATACACAGAACTGAAGCAAAGAGAGCCCTGTATCCTTTAAGAAAGAAGACAGGAAAGAGAAAGAAGAAAATTCTGACTAAAGGGAAGGATGACAAATAAAGACTTTACAGTTGTTCAGTAGATATTTTAACAACAATAAAAAATGAGAAAGACGCACGTGTGCAAACACACACACATACACACAATATGAAAAAGCCTTACAGTGCTACTGCATTTTTATTTAATTCTGTCAGTCTTTCTAGAAAAAGTTACTAATTGACATAACTTTAGCAGGTTCCTTGGATCATTTTAGATGGACTGACCATAATAACTTTCTGTTTCAAAACTGAAATCAGGAATAAAAGCCTAATTGTATTATGGAAGGTGACATAAAGTGTCCCCAAGAAACAGATCTCACACCATGGGACGGTGCTATCAGCTCCACATAATGCCCTCACTTCCACTCCCCGATGAACTTGTGAAAAATGATCACTCTTTTACTGAATGTTATGAATGAAGTGATATAAAAAATATAGGAGATCACTATTAACAAAAAAGGTTTTGCTGAATAAAGAAAATCTACTATTTAAAAGTTGATATACACAATCCAATGTGTAGTCCATCTTAGAAATTATTATATTTTGATTCTAGACCCTATTCCATCACAACTCATCTCAAAAAAAAAAAAAATGAAAAAGTAAACTAACCCAAAGACTTGACTACATGAAAAGTTCTAAAGTAAATATGGCAGAATGTTAAGATGTGTTAAAACTGAGTGTTGGCTGCCCAGTGTTCATATATTATTCTTTTAATCTCTGTAAATTTGAAATATTACATAATTTAAAAATCCTGAAAAATAAACAAAAGAATGATTAAGGGTTAGTTAAGTGAAGAAAGTAATACACACAATGCAGGCGGAAAGAACAGCATGTGCAAAGGCACAGAGAAATACCACTGGAAATGTAGGTAACATTGTGCTTAGCTAGCAAAGGAAGAAGAGAAATAGAGAGTAACTGGTTGGGTGGGTGGGTGGGGTGCACAACAGAGTCAAGTTCTACTGAAAGGAAGTCAGAAGAAGCTACAGCTGCTCCCAAACCCTTTGAAAGACACAGCAAAGAGAGGTGTCTGGTGATCAGCACAAACACTCATTAAGCACCCCAGGGAGAGGAAGGAACTATTTCACACTGAGTGTGATAATGTAGCAGGCACTTTACATACACCATCCCATTTAATCTTCCCAACAACGCTGATAACCATATCATTATTCTTATTTTACATGAGGTTAACTAACTTGATCAAGACCACACAGCTAGTATACTGCAGAGCCAGGAATTTGTCCACATGTGTCTGTTTCTAAAGTTAATGTTCTTGCAAAAAAAAAAAAAAGTTTTCTTGAAGTACAGTTTATATACCACAAAATTCATCCATTTTTAGCATAAACTCCAAATGAGTTTTAGCAAGTTTAATACAATTGTGTAGCTATTACCACAATCCAGTTTTGGATTTTGACTGGAATTCTACTCATTTCTTTACACTGCCCAGACTTCACCTCTTCCATTATATATATAAATGTCTTGCATCCCTGCCAAATTCTTCTCACCCTCAGCCCCTCCCCTACACACGCTTAAAAGCTCCCCCTCCCCCATCCACTAAAACATCCTGTGAATACTCAGTACTTGCACTTGCAGTCATATTTACTGGACTGTAATTAATACTCCGTGAGTTGGTCTCTCTCTTACTGGGCCATGCTCTTGCTCCTGGTATGCTTTATGGTAGGCACTAAAGATACTGTTAATTCTTTCTTCAAAACTTCAAAATGGAAGTTTAAGAACTTCTTAATACAAGTGCTTAATCATTTAGTAGACGTTCAGTGGATAACTGGCTATGTTTTGGTTTGATTTGCTGCTTGAAACCAGATCCTGTGCATTTCTGAAGGTTTGACTCATTTTCTCATTCTTCCTTTTCCTTTGTGTGTGTCTGTGTGTCTGCTCTTCTTTCTCCCACACTTTTAGAGAAGGTAGAGATGCAACAAAGCATAATGAAATGTGTATGTTTAGATGAAGAGGAATAAATATATATGTGTATATACGGAATACATATATATATTTGCTAAAGTTACCCTTTTTGGTTAAAAAAATTTTAACTAATATTTTGTTAAAAGTTGGTCTGTTATTAATATTTTGCCTGATATAGCTGGGTTTGGATCTGAGAACACAGATTCTTTCCTACTGGCCCTAGAAATAATTTTCACCAGTAGAGAAGTTTTAGCAAGCTATAGATGCCTGGCCTTTACATACTTCCTTAAAGTTTCAAAGGTGAAGAAATGTAGGTCACCTGGCATTGCATTCAGCTGTCATTGAACGATCATGGATCACAACCACTTGAATTTCAGCATGTCACCTCACCAGGAATCATCAAGCTTTGGAGCTTTTGCCATCACTCATCTTCTAAGTCATTACTATGAGGTATAAAATAGCCTTTCTTGTTAATTTTTACATCCTGTGGCTGCCAACACGTGATTTACCTATTCCTCTTATCTGACACCTCCCGGAGAGATGATAGCAAAGATAAGTTAGGCTCCTTAACTGGCACAGGGAGACCAACACTCAGGTGCTGGTACTCACTGATGGTTATAGATCGGTAACAAATGATATATTCTCATTATTCTTTACTTGAAAACTCACTGGTAAATGAAGGCAGTCAAACTATTTTCTCTATTTAATAAGGATTCTGTGAGGATTTAAATGGGGAATATAAAGAGCTTCATCTCACTCATGTTGGAGTCACAGATTGAAGGTAAAGTAGCTTCTGTCATTTAGGTACAAAATAGTACCCAGAAGTAGCTAGAAATGATAGCTTTCAAAGCTACTAGAGAGCATTGTGGTAAAAAATCCTGGGACCTCAGGTAGCCTCCAAAATGCTTATAGCACAAGGAAAGGATATTTTACATAATGGCTTAGTTTAGGAGCTAAAAATGATTTCATCTCTAAATAGATTGTCTTTTGTTTGCTGTTGTGATTTTTTAAATACTATTTTAGATTTCTTTAATTTTCCCCCTTGTGTATTTTTTTAAACCTCTTAGGCTTCATGTTAACTCACTAGCATCTGTGGCCTGGCACTTGTTTTGACTAAGTAATCGTATGTCTTTTCCTATATAGTGCAGGCCCTGAAGCCTTATCTGTTAGAACCAGCCTTTCGCTGCCCTAGGAGGGCCTCCCAGTTGCTTGTTGTATCTGTATTTCTCCACAAGAAAACAGGAGAAAATTAGCAAGGTTGATTTCACTTTACACATAAAAAATTATATTGGGCCCTTAATCTATTGTTGAGACTTTTTAAAGTTAAAATGTATTGAGCTCTTTCCATGAGTTAACTTATTTCAATGACACAACTTGATGAGGTAGGCACCCTCACTATGGACCATTATACAACAGGAGAAAGAAGGTAAGGGTGTTAAAAAAAAACCTTGCCCAAGATCATGCGGTTAGCACGGAGTAGAGCCAGGACTGGAGCCCAGACAGACGGGTCCCGAGGCCCACACTCTCACCCCTGCACTACCTCCACATCACGTATTCCGCCTGCTGGATAGCTACGCGTCCCCCAGGAACACACTTCCATTAGAGATTCAGCCTGGGAATTAGGAAAACTGAATCCCTGTACTGTGCTTTAACTACTTGGGAGGGAAGAACATTCGAGGTAGAGAAAATGCTGGGCGAAGGCCTAAGGGCCATTGGGAAGTAGAAAGCAGGCGGCTGTTAGGGGCAGTGGGAAGGCACTGCAGCGCTGCAAGCTGGGGGAAGGAGGGGATTAGCTGTACCATGATCACAAAGATACAATACCGATATCACGTTGGCTGCCTAAAAGAGAGCAAAAGTGGATTCAGGAAGATTTGTTAGGAGGCTACTGAGAAAATCCAGGTAAGAGGTGGGTAGCTTGGGCTAGGGTGTGGGTATAAACTGTGTGTGTATGTGGTGGGGGGGGAAGGGGGGATGGAGGCTGGAAAAAAGGTATCTTCTTGATTGAAACTGAGTCTGATTAGATTATGTATAGAGGCTTTAACAAAACATTCCAGAAACTTACTTACAAATAAGTGTTACTGCCTTCCAAGTGTCATACTGGGAAGTTACACCCCCATTTTAATGATGTTTCATGGCCCTAAATAATTCTGGAAAGCCTTTTTTAGAGCTTCCTTCAGAATAGTTTACAAATGAACCAGAAAAATGGGCTTATTGTTCTCTCTATAGGCATACTTCCTAAATCCCAAAAGCTAAGGAACTATCTGTAATGTTAAGTTGTTGTAGGGTTTATACTAACTTCCTTTTATGAGTTTGACCTCCCAACGTATACAGTGAGATCACTTCTGTAAGAAAACAAGCAAGTATGTGGGGAGGAAGAAAGCTAAGTCATCGGATTCTTCATCAAGGAATGAGGACATATTCTTTTGACAAAGAACAAGCCAACTCGGGAAACCCAGAGGCAGAAGAAATTCTTGGACAATCAGGAGAGATTTTTTTTTTAACAGACAGCCAATAAATCTTAGGAGACACAACAAATTTCTCACAGAAAAAAAAAAAAGGAATGAAGTTATATCCACCAGTTTTTAAGAGCAGTGGGAAGCATGGTGGGGAGAGGTCAGGATTCTCTCTCTGAGCCCTACTTTTCTCATATGTAAAATGGAGACACATACACCAGGAGTTTCGTGGGGTTTTATTAATGGAGCTCTGACTTTCAGCACCTGCTCCAATTTCTCTTGCCTCACACCTTTTCTTTGGGTTAAAGAACAGGAAACTCTAGAGGGAGCAAGGGTGAAGGGGCAACCCTCCAGGAGCTTTCAGGCTTCCCTGACTTCAGCTTTCTTAGCTCTGCAGTGCCAAGGCACAGAGAAGAGAATGCCTGGCTGCTTTCTCAGCCTCTCTGAGGAGGGCTGGGGCCAGTAGCCGGGCCTTTGGTTCAACAGACATTCCCAGAGCATCCTGTCATTTAAGGAAAGCAGCAGCCCATTTAAGTCCCTGAATCTTCTCAAGAAATGGAAGCAAACTCAACGCCTAAGAGCAGGAGACTGGTTGAACTGTGAGACATAATACCTAAAGGCACAGTCACATAATGGAACTGTAACTGAAGAACAACATTAAATGACATGTTCATAATAAATTAAGTAAACACTGCCACAAAACAGTGTATATGCTACGGGTTCCTGTCTTTTTTAAATAATTGATTTATAGGGAAGAAAATAGAAGGAAATAAAAATTGTTAACAATAAATTCTGAGTGGTAGGATTACGGATGTTTTAAATTTTTTTTCTAAGCCTCATACACTAAACAATATTTTTAATACAAAGTATAATATGTAAATACGATATAGCATTTGAAAAACAACTCTACGGGTAAAAATTCTGACTGCTTTCTTCACTACCACAGGAAAACAAGCATTTAAAAAAAGGTAGTTTTTTTCCTGAGCAGCTGGATAAAGAATTTGTAAAAGGAAAAAGTGCCTCTTTTGACTTTCTGCAAGTTTCCTCCTCTTTTCCTTAGTCCTACACTTTAAAGGGTTTTTTTTTTAATCCTCCCTCCCCAGAATTGAAAGTGGAAAAAATCTACCTGGTTCAGTGTTGCCATGTACAGGAGGGAAATTTCATATAGTTCAGGCTTCCCAATACTAGAGGCTCCTGGCCCTAGAGTGGGTCTGTACCCTCTTCAGCATTCACATCCTGACAGTCACCTCTGTGAGTGGCAGCAAGATAACTAAGGAAATTCCTGTCCTATACTCTCTTCAGGAGGCCAGGTCTCCACCTGAGCAGACAGCAGGAAAGGGGAGGAAAGTACAAGGCCCAGACTTTCTTGACGTTATCAAAACAAGAGTACCTATAAGTAGTTAAAACACTTTACATCTATTATTACTGCAGTTGTTAAGAACAACTACCACTTCCTGAACACATTCCATGTGTCAGGTACATACTTCATCATCTCATTTAATTTTCACAATGGCCACTTAGCGATTATCCCTGTTTCACAGATAAAGATGCAAGCTGAGGTCAAACGACATGTGAAAGTTCCCAGTGCAAGAAAGGGGCAGATGCAAGGCACTTCAGAAATTGCAAAACTATTTCATAATGGCATCCGTCTTTCTTTGCACTTCTCTGAGATGAGCATTCTATGCTTTAACTTGTGAAATGAAGGGACAGATGGCTTTAAAGTCCCTTCTGAGGTTCTGATCCCTAACAGCATTTCTGGTTTTTGGTTTTAGGGTAGAAGGGTTGTATACTTAATAGGTCAATGGTGGAAGCCAAATACGGGCCTACTACACTAGATTATGGGCAGCAGATTTTAACCTGGCCCTGAAGAAGGTAGGATGTGATGGCAGACTAGATACTAGCAGCAAACAACCACATCATGATGTTAAGACTGTTAAGACAAGGAGACAGTCCTGCACATGAGATATAGGACAATCTAATTATGGAGTTTGCTGGAGAGAAGGAGGGAGCCAAGACATAATAGCCTAGGTCCATAGATGATGTTTTGATGCTTGATGGGCCATCTCAACCCTACTTGCAAAGGCTAGGGACTCTGTGTAAACAGCTGTGAAATTACTTTGGCCCAGTATATACGCTATCATAAAATTGTATTTTATTCAAGTCTTGAATAAGACAATCTGCTACTAATCCTTAAAGTATTAGTGTTAACAAAGGTGTTAATACTGACTTTTTGATATACTCACATAACAGAAAGACAACATGGCTATAACATTCTCTGGCATTTTCACTTCTTATTTGGATGAAAGTGGGACTATGCCAAAAGTTGTTTGAAGGAGTGAACTAAGACACTGAGTTATTTTCATACTATTCATACTGTTTGCTGTATCATAATTAAATTCTCATTATTGGTCTTAATGGAAGTAACATTTCAAATTAGTCATCTTGATTTTTTCTTTAATCGTGCTCTTTTTGGGGGGTGGGGGCTGGTGGGGAGGAGGCAGCAGAAAGGGCAGCCTTTTCCCAGAGTTATGCATTAGCAACCTTGATGCTTGTCCAGGCCCTGCCCTCAACCAGCTAAGTAATTCTTTATAAATCTCTTAAATTTCAGATTCTTCACCTGTACAGTAAGATTCTAAAAGGTAGGTGATGCTTGGTGTTGTTAATGTTCTATGTGACAAGCTAGTGCTCCATGGGTATCCATAACTACAGTAAAACTAAATCCAATGAGCCCTTAAGTCCAGAGTAAGTATCCCTAAATGTCAAATGCTCTAAGACTCTGACCCTTGTGAATGACAATCTTTATCCTCCAGAGTATGGATGGTGGGCACTCTAAGCAGGGAGCTTTGGTGTCATACTGTAGTAGAAAAGCTTTCCCCTCACTCTGTCCTCATCTGGTACAGAGAAAAGGACGTAGATAAATGTATATGATTTGGAAGCTCCCTCCTCCAGTTACTGATCTAAACTCTAGTTAATCATGTACAAGCTGGATTCAACAATCACTAGATGGGGCCTATCAACCTGCTGGAATCTGTCAGGCCTTGGATTTGTGATCTCCCAGAATGAAGGGTCTGCTCTTTGAGATCCTAGGAGGACTTGTTACACTCTAAGAAGGATAAATGAGATATAGAACTAACTGCAAATGCTTAGGTCTTAACATACTCAATGCATAGTGTGTCACAGAATTAAAAATGTGGAAATTATCTTTTCAAATTTTACGTTTATTCTGAGGACCTGCTTGGCGGTCACATACTAACTGGAACTATTGTGAGGATGAAATAGGAAAACTTTGAAAGAGGACACTAAACACTATGTAGGACAGCTTCTTGAAATCAAGAAGGGGAATTTCCCATGTGGTCAGGCAAACATACCATTCCTTATCATCTTTCTCGCCCACCCAAAAGTTCTGACACTAATGCTTCAAAGCCTTGTGTGGTAGTTCAAGCCTACACAGAAGCTTATTGGGTCCCGTGCCAAGAAGCTTCGGGTATTTTCAGAGGTTTCTCTCGCTCAGTAGTTGCGGCTTCCAAATTTATAACTCATTTCACTCCATCCTCCCTTCATCTGTCCTATAAGCTTCAGGTGCATTCCGCGCAGCTCTCTTCTTCCCCTAACCAAAACAGTGTCAGGGAATTGCCTAAGGGGAATCCCTATAAAAGTACTGAGAGAGGGGGCGAGTTGCTGCCCATAAATAGGGCACTTTAAAGGCTTTCGCTTTAATCACCGTTTAAGACTTAAAACCACAAGCAAAGCGGGAGCCTTCCTCTGAGAGGAGTGCCCACCTTCAACCCCAAGTTGCAGCTTCCCAAGAGTAAAGGAAGGCGTCACCTCATCACTTCCAAGATTCCGCCGACACTTCTCTACATTGGCAGGTATTTCCTTGACGACGCAAGAAGCTTTCCAGCACCTCAACCACCTCAGAGCTCCTAAGGTTTTCCTATCGCCCGGGCGACGCTCCCAGCTTTGTTTCCCTACTTCCCTCAGGCCCAAGCCCGCCCACAAGCGTCAAAGCTAGTTCCTCACTGGTCCGAAAGTGTGCTCATTTCCCCAGCGAGCCAATCAGAGCCTCACTTTCTACTCCGGGGTTTGGAAAACGGAAAAGACCTCGACCTGTTCCTGGGACTAGGGCGGGGCCGTGAATGAATGACAGCTCGACCCTTCAATAGTTAAAGCCGTAGGTCCTGCCCCTTCTGGCTCCCGGGCTAGAAAAGAGAGTCGATGCCGGGCAGCAGTGATGAGTCCTGGGAGGCACTGGCTGCTTAGAGGTTCTGAGGAGAGGCGGCTGCTGGTGGCCTTTTTGCAGGTGAGTGGTTTTGCTTTGGAATATTGCTGTTGCTAAGGTTTCCGTCCCTCAGTGATGGGTGGCTTATTTTGGAGTGCGGGAGGGCGGGTTCCTTCACTCCCCCGTTTCAATCTTCGGTGGGAGTCGGGCACTAGCGCGTCAGACCCTCACTTATTTCCCAGGCCCCTCTCAGCTGTCCCTGTCTCAGAAGAAGCCTCTCTGGGTGGTGACATGCCTGTCAGCTGAAAGAGGGGTTCCGTCTTGGTAGTGGTGTCTTTGACGGCAAGAATAAGTAGGAATTGAAGGGAGCGTTGTATTCAACTCCTCTGGACGCCTGAGGCGCGGAGTGACAGAGCCCCTTCAATAGTAGGGCTCCTGGAAGGAAGCTCGGTGTGTTTTCAGGGCCATGCCACTCTATCTAGGGTGATGGCAGACCTGGCCCTAAAAGTCTCAGTAGGTAGGAAAAAACTTGAACGTCATGAAAAGAGAAAGGTGAATATATGCAATGGTTTCATGTAGGGCTCAAACAAGGAGCTAAATCACAGGTTCTTAGAACCACTACAAATGAAAAAGTAAGTGTATTTCTTCTCCTTTCAAAGGAATGGGGGCTGTGGTATTAGGGAAGGACAATAGAAATGCATAACAGAAGTAAAGTTCACAGTTTCGTTTTGAAGAATAATTGGTTGTTAGCTAACTTATTGTAACTCTCATTCCCCTACCTCCTCCCTTCCAAACTGTGGAGGGTTTATAGCTTGTGCGTGGGACCAGAATGTTGACTGACTGAATGCACACTTTTAGGGAAAAAATAATCAAGTTCTATCTTTCACCAGCAGCTACTAAGGTTTTCTATAATGAAAGCAGAACACGTGTCTCCCCTGAGTCCAGGGGACTAGGTTTTATCCAATTTTGTATTCCTGTAGCACCACACACATCATAGATGCCACTCAGTTGTGGTGGACCTTAGAGAAGCGTAGTTCAAACAAATGGTGTCGTGGAAGGAGCTCTGTGTTGGAAGTCAAGACATCTAGATTTTAGTCATGAAGCTATTTGTGTGATCTTAAACCATTTTAATTCTCTGACTCCTAATGTTTGCATCTTTAGAAAGCAGATGTTGGACTACATTATTTCCAAGATCCATGCCTGTGTTCAAAGTCTGTTTTAAAATAAAGATCCTTTAGACACTTGCCACCACAAGTACATCAGCAAAATCTTATTGCAGTAAATTCCTAACCAATCTGTTAGTAAATAAAAGTTCCCAGCTACAAGGGTAGTACCTGTCCTTTTGCGTCCATATTTAAACCAAACCAAATGGATCATTGTAGAAAATTTGGCTAGTGTCCAGAATGACCGTTGTACAGAAGTGTAACGTGGCAGAAAAAGTCATCCTTTATGCTGTCACTCAGAGGCAGCCGCTGCTGGCGTTTGGGTAGATCTTTCAGTCTCTCTTCCTCTTTTTCCTTCTACAGTTGGTTGAGATGAAGTGGCACATTTCATTTTAAGTGATGACATTTAAATTCAGCCATGCCTTCTTCTTTGTGGGTCTGATGCCTGGAGAACAGAGGACACACAAATGTCTGAGCCATGATAGGTCTTGAACATCCTTGAAATGAAATCGGGTGTGAAGGGATATTTATAGGGGCAATAGGACTAAGAGTATCACTTGATAACAAAACTCTCTCATTGAAATGTGGCCATAAATAGGGGAAAAAAACACACTTTATAAAGTGTGAAATAAATGTTAGCCACTTCACCGAAGCATTTGGATTGTAGAATATCACTTAGTATTTGGAATGCTTCTAGGACTATATCTTACCATCAACACCCTGCCATGAAACACACCCACAACATTTGATTACATTCCTCCTTCCTCCACCTAATTTAACCTTTTCTCTTTACCCACCCTCATTTTACTTTATTCCCAGCTTTTGCTTCTACTCATATCATTAGCAGGGTAGGATCATTTTCAATGGCCTGAGGTCTGTGTCAGTCTTCATGTGTTAGTCAAAGTCTGCTCCCTTCAACTCAGAATACCTCTCACTCTTTGGTAGAGGGCTTCCCCATAATCTCCTTTAGTCTTCCTGATAGCCCCTCGAGAACAGTAGTTGCATTATCATCATCTTTATGGATAAGGAACCTGAGGTCCAACAGATAATTTAAATAACTTGGTCAAGATGACAGTAAGAGCTGGGACTAATGAATGGCTGGGTTTCTTGACTTCACACTTTTGAGTTTTGGTGGAAACAGTCTGTGTTGACAAAAGCTACTACTGTGGGGGAATGAGTAACCAGAGATAGGAAGGTAGGTGTCATGAGTGGGTGTTGTGCACATCAGTGATGCCATGCAGGCTGAAACAAGCCACATGCCCCAGGCACACACACACATCTCATTACACATGTATATCTCTTCCCTGTGAATAGGGGTCTACCTGCTATGGTTTATTACCTTTGTAACAAATGGTCGGTAGCAGCTGTTAGTAGGTATAAAGTTGAAGAATGCAGGGTCTGGAAAACACCTGTAAGTAATAGCATTTGCTTCTGGTAAAGAGATGTCCTTATAATGCAAATACAAATGGAAAAGTTACCGTAAAGCTTTAGGAACAGTAATAGTTGATGGAACAGTAGGTAGTTTTAGGTACAGCCATGTTTGGACTTTTAATATTGAGCTGGATTTGGGGAAAGGCATATTTTAAGACTAAAGACCTGAGCTCCGGATTTCATTTCCCTTAAAAACTGTTCCTTTTTAACTTATCAGAAACATAGTTACCTCTTTTTCTTATATCCTCAAATATAGCCAGCCTATCTTCTATAGAGTTACAGCCCCAATGCAGTGGATGTTAAGAGATGTTCAGAGCTATGCAGTGAAGATTTGGACCAGGGAAAAAGCCAAGTAGTCTGGGGTAGCATTTGAATGTTTAACATTTAAGAGTACACTTTGGATCAAAGCAACTCTGGCTCTCTATTTCTTATTTTCTATTACTTCAACATTCTATCATTGATCACATTTCTTACTCCATTTTTGGAAACAGAATACAAACTAAATTTTTTGGCTGGTCTTTATCCTATAATTTTCCCCACCTGTTCATGGGTTGCCACACTAGAGTATTAGACATTATTACTTTTCAAACACCTGAGGAAAGAAGGAAGCAATGTCCCAGGAGCAGTAGCATGGAAGACAGGACAAGCCTCAGTTATGGTGGGCAAGGGAGACATGTGTGAAATTATATGGTTTAATGAGGAGCAGCAGGAGTAAGAGGCAGCAGCAAGATTGTTAGCTACATTTGTTGAAACTACCTGGAAATTCTGGAAATATTGTAGAAGTAACCTCAGTAAATGTGATGGCCTGCATGTGTGCCAGGCTTCTTGCCACCTACCTACCCGCTCCATCCATCCCTACCTCATCAAAAGGATGCTAATCTCGAAACATAACTCAATTTTATGATGGCATTTTTGGAAAGAATATTTTTTACCCATAGCCAATTTATATGGAAAAATATGTATATATGTGTATGTATATATATATATATATATATATATATATATATATATATACATCAAAAGGTGTTTGAAAATATGTCACCTGCAAATTGTGTTTTCTTTGAATCACCTATTTGTTTCTTTTTTGCCAAGGCAAGTTGCATAGCACCTATTCATGAGCAAGTGTATATTCACCTGAAGTGTGAAACACTGTGACAGTTTATAAAGATGTCTAATAAAAGTAAAGCATGACAAAATGACATTATATTTTTGAAGTTGGTTAGCAAGGTAAATGATTTTTTCCTCATTGTTCTATCTTGAACCCATTATTTAATAATTCGATGACGCAAATTAAACTGCTCGGACTGATTTAAATGTGCTCAGTATTGTCTTCTGTGAGGTATAAAAACAGTTCTGAATGGGATTCCATTATTCAAGGTATATGCAGTTCTGGCCAAGAATAAAATCAGGTGATTTAATAATGTTGGGATTATCCCGTGACAGGATGCAAAATGCCAATGTGATTAGTAGATCTGAGTAGATTTTAGTAATCCTAGCTAGGCCAGGGATTGGCAAACTAAGGCCTTCTGGCTCACTACCTGTTTTTGTACAGCCTACAAGATGTGAATGGATTTTACGTTTTTCAGTGGTTGAAATAAATCAAAGAATAACAATATTTCATATGCATGAAAATTATATGAAATTCTAATTTCTTTGTCCATACATCAAGTTTCATTGGAACACAGCATTGTTTATGGCTGCTCTCAGCTACAGTGGCAGAATTGAGTGATTGTAACAGAAACCACACAGCTCGCAAAGCCTAAAACAAATTTATTAGTTGACCTTTCACAGAAAATGTTGCCCACATCTGAGCTAAGCTGGAGTGTCTTTCACGTCCATTGCATTCATTCCATCTCAACAGACATTATCCTGGTTCAGGTCTTCATTAGATGTTACCAGAATGGTGGCAAAATCCTCACATATATTCATATCCGTGGTTTTCCCATCTCTTACTCGTAAGTGCTTCATGATCCTCCTAAATTACACATTATTTAACCTTTAATGACGTCCCAATACTTTGATAGAAGAACCTACGTTCTTTGGCACAAGGCCCTTTTGGGGCCACTACTCAGTCTTATCTTTCCAGACTAGACTCCTCCTACTTCCTTGTTATACCCTATACTTAGTTTAGGGTGATCATATAATTTTCCAAATGGGAACTTCAAGTGTGAAAGGGTCCCTATAATAATTATGCTGGGGAAACAGGCCTAAAGCAAGACTGTTCTAGGCAAACCAGTTTGGATGGCTCACCTTTTTCCATAAGCACCTCATCCCTTGCCTCTACTCACTGTTTCTTAAGCTATAATTCCTTTTCTTTTTTCTGTAAATCTAAATCTTAAACATGTTTTCAAATCCAGCTTAAATAGTGCCATGTCCTTTGGAGCCATATTCAAGACAAATCTCCGCTTTCCCATCTCCCTCATAAATGAAGTGCTTTCTCATGGTGTGAATTACTTTCTGCTTTAATGACATATACATGTCACCTTTCCCCCATTAGGCCCTTGGAGACATAACTCCTGTTGGATTCTATATTCCTCACAGGCCTAGCATTATGCTACGTTGAAATAGGGTTTGCAACACATGTTCGAAGAATGAGTTAATTGACCAGACTGGGCAGACTGAGTATTTGGGGCTGACACTGTATAAATCAAATATTTTAATGTGATTGATGTAGTGAGAAAAGTTGAGTTTCCAAGCACAGAGGACAGAGCCTTGGGTGCCAACGTGGCAGTGTAGCAGAGTGGTTCAAGGCATATGTATAGGCTTTGGGGTCCAGCCTGCCTGAGCTTGAACTCCAGCTCTGCCAGTGACAATCTGTGTCACCTTGGGCACGTTAACCTCTCCTAGGTTTCTGCATCTGTAAAACAGGATTAGTTGTAGTAACTTCTCCATAGAATGGGGGTTGAGGATTCAAATAGCCCCAAGCACATGGTGAGCACTCCATGAAAGTTATCTGCTATTGTGTCTTGCACTGTCTTCATCATCGTAGTACCGTTGCCGGCGGGTGGAAAATACAGAGACTCAACAGCCTGGCATGACAATGGAAGAGCTGGGAAAAATGCAGCATGGAAATCTTAGAAGAATTTTTTTCCCCTTGATGAAAGTAGTCAGCTTCAGAGGGGCCAAAGCAGAGTGAGTCCTGAGTGAAGATGGTCTCTGCTTAGTATGAAATAACTAATCAGCAGTCTTTTTTGAGAGACCATTTCAGGAGAGTGGACCAGGTGTAATTTAGATGTCAGAGGACTAAAAAAGTAACGGCCAGAAGAAAGGGAAAACAGCAAAGAGGAAGAGGCAGAAAGATGCAATGCAGGGTCGTGTAAAAGATATGTTTGTTTAGTAACTTTTTTCTTTGAGCCACACCATACTTTTAAAAAGGCAGGACCCCTGGGGTATGGTAATTCAGTGACCTCTGTGGCCCTTTGGGGGCATGAGTAAATCATTGACTAAAATTAGTGCTTAATTCAAGTGCCAGTAACCCTTGCCAAGGGATAAACGAGAACCCTTAAAACCAACTCCAGCGTGGTGAGCTTTACCAAAAACAATACCCAAAAAACCCAAAGCTTGATTTTTTTTTAAAAAAAGAACTGTTATAATTCTCGGTGTGATGGGGGTGACTATTGCCCGACTTGATTTGTACCTTGAGGTTCTTCTCAAGAGCAGGCATAAGCTGAGATCCCCGTTATACTCACCTTGTTTGTGTGAGTTTCATGGAGTGGCCGCCCGGATCGGAATGGCGAGCGGTCACTGGAGATGCTCCTGTAAGTGAAGCCCAATGAGCCTGGATCCTCAGACTCAGGCTCTCACGTCTTCCGTGGTGAGGCTGAAAGAGCCCAGGTATCAGGGGCAGAGGACCTGGATCGCAGCTCCATTTCCACTCAGGGGCTGTGTTTTTGGACAAGTCAGTCGGAGTCTCTCTGTTCCCTGTGGAGATAATTGTGGCCATTCATGAACATCCTGAATTGTAACAGATACAACAGATACAAAACTATAATGGATGATTATCTTGGCTCTGACTTTGCCATCAGATACACTGGGATTCTTGAGTTAAAGCTTCCTGACTTCTCAGGTCTGCCAACTGACTGTTTTTGCTTTGGCAATTACCACCAAAACTGTCAAGCCTCAGCCGTATAAACACAATCTAATAATTTTTGCCAACTTTGATTCTGTCAACACACCTACTAAGTACCTAGTAAGTGTCAAGTGCCATGCTGGATTCTAGAGATGGGGCAGTGAGTCAGACCAGCCATGATGCAGCTGACAGCCTAACAGGGCACACGGATGTTGAGCTGGCCATCTGTCATGAGTGACCCATCACAACAGCACCCAGTGTCGTGAAGCAGGGTGCTATTGGAGGCACCTGACCACTTCCCAGTGGGTGAGAAGGAAGGGCAGAGATGTCCACAGAGGCTCTCAAAGCATTGTCCTCAAACCAGCAACATCAGTGTCACCTGGAAGCTTGTTAGAAATGCAGATTCTCAGGCCTGCCCCAGACCTACTCATTCAGGCTCTGGAAGTGGGACCCAGCAAATCTGTTTTAACCAGTTCTCTTGGTGATTCTGATTCACGTTAGAGTTTGAGAACCACTAGCTTAGAGGAAATAACATTTAAGCTAAGCTCTGAAGCTGCACCATTCAGAATAGTAGCCACAGGTGTTATATGGCTATTGAGCCCTCAAAATATGGTTAGTCCAAATTGAGATGTGCTTTAAGTGTAAAATACACATCAGGTTTCAAAGGCTTACTAAGGAAAAAAGAAGGTAGAATACCTCATTGAGAATTTTCTATAGATCATATGTTGGAATGATACCTACAGGGTTAAATAAAATGTATAATAAAAGTTTCACCTGTTCTTGCTTCTTAATATGGCTTTTACAGTCTTTAAAATTACATATGTGGCTGGCTTTACATTTGGCTTAGACACAGCTGGTCTAAAGGATAACTAGTGGTTCCCCAAAGCAGGGTGGGACTGAAGTGGCAGTGGAGGGGAGGGGTGACGGGCAAGGCTTCTGTCTTGAGTCCAGAAAGAATACGACATGTGCAAGGAAACAAGAAAACTGAAGCCTTGCAGGACACATTAAGAATTTTGAACAGTGTCCTAAGATCAACAGAAAATAATTTGAGGGTTTTAAGTAGAGTACTCAGTTTTCAGGAAGTTTGTAGCTAATAAATGAGAGCAAGAGGGCTGCAGCTGAATATCGCAAGACTCTCAGAACCAAAGCTCCCAACCACCTGCCCCAGAGATGGTGGGGGTGGAGGCATTTGGTCAGGAAATACTACTGAGAGGGGGCAGGACCCTGCCCATCAGCTGCCTCTGCCCCAGGAGGTGAGGCATGAACACCCCCACTAAAGGGAGAAGCAGACACCTGGGAATGGTTTTGTGTTCAGTTCATTTTCAGCTTGGTTAAAGCTGAGAGCTGGAGGAAACATTCCAGAAGAGTCCAAAGTTGAGTTGGAGTTTGATTACAGAGCAGGGACTCTGCAGGGCACCGGCAAAAGTTCGGTGAAGGGAGATCAGGGACAAGGAAGTCTGGCACCTATGGGGATTAAAGGGTCTGTCCTTTGCAAGAGTGTGCTGGACAACATCACAGGAAGTCTGGGGTTAGAGCCTGGAGGCTCGGCGTCCGACAGCTCCTGGGGGAGGTGGGGTGGGGGACAGGCTCCCCATGTACCTGTGGCCCAGAGGAGCTTTTCCTTTAAGTCATAGGTCACACACTAGCAGACATGTCTGGTTTAACTCACATTTTTAAAATGTATTCAAATTAGTTGCTAGTATTTATATGGGATATCACAAAAATTCACATTTCCAGTTTTTTTGAGGATTGGAAGACCTGAGAACCCCAGTCCATCAGTATCACAGAGTAATGGGCTGGAACTAAGTAGCAGTTACTCCTTTTATTTTTTTATATGAGCTTTTAGGAGCTGAAATGATCACTTTTTTAAAAAAAAGACATTTATTTACTCTAAAAACAAAACAGAATCCATAGGTTCTCTGTGGTCTGACTCTAAGTCTTGCATCCTCTCCTGTCTTCAGTTTCAGCAGTCCCAACACCTCTCTGTTCTCCAGAAAAGATCTAAGAATGGTCTGTACTCAGCGAGGCTAGATTATACAAAAGCTTCATCCATGTACACCAGTTGCATCCATTGGAAAAGCATGTATGTTCCCTGCAGTTCACCAGTGTTCCCACCCCCTCTGTAGCCCAGTGGCACTGCACCTCAGAGATCTGCAGCCCCTGCCTTAAGCTTTAAATGAAAGCACTGTGTGTTTCATAAACACTTGTTATACCAGCTTCCACAATGATTAAAATCATAAAGATGGCAAACTGTAAACTGCAAGAGCTCCTTTGTAAATATCCCACAGTTAATTAAATGGGAAAAGTCAGTTGCTAGCAAGGAGAAGAGAGGGAAGTGACTTTCTGTTGACCTGAGACAGATGCACTAGTTTGGTACCTTTCCTGTATTAGTCCTCTGTACTCCAGAGTGAGGGAAGGGTGTGTATTTGTAGAGTCTTTGTGGCTGTAGGATTGTTTCTCTGCTCCAGTGTGTGTGTGTGTGTGTGTGTGTGTATACACACGTGGTAAAAACAAAATGCTTTATTTCTTAAACAAATAAGCAAATATAGCAGGTTAAATACTGCAAAGCTGGGTGATAGGCACCCAAGGATTCGTGATGTTATTGCTACACGTTTTTTCCCCTCCATATAGTTCATAATCAAAAGAAGATGAAGGGTCTCTGCCTACAGTATCTGTCCATCATAGCTTCTTCATTTGAAGGGAAAATAGCTTTGTATAGTGTAAAGAGTGTCTTGCTTGTTAAGACACAGTAAGGGCTGAGGTAGAGGAACAACTGATAGCTTCTCTTTTCTTCATCCCCCTCCTCCACCACCACCAAAACCAAAACAGTAGATGTTGCATGGGGCTGCATCCAGTTTTTGATGGGCCTAAAGGTTCTACTTCTTGGTGGATTGGGGCGGGCTCTTTGAAAAAACAATACAGAAATGTCTTTTGCTGATTAAATACACACACACACACACTCCCTCCCTCCCTCCCTCCCTCCCTGTCTCCCTCTTTCCCTCTCCCTCTCTCTCCCTCTCTCTCTCACATCCATGTGAATTCATCATTTGGTCTCTCCCAGCATCTCAGAAGGGATCTATTCAGGTGAGGGGCCCTGAAGCTTGAGCTTCATTAGTTTCATGATTATTCCACTTGTGGGCAACAGTAATCGCCTAGGAAAACACAGCCCAGTAGTCTTTCATCCCATTCTCTGTTCTTCTGCCACTTGATGCCCCATCTGGGCTGAGGGTGGAGGCATCCCTTTGCCTCTGGAAGTTCTCAACTCTGCAAGATACCTTCACCTGAGCCCTGAGCCCAGGCACTTCTAGTGACCTGATGCTTCCCTGCTCCATGTGCACTAAATAAAGCATCACACCTGATGCCTGACGAGAAAGGGAAGTCATAAACCGAACCATTGTAGCCTTTCAACCACTTGCAAATCAGCTCAATCTACTCCCTCTCTCGGGTCCTCTGTTGGCCCTCCACCGAAATAGGAGGCCTTATTTTAAAGACTTCCCCCCACCCTGCTCCCCAGAATTTCTAGGAATTACTAAAGAAAGGAAGTAACTAGATCTAGATTCCAATTAACTTTGTCACTGATTGTTATATAACTGAAGGTGAATCACAGTTTAAGTGGACAGAAAATCTCTGGTTAATGGGAGTTGTCAAGAGTGGCAGGAGACCAGGCCCTGATGTTCCCATAATCTGTACTCACCAGCGTAGAAAGCGCTGGACTGGAGGTGAAAAGTGCTGGGCTCGTAAACAAGCAGCACTTGTCAGCGTAGATCTCTGTCCACTGCAAGGAGAGCGAGCCAGGCCCATGCAGCCAGGCTGCAGATTCTCCAGGGGACAGAGTGGCCCCACAGATCTCTGGGCCAGTGGCTTAACTGAGGGAGTTCAGAAGCACTTTAGGATTGCCTGCCCCCCTTTACTAGAGCCTTCTCTGCTGAGATGAGGCTGCATGTGTAGGACAGCTGAAGGGCTGGGAGGAGGAGACAGAACCCCGTTATCAGTGTACCTCCTCTAGCTCCTTCAGCTCCTGGTAATCTGTTTCTACAGGCGGCATCTCTCAGCTGCTTAATTTGATAGCTTGTTTGCATCCGGATTTATTCCTGCCAAAAACTCTATCTTGAGGCAGGTGAGTACCATATTGAGTGTTAATGTCGATTTAAATCTCTTTGTTCAAATGTTGAACCTTAGATTTTTCTTATGTGTGGTATAGCCTGTGGCACTGGAGAGCTAGTTGCCACCAATCAATGATCAACCAGCTGAACGTGGTTGTTTATTGAATTCACATGTTTAATAATTTCTATACTAAGGTGAGACTGGTAAATATTTATTCCTCCACCAGAGGAAAAGCAAGGTGAGAAGGATGCCTTCAATCTCAAGTCAGCTGGTAAGAGCTGGGAGTTACCAGCTACTAGTCATCCTTTTAGACATTCACAACTCATTCAATTAAATCCTTTCTTCTCTAAGCAGAAACTGCCTTTTTATCTGGTGGAAGTGCAGCATACCTTTAGAATGAAGTGTCCTGTTGTTTTGTGTCATACAATTAACCTATCCAGCCATCAGAAAATTTAAGTCAACTAGGTTCCCTGTAATTAATTTTCTGTAGACTCTGCTCCTGTGTGCTATAGTGTGTGTGAGTTGCCAGATGTCTGATATCAAAACTGTTCAAGGAATGATTCTGGTTTATTTTAGAAACAGGCTGTTGTAAAGTTGTGCTTCCACTCCCAGGTAGTCAGTCGAATGAAGATTATAACTTAAGACTTTGTTTCACCTCTTTCTAGATATATTGCTGTCACTGAACACTGGCCTATTTGAAAGCACTAAGGAAGCTCCGCTGTCAGGATGTCTAAGTATAAACTGATTATGTTAAGGCACGGAGAGGGTGCTTGGAATAAAGAGAATCGTTTCTGTAGCTGGGTGGATCAGAAACTCAACAATGATGGATTGGAGGAAGCTCGGAACTGTGGGAAGCAACTCAAAGCGCTGAACTTCGAGTTTGATCTTGTATTCACATCCATCCTTAATCGCTCCATCCACACAGCCTGGCTGATCCTGGAAGAGCTGGGGCAGGAGTGGGTTCCTGTAGAAAGCTCCTGGCGTCTAAATGAGCGTCACTACGGAGCCCTGATCGGTCTCAACAGGGAGCAGATGGCTTTGAATCATGGCGAGGAACAAGTGAGGCTGTGGAGAAGAAGCTATAACGTGACCCCGCCGCCCATTGACGAGACCCATCCTTATTACCACGAGATCTACAACGACCGGAGGTATAAAGTGTGCGATGTGCCTGTGGATCGACTGCCCCGAGCCGAAAGCCTAAAGGATGTGCTGGAGAGACTCCTTCCCTATTGGAATGAAAGGATTGCTCCTGAAGTGTTAAGTGGTAAAACCATTCTGATATCTGCACATGGGAATAGCAGCAGGGCACTCCTGAAACATCTGGAAGGTAACCATCTTTATTGCTACTGCTTATTAAAGGTTGCTGCTGTTATGGTTGGGCCTTAATCTAGAAAGGACGCGGTTTCTGAGCTAAGAACGCACAGTTTACATAATAGACTTTTCTTCCCTGTTACCTTTTGTCCTTTAAGTCTTTTAAGAATCATTTTGTTCTATCGATCAAAAATCCTGGGCCTTTTACCCATATTATCTGAAGCAGTGATTCTTTAACTTTAATCGGCATCATAATCACCTGGAGGGAGGGAGCATTCCCACCACCACAGGTTGCTGGCCCCACCCTTGCAGTTCCTCAGTCAGTAGGCCTGGGGTATGGCCTGATAATTCGCATTTCTAAGAAGTTTTCAGGTGCGTCTGGTGCTGCTGCGTGGGGTTCTCCACTTTGAGAACCACTGATCTAAAAGATCACATGGCTTTTGTTGTAACAAGATTAAGAGGAGGCTAGGGAGGGAAAAAATTTCTGTAGAAATGGTACCCCAGGTAAATTTTTTTTTGAGTCTTTCAAGATAAGTAAAATTATATAGGCTTGAGTTTTGTTCACATTCTTGCAACTTTAAACCGTCCTGGCTGTGTTTTCAGACCTAGGTTTTCTGAATAGTTGGTTTGTTCCTGTCTTCTCTTCCCAGACCATTAGCCATTGATTGGGAGAAAGTTCGGGGGAAGGAAAGTAAAAGGATGGCTTACTGGAGATAATCAGGAGCCTTAATTTTATTTTAACTCCTTGATGTTGTATTCTAAAAGGTTCTGTATTGTTACCTTCCTTTTAAGTAACATGAACTAAATGAACTCTTCTGAGGGCTTAAGCTTGCCATGTTTGGGCACCAGTGATTACACTGTGATTGCACTGTGATGCCTTCTGGGGGTTTCTCACTCCCCTCTCTCCCTTCACTAAATAATCCCGGATGGTGGTGCATTTTGAGTGATCTGCTCTGTCTGGTGTTTTCCTGTCTGTCATCACTGTCAGCAGTTAGAATGCATTAGAATGCATCTCTCCAACATTCCTTTTCATTCTGCTTTACTTTTGTATTCAAGGCTGTGAAAAAAAATGAAAAGGTTGACATTGTGAAATAAGTGAAAATAGGCTATTGTTAACAAAATGAAGTGGTCTTTATGAGATTTTAATGTAAACCTTTCCGTATGTGTTTTTCCCCCTAATTTTTATAACATGGCCAAGAGCCCAGTCATTACTCATATACCTGATATACATTAGTTGTGCAGAGATCTAAAATACACAGACTTCATTGGCTGTTAAAAACTTTGTTGGCCAGACATAGTGCGTGATCTGTTTGTGTGTGTGTGTGTGTGTGTATTTTATTTACTCAACTATATAAAGGGTTCTATTCTTCCTTGTTCAGAATAGTCAGTTATTTGATTAGGTATCTACACATCACTTCGTCATTGCTGGATGGTAGTACGTTATTGTTTGAAGAGGAGTTGAGGCTCCTTCTGAGACAACAACCTTAAATTCAGAATTTTAAAGTTTCTGCTAGAAGATGTATTCCATCTCACCAGGCCAACACCTTTTTTCCAGAGATGAGACTGAGATCTCTTTGTGGCCAGGCTCCGTTACCTAAAAAAATACCATCGTCTCCTTCAGGATCCTCTTTTCTTCCCCATCTCAGCTAGGAAATCCTCCTTTCAAGGACAATTTCACGCTGCTTAGTACCATTTACTCTTTACCTGTCTTCAGGTTAGATCGCTTAGATTATTCTGCAGCCGCAACCAGAGCCTGTTCTAGATATCCCCTCTGCTAGCATTGGTGATTTAATTGTTTGTTTCTGTTCTTTTTTGAAAGAACTAGGAAGGGTTAACAAAGGGTGGTGAAGAAGACTGTCACCGTGTGGGGACGGAGGGAGAATTCCCTGTGGAGGGCAAGGTAACCCACAGAAAAGCTGACTTTCTATATATTTGAGGGAGGTTTTGAAACCATTAATAATTTATTGAAAAAAATCAAATTGGAAAGCAATCTGGCAGTTCCTCATGGTGAAGCATAGGGTTACCATATGATCCAGCAGTTCCCCTCCTGGGTACAGACCTGTATTCATTGCCTAGGTCTACTTTAACAAAGTACCAAAAACTGGGTGGCTTGAACCAACAGTTAATTTTCCCATGGTTGTTAGAGCCAGAAGTCCTAAATCAAGGGTCCTGCTTTCTCTAATGGCTCCAGGAGAGAATCCTTTCTTGCCTCTTGTAGTTTCTGCTGTTTGCCAGAAGCCTTTAACATTCTTTGGTTTGCAGATGCATCAGTGCAACCCTCTGTCTTCACTTGGTGTTCTCTCTGTGTGTGTCTGTTTCTTGTCCGTTTTTCCTTTTATAAGGATACCAATAATACTGGACTAGGACCTACCCCAGGGGCCTCATTTTAACTTGATTACCTCTATAAAGACCCATTTCCAGACAAGGTCATATTCTGAGGTCCTGGAGGTTAACTTCAACATATCTTTTTTGGGGGGGGATACAGTTCAACTCATAACAATACTTAAGAGAAATGAAAACATATATCCACTCAAAAACTTGTACACAAACCTTCAAAGCAGTATTATTCATAATAGCCAAATGTGGAAACAATCCAAATGCCCATCAACGGGTGATTGGATATATTAAATGTGGTATATCTATACAATTAAGTGTTATTCAGCAATAAAAAATGAAGTACTGACACATGCTATAACATGGATGAACCCTGAAATAATTATTACATGAAAGAAGCCAGTCACAGAGGGTCACATATAGTGTTATATTTATATAAAATCTCCAGAATAGGCAAATCCATAGAGATAGAAAATAGATTGTTTCCTAGGGCTAGGGTGGAGAGGGAAGAGAGGTGGGATGAACAGTAATTACTAGTAGGTTCAGGGTTTCTTGTCAGAGTGGTGAAAATGTTCTAAAATTGATTGTGGTGATGGTTGCACAACTCTGAATACACTAAAAGCCATTGAATAGTACATGTTAAGTGGGTGAATTGTATGGTATGTAAATTATCTAATTAACGCTACAAAATAATTTAATCAGTGAGGGTTAAATATGAAAGGACTTGACATTGGCCTAGAAAGCAATAGTTTAGGGCAAATACATGGAAGTGATAGATAACAAAGTAGTCATGCATGGATGCGCAGTATAGGATAAAGTAAAAAATTAAAACACAGCTTTAACCACTGGGGCAGAAATGGACTTATGGAGATTGCTGAGAAATTAGCAGGCACTTGTCCTCAAGCTTCATGTAACTTCTTAAAGGTATATATATTTTTTTTAAAGTTGGATGTATAGAACTAAATTACCTTTCAGAGATTAATGAAATAGAAGCAACCTTAAATTATAATTCCTATTCTTATCACTATAAATAGGATATATAGAAAGTATTTTTATTTAGGGAATAATTGATTTAAAATAGTGGTATTCACGTTAAGAAGAGGTGAATTGTACCAAGAGAGTAGGAAGTATGTGTAGAGAAAGGTGTAGAGTAGGAAGTATGTGTAGAGAAAGGTGTAAGGCTGACAGCTGTTTACAAGAGAGGTGAAGGTTGGTGTACGGAGGGAAAAAAGGAATGGAAATGGTAGCGTTAGTGGCCAGGGAGGATGGTAGACTTTCAGGGGTAAAAATGGCAGAAAAGCCAGAATATGCCATTAGACACAAGCCAATAGCTGGGGAAACAAATGAGGAGGAGTAACGATTACTTGTCCATAAGAAAACAAGAGTGGTTTGCAATCCTGGCTCACCCATCTTGGATGTGAGAACAACTTTGTTCCTTTTTGGTCTAGAGTACCCCCTGGTGGTACTACTGTTATGGTTCATCAAGTTCTTTGATGTTGCTATGATTCCCTATAGTAACTTCCATGCCTAACATGGAAGAATTACTTCATGTGCCTGAGGTAGATGGCACTAGATATTTTTTTATTTTGGGGGAGGAGGTAATCAGGTATTTATTTATTTGTTTATTTGTAATGGAGGTACTGGGGAGAGAACCCAGGACCTTGTGCATGTTAGGCATGCACTCTACCACTGAGCTATATCCTCCCCCAACAGCTGCACTAGATTTTAGGATTACATCATATGTAATCAAATCCTAAGACCTTCTGCTGGGAAGAAGTGTGGTAACTCATCAAATCAATGACAGCATACTATTATATCATAAAAACACTTTATTGTTTTCATTTCTTGTTTTAGGAGTGCTCTAAATGCTAATCTCTACTAGTGGAATTTCTCTTAGAGTGTATATTGAAAAATAAGATCCAAGTATTCATATCACAGCTTTAAGACTAAGCATAAGTGATTTTCCCAAAGATTAGAAGAAATAGTATATGTTATTTCTTCCATGTTATTTCTGTTAATTTAGTGAGATTTCAGCCTTTCTAAAATTTATTCTAGATGTATATGCTCACTGGAGTAGGAATTCCAACATCAGTCCTCTTGTCTTGCATGTCCAACTTTCCAGAGATGTTGGAGGGCTTCATGTGGTACTTGATAAATTCCCAATTCAAAAGAAAATATTCTATTGAATTTGGATGCTGACTTTTTAAGACTCCAAAAATTAAGTAAATCTTTCTTACTTTAAGGGAAAGATAATAGGTTTTTGCTTTATAGGAAGGATTATTGACCAGTTTATTTGTGTGTGTATGTGTTTATTGCATTAAAGAAATGTCATAAAATTTTCCATCTTAATTGCCAATTTATTTTTACTGTAAATTTTCATGACTATACACTCCCCATTTTCTGGTTAATACCTGTTATCCCAGTGTGATTATTAATAGCATCTCCTTTCACTTTCAAAAATGCCCCGGCTTGGATGATAAATTATCTGGTCACCTTATTATAAAGCTTTCACCTGTATTAAGACTGAATCTTTGAAGTGGGTGTGACCAGATTCCATATTTCCTATAAATACAAAAGTTGCTAAATTCTTTGCATTTGTCACAAAATTAAAAATGTGTTGAGGATTGATCTGATCTCTAGTCATGTTTTCTAGGTATGTCTATGTAAAATTCTCCCCTAAACAAGGTCTTCCAAGGAAGTGGGCAATTTTTCCCATCTTTTCCTTAAACTGCTTAATAGACTTAATGTATTTTACCTTCTGTTGGGAAGAAGTGTGGTAACTCATCAAATCAATGACAGCATACTATTATATCATAAAAACACTTTATTGTTTAAAGACTGTAAAGTTGGGGTAGGAACAATGATAGATAACTAATTAAGATATTGGCCTACCCTGAAATCTCCAAGTGCCTTAAGATCTTTCTATTAAGAATATGCTAGAGTTACTCAGCTACTCTAGATTGTTAAATATCTCAATAATGGAGACTGTTAGTTCTTAAGATGTTATTTTTTTTTTCTCAGCTATTTGGTGCTATGATTTTACTCTATAGACAGTCAAATCCTTCCTGACACATCTTCCATTTGTGGAGAAGAAGACAGGTGCTGTTGAAGGAAAATGAAACCCAGGTGGACCTCAGATGGCTTAGCCATGATCCGGATAATTAGTTGGAGTCTTCAACTCCACCCAAACTCAGTTAACGGAGTCTCCATACACGATTACCACCTGGGCTTTTTTGTTTTAAAATTTTTTCTGAAAAGTAGCCCTTCCTTGATCTATTCTGTTCGGAATACTATATGGTAAGAAGCTGAGTCAAGAGCATCTTTGGCAGGTAAACCATACAAAAGTAACTGAGTCTTAAATTATTATTGCTGTTACCCTAACATTGTGGTGTGTGAATGGCACCCCCTAGTACAGCTATACAAGGTGGCCCTTTTTTTTGAGTGCACACTATGTGCTAATCACAGTTCTAGGCATTTTACATACATACCTTATTTCTTGTAGGAACCAGAACAAGTCTCTGAACTCACTGGAAAGCTGTGCTTCATTGCTTTGTTTTACTCTGCTGCTTTGTGTAGCTAGATCATATGCTTAAATTTTCATTTAAGCAATCATTGATCACTAAGCTATTTTGCATAAAGAAACTGCTTTAATTAAAAGGAGCAAACTACTGATAGACTCAACACCATGGATGAATCTCAACTGCATTGTGCTGAGTGAAAGAAACCAGGCTCAAAAAGCATTTTATTGAAAATTTACCTGTTGAAGTCCTTATCCCCAATGCCTCAGAATATGACTATATATGGAGATAGGGTCTTTAAAGAAGTAGTGAGGCCATTAGGGTGGCCCTAATCTGATATGATTCGTGTCTTTATAAGAAAAGGAAATTTGGGCACAGACACATGCAGAGAGGAGACCATGTGAAGACATAAGGAGATGACAGCCAGCTACAAGCCAAGGAGAGAGGCCCCAGGGGGAAAAAAAAGAAAGAAAAACAAACACACAGAAAAACCCACCTTGACTATCTACAGAATTGTGAGAAAATAAATTTATGGGTTTTATTTTTACATTTTTATTGATTCATAATCATTTTACAGTGTTGTGTCAAATTCCAGTGTTCAGTACAATTTTTCAGTCATACATGGACATATACACACTCATTGTCACATTTTTTTCTCTGTGATTTATCATAACATTTTGTGTATATTTCCCTGTGCTATACAGTGTAATCTTGTTTATCTGTTCTACAATTTTGAAATCCCAGTCTATCCCTTCCCACCCTCTACCCCGCCCCCCCCGTAACCACAAGTCTGTATTCTCTGTCCATGAGTCTATTTCTGTCCTGTATTTATGCTTTGTTTTTGTTTGTTTGTTTGTTTTTGTTTTTTAGATTCCACATATGAGCGATCTCATATGGTATTTTTCTTTCTTTTTCTGGCTTACTTCACTTAGAATGACATTCTCTAGGAGCATCCATGTTGCTGCAAATGGCATTATGTTGTCGGTTTTTATGGCTGAGTAGTATTCCATTGTATAAATATACCACATCTTCTTTATCCAGTCACCTGTTGATGGACATTTAGGTTGTTTCCATGTTTTGGCTATTGTAAATAGTGCTGCTATGAACATTGGGGTGCAGGTGTCATCCTGAAGTAGATTTCCTTCTGGGTACAAGCCCAGGAGTGGGATTCCTGGGTCATATGGTAAGTCTATTCCTAGTCTTTTGAGGAATCGCCACACTGTTTTCCATAGTGGCTGCACCAAACTGCATTCCCACCAGCAGTGTAGGAGGGTTTCCCTTTCTCCACAGCCTCTCCAGCATTTGTCATTTTTGGATTTTTGAATGACGGCCATTCTGACTGGTGTGAGGTGATACCTCATTGTAGTTTTGATTTGCATTTCTCTGATAATTAGTGATATTGAACATTTTTTCATGTGCTTTTTGATCATTTGTATGTCTTCCTTGGAGAATTGCTTGTTTAGGTCTTCTGCCCATTTTTGGATTGGGTTGTTTATTTTTTTCTTATTGAGTCGTATGAGCTGCTTATATATTTTGGAGATCAAGCCTTTGTCAGTTTCACTTGCAAAAATTTTCTCCCATTCCGTAGGTTTTCTTCTTGTTTTATTTCTGGTTTCCTTTGCTCTGCAGAAGCTTGTAAGTTTCATTAGGTCCCATTTGTTTATTCTTGCTTTTATTTCTTCTAGGAGAAAATTTTTGAAATGTATGTCAGATAATGTTTTGCCTATGTTTTCCTCTAGGAGGTTTATTGTATCTTGTCTTATGTTTAAGTCTTTAATCCATTTTGAGTTGATTTTTGTATATGGTGTAAGGGAGTGTTCTAGCTTCATTGTTTTACATGCTGCTGTCCAGTTTTCCCAACACCATTTACTGAAGAGACTGTCTTTATTCCATTGTATATTCTTGCCTCCTTTGTCAAAGATGAGTTGACCAAAAGTTTGTGGGTTCATTTCTGGGCTCTCTATTCTGTTCCATTGGTCTATATGTCTGTTTTGGTACCAATACCATGCTGTCTTGATGACTGTAGCTCTATAGTATTGTCTGAAGTCTGGGAGAGTTATTCCTCCAGACTCTTTCTTTCTCTTCAGTAATGCTTTAGCAATTCTAGGTCTTTGATGGTTCCATATAAATTTTATTATGATTTGTTCTAGTTCTGTGAAATATGTCCTGGGTAATTGGATAGGGATTGCATTAAATCTGTAGATTGCCTTGGGCAGTGTGACCATTTTAACAATATTGATTCTTCCAATCCAAGAGCATGGAATATCTTTCCATTTTTTAAAGTCTTCTTTAATTTCCTTCATCAATGGTTTATAGTTTTCTGTGTATAATTCTTTCGCCTCCTTGGTTAGATTTATTCCCAGATATTTTATTACTTTGGGTGCTATTTTAAAGGGGATTGTTTCTTTACTTTCTTTTTCTGTTGATTTATCGTTAGTGTAAAGAAAGGCAACTGATTTTTGAACATTAATTTTGTAACCTGCTACCTTGCTGAATTCTTCGATCAGCTCTAGTAGCTTTTTTGTGGACCTTTTAGGGTTTTCTATATATAGTAACATGTCGTCAGCATATAATGACACTTTTACCTCTTCTTTTCCAATTTGGATCCCTTTTATTTCTTTCTCTTGCCTGATTGCTGTGGCTAGGACTTCCAGGACTATATTGAATAGGAGTGGTGATAGTGGGCATCCTTGTCTTGTCCCAGATTTTAGTGGGAAGCTTTTGAGTTTTTCACCGTTGAGAACTATGCTGGCTATAGGTTTGTCATATATAGCTTTTATTATGTTGAGATATGTTCCCTCTATACCCACTTTGGCGAGAGTTTTTATCATAAATGGGTGTTGAATTTTATCAAATGCTTTTTCTGCATCGATTGAGATGATCATGTGGTTTTTGTCCTTTCTCTTGTTGATGTGATGTATTACATTGATTGATTTGCGTATGTTGAACCAGCCTTGTGTCCCTGGGATGAACCCCACTTGGTCATGATGTATAATCTTTTTTATGTGTTGTTGGAGGGATTTTTTTAAAAGCAAAACAAAACAAAAAGCCCTAAGCATTTTATGATTCCATTTATATGTCATTCAGGAAAAGGCAAGACTGTCCTGTCAGAAAACAGATCAGTGGGGGGAGGGGAGGCTGCAAAGAGGCACAAGGAAATTGGAGGGGAGGGTAGGACTATTCTGTACTAAAAAGGGTGAATTTTACTGTATGTAAATTATTCCTTAATTTAAAAAGACCTGCATTTATCCAGTGAGATGACCATTGTCCCAATGGGGACCTTGCCTTTTGTTTCACAAAACAATAGACTAGATGAGTTTGATTGTCAATTAGTAGAATTAAATGGGTTGCTTTGTACCTTTGCCTTTGGAAACTGACCTGGAGGGCATTGTTGGGCTTTCTGGAGGAGTAACTGGTGCTGACTTTATTGAGTACCTAAACCGTGGACAGTTTAAGGAATTACCTATTAAAGTCCTTCTTCATAAGAAGTTACGTATTAGCTGCGGACCGTGAAATTTTATACTCAGAGTTTGTGAGCTCCTCCAGTAAAGGTTTTTCTGCACCAGAACTATTTCTGCTTGTTTGCCCCCAAATTCTGTAGCCTTACTTGGGTCTTCCATCTGTCCTTTTTTCTTCTCACAGTCACCTAGTCTAGGAGCAGGTCAGCAAGGACCTCCTGGAGTCAATGCAGGAGATGATACAGTGAGAGGCAAGGGTTACTGATTCGGAGCTAGTGACTCTCATGTATAAGAATTGCGAACACAGGAACCACACATCAGTGCTTGGGATAGGCTTCTTGTCTCATGAGGAAGGTCTCTACCCTATCAAATTATAGAATATCTTTCTCTATAAATTATATATAACTTTGGGATTGCTTTATTTCTATTTATTTTTATTATTTATTTGTTTTTATTGCGATATAGTTGACGTACAATATTATGTTAGCTTCATGTGTACTACATAATGACTTGGTATTTGCATACATTGTGAAATGATCACAATGTTAAGTCTAGAAACCATCTGTCCCCATACAAAGTTATTATAGTATTATCGACCATTTTCCTTATGCTGTATATTGCATCCTCACAGCTTATTTACTGTATAACTGGAGGTTTGTACTTCTTAATCACCTATGTCATCCCCGACCTCCCTCCCATCTAGCAACCACCCATTTTTTTCTCTGTATCTATAAGTTTGTTTTCATTTTCTTTTGTTTGTTTTGCTTTCTAGATTCCACATATAAGATCAAACAGTATTTGTCTTCCTGTGACTTATTTCACATATCTTAATATCCTCTAGATCCATCTATGTTGTCAGGAATGGCAAGCTTTAATTTTTTATGGCTGAATAGTATTCCATAGTATGCACTGTATCTTCTCTGTCCATTCATCGATTAATGAACACTTAGTTTGTTTCCGTATCTTGGCTATTGTAAGTAATGCTGCAGTGAACATTGGTGTGCATATATTCTTTTTGAATTAGTGTTTTTGTTTTTTTTGGATAAATACCCGGAAATGAAATTGCTAGATCACATGGTAATTCTATTTTTAAGTTTTTGAAGAGCCTCCATGCTGTTTTCCACAGTGGCTGCACCAATTCACAATCCCACCAACAGTGCACAGGGCTCCGTTTTCTCCACATCCTTGCCAGCACTTGTTACGTGTTGTCTTTTTGATGGTAGCCATTCTGACAGCTGTGAGGTAGTATCTCATTGTGGTTTTAATTTGAATTTCCCTATTTGATTGTTATTGTTTAGTATCTTCTCATGTATCTGTTGGGCATTGTATGTCTTCTTTGGAAAATGTCTATTCAGGTCGTCTGCCCATTTTTTAATCAGGTTTTTTTTTTGTATTGAGTTGTGTGAGTTCTGTTTATTCTGGATATGAACCCCTTATTGGATGTATCGTTTGCAAATATACTTTTCCATTCAGAGTGCTACCTTTTTGTTTTGTTGATAGTTTGCTTCTCTGTGCAAAAGCTTTTCAGTTTGGTGTAGTCCCATGGATTGCTTTACTTTTAACTTGATAGTAGTTCTTAATCCCTTTAGAAGAAAGGAGACTTAAAACAGACATATGAAATATTTTACAGTAAGAAAATTCCTACTTAAAGGACTGCTTTCCTGACTTTTGGTAACTGAAACACTTAACCTCTGTTGCACTCACAAGTCCAGATTAAAGCAGGGCCCAGCTCTCATAAAGCACCACCATGAAAACTCCTAACCCAGGCTTAGCATCTAACAGCACCCTGTTCCATAGCGTTCCAGACAGGCGTGTGTTTCTTTCTCTGTGGTTGGCATAATCACTTCCTGTTTGTTTCCTGCTGGCCCGCAGTGAAGGAACAGCCAGGTACTGAACTGAAACATTGGATGTAGTTTGCATCTCGCCAGCGGAAGTCGGTTGTTTAGTCTGGGTTCAAGCACAGGACTGGGCAGTTTCAAGTTTAGCATGAGAGTGGTGTGCAGGGTGGGCAGACTTGACCACTGAAGAACTGTGTGCAGCTGCACACATAAGAAGGCAAAGACGTGGTGAGGTGGAATTAGAAATAGAAAGTCAAGGAGGAAAAGTCAGCCAGCACTTGCCAAGGGGACGGGGACTGACGAGTCCATCACCTTTGGCATTTCATCTTGGGATATTTTCAGAAGCAGCGAAGTCAGGCCTCTCTTCTGTGAAGCTAGTGCTTATCTAGTGGTGTGGTTAAGTTTTCTCTTACTGTCAGTGTAATGATTTATAGAAATCTTCATTTTTAAAAGTTGTAGGCCATTTAACTATAAAATTCAATGAACAATGGATTCTTCCCTCTTCCTTATTCTAAATTAGAAGCTGTTATCTGTCATGTTACACTATTCAAAAAACCTCTTTCCAATTGTTCTTGAAGTTGTGCATATATAACATTCAGACCTAAAGAATTATCATCACAAATAGGAAAATCATTTATGAAATTCAGAATCTTGTGTCAACTCTTATTTTGGCCACAGAGGAATACAGAATTCTTATCACAAATCACCCATTGTGGGGGTTTGAATTGTGACTTATTTGATTGGGAAAGGAAAGTGGGGCATGGGTAGCAACTCACAGTAGAATGATTTGATCCCAGTTGTTTCTCTCTTTCTGTAATTCCCCAAAATATACATTATAGATTTGGAGTTTCCTCTTGTCCTGTAACAAATCTGTCTCCCTGAGCATCTTTTCTCTTGTTTCTTGATATTCAAAGATTTTGAGCAAACAATTTGGAGAAAACCAAAGAAAATATATAGAAGACAGATTTATTTTGAATTGTTTACTTTATGAGCACTAAATGCAAGTAACCTTTTTTCCCAGCCTTTGTAACCTTCTCTTTTTCTCTTAGTAAGATAATAAAGGAAACACAATCTTTAATCAAGGCTTCAACAGTGAAAGACTAGATTTAATTTGAAAGCTCAGAGAGTTCAGATTCGTTCATTTCAGCTGTGTGCTAAGGGGCCATTAAATCAGGAACTGCACTATTCTTTGGTACGGATACAGCACCTAGAATTGGACACACACAGTCATAATTTCTGAGGCACAAATGTCTCCATTTTGATCTTTTTCTAAAACTGGGCCAATCCTATACCCCTGACAAAGTCCTCCAAGTGCTTTTACATAGAGGCTTCGTGGGTTAAAGTTTTTAGTTAACATTTTATTCCTAATAGTCTTTATTTGTAGATAAGAAGTGGATTCATATAATACATATAGTTGGACTGTTGGATCATAAAGCTAAATAATTTCTGGATCCTAGCAGCCAACACATGATAGAGTTCCTTACAGTTGAACAAGCATTTACTCAATTCTTGCAGTGTGTAAGACACTATTCTAGGAGCATGGGTGACACAAGGGTGGAGAAAACGTGGTCCCTGTACTCAAGGGACTTATAATCCTGGTGGGAGAAGTGAGCATTTGCACAGCTACCTCTAACAGAAGGTGAAGTGGGAATGCTACCGTAGAGTACATGCAATGATCTTAATGACCACGGTTCCTGTTCCTGCTACAGTGACTCAGGGGAGTCATCCTAGGTACAGGTTTAACTTCCTGAAGTTAGCTCTGTTTGCAGAAAATGAAATCTGAATTGTTGGCTTTGAGTTACTCCTTTGACTTAGCACAGAACTTTCATTATTTCTTGCTTGAAATATCCCAGTCATTTAAATGGATTGCAGTTAACTCTCAGATGCTTCTACATGATATTTCAAAAATGAAAGACGATGTTGAGGAAGGGTATAGCTGAAGTGGTAGAGTGCATGCTTAGCATGTACGAGGTCTGGGGTTCAATCCCCTGTACCTCCACTAAAAATAAACAAACAAACAAATAAATAAAATAAATTACCTCTCCCCCCAAAATTAAAAATTAAAAAAAAATTAAAGACAATGGTTGGGAGTTGGAGAAGGGTTAGCTACAGAGAGGGAGTGATGGAGAGGGGTTGATGCAGGAGTAAATGTTTCCCTTCAGAACATTCTTGGATGCTGTATTAAAAAATTTAAGCCAGTTATCAGACAAAGGATGTGATATCTGGCCACTCATTTTAACTTTTATATGATGTTCCAGTTAATGAGTTTGTACTATGATATTACATAATATAGTATTGATTCAGTTTGGTTTAATCCAGTGCAGATGCATTATTCTAGCCTTAGGAGTTCTGCTTGCTTAACTTTCTGAGGACAAAGAATGTGGCTTATGCCCAAATTCAGTAATGAGTAATGGCTTCATTGTGGTTTTTCCTAATTTGTTATTTTAAAATTGCAGTCGCTTAAGTCTTACTGACTGATTATTAACCAGTCTAAGTATCTTAAATATTTATAAGTAATTAGTCTGCTGTGTGAATGGCTTGAGTAGTCATTAAAGTGGAATGTCAACTTTAATCTATTTATTGGAAACATTTCTATTTTTGTTGAGCTCTCCTTTCTTTATAGGTGAAATGTTACAATTCTCATATATAGGCCTTTGTTTAGTTGACTCTTTGATATGATCCTGCACAAAAGTGGGTTGTTATCTAAGCCATAGACATGAGCTTGAGAGTGGTGCTTTTAAAGAAAGGACTTGTTAGATCTGCTTTGAAATGAAGCCATGGTCAAATGAGTTCCATGTGTCCCCCAAAGACCTAGAACTCTTTTCTGAGGTCATAGACTGCAACCCCTAAACCTCCTATCATGATCCCAGTGTGTTAGCTATTTCAAGGGAATCAGACAAATCTGCTATTCCCTTTACTAGTCTTGAAAACATGAGAATACCGGGTGCTCGTGTCCAGTTAGCTCTCAGCCTTTCACAAGGGCAGTGCATGAACACAAACTTTCCCCTCTCTCCTTATGCTGTGGTGGAAATAGCTCTCGACAAGTCAGATGACCAGAGCTGAAGTCCTGGGATTTGGGAATTAAAAACAAAACAAGTCCAGTATTTACTACCTTGACAGTCTTGTGACTTGAGCAGTTTTATTTAACTTCTCTGGATCTGTTTTCTAGGGTTTTTTTTAAAACAGATTTATTGAAATATAAGTCACATGCCATACAGTTCACCCATTTAAAATGTACAGTTCAGTGGCTTTTCACAGAGTTGTATATTCAGAGAGTTGTCCATCTATCACCACAGTCAATTTTAGAACATTTTCATTACCCTCAGAGAAACCCTATACCTCGCTGTCACTTCCCAGTCCTCCCGTTCCCTCCAGCCCTAGGCAAGCACAGATCTATTTATGTCGCTATAGATTTGCCTATTCTGGACATTTCATAGAAGTGGAATCATACAATATGTCCTCCTTTGTGACTGCCTCCTTTCACTTGGCGTACTGTTTTCAAGGGTCATCAGTGTTTAGCAATGTATCAGCACTTCATTCCTTTTTATTGATAAATACTATTCCATTGTATGAATATGTTGCTTTTAATTTATCCATTCAGTTTACAGACATTTAGGCTGTTTCCAGTTTTTGTCTGTTACGTGTAATGCTTATGTGAGGCTTCTTGTACAGGTTTTTCTGGGGACATGTGCTCATTTCTCTTGGTTTTATACCTAGGAAATTGTTGGGTCACATGGTAGATAATTCTGTGCTTCACTGAGGAATTGCCAGATTGTTTTTCCAAAGATTCCCCAGCATTTTATACGCTTAATTTTACAGTGTATGAGAATTCCAGTTTCTCTATATCCTTGGTGGTCACCTGGCTCTGAACTGCATGCTGTTGAATTCCGTTCTGGCTGTATTCAAGGGATGTGTCCGGCTGACAGATCTGACCTGACAGAGCCAGAGGGCTCTTAGAAGCCAAGGCAGTCATCTCCCAGCTAAACAGCTGACTGTCTGGTCTGAATTTATCTTTTCTTGCCAGCTTTAGTTTGGAATGATAATTTTGTGTACTGTTGCAGTGTGGGGATAGGGGCTTAGCAGGACAAAGTAGTGTTTCAGTAACCTACCCTTTATTTTTATTTTATTTGTGTGTGGGGGGGTAATTAGGCTTATTTATTCATTTATTTATTATTATTATTTTTTAATGGAGGTACTGGGGATTGAACCCAGGACCTGTGCATGCTAAGCATGCACTCTACCACTGAGCTATACCCTACCCCCTAGTAGCCTACCCTTTAAATCTTCTACCTAGAAGAGAGTTCCTTGTAGAGAAAGAAGAAACACTTGTTGTGCTATACTGTTCCATGTATGTCCTCTTTCTTTTTTTTAATGGAGGTACTGGGATTGAACCCAGGACCTCGTGCGTGCTAAGCACGTGTTCTGCCACGGAGCTATACCCACCCCCGCCATGCATGTTCTCTTTTAAGTCCATTCCTCCTACCCTACACCCTTTGTAATGGTGGTAGAGGAAGAGTGTGTGTTTCTTTTCTTAACTTGACAGAAGGAATGGAGGCCCAGAGAAGTTACTTGCCTAAAACTATATACGAGTTGGTATATTGAAGGGGACTGGCAGAGGAGAAGATGAGTTGTGTGCTTGGAAGGGGTCTGACTTCCAAGTTAGGATTCCTTCTATTGTTTCATAGCTGTTTGAGTATATGATTGTCTATAAGAGTTCTTCGGTAGCTCTTCTGGACCTAGAAATGAAATTCTAATAAAGAACCACCCCAGAGGTTGGAACCCAGTACTGTGATTCTGTGGCTAGTGTTCATAGTTATGACCATTGGTTAATTAAAATGACGAGGTGTATTGATAGTTAACTGTAAATAACTTATTCTGCCATCATCACCTTCCAAGTAAAGATGGACCCTTGAACTCCTCTCAGAACTTGATCTACCTAGGTCTTTTTTGTTAACATAGAGCAGAATCATATGGTTAGAATTTAGAAGTCTGTATAATAAGTGTGTATGTTAAAGTACATAATTTGAATAGTTTCGGTTGCCTTTTAATTAACTTAACTTCATCTCTTTAGGTCTCCTCTCTTCTCTTTCCTGGTTTTTTATTCAGAGAAATTTGAAAGGCATGACATTGTACAGTAGTAACAGATACCTAGGTTTAAATCCAAGCTTTGTTCTTTACTGTCTGTGTGATCTTGAGTTGCTTGTTTAACCACTCTGTGTCAGAAATTGCTACATGGAAAAATAATAGTGCATATCTTCCTAGGATTGCAGTGACAATCAGATAAGTTCATACACATTAAGTACTTAGAAGAGGACCTGGCATGTGGAATGTCCTCAGTCCGTGTTGGCTGCTTATTGTTAAAAGCACTCATAACTAATAATAAACATCTTACCACCACTGCTGCTACTACCCTTACTACAACTCCAACTCTTCTGGTCAAAGTTGAACAACCTATGATTCAGATTATTTAAAAAAGAATTGAAGGTGATTTGTCCATTACACATACCTTCTTCTCCTAGCAGGTGGGATGTTAAGGTATGACAAGAGAACAAGTCCTGTTCCCAAGTCCTGCCAATCAGTCCTTTCCTAATTCCCCTTGACTGTGCTTCCTACACATCTAGGAAGTGTTCCTCCTTGACTGGATCTAGCCCAGGGCATTGCATGCTCGCTCAGTGCTGGAAGACCAGCAACTTTCTAATCACTTGAACCACATCCAGAGGTTAATTTTAGCCAAGGTGGGGACAATGTATAAAAGGAAAAAACCAGAAAACCTTCCTAATTCACTTTCAGATTTTTCAAGATTGATTTCTGTGGAAAACCAGTTCTACAAATGTAGTTATGGAGAGAATAACTTTCACTCCTTTAAAATTTAGATAGAAGACAACCAAGAACAGGTTGCCCCCAAAAGGTATTTACTGTCCAAAGACTTGATGTAATGTGAATTTTTGTCTTAGCTTTTTTTTTTTTTAAACTTATGGGAAGTCCTTGGTTTCCGGCAACCATAACTGGAATCCCTCACAGTATCTGTTGTGGTTCCAAACATGCAGTTAATATGGGACTAAGTAAATGTGCACTTAAACAATTAAACAGAGCTTCCTCCTGCATTGTCTTTAATGCCTTGTTCCTTCCTCTCTTCATTTTCAGGTATCTCAGATGAAGACATTATCAACATTACTCTTCCTACTGGAGTCCCCATTCTCCTGGAACTGGACGAGAACCTGCATGCTGTTGGGCCTCACCAGTTCCTGGGTGACCAAGAAGCTATCCAGGCAGCCATTAAGAAAGTAGACGATCAAGGAAAAGTAAAACGAGCTGACAAATAAAGTCTTTCCCAAGTGCGGGCTCTGAATAGCTGCAGAAGGAGTAGCATGCAGTGTGTTATGGGTGCTGATCTCTTTTTTTTTCCCCTCTGATTTTTCCTGATTTTTTCAGATCTAAGCTGTGGGCTAGAGTTTGTATAGGTAACTAGGTAACTTATGTGGCCCAGATATAGGGTTTAGGATGCCTGAGTGCTTATGTCATAAGCCTTATGCATTAGCTCCTGCTGGCCCCGTTTGAATTAGTCACTAGGTAGTAACCAGTGGGGCTTAATCAGTGTCATAAGTTTCTGAGATGGGAGAGCAGCAAGTGGAGGTAAAGTTTAAGGTATTCCTCATTCAGTAAATCAGTATTGAGTCACCATGGACAGGCACTATGTACTCCAATAAGTAGTTTACATTTACTTGTACTGAGACTTTCTGGGATGATAGTAAGAAGATATTAGATAATATGCTATACTTAAGTATTTATTACTAGTCTTCTCCTCTAGGAAAAGGGATGCTTTGACAGTTAAGACCAGAGGCCCATTAAATGGGAAAGTCATAGATGGATTCCTCCAAGACAGCCAACAACAAACAACAAGGCCCTTTGCCTTGTCTCTAGTCTGGAGACATCCTGTTTGACTTTTGGTGGAATTCCTTTTTGGCTGCTAGAAGCAGCATCATACAGACAGCAATAGCTGCTTGTGTTCTCTCTCTCTCTCTTTTTTTAACTTTGATCTTCAGGTACTTAAAATTGGTTTAAAAATAAGGCATGTGACTGAAAGTGATACCCCCAAGTATTTTCGTATGTTTCATAAATATTAGATGAAGGCTCCTGAACTAACCTCTGCTCTTCCTGTAACACAAACAGTTGTGCTTATTTCAACACATAGACACTCTTAATTCTCTATAAATTGAAGGGTCAGGTCAGGGGGAAGGTAGGATATAGTGAGTGTAATGTTTTTCACTTGTCACATACATTTGTTCTTTATCTGCTGGAGATAGAACATTATGGTTTGTAGACTGGAGTATTCAGGGTAGGCCACAGACAGAATTGGCTGCTTATCAATCTTAATGATGCAGAATGTTTTTAGATATGTAAGTCATCCTTCCTTTAAGCTCTCACCTTATTTCAAAGCAAGTAAAATATATTTCAATGATAAAGTCATGTAAACAATTTACAACTGTAATAGCTGTTAAGAGATGTCACCAATTTTTCACGGTTTTCCATTGGTGGATTAGTTCATTTGTATCCATTTTATAGTCAAACTGGCATTAGAAGGAAACTAATTCTTAAACGCTTGCTACTGCTTGGTCTCCACTGATCCTTAAATCAAGACCTAGAGCATCTGCTGATGAAGATGGCTGAAAAGAAGAGATGGACCTGGTTTGCTCACAGCCACCCACATCTGTGATGCATAAAGACATGGAGTGTGGATGCTTTACGTTTCTGACTGACTTCTGGTTTCTCCACTGTGAAGAAAGTTCTTCTTTTCACAGTCCTGCTGCCTAACCAAATAACACTCTTTAGAATTCAGAGATCAAGATCAAGAATGCAACTTCTAGATCTTCCTAGAACTCCAAACCTATGGCTAAGTTGCAACTCAGACCATTTTTGAACAGCTTCCTCTCTGGAATTGGCCTCTGAATTTTCCAGCCCAAGTGGTGATCATGTCTTAACGCAGCTCAAGATCCTAGAGTTGGATCCTTCCCTTGTCCCGCATCTAGACGTCCACCGCCAGAGGACCCTCGGCAGCATGATGTGCTTCTGCGCACAAAGCTGTGCTCACACCCAGTCACCTTGGAATCTCACAGGCTTCCTAAGATAGGGATAATTTTTGCTGACACTTTCTGGTACAATTTGGTTTCATTGTTTTTTGAGATCTTGGCTGAAATAAATGAAGAGCTATTTATGAAAACTTTTATGTAAAATTATTTTTAACAACTCCAGCACTTCAGTCTTGAGACCACCGAGTGAACCTGTTTTTGTTGCATGGCTTAGAAGTTTGGATGTATGTATCTTGAAGGCTTCCTAACCTATATCCTCATCTTGGAATCCTTCTGTACTATGTCTTAACTGGGACAAAAAAAAAAAAAAAGGAGGGTTTTTTTTTTTTCCTTAAAGAGGTAGTAACTTATCTAGTAATTTGGTCCTTGGAGGGGGCAGCCCATCCTGCTGCCAGGTTGGACTTGCCCTGGAGCCAACCAGACACGTCTCCTTCGCCCAGACTGAAATGATTGTTCCATGCAAGTCCAGTAAGGGCTGTAGCAAAATGCTACTCCTAGAGTTTTAGTTTTTAAATGTCTCAGATGAGTACTGTATCCCAGCGCACTGAGAGTTTGTCTTTCTGAAAGAACAGAGATTCTGCCTCAGAAAATAGAGGTTCTTGCATCGTCTAGTACTAATCCAAGCACTTTATTAACAGAGCATCCTTGGTTAGAATACATTGTCATGTATGTTTCCCTGATAAGCTATACAAGGAAGATTTCTTATCATGATCTGGCTATTTCCAAGCTTAGCCAGATTCTTTTGCCCCAGATTTACAGATTATTTCTCATCTTGGGTCATGACCACATTTATTGAAATGCAGTCCCTACCTGTGCACATTAATGGTAGTGGTCATTTGTCTTCCAGCCGGCCTGGGAAGCCTCCCCATGCTCTATAACTTTCTGGCTAAAATGCTTTTTTTGGTCAGTGTGTGAGTCGGTTAAAGCCAGTCATCATTGGGCAGCAGTTGGCCAACTTGGTGGCCAAAAGCAGAAGATGTCCTAATCATGATGATACTCCCAGGAGAGTCTAGAAAGTCAGAGGTCACATACTTCCCCCCTTCATACTATGTAGCTATAGTTTTTTTTTTTTAATTTTCTTGGCCCCTTTCTGTTTATGACAAAATGAAATAGGGGCACCAGCTTTACTAGACGGAAGATTCATCACCCTCAGAGTCATGTTAATTCGTTTTTATGCTTTCCCAAGCAGCAAGACTCTTTTCAAAGTTCAGCTTCCCTTTTACCTGGAAAGTCTTTCATATTTTCTTCTCCCCTCAGAAATACACCAAAATTGCCTCAACACTGCAGACCCTGATCGTCTTTCCTGTTTTTGTCTTTTGCATAATTGGATTTTGCAAGCTTGGGGCTCACTTACAGAACCTCATCCATTGTATGAAATCACACCTTGCCTCTCAGCATACCTGGCCCTGGCAGGTGCCACATTACGCTGTAGCCTGAGGGCTTCCACGTTAGATTGTGAGGGAACTTTAAACCACTGATTCCAAGCGGAATATGAAACATCCAAACCATAAGAATATTTTAATCATACAACCTCCTCTAGTGACAAAGCTATTAGACAAAATGATAGGGTTAAAGTCACTCTTTTCCAACAATTGGTGAAGTTTTCTCTATTGGAAGATAATCTAGCTGTATAGTCTAGCCTTTAAGACAATGGGACCTTAAGTTGCCAAAAAAAGTTAAAGCTCCTTAGACAAAAAAAAATCTAAAGTTCCTTAAAGTTTTTAAAGGTAAGCTAATTGTCACCACCCCTTTCTATTTTCACATAATAGAGCCACATTTTATTTGCCTTAATTATTTGAGTTGGAGGGGGCCATTTAAGGTTATGCTTGCTCTGATTTGATAGGAATACATTAAAAAATCTTTTTATTATAAAAATTTTTAAGCATCCACAAAAGCTGAGAGTGTAAATAGCACAAAGAACACTCATGTACCCATCACCCACTACCTCCTCATTAACTTAGGACCACTGTTAATGTATATCTTCTCACTCTCCCCACTGGATCGCTTTCAAACAAGTGCCAAACATCAGACAGGATTTTGAGAAGGAAAACACCTTAAATAGACTTCAACCAGTCAACGTGGAAGCCACAGTAATCTGTTCTGAACTTTGTCCTCTTTGATATTCTGGAGAAACGGCCATCACTAAGTTGTCCAATTCGCGTTCTGTGTGTAGTCGCATTATCTCTGGTTGCTGTTTAGAGGGCTGTTAGTTGTTATGTGTAACTTCTGCGGGATAAGTGGGGATGACTTGGTAACACTGATGTTGAATCCAAGTTTTTAAAGATGAAAATGTTCCTGAGACTATTTTTAAGAAGTAACTCTGAATTTCATAGGTTTAAAAAACTGAGCAAATTTGTTGATGTTACTGTAAATTAGGTTACTCTCAATGGGAGAAAAGAGACAACAGAGGAAGATACGGAACCCTGTGTTACTAGTTTTGAACTGGAGATATCTGTATGACTGTGTGTGTGTGTGTGTGTATTTTGCTCTCTCTTTCATCCCAGCACCACCCCACCCCCATTCGCACTCTGGCTCTGTCCTCTGAAAGGGCCTAGAAGCCATAAGTTGGTCATAAAGAGCACACCTAGTTCCCATCACTATTCCCCAGAACCAGGGATGTTTGGGAAAATTGATTCCAGGTGAGCTTAGAGCATCTTGAGGCAGAAAAGGAGAAAATTGCCCAAAGTCTGGTGGGACATTAAAATTGGCTTCAAGTGCCAAATTTGGGACAGTTTGCAATTAGAGAAAATAACGATAACGGATTGTAGAACATTGTCTTCGTCTGCTCAGGCTGTTGTAACAAAACACCCCACACTGGGTGGCTTAAACAACAGACATTTCTCAGAGTTCTGGAGGCTGGGAAGTGCAAGGTCAAGGTGCTGGCAGATTTAGGATCTGATGAGAGCCCTCTTGCTGGTTTTCAGACAGACGCCTTCTTGCTGTGCCCTCACTGAGTGGAGGGAGGGGGCCTCTGGTCTCTTCCTCTTATAAGAGCGCGAATCTCATCTTGGGGGATCCACCCTCGTGACCTCATCTAAATCTCGTTAACTCTCAAAGACCCCACCTCCAAATACCATCACACTTGGAATTAGGGCTTTAACATTTGAACCTTAATTGGATAATTTAATTAATTAAATAATATTTAAATTGGATAATTTAATTAAAAAGGACATTTGAGGGGGCTGAAAAACTTAAAGGTGAGGTGTCATGATGTCTGCAACTCACTCTCAAATGGTTCAGCCCACACAATGTCTCTATATATCAAGAGAGACAGAAAGCAAATATGGTAAATGTTATAATTGGTCAACTGAAGAAAGAGTTTATAATGCCAAAAAAGCTGTTTTTCCAGTTTTCCTGTAGGTTTGAAATTTTTTCAAAAGTGACAGGAGAAAAAAAATTGATAAAGAAGCAACTAAAACAACCTTATATTAAGTACAGTCATTAAAACTTGTTTTACTATGTGCAGTGACTAGATAAAGATGCCTGGTTTCCATACTTTTTATTCTTGAAATCTCAGTCCTTGTTAGTAAAAGGAAGAACTTCCTAAGTCTGTATTGTCAATAAACAAGTTGTACACTCATTTTATTTCTACTAGGTCTGGTGCTACAGTTAAGCATCATACAAACAATTAACTTCTCTGATAATACAATAAATCAGAAACAGGATTATGATTGCCATCACCTGGTAGCTGAACAAATAGTAACGGAATTTCTTTCTCCTGGTGCAAAACCTTCCTCTTTAATCCTTTGGTGCCTTAGGGTGGCACCCCTTCTTAAAGCCACCGTTTGGCTCTTAAACTTTACTTAATCGCCGGGCCTCTCTTTCCTTGGATGTTAGCTCTCTGCAGCAACAATCTTTCAAGTGTTTCTTGTGTCACTCAGCTCAGTGTCATAGCCCACCTTGAATCTGTGTGACCTCAAAGCAGCCATGGTTTCTGCCGCTCCTCCAGCCTTCCTTCAACTAAGACTACTGAGGGTCAACAGCCTGAAACGAATGCTTCTCATTGCCCAAAACAGAAGTCACATGGGTTCTGTTGGCACTAAAGATTTGCCTTTTATTTATGTTGTGGTTGGCCACGTAAGCCTTAAGTCTATTCTTACTTTAAAAACAAGGTTCATGAAAAACATCCTGTTTTCATGCAGGAAGCTCTACCTTTTCAAGACAGCTTCATTTATTTCTCTGCAAAGCCAAGTTCTTAAAAACTTCAGCATAGACCAGCATGTGATGTATAAGCTTGTCTCCAAAGAGCCAGTGCCAATTTCCAGTCTGCAGAAAAGAGATGCCAGCTGACTGCTGCCAGCTGCAGCAACCATAGGCCAAGATGTTAGATGTCACTTTTCTCACTGTGAAGCAACTCCAGCTGAAGGAGCTATTTTGATGCAGAGAGTTTACTTTACGAATTTCTCATGAATTCACTCTAGCCACACAGTTCCTGAAAAGGGCCCATCTGCCAACCACAGTGCCCTGCATCCACTTGAGAAGAAACTTCATTTGATGTAATATTGACTGAGGTGGGGATAAGACACTGCTGGAATTTGCATCAGTCAAGTTAATTGCGTAAAATCTACCCTTTTAGTGAGAAAACTCTTTGGAGTAGTTAAACCATGACCTTGGCATAGAGTGGGCCAAGGCCACGTACCCATGATTGAGGCCACTTAATCCATTCTGACGCTTGTTCTACAGAACATTGACTAGAGTTCTCCAAGGCAGCCACTAGCCACAGTAAAACACTATGTATTTTTACTGTCAGTTCTTTTATTTCTGAAGCACACCAGGATTCTGAATTAGATTGCAGGAAACATTATTTGTAGCTGGAATTCCAGGTCCTCTCCCAAGAGTCTTTGTGTTTTATAATCTTTGTTTTAAATCTTTATTTAATCTTTATTTCTGCACCTAGACACTGGGGGTCAGTATTTATTCACAAATGCCCCTGAATTTGACTGCAAACCCAGCTCTGGCTATTTACAAAAGGTCGTGTCTAAGGCGTCCTGGACTTGATTTCGAGATTTCTTTCTCTGAGTATATAACTACAGAGTTCAGCCTATGTAAACATAAAATGTAAATAAAACATCGTGGCTCCCCGTGGGATTGTAACCTGGGAAAGAGGAAGACAGTTTTCAACCTAAAATATAAACCAACACCAAGTCCTTGTTGGTTTCCAGTGACTTGTCTGGCAACATCGGTCCTACGGATGCACTCAGGTGCTCAGGCCTCATTCTGTCCATCTCCCTTGACTTTCCTCCTGATTATTTATGGAGAACTGTTGAGTCTCTGTCGTCATACCTTTCAAGTTCATCTCTCTATCCCCACCGCTCAGGCCTTGATTCACATCCTCATCTTTTCTCTCTTTAAACATTTCAGCAGTCTTCTAGGTGATCTCCCTGCCTCTGCTTTTACTCTCCTCCAAGCCTCTCCAAGATTGGTCAGGGTGACTTTTCAGAAGGTCTACCACCCAGAACTTCATGCAGACTTTTGAGACACTGGGGATTTTTAGGGCTCTGCCTTTGCTCTCATCTCCCCTGCATCACCTGCCCCACTGTGCCCTCTTCTTACTTCCTGCCTAACATCTGCTTATCCCCTGGGGCTCTTAGGCTCCCACGGAGCCCTGTGATTTACCTGTGCCGGATCTCACCTGTTCCTTTGACTCTTCTCTTCACTGGCAGGAGAATTGAATGAATTCAAGTTCTCTGCCTCATGAAACTGGGTGCCAGACAAGGTCATGCAAACTTACTCTCCAGAACCCCCCAAATCTATCCCCTCTTGTGTGTTCGACTGTCCATTTTTTGTAGGTTTATTCTTTAAAATATTTCTTATCTAGCAGGTATTTGATCTGAACCTGTGCTGTGCTCTGTGGCTGACTTCCCACTGTGCTAATCCACAGAAGCAGAGAGGGAGCCCTGCTGCTGGTAGACAGGAAGGCAAGCAAGGCTGAGTAGCCTGTCAGCTCAGAGCATTCCTCCATAGGCAGCAGCTACAATGGTGCAGAGACAGGTTACTTAATGAGTTGTGTTCTTGCTTTTTATTCAAGTTATAGAGTTAAATGTGACAGTATAAATATTTTGAAAATAATTAGAGAAGTTTCCTTAATTCCTTAATTCCTTAATCCTACAATCCTGAGAACTATTTCATTTATTTCTTTCTATATGCACTTTCACATAGATATATTCTCCATTTACATTTGATTTTGTACTCTTTTCCTCATCGTAAGCATCTCTCCCTGCTTCACAGGCTTCAGTCTTATTACATGGATAAGTATTGTTCCATTGTTCGGATAGAATTTAAATGTCTTAAAGGGAAACAACTAGATGTTTTCAATGTTCTTCTAACATTATGTTATGTTCATAGAACTTCTCCCCCGGCCTGACGTTTATGAGGCCCTATACAAGAGCACAGTTGAGGCCCACATGCTATTTGTCCACATATTTTAAAATATCAGTCAAGCTAACAAACATTCTATGTACCTTGACAAATATGCCTTCATAACAGAAGTATTTTAAACATGTAAAACCATTTTATATGACTGAAAGCCACCATACATCAAGAATGGTTATGGAAGTCTTCTCTGAAAAGATTTCATATATACCAAACCTTGAATGAGGGGTGTGTGTGTGTGTGTGTGTACACATGCATTCATGTGTGTGTGCTGGGGTATAAAAGGGTGTTTAAGAAACAGATAATGTCAGGCTAGCTAGAAAAGAGTTGTGAGCAGTGAAGCATCATGATATGGGACTGTAGAAGTGGACAGAAGCCAGACTGGGCCATGATGGGATGTGTGGAAGATATGAAAGTTCTTCTAAGCAGAAGAGTGGTCCAGTGGCCCAAACCCTCATTGCCACTGAAGGGCTTCAGCCATGTGAACATTTAAAGAAGAATTAATTCCAATCCTTCTTAAACTCTTCCAAAGAATTAAAGATGAGAGAACATTCTAAACTCATTCTATGAGGCCAGAATTACTCTGATATCAAAAAAGAAATTAAAAGGCCCCCAAATTGGAAGGGAAGAAGTAAAATTATCTCTGTTCACAGATGACATGATCTTACATGTAGAAAACCCTAAAGATTCTGCAAAAAGGTGGTTAAAATTTAAAAATGATTTCAACAAAGTTTCAGGATACAAAATTGACACAGAAAAATCAATTGTTTTCCCAAGTAGTGATGACCAACATAGTGATCTACACTGGTGATGATCCATACTAATAGTGATGAAAATAAATCAATTGTTTTCTCTACTAGTGATGACAAATCTGGAAAGGAAACTGAGAAAACAATCTTATTTACTAAAACATCAGAAGGAACAAAACTCTTGGGAATAAACTTAACCAAGGAGATGAAAGATCTGTGCACTGAATACTATAAAACATTGCTAAAAGAAATAAAAAATAAATAAATACATGGAAAGGCAATGCTCATGGATTGGAAGACTTCATGTTGTTAAAATGTTCATACTACCCAAAGTGATTCACACATTGAATTCAATCTCTATCAAAATTCCAGTGGCATTCTTCGCAAAAATAGGAGGAAAAAATCTCAGAAGTGAATCTCAAGGAACCCTGAATAGAGAAAACATTCTTGAAAAAGAAGAGCAAAGTTGGAGGTCTCTCACTTCCTGATTTCAAAATGTACTCTAAAGCACCAGTAATCAAGACCGAATGGAACTGGCATACAGAGAAATGGAACAGAATAGAGTCCAGACATAACCCTTTGCTTATATGACCAAGTGATTTTTGACGACGGTGCCAAGACTACACAGTGGGAAAGAACAGTCTCTTCACAAATGATGTTGAAGAAACTAGATATCCACATGCAACAAACATTAAGTCAGATCCTTACACCATATATAAAAATTCACCCCAAAATGGATTAAAAACCTAACCATAAAATTGGCCAAAGAATAAGGTTGTCCAATGAAGCTACAATGAACAAGTTTCATTTTCATTCTTTTACAAGTTGATATGGTACCACATAAGTTCAGCAGGACACTGAGTGGAGCTAGTGAGCTTAGATTTTTTAAACAAAAATTTAAGTGTTTGCTTTTCTAAATGGAAGAAATGGATTTTGCTTTCCTTCTTTTCTCTTTGATATTTGGGGAGTCCAGAGCTTGTGTACGAAAGCCTAATTGGATTATATGAATGCATAAATAGGAGTAGGTGAACTAAACATTTTGTTTACAAAAAATAAAACAAAAATTGTGCCTTCCTCAGCATAGGGTACTTAAAGCCACAGAACCCCAGCCTTAGAAAACTATCAGTGTCCGGATCCTTTTAGAAACAGTAGAAACCACTCTAGCTAGTCTAAACAAAAAAGGAATTTAAAGGATATCAGATGCCTCCCAGACTTTTTGGGAAGGCCAGAGAGTTAAGCTTGGAAGTCCACTCAGCTGAGAATAACACCCAAAGCACAGTGTGGGATGGCTCCAGCAAGGACTCTGATACCTCCACCACTGGACTCTGATACCTCCACCACTGGACTCAGACATCGAAGTTCCCACTGATGATGCTGGAAAACAGTATAGCGGCTCCTTAAAAAATTAAAATTACCATCAATTCTGCTTGTAGTGTGAGAGCAGCCACATACTATATGAAAATGGATGGGTGTGGCTGTACTCCAAAAAAACTACAAAAAAAAGGCAGTGGGCCTGATTTGGTTCACAAACCAGAGTTTGCCAATCCCCACACTAGAGCAATGTCATTGGTGGTCTTATTAGGATGTGAATGTTCATTGATATTAGTTTACTAAATTTTTTCACATACTTTATCTCATTTTACTCTGCTCACAACAACCCTGTAAGGCAGGAAAAGTAGGTATGTGACCCCCATGTTGCAAGGGGGAGGAAATTGAGCTCTACAGAAGCTTAGTATCCTGCCAAACGTCAAACTACTAATAAATAAAAATCTAGATCTAGAATGGAGGTTACCTTGACTCCCTAGTCAAAAGGTTGACATCAACTATATTGTTTTATTTGGGGGAAACAATAGAGCAATTATGGATTCAGCTTTGCCAAGAGTTCTGCTAATATAATCTTATCTCCTCTAGTTATCATCTAAATTCTTAAAATTCAAAGAGGGTCCCTCTGTCAAAATCTGTTTTATCATTTAGAGGCAATTATCAAGTATCCATACTTGGCTAGAGAGACTTTCAGGTGACTGTTGGGAATAAGCAGCCAAACATGTCCTGTGAAAAGCATAATTTGGAGGAAATCAACATCTCTTAATCTTTGCAGATCTCTTCTATGGTCCCACTCTTGCTGATAAACCCTGGCAGATGTCAGTGTAGGTCAGCGTACTCAACACATTATAGACAAAGATCCTAGGGTGGAATCTTGGCTCAGTACTAATGTGAAGCCAAGTTCTTGGTCTTTGAGGAGCCTACTCTCTATTAAGGAGTATAACTCAAGTTTGTCATTAGCTATGGTTCTAGGAGGAACATGTATTATGTCATGAAGCAGGAGCAATAAAATGCTGTTGGTGCTCATTTGCAGGTTCACAAAAGGTTCATGAGGGTGGTATCCCTGAGGCTGAAGGATGGAAAGCCAAAGAGGTGAACAAATTTCACAGGACTTGGAGGCTGATTCAAAGGGATCTGATTAAATGGAAAGACCCAAACAGACTAAGGTAGGTTTTAAGCAGAATGACCAGAATAACCTTAATAAATATGGAACTGAATCATAAGTGCAATTTTAGGATTTTCTAGTGATAGGAAATCAGTGAAATAGGTGTTAGCTTACAGTCTAAACAAGAAGAGAGGGGCCAGTTTAGGGAAGCAGACAATGAGTTTCATTTTGAATATGTTGAGCTTGAGGTATCAATAGATTATCTGCATAGGTAGGCCCTGTGACCAGTTGAAAACACAGCCTTGGACCACAAAAGAGAAACCCCACAGGGCTCAGCTTGGCTCAGCTATGATTCCGATCTTGCAGAGTTTTGTTAATATATCTAAATGTCTAGGATGTAGAAGAAAGTTTAAATTATTATTCATTCCCTACAATGGACAGTTTCCTTACCCAGCTTCCTTCTTCTCCCTTGGTGATGGGGGAGCCTAATTTGGGGTGTCCCCTTGGATCAGCCAAGACCATCTGAAAGACCTTTACCAAGCACCCACCACCAAGAATGGTTTGTGAAGGGCTAGCTAGTAAATATTGTCACTCTTGTGGACCGTACAAACTCTCAAAACTAGTCAATTCTGCTATTGTATTGTAAGCGCAGCCATGGACTATTAGAAAACGAAAGGGTGTGGCTGTATTCCAACAAAACTCTATTTACAATAACAGGCAGTGAGCTTTAGTTGATTCACTGGTCAGAGCTGACCAATCCACACTTTGGAGAGAAGTCACTGGTGGCCTTACTAGGATGTGGATGTCCTCAGACATTAGTACCATTTTTAAAAGCTGAGAGGCTTACATAGTTGGTGCACTCTAGTTTGAGAAGACTAACTCTCACTCAGGCCTTGCCATTTAGTCATTGCACCAGGAGGGAACACCTTATTCAACCAGCCTTTTGAGTGCATGAACTGCCTTGCTGAAGAGCATTATCTCCTCCCATGTGCACGTGATACAAGTAGCAGAGGCTACTAGAGGCCCACTAAGACATATTCTCTTCTTTTTGTATAATAAAATATTGCAGGTAGGTTCATAGCCAGCCAGCCAGAAGCAGCTTTTCCCAGCCTCCCTAGGAGCTCCGGTGGCCGAGGTTCTAAGGTATCACCAACGGAATATGAGCTAAAGAGTGTAGCTTCCCACCCGCACATCCTTAAAAGGAAACTGCTGCCTTGGGCTTACTCTCTCTCCTCCCTTCCTTCAAGCCAGCACAAAAACATGCCAGAGTCCTAGCTTTGACCATGTAAATGCGGACAGTGCTAGGGACCAGGGCTTCTCAAACCTAAGTGCATAAGAATCACCTGGATGGTTATCCACTTGCAAAAGAATGAAGTTAGATCTTTACCTGATACTATATATATAAAAATCAGCTCAAAAGGGATCAAAGAGCTAAACCTAAGACCTAAAACTGTAAAACTCTTAAAGCTTCATGACACTGGATTTGGCAATGACTTTTTCATGTGACACCAAAGGCACAGGCAACAAAAGAAAAAAAAGTAGACAAATTAGACTTCATGAAAATTAAAAATTTTTGTGCATCAAAACACAATATCAGCAAAGTGAAAAGACAACCCACAGAGTGTGAAATATTATTTGTAAGAATAATATATCTGATAAGGGATTAATATCCAGAATACATAAAGAACTCCTAAAACTCAACACAAAAAAACAACTCAATTCAAAAATGGACAAAGGACTTGAATAGACATTTCTCCAAAGAAGACATACAAATGGCCAATAAGTACATGAAAAGATGCTCAACATCACTAATCATTAGGGAAATGCAAATCAAAGCTACCATGATATGCCAACTCACACCCTTTAGGATGGCTACTACCAAAAACAAAAACAGAAACATGCAAAAATCCAGAAAACTGCAAGTGCTGGTGAGGATGTGGAGAAACTGGAACTCTTGTGCACTCTTGACGGGAATGTAAAATGATACAGCAGCCATGGAAAATAGTATGGTGGTTTCTGAAAAATTAAAGCTAGGATTACCATATGATTCAGCAATTCCAATTCTGAGTATATACTCCAGATAACTCTGTACACTTTCTCATAGCAGAATTATTCAAAATAGCTAAATCATGGAAGCAACCCAAGTGTCCATCGACAGAATAGATGAGGAAAATGTGGTATATATGCAACATTCAGCTTTAAAAAGGAAGGAAATTTTGACATATGCTACAACATGAGTAAACTCTGAAGATATTACGCTAAATAAAATAAGGTAGTCACAGAAAGACAAATACTGTATGACACCCCTTATATGAGATATTTAGAGTAGCTGATATCATAGAAACAGAAAGTAGAATGGTACTTGCCAAGGGTGGGGAAATAGGGAGTTATTGCTTAATGGGTACAGAGTTTCAATTCTGCAAGATATAAAGAATTCTGGAGACGGATATTGGTGTAATGGTAGCACAACATAATGAATGTATTTATACCACTAAACTGTATACTTAAAAATGGCTAAGATGGTAAATTTATGCTATGGGTATTTTACCACAATGAAAAAAAAATTGAAAGAAAAAAAAAAAGAATTACCTGGAGGATTTGGTAAAACATAGTTTCCTGGGCCCCATCATCAGAGGTACCGACTGGTTCCATAGCTCTGAACGGGGGCCTCAGAACTGAACTTCCTCCTAAGCTCTCAGGAGATGCTGATGCTGCACATCCCTGGACCACACTTTGAACAGCACTGCACCGGGGGAAGCAGATGAACAATAGTTAAGGAATTTGGGTCACGAGATGATCTTGTGTAACAGGGAAGAGAGAGAAATAAACCTTCTGAAGCCAGGGTCAGCATAGTGTATTTTTTGTCATAACAGCTTAGCTTCCATCCTCATTCAGTTGGTACTCAGTTGGTTTGCTGGATGACTGAATAGTGAACCATCATGTTTATGGGGGTGAAAAGTACAGGTTGGTCTGGGGTGCTTGGTTCTTCCCAGGTCTGCTTTCCTCTATTCCTACATGTGAATCCGAGGCTGATCCTAGTTACTGAAAGGACTAAAGTCAATAGCTGGGCCGCAGGCAAGGGCAGCAGTGCTGCTCTGCAGTGAGAAGCTCGGGCTGCAACCCACACCAGGCCCTCAGCTCTGAGAGCTGCCACCCCCGCTGCACACACAGGTCCTCTGTGCAGGGCCAGATTGCTCTGGCTCCCCTATGCCTCCAGCTGAAGTTCTTTTTTTTTTTTTTTTTAAACCAACTATTCCTATATAGAGTTAAAAGAAGAATGATCTCGCAGGGAATGCTGGGTGCACAGGCTTGGTGAGAGAGCTTGATTCTGAGCTCAGGAAATGAAGAGACTGATGGGCAACATTAGACCAGGGAGATGCTGCCGTGGTGGGAAAGAATGCTGGTCGTGACCACTTCCCTCTCTTTATTCTGCATCAGAGTTAAATACTGGCCTTGCCCGAATCTCACGCTGAGACCTGGACCTCAGTAACTCCAAAACACACAACCTTTTCAGAAATTTGTAATTTCATCATTTCTTGACCAAATGACTCCAACCGCAGAAAGGCACAAATTTTCCATTGGGATTTATTCTGCCACTCCCTTTTGGTGGGTACACTTTCTTGCTTGCTTTTGAAACCCTGTTCATTATATGAACTATATGTTTTTTGAAGCTGATTTTAAAGTAAACTGGTTATTAAATATTCATATCTTGTCTTTCTGTCTTTCCCACTCTGCTTTATTGATTTGAGAACTGAGACACAGAACAGTCTATGGCTTAGAAAAGCTCAGTTCACTTTTTATTTGGATCATAATCTCAGCTTTGAAGTCTAAAGATCTAGGATTACCCACCCTCTTCCCCCACCCTCAGTATAGCCAGACCCAGATGCAAAAAGCCAGGAACCTCATTCCACAAGTACGGGCAATCCAAGACTTCCAGTTTCTGGTTGCAATTGAAGGCCAGTAAATTTGAAGAACAAGATGGAGCTGTTTCTTGTACAGGCAAACAATTTGTAATCATTAAGAAGCACAAAGCTAATGAAAAGCAATTAATCTAATGGCAAGCATTGTCATAAATTTTATTCCCAAAGTGAACACACGATCCAGGCACGATTCTTGATTGTAGATAAAGAAGAAAATGTAGTGCTATTATTAAATACAAAGCAAAACAACATGGAAAAAAAAATGTGAGAAGATAGAAGGAATGCAAGTAGGGGCCCTAGGGCAGAGGGAGGGGAGAGCTCAGTGAAGGCAGGATGGGTGGGGAGGATGAGGGGAAAGAGGGCACCGCTGTGGAGCTGTGCCAAATGCAGTCAGTCTCCAGGCTGGTGAGCCGAGGGGCAAGGGACAGACCGGCTCCTCCCCCAGGAGTCCAGAGCGGGCCTCTGCAGGCTCCCAAAGAGCCACTCAGCCTCCCCGCACCCACCGCCCCCTTCCACACGGAGTCATGTGGGGCCCTCCCCTGATGAAGCAAGAAATAAAGAATGACTCCTCATTTCCTGGAACACTTGAGACCACAAAAGAGTTGGCAGAGGCAGGGGAAGGTTCAGATTTTTGGTGAAATAGGAGAGGGGGTAGGGGTGGAGGGTAACCCAGCTACCTATGTCTCTCTCCCGACCTGGCAGAGTTCTGGCAAAATACATGTGAGGGCTTTTGAGGTAGCCTGTGGTTGAAAAATCAACCAGGGATACTTCAAGTTCTACTCAGATCCAGATGACAAGGTGGGATTTCTGCCTTTGAAAAATCCAAATATAATTTGCTCTTCTAAGTCACCTTAAGGGTACCTTGAATGAATCCCTAAAATGATCACAAGATCTTCGCATCTGCTAAGAAAAAGGGTCGATCCTTTTTCCCAGCACAGATGCCTGAAATTCCTTTAATAAATTGGGACAAAAAAAATCTTTACGAAATCACTAGAGATAAAAATTTTAAGCAAATACCACCAAGGAACAGAGCATACTGAAGACATTCATTCCCAATGGAAATGTAGTCAGTCAATGGAACCACAGGCAAAATTATTGGTTGCAGATTCCCCTCTGTTTTAACAGAGGAAAAGGGGTGCTAAAGTGGAGGAGGGCCTTACGTTGAAGAAAGGCCTGGAAAACAAAGTTACTGACTGGCTGATTATACTGGGTGTTGGCTTTGTTTATCTTCAGTTGGGGTGGAGGAGAGAAGAGCACACGTTCAAGCTGGGTGTAAAGATATCTTTGTCTCATTGGGCTGTTGGCGATAGATAGTCTTGGTCTATTTTATGGAGATTTTGGTGTTTTCTTTCTTGATGCTTTTTAAAAAGCATTATTTGAGCATCTAGAGAAGGAGATACCTATATATGAGACAGCTAGTGGTACAGCATGGTGAGATGCAAAGGACGGGGGCACTGGGACCCCAAGCTTGGCTCTCATCAACAAGCCAAATGACCTGCAGCCACTCGCTTCCACTTAATTGCCTTGGACAGTGCTCCAGATCATGGTTCCCTTCTTTCCTTCTTTCCAAGCTGTAACACTTTGAAAGCAGAGCTGCCCCATTAGAAGTGGAGGAGGGGCTCCAGCACCCTCTCCACTCACACCCGCTTCCTCCTCCGGCCCGTGTAGCACCTCATCTGAACCTTGGGACAGTTTGAACTGCATTGGCTCAGATGATGGTTAAAGTCTCCCAGAGTTCATCATAAAGTAGCTTCTGCTGGAAGAACATCACAGGCAGGCTTTGAGGATATGGCAGTCCTGTTCCAGAGTAAGGCACATACGTACTCCATGACCCCTATTCTGTGCAGGGATCATTCAAGAAGCCAGAGGATATATATTTATATTAATATCTATCTCTATATCTAGGTCTACATCTACCTATATCTATATCTCAGGGCCCCAATGTCCCATTTGTTGGCAATAAACATTTATTGAACACTTACCCTTTGAGAAAGCAAAGTATTAAACACTGGAGAAAATATGAAATCACATAACAAATGAGAAGTAATGAGACTGGTTTTTTAAGTTTCCATGAAAATCATCGGCACATCCAAAGCCACATCACATGCAGGGAAGGAAACCCTGCAGATCCTTACACACTGGAGAAGGGTGAGGAGAAACTGTATTTGAACATAACTATTCTGGCAGAGAGAGATAAAAAGGATCAGAGCAGGGAAGATCAAATAGGGAGAATCACTGCCTGAGGACTGTAGGTGTGATGAGGACCTGGGCGGGGAACGACAGCTCTCCCCTCTGAGAGCAGCACCAGGCAAGGACAAGAACTTAGTCTGGGGACAGAAAACCTCGAGATGTAGGGGCTGGCACTAGTTTTGCCCTCAACTTGTCGACAGGAGGCGCTAGGATGAGGGGTAGGGCCTGGCAGTCTGGGGGGCCCACCCTGATCCCAATAGTCAAGGATTTTCTCCTTCATCAGCCTTTGAGACCCGGCAGTGGGGGGCCCACAAAGCACGAGGCCTGTTTCCCTGTACTCTCTGCATAAATTTTAACTGCTCTCCAGATCCTTCTAGGCATTTTCCATGTCGATGGTTGAGTCACTAGAGCAGTCCCTGACGGCTGATAGCCCTACCTAGAAAATCGTGTAATAGTAACTAGCACTTTTGTGGAACATATTCTGTGCAGGCCCATCTTACCTGTTTTATATATATATTAGCATATGAAGTAGGTACTCTCATCATTCCTAACTTACAGATAAAGGAAACCCAAGCACGGAGTGGTAAAGCAAGTTGCTCAAGGTCACAGGGCTACAGGTGGTAGAGATGGGCTGCAAACCTAGGCATTTTGGCCCTGGGGCCCATGTGTTAAACCACCCTACTTCACTATCTCTCTGCTATAAAACAAATAATAGCCATGGCACAGTAATTATATATATGGGAACTTCTTGGCCATCCTGAACAAGGAGAGTTGTGAGCCTTTAGGAGAGAGGCAAGGCAGCAAGGAGGCGGGTGTGGGGTGGGTGTCAGGGTATCTCAGAACAGCTACTGTATACATGCATCGCTGCCACTGTATCTATTTCTCTCTAAAAATTAACAGCAACAAAGAAACACGAACATTTGCCACTTTAAAAAGAAGCTAGCAGCTATAGGAATCTGGAAATAATATCCCCTTAACTCAAAGGACTGATGCGTTGGTTTAAAAGAGGTTGACTTTAAAGCTGGTATGTGAGTTTACTGGGGCCATTGGCAGAGATGTTAACAATTTATGGAATGCATTTTTGGAAAGAATTAGGGGGAGAAAACATGTTGTGTCTTACAAACCCAGAGTTAGGAATACAGCTCTAAGGGTGAGCATTAAATATCAAGCTTTTTTAGTATGCATAGTTTTTAAGGGAATCAGTTTGCCTTCCCTCTTCTCTTTCTTTTTCTTTTTCTTTTCTTTTTTTTTTTTTTTTTTTGGATCTTACCCAAAGGATCAGATTCAGGCCTTACCGGATGTGCCCAAATCATTTCCATCTGACGCCCAGGACAGCTCAGGGGGCCTGGCCTTGAGGAGCAGCCCCCAGGGAGTGCTGTTTGTGAAGGGACCAAGATAGAACCACATCGGTTGTTTCTGTTCTGCCTGGTCCCAGGCCCCACCAGCGTCGGCTCACTGGTCTTCCGGTCAGCTGAGTTTCAGAAATGGGCTGCTGTTTACATTCTGGCAGTGGATGGAGATAAGAAAAAAGAAGCTCTTCATTTCTATTCCAGTTCCAGCCCCTGCTCCCCCTCCCCACAGTATAAATGACGTGCTTCTCATAGAGTTTACTCATAGCAGATGGGGAAACCGAGGCTCAGAGTGGTTGACTGATGTGTCCAGGCTCTGCTGGATCGTCGTGTAACAAAGAAAGGCCCACAGAGCTTTCCATCCAGGGCAAAACCCTTGGTAGCTAAGAGAGTGTTCAATCAAAAGGGAAACACCAGGCTTTTAAAAGAATCCCTTTGTTGCTATTTCTGGGAATGGTGCTTGGAGCCCACCTGCCTGGCCCCAGATTTTCACAGCTCCCCCAAAATACAGAAAGCCTTTCAGTTCTGTACTTGCCTCTACTTTGACCAACATGATCAGACAAAATACACCTGGCAGAAAGGATTTCCAGCTGCTCCTGAAGGCAGCAGTGATTACATCAAGGGTGGAGGCTGGGCCCGCTAGTGTTGAACAGGAATGCAGTGTCCAAACTGAAATAAGACAGGGAGATGGGACTGGCAACCCGTGGCCATGGGCCCAGTATGCACAGAGCCTGCTCTGATGGGAGAGAATCTGATGGGAGAGGCTTGTTCTATTGCAGACAATGATCCTACCAGGAAGTGCTCATCCATCCCTACATCCAGACCTCTAGGTTGTTTTCCTTTTTAAAAAAAAATTTTTTTAGAGCAGTTTTAGGTTCACAAAAAAATTGAGAGGAAGGTACAGAGTTTTTCCGTACATATACGCCCGCTTCAACACATGTATAGCCTCCCCCATGATCAGCATCACTCAGGAAGAACCTGCAGTTCACCTCGCTACCAAGGATGAACCTGCATTGACACATCATAATCACCCATAGTTTACCTTAGGATTCTTTCCTGGTGGTGTACATTCTCTGGATTTGGACAAATGTATAATGATAGACCTCCATCAGTATAATACCATACAGAATATTTTCATTTTCACAGCAAATCCTCTGTGCTCTACCTTTTCATCCCGCCTGCCCCTCCCCAACCCCGGCCACCAAGATCTTTTTACTACCTCAGAATTTTGTAGAATACAAAATATACATAATACAGTATGTCATCTCTTCAGATTGGCTTCTTTCACTTAGTAATATGCATTTAAGTTTTCTCCTTGTCCTTTCATGGCTTGATAGCTCACTTCTTTTTAGTGCTGAATAATATTAAATAGTCTGAATGTACCACAGTTTACTTATCCATCCACCTACTAAAGGACATCTTGGTTGCTTCCACACGTTGGTAAATATGAATAAAGCTGCTGTCAGCATGTGTGTGCAGGGTTTTGTGTGGATGTAAGGTTTCACCTCTTTTGAATAAATACCAAGGAGTGCAATTGCTGGATCATATGGTACAAGTATGTTTAGTTCTGTAAGAAACCACCAAGCTGTCTTGCCAAGTGGCTGTGGCCCACGGGGCATTCCCTCCAGCGATGTATGAGCATTGCTATTGCTCCACATTCTCACCAGCATTTGGTATTATCAATGTTTTGGACTTGGACCAACATAACAGGAGTGAAGCTGCATCTCGTTTTTTAACTTGCGTTTCCCTGATGATATATGATGTGGAGCATATTTTCACATGCTTATTTGCCATCTCTGTCTCTTCTTCGGTTAAGTATCTGTTGAAGTCTTTGGCTCATTTTTTAATCAAGTTGTTTGTTTCCGTATTGTTCATTTTTAAGAGTCCTTTGTGTTTTTATATAACAGCCCTTTATCAGATGCGTCTTTTGGGAATATTTTCTCTCAGTCTGCGGCTTGCCTTCTAATTCTCTTGACGTTGGCTTTCACAGAGCAGACCTTTTTAATTTTAGTGAAGTCCAGCTTATTAACTATTTCTTTCATAGATTGTGCCTTTGATGTTGTGTCTAAAAAGGTATCACCATACCCAAGATCATTTAGATTTTTCTCCTATTTTATTTTCCAGGAGTTTCAAGTTTTGTGCTTTACATTCAGGTCCATGATCCATTTTGAGTTAATTTTTGTGAAATGATGTCATGTGTCTAGATAATTTTTTTTTTGCATGTAGATAACCAGTTGTTCCAGCATCATTTGTTGAAGAAACTGCCTCTGCCCCATTGTATTGCCTTTACTTCTTTGTCAATGATCAGTTGCCTATGAATACAGGGATATATTTCTGGGCTCTCTGTTCTACTCTGTTGATCTGTTTGTCTGTTCTTCCACCAAAACACCACACTGTCTTGATCACTGTAGCTTTCTGGTGAGTCTTAAAGTCAGGTAACACAGTCCTCCAACTTTGTTCCTCCATTCAATATTGTGTTGTCTGGGATCATATCCGCTCCACGTAAACTTTAAAATTAGTTTGGTGATATCCATAAAATAATTGCTGGAATTCTAATTGGGATTACATTGAATCTATAGATCAAGTTGGGAAGAACTGACACCTTGACAATATTGAGTCTTCCTATCCATGGACATGGAGTCCATCTCCTTCGTTTTTCAGGATGTTTGGAAAGGAGTAGTGAGAGACGACATCTTTGCTTTGTACCTGATCTTAGTGGGAAAGCTTCAAGTTTCTCACCATTAATTACAATGTTACCTGTAGAAATTTTGTAGATCGTTTTTTAGCATGTTGAAAAAGTTCCCCTCTATTCTCAGTTTGCTAAGAGTTTTTTTCGAAGTGTATACAAAAATGTTTAATGACTGTATATAAAAACATGCAAATATAACTGACAAACAGGAAAAATATTTATAATACATAAGGTAGTCCAAGAATTAAAATGCTCACTAACGAGATAGCTAAAGGAGGATTTTTTGGAAGTTTTAAATTGCAGTATAGTTGATTTATAATATTATTTAGGTTTCAAGTGTACAAAATAGTGATTCACAATTTTTTAAAGATTATACTCCATTTATAGTTATTATAAAATACTGGCTATATTCTTTGTGCCGTACATTTACTGAGAGTCTTTGTTGTGAGTGTTAGATTTTGCCAAATTCTTTTCCTGCCTCTGTTGATACAGTCCTGTGATTTTTCTCTTTTAGTTTGTTGATGTGATGGATTTTTTAAAATATAAAATTTTAATAGCATGAAAATATTATTTTAAGGAATGAGACGTTTCACTCATCTAAATTACTTGTTCTTGCTACTTAAATCAAGAGACTTTACAGAGAGACCTCTGTGTTTCATATCACACAGAGCATTTTTTCAACACCATTTATGTGCAAAACATAGTGCCTGACATCAAGAAAAGTGTCAAGTAGCACATCTCTACAGTAGGGTTTAAATTTCCTACTTTGAAATCATTTTAGAAATTCCAGAGGAGTTGCAAAGTTAGTGCAAAAAGTGGCTACGTAAGCTTTCCCCCATGATAATGGTATACATAGCCACAACATATTATCAAAACTGGGAAACAACCCTCTAGTTTTACAGATGAAAATACAGAAGCTTGGGAAGGCTGGATGACTTGACCAGGAGCACACAGTGAGTAAGGTGATCTGCTGTCCCCCAACAGGCACACCCCTCACCCCAGTGGGACAGGCAAAGGGTGGTTGGCAATATCAAAGCTTTACCTGAGTCCAGCTTCTGACACTGACGAGCTGGGTGACTTTGGACAAGTTTCTTAAACTCTGTAAGCATCAGTTTTCTCGTCTGTAAAATGGAAATAACAATAGTACCTACCTTGAGGGATTGTTCTGGAGACAAAGAGAAATGTTTGGCACAATCCCTGACATATAACAAGAATCCACTTTTATTAGAGCTTCCTCTGTTCCTGACACTGTTCCAGGTACTTTGTAAGTTTAAGTATTTGATCCTTGTAACAACTCCAGAGTACACCATCACCATTTTACAAAGGAGGAAATTGAGGTACAAAGATGCCACAGACCCTGTGAGGGACAGAGCTAGTACTCAAAGTGAGGCAGTCTGGGTTGAAGGGTGTTGCTTCCAGCATCCCACAGTCAGGACTTAAGGAGCAGTGTTGTGGCAGTTGCTGTCCGAGAGCACTGCCTCCCACCTGGCCCTGCAGGCTGGCTGCTTGGGCTTCGCTAAGCCAGCTCATCTGTGCCACCTGCGTGCGAACTTGAGTGCAGGCACTTATCATTTGGCTGCCATGAAGCTAGTGGTTAATCAGCTACTGGGCTGACTTCAAGCTCTGGGGCCTTGAAGGATCTCAGCAATCCTCCAGGCTGAGGATTCCTACCTCTCCATCGCCAGAAACTCCTTTCATTACCTTCCCCCTTTTCTTCACCTCATGGGTCCACTTTGTCTCAAAAGATTTTTCTATCAAAATCTTGTATTTGTTAATTAGTTGAGCTATGTTTCCAATTCTTAAGAAAGTAATCAAAGATATGTGCAATTAACAAATAGAGATATTGAGCAGCAAAGGATAACCAAGGGCATCACGCTGGTTTAATAAAATTTTAGCCAAAATCAAACAAAATTTGACATTTTAATGAGCCTATGTGGGCTTAGCAGGCAGGGGTATGTGACTTCTAAAAATACTGAAAATAGTTTGAGGACTCCTAAGGGTTTAGGAATCCCAGGGACTTAACCCAGTCCCAAAAGACTAAGGATTCCAGAAAATCCCCTACAAAATAAAAAAAATGCTTTGTTATATGTGCTTTATGTTGGCCTAAATCCCTTTTTCCATATCTTAATCCCATTCTACCTTAAAGTTTGATATTTACATGGGAATCTCTAAAATTTAAGGATATCCAATTGCATTAAAATAGTCCTCTGCACATATGGTGCCCAGGTGCATAATAAATGTAGAAATCATTATTTCCAAAATAGAGGCATGAAGTTTCTATTCTGGCCATTCAATCTGTCTACCTACCCATATATTTTCAGCCGTTTTCTCTCTGCTAGTCAAACTTTAGCCCCACTTGCCATATTCCTCTCCTTGCTATTAAGTCTGAGGTCCTATAAACATGCACTGTTTTGGTTAGGGTTCCCCACAGACACAGAATGATAGCATATATAGAGAGAGGGAGACAGACAGACAGACAGAGAGACAGAGAGAAAGAGACACAGAGAGAGACACAGAGATAGAGAGAAAGGGACACAGAGAGAGGCAGAGAATTTTAAGAAATGAGCTTACATGATTATGGGGGCTGGCAAATCCAAAATATGTAAGATAAGCTGGCAGCCTGAAAATTCCAAGAGTTGATATAGCAACTCAAATCTGAAGGCAGTTTGGAGGCTGAATTCCTTCCTCTTCCAGGGACTTAAGTCTTTTCTCTTACCACTATCAGCTGATTGGGTGAAGCCCATTTACACATGGAGAGTTATCTGCTTTACTCTGTTGATTTAAATGTTAATCACATCTAAAAACACCTTTTAGCAATATCTAGATTGGTTTTGACCAAAGAACTGTGCACCATAGCTAGCCATGTTGACACATACATTTAACCATCATATGTGCAAGCATCCTATTAAGCACTGGGGCTAAAAGACATCTAGGACCTTGTCCCTGACCTGAGGAGTTGATAATCAAGAAGAGAAGTGAAGAAGTAAACAAATGATTTTGGTAAACACCATATTCAGGAGTGAATACAAAGCTAAGACCAAGAAGGGTAGACTTCAGGCCGGTATGAGAACGTTACACTTTAACAGGTGCGGTTTGGGCTGAATTTTAAAGGCCGAGAAGAGGCTCACCCAGAGGAAAGGTGTCCCAATGATAGAGAAGTGAAAGAATGTTGCCACCTGTGACTAGCGGGAAGTGACCAGAGGTGGGGTGTGTGAGTGTGAGGTGGGAGCGCTGAGGCACAGGCTGTGGAGAGTTTTGCAGAGGGAGCTGAAGACCCCCAGCCACCTCTGGCTGTCTCTGTGGGGGGTGGTGTCCAGCCGGCCGCATAGCAGGCAGTGAGGCTTCAAGGAATTCTTCCAGGTGGGAAGTCCCTCGGAAGTGACCCACTGTTGATCTGCACATTGCGTCCTCACCCAAGGAGGTGCCTCCGCATCACTGCAGGAGGAGAGAGGTGGGCAGGACTCTGGAGGCTCCCCACCCCCTTTCCAAGTTAAGCAGTCCAACTTTATACATACTTAATGGGGCTTTTGAGCTTCTGGTCAGCTGCTGTTCTCACAATGGCACCCTCTTCTGAGCAGCCTTCACACTTGCCTGGGTCCACCTGTGACCTGAGGACCGGACTGTCTGGAAATTTTGACCTCTTTGCCCATTTACACTTCCCCACTCTTCCTTCAGACTGTTACCCTCTAGGTGAGACAAAATAAAAACAGTGCTGGAGAGGTTCAGACCTTAATGTGATCCGATAGCACCTTACCCCAGACCATTTATCATCCAGCTGGTTCTGCTTCATGGGCCAAGTGCCCCAGCCAGAGCCCCAGGCTGGAGGGTGGCCACTGCAGCTCAGTGGCAGGGTCTGAGGGGCAACCGAAGAGTTTTCCTGTAGTACGTACCTTCCATGCCTCAGCAAGGGTCTGGGGTGGAAGCTGGAGTGAGTGACAACTTGCAGAAGGCCCTTCATGCATCTGAACGTGGGTGTGAGGCCCCTCTTCCCTCTGATGGGTCCTGGTGCAGTTACCATGGAAAGAGTTCTTCCCGAGGAAAAACTAAAATAAAAGCAAGCCAAACACTAAATCTTCTTTCCTCCATTCTTCTCCCAGAGTAGCTCCTTCACATTAATGCCAGGTGGAAATAACATCAAATGAACGGTCGGCTCCAGCAATGAGTGTTTTCAGGGAGAGGAAAATTGACTTTTTGAGTAACATTAATGTATATGGCAAATTGTAAAGTTAAATATTTTTCGGAAAATAATTTTTACTCTCTTAAAATATCTGAAAAGAGGAAGAACAAAGATGTCCTACCCAAAAAAGGCAAGTCTTATAAATAAGAAGAGACACAAAGGTATGGGATCAGTGAGCTGGGAAGACCTAAGAGATCATTCAGCCTACAGATGAAGATTTCTGCTCAGAGAGGCTGTTTGCTTTCTTTAGGTCACACAGCTGTCAAGTAAAATTAAGAGAAAAACTCATTATTCTCTTGATAGCGCTTGTTCCTCTACATAATGTTGCCATCTAGATTTTTGATCATTGCTTACTCATTTTGGAAGCCTAATTGACAACGTGGTGGACATTTTTGGAATCCCCATACAGCAGAAAAAAAGTAAGCCAACTTCATTCTATTTTTCTGTTGGCTCATTTTGGAGGAGTGTATACATAATTCACTACCAGACACCATTGCATAGTCTGAAAGCAGCAGGGAATGAAAGAGATTTTGTGCTCAGAGTGGAGGAAAACACTGTGACACATATATCCAAGGGTTGAGTTGTTTGGGGTTGAGGTGTGTTAGTGGGATTTGGGGCATGAAAAGAGACAAAAGAAGAATTGAAAGGAATCGCTGCTTTCTGGGGATCAAAAATGCACTGAGGTCAGACACAACTACACTGAACTCTGGTCGACTCTTATAAGGTAAATACCATCAGTTAGTGACTTTTGTGAGAAAGAAAAGTGTTCTATCTGAAAGAGGAACATAATTAGTTTGTTGAACTAAATAACTCATGCTATAGACTGAGTCAATAGTCTTTGTGTCCTCCCCTCACCCCCAAAATTCATGTTAAATTCTGATGCCCAATGTGATGGTATTTAGAGGTAGGGCCTTTGAAGTGATTAGGTCAGGGGAGTGGAGCCCTCATGAATGGGATTATTGCCCTGATAAAAGAGGCCCCAGAAAGACCCTCACTCCTTTTCCCATGCGAGGACACGGCAAAAAAAAGTCCATGTATGAACCATGAAGTTGGCTCTCACCAGACATCGAATCTGCTGGCATCTTGATCTCGGACTTCCAAGAACTATAATAAATACATTTCTGTTGTTTATAAGCCACCAGTCTATGGCATTCTTTAATAGCAGCCTGAATGGACTCAACTCTTTGTGAAGGCATGTTGTAACAAGTCAACAAAGAGATATGAAAACAGCTGGGTTGTGCAGAAAACCTGCATATTTACAATATTTGTTGAAGTGGGATTTTACCTGGCCAGAGCATAAGGAAAGCAAAGAAGTTCTTTCCTTTGGAGCAAATAATTTATTGGGTTCTATACAGTCTTAGCCTTTGACACCTTTCTCCATGAAACCAGAATGGAACCTGAGTCCCTACCCCAGGGGAATGGGGGATACGGACACTGGAGAAGGGACGCAATTGACTACCTATGGGTGATGAAGGTGCTGTTTGGGAGGGACGGGGTAGGGAGAACTCTTAAGAGATAGAACTCTTTCTGTTTTGTCAAGAAAATCCTGAGGTACCCAGACAACCCAAGCAAGAAGCAAAATGAGTGACACCTTTCCTCCAACCAGATATCTGCACAGCTGGGGGAGCAGCCTCACAAGAGTCAGGGAGACAGGCTGTCTTCTTGTCTAATCACCATGAGATGACAGAGTCAGAGGGCCACTCAGGTCTGTTTGCTGAATCCTTGAGCCCCCTAAACTCCTCAGAGACTTCTTGGAGAGGACGAGAGCAGGAGGATTCTGCAGAGGGCAGCCTTCTCAGGACACTGGGGCTGCCCAGCTGGGCTGGCCCCGCGCACAGCCAGCTCAGCAGGATTTCCTCAGTACCTGTCATCGGCAGCATGAGGGCTGTGAAGGTTCTCTCCATTCCTGAGGGTGGAGGTCTGAATCCACACAAAACCAGTCAATGGAAATGCAAGTGACCAAGACATTTACCATCTACCTCAGCTGCCCGGAGACCACACAGACACCCCTGCCAGCTTTTCGGTGGGACGCACATCCAATCATAGAACAGGAAGCAGCCTCAGAAATCACCTTAAACATCCTCTTTCCAATTTATAGATGAAGGAATAGTGCCCAGAGAAGGGAAGATTTGATTCCCTTCTGCCTTTTGCTCCCCAGAATGAGTTAGTGCTGGGGTACACGTGGTGTCAGGTGTTACTAGGATGAGGAGAAAGGCTTCCTGAGAAAGGAAACCCTTACTCTCTCAGGCCTCATGGAACAGGTCAGAAGATGCCTCTGATGGTCTTTCCAGAAGATGCTGCCCCTCACCGTGATCACCCCATCCCCTGCCTGCACCCAGCAGAGTCCTAACTGCTCATGAAAACAGTTTCTCTGAGGTCAAGGACTGAGAACAAACTGCAAATAAAAACATCAGTCTCCTCTGCAGCTGACTCACTTCTCACCTCGGGGAGAAGCCAAATCACTGTATAAGGCAGGAACAGCTTGATTTGGGGCATGTATAAATTAGGAAATGTGTAGTACTCAATGGGAAAGTAATAGGTAGTTTTATTTGCAGAACTGACAGACAAACTTGACATTCTGTGTGCTCAGACTTTTAAATATTTACAACTAAGAACCTACAGGAGTAATGTTCCTGCAGAGACCTTCCTGACAGAATATTGCAAACTTCAAAGAGCCCTTTGCTAAGTCTTTCTACAAACCCATTCAACATTTTTTTTCTGTACATAATGGCTAAATTTTCCTGAAACACTTTAGTAAATACTGTATGGTAATACTTTGAATGCTGCCAGGAACACAGGGACCTGGGATACACCCAAAACACAGGGGTAACTACCCAGCAATGAGGTCCCTTTGCTAATAAGCAGGTGGAGGTGCTAAATCTATTGCAACTGAACATTGAAGAACTGTAGAACCTCCTCCCCAGTGCATTTTGCTTGAGATGCATCCTGGAGACCCGTTCTGAACGTATTTCAGGAAGTGTGAGAAGTTCATTGTCTTCCAGAAGAACTCAGGCTACTCTTAGGGAATCCTGACCACATCCCAATTCCCAAGAAGAGGTTTCTTAGGGGTGCTGAGACTTGGAGGAGTTCATGAACTTATACTTCCCAGAATGCCCTAGAGAGGGGAGGAGCTGACCCAGAACCAGACACTCCATTATAGCACCTCCCTTGTGCCCTCAGTATGCACCAGTGGGATGGCTTGGTCCCCCCTGGCTCACCCTGCATGGAAAGCAGTCCTAAGACAGTGTAAGCAGTGCATCCAAAGTCCCAGTAAAGTCAGTGGCAGGGGAAGGATTCAAACTCACATCCTCCAAACCCCAAGCGGCACAGCAGCATGTGATACGTGCCATGGGAACAGTTTCAAATAATTATGAAAGTAATCTTATGCTTTTAGTTATTGAGGACTTCTTTGCCAAACCTCAGATTTGCTTATAAATAGATTTATTTACCTAGAAATTGGGGCTGATAACATCCACTCACAGAGTTGCTCTGAGTACTGAATGAAATTACATGTGTGTTGAGCACCCAACATTTTTTCTGGAACATAGAAAACTCGTAAAATGTGAAAGCTGTTATTTTTATTGTGTTTGGGGAGTAGAAACGAATGAGTTGAAGTGTGCACATCATTTTCTGTGACCCGGTATAGAGACAAATCAATGATTTGGTGGAATAAAATGTGTTCCAAATTGCCTCCCTATCCAATTTGGACTTGACAAATCTTTAAATCACTTGACCATCAAAAAAAGGTTGGGTTTTTTTTAAAGGATGTTTGTAAGAGATTGGATGGGGATGTACTCAAGACTGTTTTGAATCATGAAGCAATTCACAAAGTTGTAAATACAAATAGTAAAAGGGCAGCAAAAAAGAACATAATAGCCAATCTGCCAAGACTAGAAAGAGAAAATATCCATCCTTCATTCTGCAAGAAATGAGCACCACCTGTGGCAGGAAGTGTGCAGCTCTGATCCGTGCCCCACTCAGGAGGAAATTTCTAGTGCCAGAAACTAAATTGGACCCTCGCTGGGCACAGATGAATCACAGCACGTGTCTGTAGTGACCAGGGAAGACCATCCCAGAGGAACCAGTTCAGCAGAGAATAGTCACATGGCTAAAAAGTTTTCAGCAATAGCGGCTGCTTCTACAGCCAATGTTTCTTCTGAAGCAGTTGTATTTGTAAGGAAAGCTTTTGCAAATACAATTTTATTGAAATTGTGACATTTGATGTTTTGAGTGAAGAAAAGGAGAGAATTGTGATTATTCCTACTAAATAAAATATGGAAAAAATGAGGTTTTTTTGTTTTTTTGAGGGAGGAGTCCCTCCTGCACTTATGTAGATGTTGGAATTCTTAGAAAAGAATATCAGGAAAATGTTTGCAGTTTCAAACACTGGCCAACCCTTACCTAACAACATAGGTAAAAATGAACCCCAAATGTGTCTAAAACCTAAGTGTAAGACCAAAAACTATAAAACTCTTAGAAGAAGACATAGGGTGAAAGCTTTGAGACACTGGATTTGGCAGTGTTTTCTTGGATATGACACCAAAGGCACAGGCAAGAAAAAAAAATAGATTGGGCTTTATGAAAAAATTTTGAATGTGTGCCACAAAAGACACAATCAACAGAGCAAAAAGGCAATCTTCAGGGTAGAAGAATAAATATACAAATCACATATCTGACAAGGGATTAATATCCAGGATAGATAGAAAACTCCTAAAACTTAACAACAACAAAAAAAAGAACAACTTGATTCAAAAATGGACAAAGGACTTGAATAGACATTTCTCCAAAGAAGACATACAAATGGCCAATAAGCACCTGTAAATCGAAATTACAAAGATATACTACCTCACACCCTTTAGGATGGCTTTTATTAAAAAACAGAAAATAACTGTTGGCAAGGATGTGGAGAAACTGGAACTCTTATGCACTGTTGGGAATGTAAAATGGTGCAGCAGCTATGGAAGGCAGTATGGTGGTTTTCAAAAAATTAAATATAGAACTACCATATGATCCAGAAATTCCACTTCTGGGTATAAAACCCAAATAATTGAAAGCAGGGTCTTGAAGGGATATTTACATACCCATGTTCATGGCATCATTTTTTACAGTAGCTAAAAAATGAAAGCGACCCAAGGGTCAAGCGATGAATGAATGGTAAGCAAAATGTGACATATACAGACCACTGCAATGTTATTTAACCTTGAAAAGGAAAGAAGTTCCTACATGTGTTACATAGATGAACCTTGAGACATTATGCTAAATGAAATAAACTAGTCACAAAAAGATAAACACCATGTGATTCCACATATACGAAGTATGAAGTCCTTAGAATAGTCAATATCATAGAGACAAAAAGTAGAATGGTGCTTGCCAGGGGCTGAGGGGAAGAGAAGTATGGGGAGTTATTATTCAGCAGGTACAGAGCTTTGGTTTTGCAAGATGGAAAGAGTTCTGGAGATAGACTGTGTGAAGGTAGTACAACATTATGAATGTATTTAATACCACTTTAAAACAGTTAAGATGGTAAGTTTTATGTTACAGTATTTTACCACAATAAAAAAAAATTTGGAAAAAAAAATCCCAAAACCAAAAAAGTGAAAGTACCTGTGGCCAAATGCTGTACCAGTCAAGGATAGAAGTAGTTTTGTGAAGTGAGGAAATAGCTTTTTAATATTTGAATGTTCTGTAAGCCAGTGGTTCCAGACCTTTAGAATTCATGAGCCAGAAGAATTTTTTTCAGTTGGGGAGTGTAGAGCCAATGAAAAGTTGACAACATTTTATTTTACCAAATAAGAGCATTAACAAAACTCCTACCGTCTATTATCATCAGTTTAACACATACACACACACTTACACTTACACACATGCACACAATAAAAACATAAACTAAGAACAAGAGATGACCTTAAGCTTATGGCATATTCCAACTAGGTTGTGGCCCATATCTGTGTCCTTTCCTTCCATGATATGCTGCAGAATTGCATTTTCCAGCCGCCCTGCTTGTAGGTGGGACTGTGTGACTAGTTCTTACCAGCGGACGTGCAGAGGGGACGCAAGCCATCTCTGGGCCAGGTGGCTAAGAGCAGGTATGCCCTTTCTACCCTTCTTTCCCAAGTCCTAGAAGATGGCAGAGCCCCTGAAGGGAAGGAGCTCGGGCTCCAGAATGTCCAGTGGAGCAGTCTTCACTTGCACACGTATCATTGAGAAGTAATATTTACTTTGTTAAACTACTAAGATTGGGAGTTGTTTGCTAAAGGTGCATTCTTACTTAGCTTATCCAATACACACCAATTCATAAATAACTATATCTATACACTTATATATAATATGATTATATTATATTATGTGCATTGATTTTTCTCATTGTTCTCTGAACCGGTGAAAACTTAATCACAGACAGGTTTGGGGACCCTTGTTCTTCTGCCTGAATTTAAAAGTTCAGAAGCTAGAAGAGTTGAACTTAGTGAATTAAACTGCTAAGAATCATGACTGTTTTTGTTTATCCTTTTATCTTTAAGTGCTCTAGCATAAAATGTATTGGCTACTCTAAATTTAAATTTATTCCTAGTAAATAGCAAGGAATCGTATATGTTAATCAGTGCAGAAAAGACATTTCTACTTGGTCTATACCAATCCATTTAATTTGGTCTTAGCCTACAAGAATCCTTCTGCTTTTTTGAAGGCCTGTATTTTTCTAGTTCAGGTATAAGACTTAGAGCGACATTGTCAAAAGGCCCCATGAAAAGTCACAGAGAAAATAAATGATCACAAGCCAGAATGTAACATTATGAAGATCTGACCAGGAAAGAAACATACCACACGTTAATGCTTTGGAAAATAGCTCTCGAGTAATGTATGGATAGTGACACCAATTAAAAAAAAGAAAACTCTCAATTGCTTCAAACCAAAGGTAATACATTTTAAAAGAAGACAGAGGGCAAAGGGAACATGGGATTTACAGTGTCTGAATGTCAATCCTCAGTTGACTCTGAAGATATTAGTGAGAGGTAATAGCAAGACTTTGATAGTCATGTGTCCAGGTTAAGGGGTTACCATGCAGTAGTGGCATTTTCAGATTACTTTTCAGTAATGTGATCATAGGTGCATTGTAAAAGCAGTCTGAAATCAGTCATGTGTGTTCACACACTGCCCACCATCTAAAGTCCCTGGTACCTTTAGGGAGATGGATGCTAATGAGAGCTTCAGAGCAGGTTACACACACACACACACACACACACACACACACACACACACACACACACACACACACACACACACACACACACGTCATATTACATTAAAGTGACACTTCGTTTTTTTTGATGAAAAACTACCATCACCCAGTTGGATGGCAGAGGGACCACTAGTTGTTCGTCTTATAGTTGTCTCCTCAGAGAGTACACACACGGACTATTCCAGGGACAGTGCCATCACTATTTCCTCATGGACTTTGTCATTGATTGGAGATCCCCTCGATTCACAGGACTTTGTTCTGAATAACTTACAGCTGTTTCCAAAAACTCAAACCACTTTCAGAGACACAAAGTAGATGTTGTGGGGTGGAAGGAATACTTAGAGCCAGAAGTTCTGGGTTCCTATTTGCCAGCTTTTTGTTTTTGGCAAATAACTTTACAGTTCAGGGCCTTAGTTTCTTTGGGCCATGGAAGTAAACACAATGTTTTGGGGATGTTTGGAGGATAAATGGGATAATGTATAAAATCCATGGTATGATTATTTATTTTTGTCATTTAGTTATTGTCATTTAACGGGCTATATCCAAAGGCTGTGAAAGTAATTTCACAAAAGATTTTCCAAAATGTTTGGATTCATGAAAGTTAATTGGAATAAGTTTTTGCCTTCACAAAGTAGACATTTCTTATTTGCTGCATTAGTCCTGGAATGTTGGTAAAAAATGCAGTCACATTATTACAATTTGAGAGATTAATGAAACAGGTGACAATTTGACAAAGACTTTTACAGTCCCCAGCTTTTTCGTTCCCATCTGCAAAGCGCAGGAATGCTATTGAGGCTGCAATGGGAAGAGGGTAGAGATTTAAAATGGAAAGTACCATGACGGGCATCTGAAGTTGCTTTTGGATTAGGCTCTGATTAAAGAATGGAAAATATTTTTGCAATGAAAATTCTTGTCATTAAGCCAAACACCTTTGTTGGATTAGGTCCCTCTTGGGAGAGCTGAAGCTCTCTCCTGGGCAAGGCCCTTATCTCTTTAGGGGCTGACATCCCATCTGTAACCAATAACCCCAATATGGATCTGTCTGAGCCCAGTACATGTAGGATTTAATTTTAAAAAACAGATTGGTGTAGGATTAAATTGCCAAGAAAGAGTGAAATATCTAAGTGTCTTCATAGTTGCCATTTTTTAATCACAGAAGTAGATATTTTGGACACTTCTGCAAAATATATTTAAATATTTAGTTACCAAATATGTTTATATGTTTCATTGTAAAAGTATGACATTTCGTACCTTTCTACAAAATATATTTGCTGGTGAAAATTTTGGAAAATGCAGAAAAGCATAAAGGATAAAATAAATATTACTCATAATCATATTTCATTTTGGAGCCAATCTTTTTCATCTTTCTATGTATGTATATACATACGTATACACATACGTTTATATGTTAGATTTGTATAACATATGCAATACACACTTTATGAGCTCAGATTTACAAACTGCTAGGAACTGACTTTTTAATTGAGTGTATCATGAACATTTGCCCATGTCATTAAACATACTCTTACTGAATGATTGTAGGTGGATCTAGAGTAGCCCATTGCAGTGGGTGTTGGTGTGGTCGGGCCGCAGGTTTCAGGGAGCCCTTCGCTGGACCAGGCTGGACAGCACTCCCCTGCTCCTCTGTGCTCTAGAGGAACATGTGTTCTGGTGAGGACATCCCCTGGAGTGATGCTTGCTGGCATCCTCTACTGGACTCACTGTCATGCTCCCTGTGCTCTTCCCTGGCGTTCAACAGAATCAGCAGCACCAGCCTCTCATGCCTGAGAACTCTAATAACCTGGAACTGCTCCAGTGAGGGTGGGAGGTGGGGAGGATGCCTTTGGCTGTAGCCATAATGCATCCTGAGTTATGCAAAATGCAAAACTGCCTGGCCAGGAGTTAATGCCACACGTTCTGGTGTCAGGTTGACTGGCCTTGAGTCCCTGCCCTACTAAGCACCAGATGAAGGACCTTGGGTAAGGTGCCTAACCTCTCTGGATGAGGGAAGATAATAATAATTGTGCTTACTCCTCAGAGTGATTGTGAGAATTAAATAAGCTATTCATGCAAAGCTTGGCTCAGTGTCTAGCAAATAGTAAGAGCTCAGTAGATGTTAGCCATTATCATTGTTGCCTCAGAGTCCCTGTGAAGGTAGAGGAAGTTGGACAGGAAAACAAAGTGAGATAAAGTACAGAGATGACTCCCAAGAAGAAAGAACCTAGGAAGGATTCTGGCAACGGTGTGAGAGCTGTGTGATGGTTAATTTTATATGTCAACTAGGTTAGGTCATAGTAACCAGACATGTGGTCAAACACAATCTAAATGTCACTGTGAAGGCTTTTTTTCAGATATGATTAACATTTAAATCAGTAGACTTTGAGTAAAGCAGATTACCCTCTATAGTGTGTAGGTGGGCTCATTCAATCAGTTGAAGGTTTAAGAGAAAAAAACACTGACCTCTCCCTGGCAGGGATTTCTACCTCCAGACTGCCTTTGGACTTGAACTGCAACATCAACTCTGCTCTGGATCTCCAGCCTACCAGCATGTTCTGCAGATTTTGACTTACCAGCAACCATAATCATGTGAGCCAATTCCTAAAAACCTTTCTGTCTGTCATATATATATATATATGCTCTTGAACATCACAGGTTTAAACTCTGTCCATATATATGTAGATATTCTTCAACAGTAAATACTATAGCACTACATGACTGAGTTGGTTGAATCTGTGGATGCGGAACTGCGGGTACAGAGGAACCTTGTGTATGGAGGGCTGACTGTAGGTTATACATGCATTTTTTTCTGCAAAAAGCTTTATTGTTTCCATTTGGTCCAAGACTTGGGAGAGGGCTCCAGGGTGGTTAAAAGAGCCCACCAGGAGCACTGCCATACATGCATTTTCGCTTGTGCAGAGGGTTGGCACCCCAACCCTGGCCTTGTGAGAGTAGGAGGCCCACAGGTTCTTCTCACCAATTCATGGAAAGAGTGGCTCACACCCTCCAGAGCCACATCCTTGCAGTCAAACCAGAAGCCCAGAGGGAGGTGAGTGCAGAAGACCCACAGATGCATGTTGACCAGGCAGTTGACAGCAGCCACGACCACGGTGGAATAATTCTGATGCATCTGGGAGCTCATGGTTGATCAGTAATAAGGAGCTAAGTTCAAAAAATGGTGTTGGCTGGTCCCAGAGGCCAAGGGTAGCAGAATGGCTGAGTCCAAAGGTGCAACTAGGAAAAGGTTTGGAGGGAGGTTGGAGGCTGGAGGAAGGGGTATCCCTGGGTCTGTTCCATCCAAACACTGTTAAAGCAAGAGATTGATCCAAGAGACCACCAGGAGCACTCCTATACATGCATTTTTGCTTGTGCAGAGGGTTGGAACCCCAACCCTGTCCTTGTTCAAGTGTCAACTGTATATACACATACCTATGTATGTGTGTGTGCATATATATAGCTAGCTAGCTAGATATCTATATATATCTTCTATTGGTTCTTTTTCTCTGGAGAACTATAACCAATATAGGTTGTTATGTAAAGCATAGGAAAATTAGATAAAGGTAAATGGAGGTAAATGTTCAGGTAAAGTCAGTGGAAGAGTAGAGAAAAGGGGTTATTGGATATATTCAAAGCAGAAGCAGTCTCCTATTTATTTCTCTAGCCTTAACAGAGTTCCTGGTATATAAGTACCAATGAAAGAAAGGAGAAAGAAGTGAGGGGAGGAGAGAGAGAGGGAGGGAGGGAGGGAGCAGAGAGGAGAGAGAGGACAGGAGAGAGGGAAAGAGGGGAAAAAAGGAAGTCCCAAGGGAGGCTTGAGGCAAGACTCCAATCTGGTTGTCCTTTTCTCTTTTTAATCCTTGAAATAATGCCTGAAGTATTCCTTTTCTGCATACTTTAAAATCAAGCAACAAGCACAAATCTCTTACCATTTGCCCCCAAACCCTTTGCTTCATCAGACACCTCTCTCATCTGTATCACTTGGAGGTCTAGCCAACAATATCTTCTTTTTAAATGAAAGTATTTAGTCTGGAATCTGTCTTGGCACAGCCATAATGCTCTGCTTTGATTATGGATTGGTTGGGGAGATGGGACAGGGAAGATGAATGCTCAGATGGCTGAGTAATTACGTCCTGACCACCAGAATTCCCCCCTGTGGTTTCAATTGGATACATGCATTGCTTTCTGTCCCTGGCATGTGCTGTAGTCACCCACAAAGCAGCCACATTCCTGCCCCAGGCACAGGGGCTGTCTCCCCTGGAAAACATCCCACCTGGCACAACACCTGGAGGATATTCTGGAATGAAAGTAGAAACAAAAGGTGATGGGTTTTCATTTTATTATGTTGGTTTTATATCTCCTTAGGACTCGATTAAGAGTGGGCTTTCTCTTTTGCGGTGATATCGCAGGGATCTGGGGAAACTCGGATGCTCAGAGACACTTCCTGACAGAGTCAGAGAGTTGTTCTTTCAGTTAAGATTTGACTTGTTTTGAGATAACAACCTACCTTTGAAGAAAGAGCACTTTAAGGTGGAGCCACGCCTGCCTTAATGCGAAGTTTTCATAATAGAGGGAAAGAAGAGAAAAAAGGGATTGAAACCTGAGACACCAGAAAACGTACCTAAAAATAAACTTCGTGTGTTTTCTAATTTGGCCTAAGATCATTCTCCGTCCCTCATTTATGCAAATTATTCAAGACTTTATTGAGAGTCTATCATACGTAAGGCACTCAGGTTTATACCCAAAGGGGTACAAAATGTAAAAGGAATTTTAAACCTATCTTTTACGTTGACACATGATGTTCTGGAGATTTCCCAAAGTTACTTCTAAGCAAGTCAGCACCAGGAAGTAAGTGACATTTGTGTTCATTTTCCTCTCTCCCACTGTTCAGTCCTCATTCCCCCAGTACCTTGCAGACACACCTCTTGGGTAGGTTTATTTAATGCCTGCCTAGAGCCTACACTGAATTGTTAATTTCCACTCCAATCGCAAACTTGCCTAACCTAGGTCCCGTTCCTTCTCACCTGGAAAATAACCCATAACCAACAGTTTCCTTTAAAGGGGTTTAGTTGACACTGTGATTGGCTCCCCAATATCCAATTCCCCCAGATGTGGAGAGGACAGTGAATGACAGGCTGTCGACATGACTGCGAGCAGAGGCTTCCAGGAGATGCAGTGTTTCTCAGATCGTGTTTGGTAGAACATGAGTTTTGGAAGATATTTACAGATCCTCTAAATAATTTGCTTTTTAATTGAATGAGCGTGGGAAACATGATAGGTTATAGCCTCCCTTGGAAATTCCCAAGAAACTTTAGCAGAAGCAAAGGCTTGATGTTCTGCAGTAAAGAAACTCATTTAATTTAGTTTAACTTAATAATAATCCCAGGTGGAAAAATGATTTTTTGCTATGGAATGATGATCCACAGAACACTAGTTTGGAAAAGGCATACACCCAAGCTAATGAAGTTAAAAAAAAAAAAAAGAAGAAGTGGAGATGGAAGGATCTTAGATGACCGCAAACAGCATAGAGAAGGGGTGTGCTGAACTGCCGAGGGCTGGTTTGGAGGAGAGGAAGAAGTTCCTGCCCGATGACATGGTGCCACAAAACCCCAGAGATGGCTAGTCAGCTTCTTCCCACATCTCCTGGACGACTCGCTCCTCCTCTGGCAGGGCCTTTCTGGTCTTTTGGGTCCCTCCTCTTCTAGTCTCTGTCTGATTCTCACTCAGAGAACATTCTATACAGAAGATCTTGCTCTACCCAGGCTGTGCCTCCTTTCAGACCATTTCTTCCTCCGCATCCCTGCATGCTGACACCAGCTGTGGTTTCACATTTGTCTGATGAGGGGAGGAGGCTTCATTTTCCTGATTGTTTGTCTCAGTTTCTTTCCTGCACTGTCATATGTTATCCATGGAGCAAGCACATGCCTGCTTGCAAAGGTTCCGTAAGTTTGGAACTCTACCTTCTTTTAAAAACATATACACTTCAGCTTTTTTAAAAAAGAAACTATGATAATAAACACACATTCTAATTTGACATGCACCAGATTTTGGCATATTAGAGGCCACCGCTACAGTGACTTGTACAGCTGAGTGAGCTTGGTTTAGTTCAGACCTGGAAATAGCATTTCTCTTGGTGTCTCTGTGTGTATATTTGAATGTCTTAGGGATAGATGTTCCTTTGAACAGAGCTTGCAGCTCTTCTCCATTCTGTTCCTGATTTCAGGCCTGCGCATGTCCCCTGGAGTAAATTATTGCAAGGGCGTACCCTCCATTAACAGGGGAGTGACCACGCTGGGCGAGGCTTGGGTGCATGTGTTCAGCAAGTGCTCTCCTCCTGGAGTGGAAATCATTTGTACAGTAACACATGGACTTGTAGTGCCTTGTGTTATGGTGGTATCATATTATTGTAGTTTTAATGAATTAAGTTTTCTGTCTTTGTGATCTTCATATTAACAAATATTATATATATGTATTATATATATCTGCGAGTTTATGTTTCTATTTATCTTCCCCAAAGTAAGATGAAATAATATTTGTAACAAGAAAAAGATCAAGGTAATAATGACAAGTCTGATCAGAATGAAGCACCCTTCCAGAAAATGAAGGCCAGGCGTGGCAAACTCTCTCATAAAGTCATGCAAAGACAAGAAGAACACTAATTATTATTTGTCATTGGGGTTCACCTTTTATGGTGCTAAAAGTTACTGGATGTACTTCATGCAGTAAAAATTTGCAAAGTAGTTCTATGATGCGTGCCAAGTCACAGTGGTATTTTGAAACAGAATATAGTGAGAATAAAAAGAAGGCTATTGACATCTTACATCTTACAGCCTTGAGATTACTATTCCTAGAAAACTGAACATGAACTAAAATTAAATCTGACAATGAAAATTCACATGCAGCATCATTCAAAGAAGTTGGGCTCTGAGAGAAAGAATGGAATGTTCCATCAGGGAAAACATTGTTAAATGTTCTGTTACTAACGATGCAATTGGCTACTATAAAAATTCTACCACTACCATTGTCTGACAAGAGTATAGTGCAGAATTCAAAAATTATTACCTGGTATTCTTGGAGAATTAATTCAAAGGCTAAGATTTTCAAAATCTTCGTAGATCCAGTGGACAAGACTCTGTTTTGCTTGCCTTTGTACTATAAGTTCAGGCAGACAAATATGAGAAAGATACGTTACTTTTTAAAACATTTGACATGTGCACAAAGAATTTTTTAGGTGTTTAGATCAGTTTTTAACAAACCATCAAATAAATTGGCAAAAATATAAGCTAGCTGTATGGACAGTACGGAAACAATGGCAGGGAAAAAACTCAGAAGGAACAGTTCATATCCAAACCATTACCAAAGTTAATTTAAGTGTTCACTGTACGTTGAGTGGATGTGCACTAGTTATGCATGAGATGACCACTTCTTTCACAACTACATTGAGTAGTACTATACAAATTGTCCATTTTATTAAGAAATAGTTCTTACATTGTACATGTTCAAGTTTGATACGAACAACATGATTGATGAGTTCTAGAATTTACTTTTTCATACCAAAGACAAAGGCCAGGTGAGATAAGAAGTCACTAGTATTTGTGGTTATTTTTGCTGGGAAAGAAACTCTGTTACTACACTATCTCTCAAGTATAACAAGGTTGAACCACTGTAGTTTTTTTTTTTTTAACATGTGTATAATAGGTTTTATTTTTCAGAGCAGTTTTAGGTTTACAGAAAACCTGAGCAGAAAGTACAGTGTTCCCATATACCTCTCTGTCCCCTACAGTTCCCTGAGTATTAACTTGTTGCATTAGTGTGGTACATTTGTTGGAACTGATGAATCAATATTGATACTCTGTTATTAGTTAAAGTCTATAGTTTACATTAGTTTCACTTTTCATGTTGTACATTCTATAGGTTTTGAGAAATGCATAATATCATGTATCTGCCATTACAGTATCAAACCAGATGCTGTCACCGCCCAGAGGACCACTGTAGTTTTAATAAGCTGGAAGAACCCAACTGGGAAATCAGTCACATTGTTCCCTTGCTCACAACTACAGACAAACCACCAGCAACTAAAATGAAACACAATTTATTTCCATTCAGCACATCTCATTCAACACATTTCACGCAGTACCAACTAAATTTACCTGTTCTGATGCTGATAATGAAGGATGTGTAAGGGGATAGAACATGATGAGGCAGAAGGAAAGAGATGAGGCAGAGCGTCAGACAGCACTGGTACCCAGCTACCGACTTTGCCCCTCATCGATAGGGATCCGCCTGCCTCAGCTGGCTCGGTTCCTGGTCCACAAAGCAAAGGATCTGAAGCCATGATTGCAAAGGCCCTTCCAGCTCCAGTGGAAAGAGGGCACAGATAATTATAACTAGGGCTAGTATGTGTTTAGTGGATTGGAAAACATTTTCTTTGAGTCCCAGAATTTCTTGTGCTGATTGCCTTTGGAGAATTCAAGAATTTAAGGGGGAAAAAAGACTAAGAAAACATAAATAGATTCCTATTTTGGAATTTACCAGTTCAGTCATTAAATAACTTGTTTGGGCTACAGTTAAAACAGAAAGGAAAAAGCACTAGCTCAGATTATTTCCAGATAAGAAGCCATAAATGCAATTCTCTTCATCTCCCTTCGGTACCTGAGCAAAGTTTAGTAGAGAATATTCATTTGGGGATGGAAATAAAGCTTGAAACTGACTTCAGGAATGCTCAGAGAAGGTGGACCTTTTATTTGGTACCAATTTCTTTCTTCTTATTTTACATAGGATCATACTTAACTTAGTGGTAAGGAGCTGAAAACAGGGAGAGCAGTTTGGATTATAAATGCCTGTGAATTTATTCTGAAATCCTAGGGTTGAGATTGAATCCATTTTTAAAGGTCTGGCACTTGATTAAGAAAACTGTATCCAAAGGATTGTGTAAATAGTCGCTATTAAAAATAGCCAACATTAATTTTAAGTCTGACGTTTGTTCTAAGCACTTTACATGGATTATAACATTTTATCCATTCATCAATTTTATGAGTAAAACGCTATCATTATCTCCATTTTACAGAAGCGGAAATAAAGCAGAGAATTTAAATAACTCTCCAGGTCACTCTATGGTGGTTAAGCTGAGATTTGAACCCAGGCAGGCTGACTCCTGAACCTGGGTTCTTAACCACTATATTACTGCTGTAAATTACACATTTATATCTATTTATTTCTATTTGTTTACTTAATGGGAAAGGAAGGAAAGTTTAATATAATCATGTATCTCAGACGGGAGCTGAGATAAGTGGCCAAATAAAGACGGTCTGCAAGACTTGTTGTCTACCTAGGAATGCATGAATCCTGGCCTTAGCTGTTTTTAAATTGTAGTAAATTACTGCTCAGATTTATGTTGTAATTAGAAGGCTAGTCTTCCATTGTTTAATAGAGATTCTGTTATAATGCAGATGGACCTAAAAGACTTGAATTTACATTCAAATTTTAAATTGTCTGTCACTAGGATTATGCTAATGCTTGACAAACAATTTGCTCTTGTTTGGAGACAATTTTCCATGGGTCTCTTGCATTTCTGATTGTTTTACAAGCAGGCACCTTGACTTTCTTCTGGACAATATTTGTAGAGAAAACAGCTTTGGAAGATGGAGATGGTATCACCTCCTGGAGCAAAGACCAGGCATGCTTTACTGACCTCTATAACAAGTCCAGATTCCGTAAGCTCAAGTTTCCTCTTCTGGAAAGTAACCCAGGCCTTCTTCATGTTGCCCTGTGAAGACTGTGGTTCAGGAAACTGGCACAAGAAAAATGCCAAAACACATTGGCGACTGTTACTGCTGGGAATGATAAAGTCCTTTGTCTCTGACCCACGAGACTTGTGTCTCCTGCCTGCAGTCACATAAATGCACCAGGCTAGCTTGCTAGCTTGCAAGATGGGTAAAAACTCAAACTGTTCGTAGTTCTTGACAACTGTGTCTGGATTTTTTCACTTTTTGAAAATATCATCGCCATTACCTAGATGTCATACCTAGATGAGTAACACTTGCCAAATGAATCTTTGAGTTAAATGAATGAGTCGCTTTTGGTGAGAATCTGCCAGGGGTTTTCTTCCATGCTAGCTTCACAGATCTATTAAGTATAGAATATTATTCTCATTTTTCAAATGAGGAAACCCAGGGTTTGGGACATTAAGTACTTTCCCAATTCCCTACAGCTAGTAAATGTGAGAATGAAAGCCTTAAACTAATCCAGTGTTCTTTCTGCCACCATTGTTTTTTGTAATGTTGTAGCTTTATCAATGATAGTTTTCAAACCAAATTACAAAGGCTACTGGGAAAAGAAAAATGACTGTTTAAAGAGAAAATGTGAGCTTCAAGCAAGAAGGAAAGGGAGAGGTGGAGAGAGAGTGAGAATGAAAGAAAAAAGAAAGAGGAAAGACAGAAAGGATGAAAAACATGTTCAAATATGTTTACAAGGTAAATGTTGGGCTGGGGTCCCGAAGACCAGATTTGGGAGCAGGAGGAGCTTATGAGGCTGACTAGGGAACTGGTGCAGATTCATGGAAAGTCTCAAACACAATGCTCAGGTAAAACCTGGGGGATCCAAAAAGTCAAGTAGCAAGAGTCCAAGAAAATGGGACCGTCATCAAAGTCCCCTGGAAAAAGGGAGCCAGAGAAGTTGGAGAGGGTAATTAAGAGATTTCTTGAAGCACTGGAATATTGTAACAGGGGGGCAGGCTTTTGTCCTTATTGGATGTTTATTTGCTTTGTTTTCTTTAGACATCAGTGACCTTTCCTGTTTTCAGAAGGGAACTGTTAAGGACCTCCATCTGGTTTGGACAGAGCGACAGTAACCACCAGTTACTTCGATTGACCCTTAGGAGAATGAACTCTGTAAGGTAATTGTTTAAAAGCCAAAATGTTTGGAATCAAACCAAAAATACCTGCAGTGAGTTTTTGAGTTCTTGTTTTTATCTCTATTTCAATTCAGTTGTACTTTGAGTTACACAGAACCTTGAAAATAATAGAGGTTGCTCTTTTTTTAACCCCTACTCTGGGTAGTAGCTAAACAGTATGGCTTTAGCATGTAACCTTGTAAGCATTGCCCACCGTGCTTCATTTTGTTCAGACTCACACTTTGTTCACTGATATCCTGCAAACATTCATCAGTGATATGGCAGTGTCCTGGTGAGCCCCCTGGTTCTTTGTTTCCTTGCAGATTGTGATTGAAATAAGTTGGGAACATTTCTCTTCTTCGGGGGTCTGGGAAAGAATGATGAATGGGTCTCTTGTTATGATGCACCATTCTGTTTTGTACAAGAGGGAGAACTGACAGACAGCTGCTCATCTCCATGTTTCCACGAGGCCCACCTTGCTCTCCAATAAGACCCCTCACTGTTGTGAAGCATATGTGCCATGGAGGTGGAGGCGAGTTTCGTATTATTCATTGGGCTCGAGTCCTCATTAGTAACTTCTTTATAAAATAAACACTAGGCTTTGCAGAAACAGGGAACAAGGGCGCACTTCATACAAAGTATAATGATAAATGTCTCCTGTGGCCCTGGATTCCAACTTTTAACATCTGTGATCTCCCCATCTCCATGACAACATAAAGTAAATAATAAAAATAGTCCAAATCCAGGAAAAGCACAGCGGGGAATGTCTGTCCTGAAAGAAAACAAGCGCTTAACATGCCTTCACATAACCGCCAGAGGACCCAGGCGAAACTTAACAGTTGATCAATAGGGAAACAGCAGTGAGTGGATAATGCAAAGGGTGAAAGCAAACACGAAAAATGTCAGATTGTTTGAAGAAGTATTGTCTGCTTTCAATAGGAGGCCTGAAGGGAACATTGCTTCTTATATTCATGGGCTTGTACAGTACATATTTTACATTTTGTACAAATGTGTTTTGAATTATAAGCCTGTTATGTTACACTATATTTAAAGGGAACCATAGATTATAAAAGTAATAGTATCAAGCAAGGAGTTGGGAACTGTTGATTTAGTTTTTTGCCACAGAGCTTCTTAGCAAAACTGTGGTCTGCCAGATAGACCTCCTAGGTCTCCTCCCTACCTGCACCCCAGCAACCCCGCGGGGCTACTCCTACTGGGCCCCCACCCGCCCTGGAGGGAGGCAAGATGGTACGTTTGGGAGGCCCCCACCAGCGGTGTGAGAGCAGAAAAGCAGCCCTCTGGGAGGGAAGAATGTGCCCTCGAGGGCAAAAGAGAACACTTAGGAATACGGTATTTTCAAGAATGGGGATTTGGACTTACTTAACTTAATTTTCTAGTTAGCTGCAGCGACTAATGCTGTGACTTTGGACCTTTCAATTCACTGAGCCTGGTTTAGCTCATCTGCAGAAAAAGAGATGGGGACTTCATGACCTAGTGTCCCTGACAGCCCTGGAATTCTGCAGTTCTCTGAACTGAGCACAAAGCATGATTTTGTTTCAGCCTTTGTGGATAAAAATGTCTGAGTTTACTGTTCTACTTGAGCAAAAACTGCACTGAATATAACCAGATGGCAGTCTGTTGGGGGAGGACGTGAGGGGTCGGCATGACTTAGGGGAAAGACTGAGGGGTCTAGAGCCAACCCCAGTAACTAGCTGTGTGACCTTGGACAAGTTACTCTGCCTTTCTTGGCCACAGTGTCCTTATCCCAATCAGTGGGGATAGTGGTCCTCACCTTACAGCATTGCTATAGAAATAACTGTAAGTGATCAATAAATGGTAATTACTATATGTTTATGGATTTCGAGTCGGTTGTCTGAAGAATATTTTGATCACATAGGTAAGCTTTTATAGCATTGGGGGTTGTTGTCTGGTGTGATTTATGGAAAGCAATCTCAATATTTTGCCAAGGGGTTTCCATTTGGTGCTACCTATGTGTGAATCTGTACTGAAGATCCACCATGGGGTTTTTCTTTGAGTCCATAACTGTAGCTTTTTACTCTATTTGCACCTTTCTCTTAAAATTAGAGTAAACCATTCTGGCAAATTTAATAATCTAGAAGGATTGGGTTCTAATAAGTAGAAATTTTTACTATGTGTATTGTGCACAGACAGCCTACCATTTATTCACAGGTAAATGTTCACATTAAAAGCTAACATTATTTATAATAGTTAAAATATGGAAACAAGCTAAGTGTCTATCAATGGATGAATGTACACAAAAGATGTGGGGGTGTGTGTGTCTGTGTGTATGTATATATACACATACACATATATATAATGGAATACTACTCTGCCAGAAAAAAGAATGAAACTGCCATTTGTGACAACAAGGATGGACCTTGAGGGTATTACATAGGTGAAATAAGTCAGACAAAGACAAATACAATATGATCTCACTTGTATGTGGAATTTAAACAGAACAAAACAAAAAAACAAAAACAGCCTCTGTCCCAATTTTACAATATGATTACCCCAACCATTATGATTAAAATAATCAACATGTTAAAGTCCTTGGCCAAACACAGACACTAGTTGATGTCTAATAACTCTCACCCCAGCCAGATCTGAGTATTAAGCCCCTCTCTACCAGCTATCAGCTGACTGACCTTGGATAAATTACTTAAACTTTTCAAGTTTTGCTTCCCTCTGATACGGTATCTATATCTTTTATAACTAACAGGGATTAAATGAGATCTCATGTGAATTGTGTTCAGGGTACTTTGAAGTTTCTATGCAGTTTCTGCATCTTGGCCTGGGATTTTTAATATTTCAGACAAGCTTTCTTCATCTAATGGGTCATTTAGGATCAGTTTGGCTCAGTGCCCTTCCCTGGTCCTCTTGTCCTGGCATTAAGATGGCGAGCATCTCAATATTGTGCTGTACACCACTGGTCTCAGCACCCTTAAGTCCATCCATAATTGGCACCCCCCAGATTCCCTTTTGGTTCACTAAGGACTTGAGTTGTCCAGTATGGAAGGAAAATTTAAAAAAACTGGAGGCTTAAAACCTATTTTAAACCTCATACCAAGTCTGTTTAGAATAGTGGTTCCCAGATGGGGGTGATTTTAACTCCCAGGGGACATTTGACAATGTCTGGAGACATTTTTAATTGTCACAACCTGGGAGGTAGGGTGGGGCAGGGCTACTGTCAGGGTAGAGGCCAGGGATGCTGCTGAACATTCCACAGTTCAAAGAAATGCCTCGTTGAAAATGTCAGTAGTGCTGAGGTTGGGAGACCCTGATTTAGAAGTAGCCAGTTGGACAAATCATTTTTGTAAATAGGGGGATCTTTTTTGGCTTTAGCCTCTTACTATTTATTAAGTCTGAGAAATGTCTGGATAGAAGAGGCGTTCAATGGGATCTGAAAACCTTTCAAACTGAGCTGCTGTTATGAATTCAGAGAAACATGTTTGCCTTTTGGACAAAAAGATCTGTAGCTTTGTGCCTGCCAAAAAATTTGTTCAGGGTTTGCTATGCAGCCGCAGGAGAATCTGTCCATAAAAGGGATGGACTTTGCTGCCTAGAGGGATTCCCTTCAAGGGTTTCCCTTGTGAGCCCTCCCCCCACCCCCCACCAAAAAAATCACTTGAAACAGGCAAGTCTAGCCAGTCTTCTGAGTTCCAGCCCCTCACCAAGGAATGTTTATATTTCCCCCAAGGTGAGAGTGAAGAGGTTATGGGGAAGGACAGCACTCCATCCCCAAAAAGGGATTGTCTGGGAACCATCTTCTTATTTCTTAGATGTGAAGGTGAACCAGCTTAACCGGGAAGGTCTTTGAAAAGGGAACCTGGGTTTTATTCTCAGGGGGAGCTGAGAGGAAGGCATCCCTGAGGGAAGAATGCCTGGGGTTCCAGATCAGGATGACCAGGGTTTGGACCCCTGCTCCTAGGGATGCTTACTGACCTGTGATCTTGCACAAAGAAAGAAAAATAACTAAAATTACCACACATCTACTACATGCCAGGCTTTGCTAATCCTGCACATGCAGTGTGATTTCACTTTAGTTCTACATTAACCTTCAAAGTAGCTCAGCTAAGTCGTGTAGTCCGTAGCTGGCTAAGTCACCTAGGTTTGTTTGACTCTGATGCCTGTGATTTTTCCACTGTACCACATGGCCTCCTGAAATCCTTAGCCTTTTTAAGCCTCAGTTTCCTTGCTTGTTAAATGATGCAATCAGTCCGCCTCAAAGGGGTGTCTTGAAGGTCGACTTGGAACACCATTGGGTGCTTCTGGTTTGTAGTTGACCCTGGCCGTCAGGAGGTGCTCAACACTCCTATCCACCTCCCTCCCCTCCTGTGCAGTGTGGCGGTGACTTTAAGGAAATTTATCAGCCGATGAGCCTTTGGAGAGAACATCAGTAGGCTGAGATAAAGGTGCCACACCCATCCAGGAGGCTGACATCTTTCTCTCTGTGAAGCTGCAGTCAACTGCCTTCGACCAGAGTCTCAGAGGTGGGGACAGTCCACTCCCTCTCCAGGTGCCTCCCTTTTCTCTTCTACTTTGAGGACAATGAAGTTAGGTGGCCCAACGCTTGCTCCTCAGAATTAGGGAGACCTACTCACCTGCTTTCTTTCTCGCTCCTTGGACGCCATCCTCCGGGGCCACTGGCCTGGCCCAGGGGCCTGCATGGAGAGCCCAGGTCAGCTCCTCTCTAGACCACAAAGCAAGACTTTCTTTTGCTGCGTAGAGCCTTCCTTTAATCCAGTATTTTTGAACCTTGCTGCAGAGATTGACAGAGATACAACTCTTCAGACCTGTCTTCCATGGAACAAAAGGAAGATTCCATGGGTTCAGCCTGGCTCCCTGGATCCTACATTGCATGTGAGATCTCAACCCTTCTGAGAACAACGTATTACTTTATCTGGTTTCATAATGAGTACACCTGTCTCTCTCAGGGAGTCCTCCAAAAGTGGGACATTTAAGGTAATATTCCACTATTCCTCAATTTCCTGACCAGAGATGGTATTAACATCAGCCCTTGATTCTGCGTAGACTCCTATGTCTAACAGTGCTTGACAAATGTTACTTCTCCCTCAGACATGAACAGAGCCTGAGAGATTATGCAGTTTAGGGGTTTTTAACTTAGAATCCCACTAGAATCAGGAACAAAGTAAGCATTTCCTCTCTCGTTAGTCAACAGTTCTCTGAAACTTCTGATCTGTGGAGTAAAGCATGAGATAGAAGCAAGATCCTTCTCTGTGGGAAAGAGAGAGTCCCATTTACCGTTATAGTGTGGTTGCATTGCTGGTCAGTTTGAATTATGAGGATTTGAAATATTCCAATACACTCTTTTTTCAAAAACCTTTATTGTGGTATGGTTCCTGTATAGTGAACTACACATATTTCAGATATACAATTTGATGAATTCTGATAGATGTATACACTCTATCAAATCCAATACTCTCTCTCTCTCTCTCTCTCTCCCTCTCTCTCTCTTTCTCTCTCTCTCTCTCTCTCTATATATATATATGTATCTCCAATACACTCTTTATAAACAAAAACTTTCAAAATATGAATCCCCTTTATCTTTCTGGAGGTAGAGGTGAGGGGAACTTCAAGAGCAGTCATTCTCAATCTGGTCGGCTGTGTGAATAGATAACCTTGCTTAGGCTCAAACCTGGCGGCTCAAACTCCCTGGGGAGCAGCAGCCCCACAGCTATTGACTGTGATGTGTGAACACGCCGCTGTTTACATGCTCCAGAACTGGGAGTGAACCTGGTGCCTCTCATTGGCTGTTGCTCTGTTTCTTTTGTCACTTACCGTTGCTCTACGTAATGATCTTCTTTATGTCCTATATCAGTGCCATCCAAATGCTAGTTGAATGGTAGAGCTAGAGCTTAAAACAGTATTATTTGGACTAAAATAGGGGTCAGGATACTTTTTCTGCAAGGGCCAGATAGTATACACGTTAGGCACTGCCTGCCACTCAGTCTCTGTCACAGCTACTCCACTCTGCCCTTAAGGCATGGAAGCAGCTGTAGATAACACATCAATGAACAAGCATGGCTGTGTTCCAATAAAACTTCATATATAGACACTGAAATTTGAATTTCTTATAATTTTCACGTGTCAAAAAATTCTTTTGATTTTTTTTTTCTCCTTAAAAAATGTAGAAAGCCTTCTTAGCTTGTGCGTTGTATAAAACCAAGTGATGAGCTGGATTTAGCCCTCAGGTCATAGTTTTATGGCTCCTAGACTAGAAGTTAGATGTCATAAAATGCTATTAAGTGTTATTTATCGTGTTTAGAAACTCTGTTGGAAGAAAAGTAAGTTACAGTGTTGAGCTATGCAGCACACACAGGTACACACTTATGCACACACACACATAGGCACTTATTCCCACTGGGAATTACTTCTGAATTGTTGAGGAGGGTGTGCCTACAGACTGCTGCTGTGGCTGACAGACACCAATGAAAAACTGGATTATTTTTCAAATCTTTCAGCCAGAAAGAGCAAAAAGAGATGACGCTATGATGTACTATAATTGTATTAATTGGGTACCAGTTAAGCCAGAGAAACAGAGAGATCTAAAAACACAATGGTTTGAACAAGATAGAAACGTATCTCTCTGTAAGGAAGAGTCTGGGAAGGCAGTGCAGGGTTTCAGCCAGGTCCCTTCCATCTCATTTTTCTATTAGCATCAACAGCCAGCTCTTACCTCATAATCCATGATGGCTGCACGCCCCACCCCATCACCCTCATAGTCCAATGAGTAAGAAAGGAGAAAGGGGAAGCGGAAGGCACACTTGGTCATAATTTTTATTTTAAAAAAACACTGCTTTCTACTTCCAGCCAAGATTAGGGTAACAGAACTGGGTTTATGCTCTTACTCCAAACAACAACAAAAAGACAAAACATGAGACGATGGTTTTCCAGATAGAGGACAGCAGGCAACAAAGGACAGAAATCCCTGAGATACAGGACAGAAATGAGGTGAGCCCTGTGGTCATCCCAGACTATGGTGCAAGATGGGGAAATCCAAAGTGGAAGCAGTGGGGCTGGGAATCCTGGGAAGCCCAAGTAGGACTCGCAGGGCAGAAGCAGGAAAGAGAATGCTGCACAGAGACAACTGGGCGCCTGCAGAGTCCACCCCCAACCGGGTCTAACCTGAGCACGGATTACTGCATGTGTGTGCAGAAACTAGCCAAGCCCTGGGAAAGCATCACCTGAGAGCATTAGAAGGAAAATTCTTTAGAGCTCACACAGAGGCAGGAACAGCTCCTCTTCCACTAGCCAGAGTAGAAATCTTCTAATTCATGGGTCATCAGGCAGAAGTGGGACAAAAGGGGTTCTAGCTTAAACACTACTCTGGTCCCACCTAACAAAGCTTAAAAGAAGATCTAAAGGAATAAATTATTTCCAAATGTAATGGGATGAATGGTGGCCCAAGGATATCAAGTCCTAATCCCTGGAAACTCTAAATGTTCCCTTAGTTGGAAAAAGGGATCTTGAGATGAAGAGATAATCCTGGATTATCTAGGTGGGCCCTAAATACCATCACCAGTGTCCTTATGAGAAGGAGGCAGAGGCAGAAGAGATCCACACAGAGGGAAGGCAATGTGAAGGCAGTAGGCAGAGACTGGAGTGATGTGGTCAAGGAAGCCTGGGCACCACCTGGAGCCGAAAGAGGCAAGAAATATATTCTCCCCTGCAGCCTCTGGAGATGCTTTGCTGACACCTTGGTTTCAGACTTCTGGCCTAAAGAATATATTTCTATTGTCTTGAGCCACTAAATTTGAGGTGATTTGTTGCAGCATTATCAGGAGACTAATATACCAGGTGACTTAATTGCATCCCGTAACAAAACTCAAGAATATTTACAGGAATACAAAATTATCCGGCACCTAACAAGCTAAAATTCACAGTGTTTAACATCCAGCCAAAAATTATCAGGCATGCAAAAAAGCTGGGAAATGCAACACATAATGAGGAGAAAAATCAGTTGATCCAAATGACCCAGAAAATACACGGATGATATTGAATGCAGCTAAAATCCGGAGTTCTATTACCTAAAGATGAAATGGAGAAAACTGGCAGATGGCTGGCAGTCCCAGCCATCAAAGTAAAAACTAATCTCACCAGTTGTATTAGTCAGGGTTTTATAGTTGCAAACAACTGAAACAGATGTGACAGATTAAAAGCAAAAAAAAAATTTTTTTTAATAAAAGAATATTGTGTATTTCACAGACTTCAGAACCAGGCTTAGAAATTGAGCAGGAACAAATGAGGCCCGGCAGCAGTCAGGACCACAGCCAAAATCTTGCTCCAGAGCTCATCTAGGGTGGATAACATTTGCTGGACACCACAACTTGCCCTCTGATGTCACCAGGCACATGCGCATCTGGGGCTTCCCAGCCACTGCTGCCGCTAGAAAGTCCACAGTGTTGACACCGCCACTGCCAACTGCCAGCAGAGATCCTCCTTATCTCTGATTGTTCACACCACTAGCTAAAGACTGCAATGCATGCATCAGACAGCAGAGCCTCAGTCATAATCTGAGCCCCAGCTGCTGGTAAGGCTTTGAGAGGGAGTCTTCAGCTTCTGCTATGGAAAGCATCAAGAGGTATAGGATGCTTAGCATGCATGAGGTCCTGAGTTCAACCCCCAGTACCTCCATTAAAAAAGAAAGAAAGAAAGAGGTATAGGAAAAGAAATCTTCTTAAAACTGGTGCAGAAACTGAACAGCCAAATAATACTGACAGCAGTGGTAATAGTAATCACAGACACAGGTCGTTCTGTGAGTTCAGATTCTACCAATGTTGGAGAGCCATCAGTGCAGGGCAAAGCGGAGACCTTAGCATTAGTGCCTCAGTGTCTACTCTTCAGAATCCAGCTTTCACCCCTCTATGCCTGTCTTTGCTTTTTATTCCTAGGGAATAAATTTTAGTCATATTTAGACATCTTTGAGGCATATAATGATCATTCAGAGGTAAATCATCTGAGTCTGTGTTATTAACTTTCTATTTTGGATGATTTTCTTTACTAACATTTTTACTTTAGGGGCATCCTATCAGCTACTAACCTTTGTATCAAGGATGGAAAAAATAAAATCTAAATAAAGAGTGGCAGGTAGTTAAATGCACCGTTCTTTCCTTTGTGCTATGGTATTTACTGTAGAGAATGACTTTGACCCTGGTTTAGCTCTGACCAACTTGCTTCCTGGATTAATTAAGTCTTTGGCCTGTGATAATTCTGAAGCAGCCCCCCCCCCCCCGCCCCCACCCCCAATCAGCCTCCATTTTTCTTGCTTAAAAGAGAGTACTAGGAAATATCTGCCCGGAAGGACCAGGGTTTTGGACAGCTGCGTTAGTGTGATTTAAGAGTGATGAGAGGATCCCCGCATTGTCCCTAAAGTTCCGTCCCTTAAAGTTAATTCCTTGGGCCCTTTCCATAAGGCTCTCATTTAGATACAAAAAGCACAGAAGGAACAACACATAAAACAATGACCATTTTTAACACCTTTGAATTGTTAAGTTTCAGGCACTAACACACATTCATCTGGCATCACAGAACGCTCATGCGCAATTTAAGTCATTGTTCCTCATGAAGCCCTATTATAGGGCTATTATTATTATTGCTTTCCTACAGACAAGGGAAGAAAAGGGCAGAGAAGTCACATAACTCACCCAAGATCACACAGCCAATATCTGGCATAGCTGTGATTCAGATCCCAAGAGTTCACCTCCAACTTTCACCTGTCTAGCCTCTGTCTTTGGCTGCCTCTCATCTAAAAGAATGGTGACAAGAAGAAGGCACAGGGCAGGTTAAGTGCTGATAAAAGGGAGAAGGGAGTCCAGGTCCAGGGCACAGCACACAGCCCATGGAGGGCAGGCCCGGGTCTGGGTGAGAACTCTGCAAGGCACATGTAGGAAAGATCTGGAAGGCTGGCACTGCACAGACCACCCCTTGGACAAGGGCCTCCCTTCTTCCTGCCTAGGGGCTTTAGCCCTCTTGTGCAAATGGCTCTGACTTCAGGGCTCTGCCTTCTGAGGAAGTCCCCAGTGACTTTCATACCTGATAAAACTGGCAGACTCTGTCTGCTTCCTTGAAGTCCAAGGACAAAGGCACGGAAGAAGTGGGGATAGTAAGGGAAGATGTGAATGATGCTTAAGGGAACATGGGAAATGATTTGCTGCCTATTGGAAGCAAAGTCAGTAAGATGCATAACAGTGAGTCAGGTTGCTGATGAGAGAAATAAAAGCTATTGGGGCCATCATTAAATCTAGGCATCAGGATGGAGAATCGGACAGGGGACTTATGCCCTGGACAGCAGGCTCTGTGGACCCTAAGCCCTGGAGCCTTTTGGCTAGAGAGAGATTCACAAAGCACCACACAGACATGAACCATGAAGTTGCCATTGTTGTTTCTACTGGGGAATTTATTTCCCCTTAAGTAAATGGTGAGTTTAGTTCTGGGGGACTGTCTCTTTCACAGAAAAGCCCAGAATCCAAACCAGGATTCAGATCCTACGCTGATTCTTTTTGTGTCTTTTCTGTCTCTTCCTTTCTTCCTCCCTCCCTCTCCTTCTCTCTGTCTCACAGCATCCATAGTGTCTGATTTTAATTATAAATCAAACAACCAGAAACATTAGAAGGTAAATAGAACTAAAGCAAAAAATCACCAAACAATCCTTCAGTTTCCCCAACCAGACCACGCAGTGGTGGAGAAAAACAGAAAAGCTCCTGCCAAAACCATCATGCAGTGACTCCAACTTCTCAATTCTTTCCTCGTCAGCAAGAGAGTCAGGTACTATCAGCAGAAATAGGCTTTACAAGTAGCAGTGCAAACACCGCACTGTGATTTAAGTTTCTTAAAATGCCCAGATTTACGGCACTTAGACTGATAACAGATTGTATCTCAAAAATGTCTTCTATCTGGCATCCTGTCTTTTGAGGAAACACAGAAACTAGCAATGTGGATTAGTCTATTTATAAATTTTTTGGTCTTCTTCATCTTTTGGAATTAAAAAAATATTAAAACATTGACTGGTTAATACCATAATTAGCAAAAACACAAGGTACAAAATAGCAGTGTAGAAGGTAATTTTAGGATTAAATTAGATATTTGGGTTTCATGATTCATAAGATTTTATATGTCATACAGGCTGGCATTTATGTGGGGGAGGTTGGGGAGGGCATAAGTTTGGTGGAGTGGGGAGACTTCTAGATTTAGAAGGGACAAACCCAAAGGAAATCTGCTCTTATCCAGCCCTCACCAGCCTGTCCCACCCCATCAGTCCCACCACACTGTTCATCCACTGTCACCTCCAGCATCTGGTCTACCTCCCTTGTCTCCCCATCATTCTTTTCTGTCCACCCTAGACTTCTCTGTTATGATGCTACCACTCCAACTTCTACCTGCCCCTTTGACATCCTCCTTCTGGGCAGGATTGCCACTGTGGTCTCTAGACTGGAGCTCCTCCACCTGCCCTGAAGCTTTGCTCTGTCAGCTTCACATTCTCTCTCTCTTACTTTTCTCTCTTTAGCTCCACCGCTGGATCATGCTCCCTGACTATAGTCACATTCACGTTTCTTATCCAAAAACCAACCAAAAAAAAAAAAAAACCATAAAGAAAACCACTTTCCCTCCAGTCTGCTGACCCCCTGAAGCAAGTGACTTCACTCTTTCTCTCCACCATAACATTTCTTTAAAAAGTCATCTTTGTCAACTGCATCCATTCTAATGGAAGCAGTTCTGCTCCCTTCTTAATCCTTGCAATTAGACTTCGGCTTTTATCCCTCCATAATCATTTTTTAAAGGTCAACAGTCAGCTGGTTACCAAATGCAGTGTTGTTTATCTTCTTCTCATTTTGCTTTGTCACTTTATATGTTTGGCCCTGTTCCCCCACCCCTAACCGTGTCCCCACACCTAGGAAATTCTCAATTCCTTTGGCTTTCCTGATAATATACTCTTCTTATCCCCCCCTTTTATCCCTAGGTCTCCTCCACTTCCTCTTCTTTCCCAGCTTCAAACATAAGAATCTGCCCTTGACTCTCTTCTTCATCCTCTCTTCTACACGTTCTCTTGGAAAACTCATTCAGTCTCATGGCTTTAACTCTTCTGGTTTTGTGACTCATTTCCAAAACCTCCTCTCCAGCCCTAACCACTATCCCAGCTCCCTGTCCCACCCCATCTGGCTTTGCCAACTCCTGGCTAGAAGTTTCCACCCATAGGTTCTACCAGTGTGTTGATGGTAATAGGTTCAAGTCTAAATTCATCCTTTTCCCTCCAGAACATTGACTTCTTCCTATTTCTGTTAATTAAGATCTTTCTAGTCACATTAGCTCAGAATGTTGATAGTCTTTCATTCTTCCCTCTTTTTTGTCCCATGTTTGATTAGTAGTCAAATTCTGTCAATTTTGTTGAAAATATGTCTCTTTTGTGTTTCTTCTTTCCTTTCTATTCTCACTAATACTCTTTGTTTCAAGATCTGACTACCTTCCACGTTATTTAATGCCATAATCTCACCTCACTGATCTGCACCTTATATTGTGACACAGTGTTAAGTGTTACCCTTTCTTAAACACACATCAAAGCTGGTTGTTCTCCTGCTCAAACACTTTTCATGGCTGCCCAAAGTCTAAAGCATAAAGGCCCAAACACACACAATACATTTAGTATCCTTACCCCAAACTACATCTGTAATTTTATTTCACGTCAGTTTTTTTTTATTGAATTATAGTCAGTTACAATGTGTCAATTTCTGGTGTACAGCACAATGTCCCAGTCATGCATATACATACACATTTATTTGTTTTCATATTCTTTTTCATTTAAGGTTATTGCAAGATATTGAGTATAGTTTCCTGTGCTATACAGAAAAAAATTTGTTTTTTAATCTATTTTTATATATAGTGGCTAACATTTGCAAATCTCAAACTCCCAAATTTATCCCTTCCCACCCTCTTTCCTCTGATAATCATAAGATTGTTTACTATGTCTGCAAGTCTGTTTGTTTTGCAGATGAGTTCATAGTGTCCTCCTTTTTTTTTTTAGATTCCTCATATGATCCAACAATCCCACTCCTGGGCATATATCCGGAGGAAACTCTAATTCAAAAAGATGCATGCACCTCAATGTTCATAGCAGCACTATATACAATAGCCAAGACATGAAAACAGACTAAATGTCCATCGACAGATGACTGGATAAAGAAGTTGTGGCATATTTATACAATGGAATACTACTCAGCCATAAAAAGAATAAAATAATGCCATTTGCAGCAACATGGATGGACCTAGGGATCGTCATTCTAAGTGAAGTAAGCCAAAAAGAGAAAGGTTTTTCTCTTTTTTTCCCCCACCACCAAACATTCGCATGCTAAACTTTTATATAGCCTGTGGCAAGAAAAAAAAAAACCTAACTCAAAATCAATCAATAACTAAATTTATTTCTTTATAGATTTAGTTATTAATAACAACATTTACTGATTAAATTATATACTATATTACAAAATTATAACAAGAAATTTTGAAGCAGGATGCCCTCAGCATGGATGTCCCAGCTCTGATTCTGCCCCTTTGCAATTCTCTTGACAGAAGTGAGTTCTCTTTGTTAGTGGTCGTCTCCAAGTTGGAACTCACACTGCACTGATCACAGTGTGCTTTATATTATAATTACCTGTTACCAGTCTTATCCTTGTTGAGATTGGAGGGGGCCCCAAGAAATTACACCCTTCTCCTCTCCCTCTGAGTACTGAACCGAAGGACAGACAGGAAGGAATGGCAGATAAGATCAAAACAACACTACGTTATTGATAAAACTGGTTCTGAAGAAAGGTGCTTTGTTGTGCTGCAACAAAATTCTTCGTAATATATGAAAACCCAGAATGTGACCGACTCTTCCCCAGGCACAGGCAGGTTTAGAAGACACAGGACCCCTAGTGGGCATGATGTCAGAGGTATATCCCTGCCAGTTCTCGGTTAATTCCATCCGGGTAACTCACTCCTCCACAGGGAGGAATAAGGGCCAGGACAAGAGTCCAGGGTGTTTAGGGGAAAACATCTCTTCTAGATACCACAGAAGAACACAAATCCTCTCTGATAAAACTGTAGACTTCTTGAAGTCAGGGACTAGATTTTGTACAACTTTTAAGGTGATATACATATTAGGTGTTTAATAATGTCTGCTAAATTATATCAAATTATATGACATAATTACTAAGTGGCATAGTAATTATATAAAACTAAATTTATATTATATGATTTATATATTATAAATTTGGTAGATTATATTATAAAATGCCATATATAGAATATATATTAAATTATTTATATTAACAAATTATTAAAATTTAAAAGACTACTATTATGCAGCAATGACATTACCAGAGACTTACAGAAGTGAAGCTGATTATTACACAGGAAAATAAATTATTCCTGAGCCTGCATAGCATGAAGGCGGACTCAAATAGAAAATGGACACACTTATAGTTTTGTGTATCCAAAGATAATTATTAGATAAAACAATGTTTCCTATAAAAATTATTTCTTAAAATCATATCAAAGTGGCCAGATTCTTATTTCTTTCCAAAATTCATGAGGAAACGAATTCATTTTATTTTTTAAGAGCAAATCATTTTGTACCATCCAGACACCTCATGTATTGCCAACCACCTGGATATGTAGAAAATTAGTGTTTGAGATTTGCTGGTTTTGATTTTCATTAGGATATTTGATGTCAAATAGATGCAGCATAAATAAATCTCTTTCAGTGCCTTAATATTGATGTGTCACCCTGTCATAAGGCGTAATTCAAAATTTAGACATGTTAGTCTATTTGGAGGGTCTTGATGGAAAAACTCATTGCACAGTAACAAACACCGTTCAGCATTTTTGAATAACTGAGTGCAGAGGGTTGAAATACTCAAGTAAACCTTAGAAGTTAAACTTGGGTGGTAATACCATATATGCATATAATCTGGTAAGTGTGTGCATATCACGCAGTACTCTTACTTAAATAGCAAACACTTCTAAAGGAATGTTCTCTGTGTGTGTGTGTGTGTGTGTGTGTGTGTGTGTGTCTAGGTGGAACTTGATGCTCTTAGCAGAAACAAGTTTATATACTTATTCCAAGTACTATGCGGTCCCCAGGATTGCTGCTGGGACTTAATTTACACACCATTCTGTTGCCATAAGAGAGTTTAAAGTTGAATTCAAAACTTTTTGTAAAATTTCATGACCGCCTGAGGTTGAACACTGCTGGGAGGTAGGGATATATAACAAGCCTGTCAGAGGAAACCACTGAATTAAAAGGGGATGTCATTTGAGATAAGCCAGTGTTCCTGGGTGCTGTGCGGCTTCCCTTGTCGGGCAGTGTGGTGCTTAGAGGAGAGTGAGCTTCTAGGCTGTGGAGTGCTGCATGTAAACTGGAAGCTCTGTACAGCCCTCTGAAAGCTGGCTCCCGAAAGCGCAGCTGGGGTTCCTGTAATGAGGGGTCAGATAGAGTCCTTGAGCCATAGTCTATGCAGAAATGTTTTGGCGACACTGACAACTGCCCTCTGGGAGAATGATGACATTACTACTAAAAGGAAAAAAAAAAAGAAAAATCCACCAAGACGCTGACCAGAAATCTAGAAGAGCTACTCATACTCAAAACCCCGGAATGGAGAGAAATGACCAGATATGGTATCATACTGTTAATGAGACTTTCGAGTTGGGTCCCAGCAAGGGTCCTCCTGCAATAGAACAAGATCGAGTTGGATTCAGAAGCAAAGGAAACTTTTATTCTTTGATCAAAGAATGGAGCGCTCCAGAGCGCATGCTCTTCCCGAAAGGACTGCTGTATGGGGTGCTTGTCAGCTTGGAGGGGGCGGAGCGCTCACGGGGTGGGCGGAGCTGTGCTGTTCTCCCCAGAGTGCCGCGCGAGGAGCAGCGTCTCTGCGCACGGCCCGCCGCCATCTTGAACGGCAGTGTCGTGCACAGCGCTCGTGCAGGCAGCCCGCCAGCCCAGGTGTTCGCGCGGCCGTTTTTCATAGGGACCCCGGTCTGAAGTGTCGTCTCGGAGGCCTCTGCACGCGGCACCCTGTGAGCAAGTGAAACTAGACTAAGCACAAAGGGAAAGGAAAAAAGAAAAGGTCAGACTTTATTTCATTATTGAGATTCTATTTTTATTTCCTGGGAACTGTTATTGGACTTTGCTTTTTAAAAATGTCCTTTTTCTGGGGGTTTTGGTCCTTGATTCTTGCTGCGTACGGTGCCTGCCTTGGACAATGGGAATGTAAATCCTTCTCCTTGATGTCCCTATTAAAGGAAAAGGAGTGAAAGCAGAGGTCGCTTTCTGTTTTAAAAAACACCACCACCAACATCAAAAACCCAAACCAAACATCTCCCTTAAAGGGAGGGAATAATAACTGAATTGTATCTGACCAGATAGGATTAAGTCCAAGAATCTCTTAATGGAGGTCTAAGATCGGCGAAAGCCTATGAAGAGTCTCAAATTCCAGGCTAGGACGTGACCCAGCAAAGAGGACAGTACATTTAAGTATTTAAAACTCTTCGTACACGTACACATGTACGTGAGAGTGGAGAGCTATAGTGAAGTGCACACACGCACATACACACCCCAGCTCTGTCCACTCACCTCATGCGATTCCCCTATTACACACTCCCAGGCTGATCCTCGCAAATGGAGGTTCAGAGCAGCAGGATTCCTCCCTTTCCTTTTATGCCTCAGATGCTTCAAAGAGAAATCATGTGCTTCATACAGATAGACAAGATGAGTGCCACTCTCCATCCCTTAAAGAACAAAACTAAACAGTACATCATCTGACGAAAGCCATCTGATTTGGTTAATGACAGTTCTGTCAAGATGGTCTTAAGTCCCCAGAGAACTGACGCCAATGGTGCTTGATGGTAGGACATGTCCCAAAGACGTATACGTCCCAAAGTTACATCTGCTGCTTCCCTGCGAAGAGTCATTGTTTTTAACTGAATTAGGAAATTCTTACCATTACCTTTTCCAGTATTACCTTGCCCCCTTTCTCTTTCCATTTCTAGAAATCCTGTTAGATTTCATTGAACACTCTTGTGCTTACTTTTCTATCTTAACTTCTCTTGAAAATTTTCCATCTCGTTATTTCTCTGGGCTGCATTCTGGTATGTTGCTTAGCTTGGCTTTCTCATTTACTCATGCTTCTTCAGAGATGTCTAGACTACTGTCCATCCAATGAATTTTTAATTTTAATAACTGTGTATTTTATTTCTAGACTTCCTATTTGGTTCTTTAAATCTGCCTTTTCTCCCTTCCTTTATTTCCTTCCCTTTTCTCTCTTTCTTTGTTTCTTTCTTCTGTGGAGTTCTTTTCCTTTCTTTTTTAAAATAATGTCTTTAATCATTCCAAGCATCCTTATTTTACATTCTTTTTCAGATTGTTGTTTTAGTGGCCCAGTTCCCTGGGAGGTGGGAGGTGATGATGGTGAATTCTGTTGTCTGTAATTTCTATTAACTCTTGACTGTGATGGATCTGTCCCTTCAGTGTTTTGTAATTTCTTTTATTGTGAGCTCATCTCGTGTGGGGCTTGCTTATTTTTGTGAAACTACCTGTATTCTGGATTGTGAAATGTTTCTCTAGAGTGTTTTTGTAATTGTTTCTGCCAGTCACTCCCAAAATATTACTAGTCAGGGACCAATTTTTACATTAATTTCTTGGCTTGGAAGTTTCTGGGCCATTTCCAGTAGGGCAATTTAAAAAAACAAAATCATGAGTAGACCAGGTGCAGAGTTTTCAATTCTCAGGAAAGATTTTTTTTTTTTCCACAAATGAGTTTTCATGTTATCTTGCTGTGCTGGTTAGGACATTTTTTTTTCCTGGTCAATATTCAGGCCTACAAGGGTCTTGGCTTCATGTGGGAGTCTCATTTCTACCCCATCTTGTGCAGGTTTATCTGCTGTGGTCATTAAAACCCAAGTTCCAAGGGTTATGAAGATCTGTGACTCACTCCAATTCTGAGGGCAAATGGAGTATCAGTCCACTTGCTAACTTACTTGATTTCATTCTTCCTCCTTCTATGATTTCCCCTTCTTTCCTATGATCTTAATTTTGCTTAAAAATTATTTTTGTTCTAATTTATTCTGTGATTCTCGGCATACCTGAAAGAAGGTATTTCAAGTTATGTCAGCCTGCTGTATTATCATAATCAGAAGTTCTTTCATCTGTGCTTTATGTTTTCTTCCATACTCTTAAGTTTTCATGCTAAGACTAATGCAGTAGCCGTCTAATGCATTTCCCTCCAAGTGGTCTAAGATACCATCTCTCAGATGCAGCTTTCTAAAACACCACTTTGACCATGTGATTTCCAGGCTTACTAGCAGTTAATGGCCTTCATGTGGCCTGTTGCATAAAGTCTTATTTCCTTGTCCTTGCATGTAAGATCATCTATAGCCTGGCCTCCAATTAAATATAATTTCTATTGATTTCAATGAAATTTTTAATTTTTCTCTGTTGAACATTTTTATTAATTAAGCAAGTACTATCTGACAAATAAAACTGTTGTATGGCTCGTCAGCTAAAAGACCAGTGTTTTTATCTATTTTTGTATGGGTTATTTTAGTCCTTGTATTACTCCAAATTTTGGAACATGTCCTAACCAACAGGCACTCAATGCCTGCTTCTTAAATTTAACCAGGGAAGGGGCATTGGTGATTGGACTTCAAGTCATAGGAGAAGTATAAGTGCAGAAGAACTTTCCCTTAAATGGTTTTTTTGAGCTTATCTATTTTCTACTGTGTACAATAAGAGAAAACAGTGCAGAGGAGAGCAGTCCATGGCATATAACACAACTGGTAGTCTTAACATGAGTAATAATTATACTCCATGTTTTTATAATGTCTTTTATTTTAAAGCATTTTTACAGACAGCCCATATGATCTTAACAAAAACCTGTAAGGTAGGTAGAGCAGATTTAGAAATAAGGAAACAAGTCCAAAAAGGTTATTGTTTATTTATGTAAAAATTGAACAAATATTTATTGTACCAACTACTTGCTAGGCACTGGGCTAGAACTAGGAGTTTCAACAATGGATGAAATGCACTAAGACGGTGATTCCATGGACCCAGAAATCCTACAGTTCTGTGACTTGTCCAAGTCTGTATTTACCCAATAAATGGTAGACTAGGAATTAGAGCCTGGCTCTTACAAATCTTGATCCATCAAACTTCTCTACTGGCACATTGAGTCCCATACTTGACCTAGAATAATATGTGGGCCCCACCTAAATTATGTTAGCTATCTGTTTTAGAGCTAAGTTCATCACACTGATTTCCTCTTTTTGCTGGGCACATAATTGTGCTGCATTTCTCAACTTCCCATGCAGACAGAGGTGGTCAGTGACTGAATTCTAACCAGTGAAATATGCAGAGATGGTGTGCACTACTTCCAGACCTGGACCACAGAAACACCACACCTGTAATGATCTCTTCTTTTTGTCCATTAGCTGCTGAATACAGAGAACTCCAGGGACCAAGAAAAGGGTGAAGCCACAAGATGGAAGAAACAATTCCTGAATGACACATGGAAAACGGCCTGCTGATCAGGAACACGTCATGTGACTTCTTGTGAGTGAGAAATAAATTTCTATTGTCTTAAATCACTGGGATTTGGGAGGCCATTTTTTTTTAACAGCAGATAGCATACCCTAACAAATGCATCCTTCAAATTAAAGCCTAAAATGGCATTATAAGAGTGATAATCAAATGGCATAAATTTATCCTTAAGTAATCTATTAAACTACATCCCCTATATTCTTTATTGATAACCTCAATATAGACATCAATATTCTCATCAAATGTAAGGAAGATAACAGCACTCCAGGAAAATTAAAAATTTTAAATTATATCCAACAGTGTCATAGACCCAGTGTATCTTGATATCAACAAGGCATTTTGAATAAACTGGTGAAAGAGGGGTACCACTCAATGAATTCAAATCTAATTAAGAAAGTATAACCCTAAATGATTAGTGGACACATTTAAGTGTACAGAGGATTCTGCAACTGAAATAGTGGGCTATTCACTTAACCTTGTTTTGGTCAACATTTCTATCAGTGTCTTATATGAGGTTGTAGTAGGTATACTGGTCAAATGTGCTAGGGATCCAAGTCTGGAAGGGACAGAAATAAGTTACAAGATAGTTGACAGAATCAAGATTCATTATCTTGATGTGCTGCAGGGCTGGGCCAAAACCAGCAACATGAAATGTAATAAGGATAAATGCAAGCTCTTGTTTTCAGGTCCAAAAATGAATTATAAGAATACAGGATGAAGAACATGTAGCTTGGCAGCAGTTGATGTGAAAAAGGCTCTGGGGGGTCTTATTTAACCAGAGATTTGATTTGAGCCAACAATGTGCTGTGGCTCCACAGACCAAGCTGCTTTAATGGAAGCATTGTGTGAGCATCAGGAGACACATTAGGGTCTGCGCTCCTCAAATGAAATCTGGGATATTATTCTTAATTATAATTTTAAAATTTTATGTATGTTGGAACAGTGACAAACTGGAGACTACACAGAGAAGGTGATGAGGATGGTGAATAAAGATGTTCCCTGCCTCTGCATCCATAGCATACCACTGGTGACTTGTTTCATGCTTGTGTCATTTCTCCAGCTTTGCACTCTGGTCTGTCTCATTCACTGGACAGCAAGCTCCATTAATGAAGGGACCATAATTACAGCACCAGCAGTGGTCACAGGTGACACTGATTGAGTTTCTCCCATGTGCAAGGCACGTCTGTACATGTATTATTTATTTAACCTTCACGGCAACCCTATGAAATAGATCCTACTAGTGACCTCCGTTGATGGATGAACTAAGACATAGTGGGGTTAAGTTCCTTAGTAAATGGTGGAATCAGGGTGCAATTTTAGGCAATTTGACTTCAGGACTGGTACTCTTCCCCCCACATGCTATCTATCTGATCAGGTTCTGAAACTCCCCAACCTTAAGCACTCATGTCCAATAATTTTAATGAGGGAGAGGAGAGTAGTGCATAGAAACCAAGTTGTAGAACCAAGAGGGTCAGAATTCCTCCCTGGTAAGTACTGGGAACTTGTCTAGCATCCACAGGATGAACGAAGAGAAATACACTCGTGAGGTTTTGATATACCTGGGCATCTATACTAGTAGTCTCATGAACAGTAATCTTATATTGTGACACTTAGTTTTTAGTTTTCAAAAGCATTTTATTTACTTTTTGTGGAAGTATGATTGACATATAACATTACATGAGTTTCAGGTGTCAAAAAAAAGTACTTTTTTTTAAATCTTGATGTCCTTTAATCCTACAAATTGCTTTGTGAATTAATCATGGCAAGGTTTTTTTTTGGTGGTTTTTAAATTATTATTTTTAATTGAAGTATTGCTGATTTACAATGTTGTGCTAGTTTCTGGTATACAGCAAATGATTCAGTCATATGTATAGTTTTTATCAGATTCTTTTCCATTATAGGTTATTATAAGATATTAAATATAGTTCCCTGTACTATACAATAGGTCCTTGTTGTTTATTTATTTTATATATAGTAGTGTGTATCTGTTAATCCCAAATTTCTAATTTTCCCTCCCCGACCTTTCCCCTTTGGTAACCATAAATTTGTTTTATATGCCTGTGGGTCTGTTTCTATTTTGTAAGTAAGTTCATTTGTATAATTTTTTTTAGATTCCATACGTAATATATGATATTTGTCTTTCTCTGACTTAATTTACTTAGTATGATAATCTCTAGATCCATCCATGTTGCTGCAAGTGGCATTATTTTATTCCTTTTTTGTGGTTGAATAATATTCTGTTTTGTGTGTGTGTGTGTGTGTGTGTGTGTGTGTGTGTGTGTATCTTCTTTGTCTATTCATCTGTTGGTGGACACTTGGGTTTCTTCCATGTCTTGACTATTATAAATAATGTTGCTATGAATATTGGGATTCATGTATCTTTTTTTTTAATGAGGGGGAGGTAATTTGCTTTATTCATTAATTTCTACTTGGAGGAGGTACTGGGGATTGAACCCAGGACCTCTTGCATGCTGAGCATGCACCCTACCACTTGAGCTATACCATTCCCCTCTTCACGTATCTTTTTGAATTAGAGTTTTCACCTTTTCCAGATGCATGCCCAGTGGATGCCTAGTGGAGTTATTGGATCATATGGTAACTCCATTTTTAGTTTTTTAAGGAACCTCCATATTGTTCTCCGTAGTGGCTGCACCAATTTGCATTCCTACGAAAAGTGAAGGAGGATCTTCTTTTCTCTGCACCTTCTCCAGCATTTATTGTTTGTAGATTTTTTGATGATGACCCTTCTGACTGGTATGAGGTGACACCTCATTATAGTTTTGATTTGCATTTCTGTAATAGTTAGCAATATTGAGCATCTTATCATGTGCCTGTGGCCATCTAGATGTCTTTAGGGAAATGTCTATTTAGGTCTTCTGCCCATTTTTTGATTGGGCTGTTTGTGTTTTTGGTATTGAGCTGTATGAGCTATTTGTATATTTCAGAAATTAGGCCCTTGTTGATCGTACCATTTGCAAATATTTTCTCCCATTCTGTAGGTTGTCTTTTCATTTTGTTTATGATTTCCTTTGCTGTGCAAAAGCTTATAAGTTTGATTAGGTCCCAATCATGGCAAGTTTAGAATGAGGAAACAAGTCCAGAAAGACTACATTTGTTCATCCATTCGCATATTTATTCAACAAACATTTATTAAATGCCTATTAGTTTCCAGGCACTACAGTAAGATCATAAGAACTTTATAAAGCAAGTGTTATCTCCATTTCACAGATAAGGAATGGACATCCTGAAGACTGCATCAGCACCAACACTGTGAGACAGGCAGACAGACACACACATATGATATATGTCTGGGCCCCACATTACACATTTTTCTTTCAAAGAGTAGAATTGGAATGGTCATTTTCTTGCTGCCTCATTATTAAATTTCACAGCCGTTGTGCTGGAATCTAATTAGTACTTGAGCTCTCGGTTGCCAATATGATGTTCTTATATGAGATATATGAAAAAATCAAAAGTGATGTTCACGGAAAAGAGAATCATCACTAACAGTAGGGGTGGGCATTTTGAAATAAACACCTATTAGAAAATGAGATCACCCTTGGAAAGTGCTTTGAGATCTTTGGGGAAGTGTGGTTGGCATTGGGGTACATGCTGGGACACCTTCCCCCTGGGGGTTCCAGACATTCCAAGCTCACAGCCTGGGATCTCTGGTTTGGTTTAGCAGCCCCCAGGCCTGGGAGATGAAGAAACTAATAGGAAATGCAGAACTTGTCACTGCAGCTCCCCCTGAAAGCAGAGGTCAGTCTGGAGCTGAAAGAAGATAGTGGTTCCTCTATACCTTCTCGTAAATATCCACCATGTCAGCATAATTTCCAACAGAGGCTAGTCAAATGCCTCCCTCACCCCCGAGTCCACAGAGAGTTAGGAATGGTGTATCACCTACCCTCCTTTTTTGTAAATGAACCATCTTTAAGGTTAGGACCAAAGAAGAATTATGAGATCTGGTAGTGAAGGGTAAGGAGTGTTGATAGTGGAAAGAGAGGCAAAGTATTTGGTCTTCCAGCCCTGGAAGTTCTGGGGATCTGTCCTGCCTGCCTCTCTGCCTGTCTGTGCAGACACAAAGGCCAGCGCCTCTGCAGCAGCCTTTCAAAGTCATGTCAATAAAAGATCTTTCAAGGAGAGTTGGAATGTTCATCAAGGGAAAGATTACTGTTTTTCTCTCTTGGGAGGCCTTAGAGACGTCTACATTTCCCAGGACTTCCCAGAAGAGAGTAGAGGGAAGGAAAATTACTGCTTAGACTGCAGTTGGCAGTGGCTTGGGGATCAGCCCCCTAGGCTCTGGCTTGGTGCCTCCATGGAGAAGCATCTTTAACTTTCATTGCCAGAGGGTGTTTTGCTTCTAGTGAGTGGAGGAGGAGATAGGAGAGGAAATAAAAGCACAAAAATGAAAAACAAAGAATTCCTGAAGGTCTGATAAGCTGTTAAACTATGCACCAAAACATAAATATTTGGCCAAATTAGTTACTCCAAATGCTTCGTATTTCTAAAATTGAGCCACAGTTTTGTTATACTTTGAAGTTTTTCAGCTCTTGACAATCCTGTTCAAATCTAAAAGGAGTGGGGATTGGAGTTCATTTCCCTCCCTGAGATCCCAGTAAATACTTAGCTTCTTTTCTTTGATGCCTGGTAAAATGATTTTGTTGTTCTCTTGGTCATGTTGATACAGAAAAAACGGATGTGGGGTGTGAGGAGGGCTGTGTCCCAGGTCTCGGTGGAGCCCCTGGGACGTGCCCCTCCATTTGTGGATCCTTGGCTTTGCGCAGGAAAGAATTCAAGAGCGAGCCACAGTTGAGTAAAGGTAGATTCATTTAGAGAGATACATATTGCATAGTGTAGGCTGTTTCAGAAGGCAAGAGAAAGGCCATGAGGTGTTGGGGTTGGGTGCTCAGGTAAAAGTAGAAGTGGGTACATGCTCCATAGACAGAGTGTGGGTCATCATTGAAGACAAGGGAGCCAAGAGAGGCAGCCAGGAGGTGTAGTGTTGCTAGATTTTATGGGCTTGGTAGCTTCATATGCTAACAAGTGGAAGGACCACTCCAACTACCCTGGGGAAGAGGCTGGGATTCCCAGGAATTGGGCCACTGCCCACTCTTTGACCTTTTGTAGCTAGCCTTAGAACTGTTATGGTGTCTATGGGCATGTTATTTACCATGCTGATATATTACAATGAGTGTATAATGAAGCTCAAGTTCTTCTAGAAGTCAAATCTCTCATCAGCTTTATCCTCAAAGCCTACTGGGAGTTGAATCTTCTACCACTTTGGTGTTAACTGCTGTGTCATTCATTGAATGGCTGTGCCCTTTTCCCTTCCCTCCTGTCTCAATCTCTTTCTGAAGGGACATGTTCTCTGTGTCATCACTCAGGTCAGCATTTTATCAATGAATAAGCAACAGGCAGCATGTGCTGGAAAATATTAGCTTGGAACTGATCAGAAAGCTCTAATGGTTATTAAAATATCTGCATCCTAATATAATCTGCAACAGCCCTGTAGTCTAGTTTCTGCTCACCTTTTGAGCAGGTTGAATTCACCTTTTGAGGTTTGCATGACTTTAGTTACAGAGTATCTCTCAAATATAGGACTCAAATCTGATTTATTTATGCTGCAGCATGGTAGAAATCACTGTTCCCTTAAGCAGAAGAATTAATATCCATAAATTGAGGGTTTATATGCTCCTCAAGCAGTTGGTTAATTTCTTCAGTGCAGTACTGGTACCAGAAAACTGGGTTCGCCTCTTGGTGTATGTTGAGCCAAGAGACACAACAAAGCCAAAGAGCAGGAGAAGGAAGGATTTATTATTACCTGCTGCAAGTAAGGAGAACACCAGGGATCTTTCCCAAAGCAGTGTCTCCCCAAACAGCACAATTGGGGAAGTTTTAAGCTAAGGATACAGGCATATTCAGAAAGGGGCTTTGGGCAGTCAACAGAGTTCAAGCTTTAGTTGTTAAAGTCAGGAGGGCTGGCAAAGGTCAACATCATCTACCCTTAGATTCCAGTTGATCTGGTGGCTGAGCACTTCGGGCTAATCTTTACTGTTCGAAGAGAACTGGGAGTCTTTACAATTGGCATGTTATCTTTGCTATTGTTACTTCTCGTGCCATAATAGTCATTGTTTTCTGCATTCTTTTGTTCTCTTAAGGTTATTAATTATTGAGACCTGTTCAAGGGTATATATTGTGGCCATGCTTAGATCACAAATAGCTTAGGCCAAAAATGCTTTCTCTTACATCAAAAAAGCCATACCTGGTTTTCTTTCTCTGGGGATCCCTTCTTTATCTGCTTACAGTCTTCTAATAAATTTACTGGAAAATAGTCAACCAGGTCAGTTGTTTGCTATCATTTTAAAAAGCAGTGGAATGTTTTAAGGTCTAGAAAACAATGGACCCCTCTTTTCCTCCCCATGTCTGAGGGAGTTAAATTTATTAAACACAGAGGCTGTTAGACTGAGGTGGCTTTAATGCCTTAGTAGCCTAACCTAACTCAAACCAATGCAAATCCATACCTAAGCCTGTAGACGCCTCAGGGTTAAGAAATCACTAAGGACAGCCCATCACAAACAACCAAGTAGGCTTTCGCACAGACGGCAACTAAGTGACAGCCGATCAGATCACTTCCTTACTTTGCTGCTACCTCTTCTCTATCAAGTCTCTTCTCAAGCGCCTGTAGATGGTGGAGCACTTCTAACCACTTCTGGTTCCGTGCTGCCCAATTCACATTGACTTTTGCTCAGATAAACTCTTAAAAATGTGATCTGCCTCAATTTATCTTTTAACAAGGAGAAGATCAAGGTAGGAAGATGAAAGAACAGGGCCCTGTGGTGAAGCCCTTGGCCAGTGGAAAACTCTTTCTCTGGTAGCAGCTCATTGTACTTCATGGTAATGAGAGCTGTTTTTCTTAAAGAAGACAATGAGTGGTGTTAGCCAGAACTTCACTTTCTAGGCAGAGGAAAATGCTGAGGAAGTAGTCAAGCCTGCTCTCAGGCCTGAAATCTTTTGACCTCATTCCCAGGAAGCAAGACCAGGGACCACCTCCAGAAGTTTCTAAGTGTGAGTGTGGAGCTTAGAGTTCAGGTCAGTTATTTAACCGAGAATAATCAGAGCCCCTACCTCTTCAGAGGTATTCCCTCCTATCAGGGAATAGTTGTGTTTGGGGGTGGGGGTTACTGAGAAGAGGGGAGCAAGACTGTATAATTTTATGTTTAATTTATATTATATGATTTTATGTTAAAAATATTAGACATATCGAAAACACAAAAGGCTCAGCTATGCATGTAGACGCTACCTGAATCACTCGGTAAGCCAATCCCAATAAGCTCACCAGCACAGGATTCTTCAGGGGAGGTTAGCCCAAAGGAGCCTCTCCCTTTCCTCCACTAGCCCCTTGGGTCCTCCCCTTCTTCAGCCTTGGAAGGCCCTTTTGTCTGTGCTCTTAAAGGGCAGTTGAAACACCTCTTCCTCCAGAAAGCCTTTCTTAGAGAAAAGAAGCGACCCCTCCCCCCTTTCTTTGGACTCTCACAGCACTTTATTCGCATCTCTTCATGGCACTTACTTCATTGAGCCACCTATCCTAGCATTGTATGTTCACATTCTGTTCCTTCTACTTATCTCATCTGATTTGTAAGCTCCTGGAAGGCAAGATCTGTACTATATGGATAGTCCCTGACTTAGGGTGGTTCAGTTTAATGATTTTTTTACTTCATGATGGTATGAAAACGATACGCATTCAATAGAAACTGTACTTCAAATTTTGAAATTTGAACTTTTCCCAGAGTATCGATACGCCGCCCAGTACTCTCTCTGGATGCTGGGCAGCAGCAAGGAGCACAGCCCTCGGTCAGCCATGTGATCACGAGGGAGAACAATACACACACTATGTTCTGCACAATTCCGTACCCACACAGCCATTCTGTTTTTCACCTTCAGTACAATATTCAGTAAATTACATGAGAATATACAACACCTTATTATCAAACAGACTTTGTGTTAGATGATTTTGCCCAACTGTAAGTATTCTGAGCACGTTTAACGTACGATAGGCGAAGCCTTGATGCTCTGTAGGTTAGGTGTATTAAATGCTTTTCCAACTTCTATATTTTCAACTTATATTGGGTTTATCTGGACATAACCCCATCATCAGTCGAGGGGGGTGTAGTATTTCACCCCCTAAAAGGCACACAGTAAATGCGTGTTTATCAGTAAAATAAATGCATCTAAAGCCAGATCTATTACACAGCAGTAACCAGCAACCTAAATGTTTCTAAGTTAGTCAAATATTTTATTTTTTCTGTCAAAACTCAGTGTCAAGCCTCTTAAATTTGGTCAGAATCAATACAGCAGTTTAGAATGTAATAATTTAAGTAAACATTTTTCCTTTTCTTTCTTCTTCCTTGGGAACAGATGACACTTTGCTGGACAAAAAGGAAAAATATCTGGGTGGGAAAAATTGGGTGGGGCCGGTTAAGCCTACATTCCGCTACTGGATTTAGTTGAAAATACCAAGCTGTTTTCAAGAAGTCTGGATTAAACTGACTCCCTCACACTGTACTCAGGGGTGCCTTCCTTAAAGAATTGAAAGCAGAAATACTTGGTTGCTGATAATTAAGCTGAACAAAAGGTAACTATTTTAAATCAAAATATATGCAGGAGGGGTGACCTTAACCTAAATTCCACGGCACAATTGCCACTCAGCTTTCACTCCTCAGAACTATATTCTCTGGTAAATTTTCCCTGTTTTACATTTAAAAAAGGCGGGGGGGGGGGGTGTTGCTTTGCCGTTCTTTAAAACAGCAATTTAAAGTACATTGTCTCATTTTAGTGTCCTGTGATTTCATCTCCTAATTGTTCTATATAATGCCTGGTGTGATATGGTCTTAATATGTAAGTAATGAGAAGATGAGGAACAAGTGGTAGAAGAATTAGAAAGAGACGAGAAAAAAAAAAAAAAAGAAAGTAGGAAAGACAATTCCTGTCCTTTTTGCTCAGTGTCTAAGATTTTGGGGAAGCCTTTTGATTGTAGTGATGGTGGAATTTATTTTTCAGTATGTAATGGATAGTGTTATCTGTTGTGGTTGTGAGGATTTGATGAAGCAACAGCTATTAGTTAAGGATGACTGGAGAGAATCTATGCACAGTCAACGCAAAGAGCCTAACTGGACTGGAACCTCCAGCAATGGTACCTTTGGGGCTCAGCACTTAAGAGCCTGTCATTCAGATATTTGGACTTTTGGGAAGGAAGAAGCTGATGAAAAATAGTATCTGAGGAATTAGAGATTAGTCTAATGAGGCTAGAGAAATGAAAAAAGAGACACTTATTTTTCTTCACAAGTACAGAAAAATGCCTGTCAGCCCTGGCACCAATAATGAAAGCAACACAAGGGTGCAGAGCAAGGAATGGGACTTTCGCAGACTAGGTCAAAAGAGTTGGGACAGGGGGTAGGTGTTGAATGTATCTAGCCTTGGAAGGTTTCTGATGCAGAAGGCCAGGATGCACCCACAGCCAGGGACCTAGGTGGTCATTCTAACTTTATGAAGGGATTCTGTTTAGCCAACCCTACAGCAGAGCTTTATCAAAGTTCCAGAAGACAGCAGGAAGGTTTAGTAGTGTCAAGGGCATTGATTTCTGAGGTGCCAGAGATATGAGAGTGGATGATATCTCTGGAGTTTAATTTAGAGAACAGACATAGATTTCTAGAGCTCAGGGTTAGACCAAAGAGGTTCTTGGTCTCATGGAAAGAGGAGGTTCTCAGATCTCTTTAGGGAATTCAATTCACAGTAGAGAATAGCACTCTAGAAGTGAACCAATAGGCCCAGGTCTCCCAGAACTAGAGAAGGATGAGGAAGAAATCTAGAATGACCCTTTCAGAAACCCTGAAGCAAGTGTTCTGATAACATGAGAGCACTGGGAACCCTGGGTTCAGAATGAGGACCATCTCTCAGAACCTTGAGACCTAACGGTCATCTGAGTGAACACCTCTCCAGTCTATGACTTCCTCCAGCACATTTCTGCCCACTGATGATTCAGCCTAGGTTCTAAATCCTCTAATAAAATAACACTAACCACTTTACCATCCTCTCCAAACATCTGGCCTTCCCTTAATTTTCCTCTTGATCAGGAAGTTCCTTTGAAAGACCCCATTGGTTACCATGGACACTTCTTGTTAGTTTTTGCTCACTTTGGGCTTTAGTATCCCCAGTACATTCTCTGTCAGTTAGGGTCCATTCAGGAGACAAAGCTCTTACTAGTTATTTGAACAGATAGAATTTAATATCTATATGTAATATACATATAAAATATATAAAAACTGTTAATGAGATATATAGTAAGGTAAGTAAAAGAGTAAAACGAGAACTCTAAGATAACATGGAAGAAGCAACAATAGGAAGCAGCCACGCCTCCTAGAATTGAAAGAACAAAAGGAAGAGGTTGGGTTATTAAAATTTAGAAACTTAAGGGAGGACTCCCACAGAGATGAAATTGAGATTTCGAAGAAGAGGCTGTTTGGCTGGTGTTTGTGTCTCTGAGCTTGGAGGGGTGGCTTCAGGAGACCTAGATTTCTGAGGAGAGATCATGGGTTATCTGTCTTGGGGGACTGGGTGGAGAGTTGATATGGCAAGTGTTGGAAAACTGCCAACTAGATTTAGCTGATGCTTCAGGAAGAAACTGCTTTGCTGGAGTAAAATAGCACTGCTGAGATAACCTCAAGACCTGTTAGCAGACAGGAACAGACAACCCCCTTCTTTTCCTCCATTCAACCCCATGGTCTCCCTCTGGCAGCCCCTGTTGGCAGAATCCAACAGGGAGCCTGTGGTCAAAGCAGAAAAGTGCTGTGCAGAGTTCCAGCCCCAGCATCACAAAGCAGAAAAGAGGAGGGTGGATCTGGAGTTGAGAGATAACATCTTAATATCTGGCACACCCCCCTAATAGGTCCTTAGGAAAACACCTCGTTCTTTCCTATTATAGGAAATAATATAGAAAATACCCTATATTATTATTATCATCCTTTTCCTATTATAGGATTATATCATGTATTATTAATTATAGTTAGAATCATATAAGACCTTTCCAAACATCCGTTCTTGGAAGGGAGAACCACTCCTTCCTTTCTAGACTTTAAAAAAATTCTGTCTTCCTAAAATCTAAGGCATATATTTGATTTTGCTTATCCTTTCATTCCTTGTAAGTTAAAAAAAAAACTTTTTTCTGAAAGGTGAAGACAAGTCAAGAACAGATCTACCACTATATAGATGGCCAACAGACACATGAAAAGATGCTCAATATCACTAATTATCAGAGAAATAAAAATCAAAACTGCAGTAAGGTATCACCTCACACCAGTCAGAATGGCCATCATCAAGAAACCTACAAAAAATAAATGCTAGAGAGAGTGTGGAGAAAAGGGAAACTTCCTGCACTGTTGGTGGGAATGTAAATTGGTGCAGCCACTATGGAGAACAGTATGGAGGTTCCTTACAAAACTAAAAATAGAATTACCATATGATCCAGCAAGCCATGGAATATTACTCAGCCATAAAAAGAATAAACTATTGCCATTTGCAGCAACATGGATAGACTTAGGGATTTTCATACTAAGTGAAGTAAGTCAGGCAAAGAAAGACAAATATCATGTTATCACTTATATGAAGAATCTAAAAAAAATGATACAAATGAACTTGTTTAGAAAACAGAAATAGACTCACAGACATAGAAAACAAACTTGTGTTTACCAAAGGGGAAAGGGGAGGGAGTTTGAGATTAATAGATGCACATTACTATATATAAAATAGATAAACAACAAGGGGCTACTGTATAGCAACAGGGAACTATACTCTGTAATAACCTATAATGGAAAGGAATCTTAAAAAGAACACGTATATGTGTATAATTGAATCACTTTGCTTTATATCTGAAACTAACAGAACATTGTAAATCAACTATACTTCATAAAAATAGAAGAATTGGTCTACCACTATACATAATATATATTCAATGACCAATTCTAGATCTTACTTCCATTCTATTTTTATCTGTCCAAAATATGTAATTAATTTTCTTATCCTCACCAGGTAGCCTGTAACTTAGTTCCAAAACAAATAGTTTTTGTTCTCTAACTCACCCACAGTCTACAATGTTTCCATTCACAGGTTCTTCATGTAAATTGCTTCTTGACATATAGTACCATTCAGTATCTCCTCAATTAGGGGCAGCTTGTTCACGCATAGAACTTGCTCTTCCAACACTGTAATTCAATCTGGAGTCCCTTCCCACCATGTCTCAAAAATTGCATTTTTGTATAATCTCAAACTCACTTTGTTTACACCACATGCTTGGCAGCTTAGGGAGACAATATAATGTAGTGTGGGCTCTGGACCAGACTGCTCATGTCTTAAGTCCTTGTTTTCCCATTTACCAGCTGTACATGTCCTTATAAAAGTTACTTGGCTTCTATAAGCTTTATTTTCTCCATCTGAAAAATGGAAGTGATAGTAGTACCTACTTTATAGGATTGTTCTTCAATTTAATAGTGATAGGCAGATAGTAAATAATCAATGACAGCAATTACTAGTATAAAGATACGGAGGCTATAAGTTATTATTTCCATCTCCCATCTCCTCTCCAATATTTTTTGGGTGCAAAACACTAGGTACCTTCCATACTCTTATTCATCTTCTCATCTTATATTTATTATCCTCTGTAGGTACCATTTTCACAGGTTTATTAAGGCAATTGTCTCCCTCTCCTTTATTTAATTTAGTTTTTCAATCAGGTCAATTAGACTCTGGTCATATATCCTTCCCTGGCCAAGAGTCCATCGTGAATCCCAATAGTTTTGTCTTTTAAATTTCATTTCTCATTATCATCTCTTTATTTGGACATTCAACTCCCACATCTTTCTTTCTCTTCCAAGCTTTTACTATTGGTTGAGAAAATTGTAAGTCTATCATCTATCCTATACAGTCCTTTGATTCCTTGCCCAAGGCCGCATAGTTTCTTTTCAGATGTCACTCATGTATTTTAAACTTGAGATGTGTGGGGAGATTTCCAGGAGCAAGTTTGTAGGAATCTTCAAGTGGCAGGATAATCATGAGAGCAGACCTGAGAGCTTAAGGGAATAGCTTTCAAGAGCCTGGTGATCCATCTTAGGTATCTGACTTAGACAGAATGCTTATTACATGTAGGTTACTAGGGCATCTTAAGACTGTCAGAAAATGAATCTATCTGCATAATGCCAGAAAAATCCATTATTTAGTCAAAACAACCAGTCGAATAATTCCCAAGGTAACTTATTTTTCGTTTTGTGTTTGCATTTGCACATGCAGCCCAAGACTTTCAAAGAAATAAATTGTTTCAGCATGTAAAGGTTTAGCTTCTTCTCTTGGCTACCCCAAAGCATGCAAATTATAAAAGTAAAACTGTATATTGTAGAGTAATACCTTCATAAATCTACTCCCAAGAGCCAAAGAGACGCATCAAGAGTAAGGAATTTCATATGTGTCTATGCATGTACAGAGTTCAGGACCTAGAAATAAATGTGTCAAAAGTGTGTAATTGCTACTGAGTAATTATGCAACTTATATTTCTGCCAATAAATTTTGAGCCTGATTTATGTCAGATTGGACTATAAATCCAATCTTTGCACCAATTCAAAAATATACTTTACAATCTTGCATGTATTATTTTGGAGGAGAAAATAAAGAATGGAATGTTATGTTGGGTCCATGATGCAAACTCTGTTGGAGGGTGGGGTTGGGTGTGGAGTCTGTCTGGAGAAGACTCAGCTCTGGAAAGAGAACTTTTAGCCTGAGGATCTAGAAATTGTGATGACTTTTATGAACTTTGAGCCTGAGCTCTCATGTGAGAAAATAATGAGAGAAGGCATCTTAATTCTTCCAGGAAAAAAAATGGATATATCATCTCACTTATTAAAGTAATGAAATAATTATTCTGTAGGGAATGGATTCCCAAGAATCTCCACCATATGTGCCTGTCACTTGTGCCAGATGCCACCAATTACTCTAAATTTGTAGGGCCTGGGCAATGTATCTCAGTCCTGCAGAGTCACCTGGAGAGCTTTGAAAACTACTGATGTCTGGCTCTACCCAAGAAATGTTAGCGCAACCCTGGCACTGCTGGTTTTTGTTTGTTTGTTTGTTTGTTTGTTTGTTTTTAAGCATACCAGGGGAGAGGCATTGGCCCAGGTCAACTGCCTGGGGAGTGGCTTCTGCCTCATAAGAACTATGGCAAAGTCCAATGGCAGGGATGTGAAACAGGACCATAGTAGGGGGCTCTTCCCCACTGTTGCTGCCCAGTCTCCTCCCACGCTTTTTATTCTCCTGCCTTGTAGCATTGGTCTCTGACTATAGACTGTCTTGTATCTGCTGCCTCTTATTTCATGCTTCTGATTCCTAGGTGTCTGCTTGTCCCTCCCCAGCCTGCTTTGACTCCAGAAATTTGTATTTTCCTTCTGATTGCATATCCTCTCTGTTACAAACTCTGGCTTCCTGATTTCCTAGCTGCCTTTGCAAGCTCCTCTAGCTGCCCTGACTTGAGGCAGGGGTCTGACTTAGCACTCTGAGCTGGGGCAGGAGGCTGGTACCTTTCCATAGGTAAGCCCTAAGTATATTTGTTCAGCATGTGACTTCTGTGGGATGGGAGGAGGGCAAGCCTATCCATCTAGGTAGCAGTCTTCTTGTTGTAGGAGACATCAGTGGTGCTGTTGTGAATCAGACCAGCTTGGATTTAAATCCTGGGCAGGGAAGTCACAACAGAGGGAGAGAGAAGAAGCTCAAGTGGTCAGGAGCCAGGTTACTAAGTGGAGTCCTGAGGTGTGGAAAGGAGGAACATTATAACGGGAAGAAGGGAAGAAAAATGAATGACAAGTAATACAATCTTATTTAGGTGAACTTGGGAATGTACGATGTTAGTCTTGGTTACTCTAGCTTGTCCAAGTGCTGTCATTTTAAAAGTTCTGCAACATGTCTTCTCCGTGACTTTTTAATAGCACACTTGTCTACTTGTTCCAAGGTACAAGCACAGATGGAAGTGTAAATTTTTTTAAATATCAGTAAAATAACACATAAATTCTGATTTTCAGCAATTCAAACATTAAAAGTAAACTAAAACCCTCTGTTGACTTCCATGCCTAGTCCCAGTTGGCTCCCAGAGGTAGCTCTGTTAACTGAAGTGCAGTCCTTCTAGTGCTCTCACATACAAAAACATGCATACATGTTACTTAAGAATATAATTATATTATAAAATTGACTCATGTATGTATATGAGAATGTGTTTTATGTGCCTCGTATCATCTGTACGTATCATTATGAAACTTCTTTCGCTCAGTAGTATACAGCAGAGGTCTTTGAATTCACTACATGTAGGTCTATGTCATTCTCCTCAACTACTACGCTCTATGTACAATTAAGATGTTTCTAATTTATGTGATTACAAACAATTCTGCAATGAAGAGCTTGTATGTGTGAGTAGAAGTTTACTTAGGATGAATCAGGAGAAGTAAAATGGTTAGGTTGTAGGGTATATGCATTTTTTAACTTAAATGTATATTGTCACATTCATACTTCACCTAGGAATGCAAGAGAGCAACGTTTCACCCTACCCTAGCCAACATGACATTTTAAATTTGTCAATCTGAAATGATATGTCTTTAGTAGCATAAAATGTTTTTTTCATTATTGATCTGGTGACAATATGCTTCATTGTTGTTCCAATTTGCATTTCTTTGACTGCAATTGAGATTTAACATTTTTGTATGTGTTTACTGTTACTTGTATTTCCTACTCTATGTATCTGTTTTTTATATCCTTTGCCCACTCTTCCATTGAGTGGCTTATTGATCTTTTCTTATTGATACAGGAATGCTTTATACATTATGGATTGTAGTCTACTTGAATGGCTCCCCCTGGTGGTGTGCAGTGCACAACCTACACGGCCATTCTTGGCAGTTCTTAGTCTTTCTTTTGTGATGAATTGTGTAAATATCTTATCCTTAATCTGTCTCCTGTCTTTAACTTTGCTTGTGTTATTTTTCACAGTAGCAAAGTCATTTTTTTAAAGTCATATCTATGAGTCTTTTCCTTTGTGTTGTTTGCCTTCTCAGTCTTGTTTAAAATGTTCTTTCCTACTCAAGGTAATAAAACACTTTACTGTATTTCCTCTGATTGTTTTCAGTTTTTTTAATTCTTAAATCTTTAATGTATCTGAAAATCATTAGTGAATGATTTGAAATAGAAATCTAAACATTATTTTTTTTCCTAATAGATAACCTTAACCAATCATCTCAACAAATTATTGGATAGTTACCCTTTCCCCTTATGTAAAACACTACCTTTATTGTATACTCTTTTTTCCTTATACTCTTGAGTCCATTTTGGGGCTCTCAATTCTGTTCTTATGATTAAAATAATATTTAGAGCAAATATTCATTTATCTGCACGAGATTTATCACTATCTATTAGTAACTGAGAGTTTGAGATTAAATAAAAATCCACTCTATGTTGACTTTAATTCATAGTATACAACTTCATATTAGTAAAACTATGTGTTATAAACTGTATGGAGTTCTCACTTCTGAAAGAAGTCTCAGTCAGTCTCAATAATTCATTTGTCGTCTTTATAAAGCACCCACATTGAAGACCCCTGTCTAGATACTCTAATAAGTATATAGTGAGAACTGGTGGAGCTTACTTTGCTTATACACAAGATCCTGGTCCCAGTTAAGCAGCCAACTTGTTTTATTTCTTCCTGAATATTGTGCTTGACTCAAAAACTCTTAACTTAATTTAACTACATATTAATTAATATATCTTTTAACTTTAAATGAACTGAACACTTGCAACAAAAGTGCAAAGATATAAATATATGAGATTTTGCATGGGGCCGTGAGAACCCTAAATGCAGGATGCATCTGATAGTACAATCTAACAAATACTGGGCACTCAATGCACATTTACAGGCTGAATGTAGTTCATACCAGGCTTAACTTTAAAAAGCATTATTTGTGACTTCTTTTTTTCTAGGCACTTTACTGATTTACTTCATTCAGAATTGCTGTTTTGCTCTCACTGCTTTAAGATGTATGATATTAGAATTTGGCATGAATCCAGCTTCCTTAGCCAGAAAACTTTGAGTCAGTTTAATTCTTTCTTTGGGATTTTAAATAAATCCTAAAGACTTAGTTATTTCGTTATTGGTTAAAAGAAAAAAACAACCTGAAGTATAAATCTTATTGTCCATATTTGCTTTCCATATGTTCAAATTGAATGAAAATTACATTCATCTTACTCTTCCTTCTCTTCAGGCTGCACTATCTACATAGAATAGAATGGGGATGACTCCCTCTGCAGTTGTGCAGTTCACAGTACTGTCTTCCTCCCACCCCGACCCCCATTCTCTGTCTGCAGTTTTCTAACTAGAAAGAGCCACTTGACTCTGACTATCCTGCTATCTGCTGTGTACTGATTGTAGTTACGTAGACTCTGCAGCTCTGTGTCCCTTGAAGACCTCCTTCCACATACTGCAAAGGTTATTCATTAAATTAGCCCAGAGACTTCTAAAGTTTCTAGATCTGAGTTCTTATTCAAAGCTTTTCTTAAAAGCTTTCAAATTAACTCCTTTGTGACTTTTTAAAATATGGTGTACAGCAAAACTCTCTTAGAAGGGCTGTATAGGATGATAGCTTGCGCATTCACACAAGTCTTAGGACTGACAATGACATGAGCATCTACTTGACAATGGAAGATTTGCATCTGCAGTCAAACTTGTGGCACAGAGAGTCTCTTCAGTGGTGCAAGCATAGCCTGCATTTATCCACCCAGAAACTGTCTGCAAAGGTCTTGCACATGCTGGTGATACTGGCTTATTCAGACTGGCATGTGTTCTTTCTTAAAGCATGTGTGAGATAATGCAAAGTCAAAGCCCCTGGACTCATAGATTCTTAGAACTGAAAAAATGCCTTGAGATCTTCTAGTCTAACCGTCTCAGTTTAGAACTGGGATGACTGCCTTATTGACATGACTTGATTTTATATATATGTATGTGTGTGTGTGTGTGTGTGTGTGTATATATATATATATATATATATATATATATAATGAATAAGTAAAATTAACATATATTTAAACTTTAAATGAACTGATCATTTGGGATGAGTCCAAATATATTTATAAACACATGAAGTTAGCTCTCCTTTCTTTAAAATATCCATAGCACCTACTGAGTGTGTGTGTGTGTGTGTGTGTGTGTGAGCAATTATAAGAATGTGAGGGTGGAGAGGTTACTGATTACCACCCATTAGACTGAATGGTTAAAATGTGGAACAATTTCCAGCTACATGTGGAATTCTGACTGGCTGCTTTTTTTACTTCAAAGTATGTTTTATTTTGTGAAACAGTTTCTTATCACATTTATTTATTGTTTCTCATAGGGATGCTGGGAAGGAGTCTGCTTTTATTGCTCTTCTCATGTTGACAGTGAGAAAATAGAGTTCACATAGAGCTTGACATTCTTTTCCTGGAAAATATACTTAAAATAACCCACAAGACAGTCAGCTATCTGTCACTCAGCTCAGCACCCTCTCCTAGTCCCTTCTCTTCCAGCCAGAGGGCCTTTCACACAGATGAAACTGATGTCACATGGAAATTCCCCAAATCAAGGATTGTTTAAAAATCCCCATGGGACTCTGAATTAGACATATCCCCATGTGGCTGGAAGTACATGCACAGAAAACAGTACTTAGAAACTTGGGAAGAAGACATACAATATCCCAAATGCACAATCATCAGAAGAGAATGGGTTGCCTTCGGTGGGCAGAAGTGAAATAAGAGAATGTTGTGAAAGCAAGTTTTATTTTTGCTTCTCCCCACCCTAACCCCTTGCCCCAATCCAGTTTTCCAAAAGATATCTTATTCTGACGTTTAAGAAAAACTTTAGTGTTTTTCTCTCTGTGCACAGTAGAATTTCATCAATTTCTTTGGAATGACAAGTATCAGAAAAAGTTCTGTGGCTGCTAAAATCACTGTTCAGTAATCTATCAAGAGTCAAGATCTCATAGGAAGAAAATTTGCAGTAGATTAATTTAAAGTTAAAAACAGACAGCCAGGAGGCCTCTTGGGCTTTAATCACAGTTCTGTGCTGATAATGATAATCATTCATTGTTAAGTACCTCTTAATAGGTTACAAGGCATGTTCACATTTATTAATCAATCTGATTGTCATAACTCCTCAAGGCAGCTGTTTTACAAATGAGAAAACTAAAGCTCAGACAGCTTAAATGACTTATTAAGGTTGCTTAACTTATAATCTCTACTCTTTCTGTGTTCTAAGGGCAGGTTCTTAACCTCTCTTTGCTTCCCATAAGTAAATATAACATTTGCCAATTAACTCTGTGGGTGTATATAGGACAGAAGTGATGATAACATGGGTGGCATGGTTATTTGGAATAAAAGTGCTAAATAAATTAATATATAATAATAAGTAAATTTATTTATTTTGTAAATTATTATATTTAATGTATTAAAAATCTTCCATTATAATTATTCAAGCATTAAATATGTTAACACATAATAGATATATTAGAGTAATATATGATTATATTAAATTAATACATAAATTATAAGTAAATTAATACATTATTTATGTATAAATAAATTAATACATAATACATTGTGTATATAGATAGATATAGATAGTTATCATTATTTATGTGTTTGGCTTATTATTACTTTTGAAATATTTGCAACCAGGTCTTTGCAGATTATAAACCATATTCATAAACTATAAGGGATGGTATTTAGCAGGAACCTGGGAACACCCAAACTAGATCCCCACCATCAGGCACCCTTCTCTTTGAGTTTCTCAAGGGAAATAATGTCCAGAATCCAGTGTCGGGTGAAGTATCATTTCACCTATTAGCTGGAGACTTGGCCCTAAATCCAGGATATCTGCCAAGTGAGCTTGGCTGGAGTACAATTGAATCTACAATTGAATCTTGGATTTTATCACTCCATTGAGGAAGAAAGGCTAGTCCAAAGCCCACCAGCCAGGAAAATGAAGAGGAAGTATGTGAAGAGGGAGTAGAAGGGAGGAATGGCCATGTGCTGTCCAGAGTGGAGCCCTACCTCTCCTTCATGCTACAGTCTGGTAGAGGTAGATCATCTGGCCCCAAATAGATCTGCTCTAAGGCTTTAGCTCCTAGTGCCTAGAAGATTAGCTCGATCAGTCTCCTTGAACTTGACCAATCCCTAGCACTGGTTTTCTCTGAGGGAAGGGACGAGTGTTAGAGTGCTGGACTGGGAGTTGCTGAAAGCTCCCCTAGCTAACAGTTTCCAAAGTAAGAAGAACCCTCAAATTTGGGAATAATATCAGAAAGCTGAATTCTCTAAAATTCATTTATTCATTCCATAACATTTTGTGTTAGGCATTATACCATGTACTGTGATACAGAAATGAGTACTTGCTTGTGTGTGTGTGTGTGTGTGTGTGTGTACATAGAGAGACAGACAAGGAGACAGACTGTGAATAATCAATTTAAATGAAAACTTCCCAGAAATTATCCATTCAACAGAGTGATTAACAGATACAGAGATGGTCTTTCTCTGGAGATAATTTCTAAGAACATAGATTCATATAGCATAAAAGGAGACAGTCAATTACAAATAACACATAAAATTAAGATCTGTAACTTGGAAGAATGCTAGATAGATAGTAGGGCAGGCAAAGAGAAGCCTGGTGTTTTAGAGCTTTAGAAAGAAGAATATGCTACTATTCCTCTAATACTGTTTTAGGAGAAGTTCTCCCAGCAGTGGGGTCTTATTCTTCAGACAGAAATATTCCTAAAGAGGGGAAATTTATTAGCCACCACAGATGAAGTGAAATCATCCCTCCAAATTAGCCAGCCACCTGGGCTCTGGGTCAAAACTTTCCCTAATATCTCTCTTCTGTGTCCTGAGGTGAGCTGCCCATTGGAAAATGGTCTTGGTTCAAATGTCCATCTCAGTTTTCTGTCTCAAGATATATTGTAACTTTAAGATAGTAAGTTGGCACTCCAGTTTCTAAATCAACTCGAGTTGTACCCATTTGTCTGTTATTTTTATTATGGCTGTTACTTGCCTGCCTTCCAGAAGAATCATGAGAACCAAGTGTCCCCAAAAGTCCATACATGGATAGATCTGTTGGAGGTATGCCTGGTATTCATGGCATGTGGGAGGACCATCGTCCTTTGTTCCCCTCCCCCAGCCACCTGCACCTCTTAATTAGGGTAGCAACAACAAGACTCCAGGGTTCCTGGCCCAGACCCAGTCACACTCACTGCTCCCCAAGCACTGATATGAATTCTCAGTTTTGGTCCTGGGTTTGGATACAGTGGAACAAAAATAGCTTTTGTCAAGATGTGTTAATATTTTGTTTGTGTTTCTAATTCTGGCCCCAGAAGGCAGTGCTAGGGGGAGTGGGTATAAATAGGCATAATATATGGCCCATAATTTTAAGATCAGGCCTCTATTTTTAAAAGTCCTATGCCTTATTTACCATTATGTCACTAGGACTTAATAGACTTGACAGTGCATACCAGGCACTCAAGAAATATTTGTTCATTATTAATTAATTAACTACTAATTAAACAACTGATTAATCAGTTAGTCATTAAGTAATTAATCTAGGATGTAAACATTTAAATCAAATCAAATAATCAAGTCAGTAACGGATATATAGGAAACGGGTGGGTCTGACAGCAGGTTCTGTAGGTCTTCTGAGAAGGCTTATTTATTGAGGGCTGATATTTTAGGGATGACTTTCAGGTGGGTCTGGAGCTCAGGTAAGTGTTAAGAGGGAGAAGCAAGATGACTGAAGTGACTGAGGCAGAAGGTGCAGGATCAGAGCTGGGGAGGGAGTGGTTTGTGCGGGACTCAGAGGGAAGGCAAGAGGCAGGATGATCATGGATCACTGTAAAATGCCAAGCCAAGTTTTGACTTTACTATTTTGGTGGTAAGATGATTGAAAATTTCTGAGTGAGAGAATTCATGATGAAAGGATCAGGGCTAAATATGTATTTTTATTTTTCATATCAGAAGAGGTAGTTGTTGAAACATGAGAACAAATAAGATTTTAAAAAACCCACTAAGATAAAAATGACCTCCCCCTCGCTGGATACTCACTGTGACCCTAACTGTACAGAATTTTTATGACAATATAGCCCCACTGTGTTGCGCTTCTGTCAGACCATGTGTCTGCCAGCAAAAGGCAAACCTCTTTATGGGAAGGGGCAGTACAGTGTCTTATCACACTGTCATCATATTCCCAAGACTGAGAAAAGTTTCAGTACAGGGAAGGTACTTCATAAATGTTTGCCCCATGAATAAATAAATAACCATTTAGCTCACAAAGCAACTTCACAACCTTTTCTCTCATTTAATTCTTATATCTGCCCTGTGGAGGAGGAGTTCTTATTCTCTAAGAGAGAGATCAGGCCTGGGCACAGGGGCTGTCCACACTGAGGGAAAAGAAAGACAAAGTGGGAACAGGCCAGAGAGGTAAGACCACAGGCGGGTCACCAGTGGCAGGAACTACGGGAGTCCAAGAGAGCCAGGTGGGCTCGGGGCCTCGGGGAGGCAGTGGGGTTCAGCTCCTCGGGAGTGACAGAGAGGACCGCTCAGAAGTAGGAGGGGCTGCAGTCAGAATGTCCAGGGGCCGAGAAGAAGGGAGGTCATGGAAGAAGAGTGGCTGGGGGGGAGACTGCATCATAAATGAATCATTTGGAGTACTTGAACACTGAAAGGAAAGAGAGGAGTGAATCTAAAAGAAACAAGACACAGTCGAAGGTGTTTTTCCCCCGAGCCTTAGAAGTGTGTGTAGACAGAGGGCACTGAGGGCAAGAGAGAGCAAGAGGTGAGACGTGGCTGAAAGGCTCACAAGTTGCAAAGACATCTGAGGTCTCACATACGTTCTTTCCAGGACACGATGTGATTAACCTGCAGCATAGCTTGATCGGTGGTTAGGTGCATCCCTGTTGCATAGTTAGTTTGCTTCCTCCAAACAGCCATCTTTCCCCATATATTACCAGACTCAACTATCTTTCTGAAAATATGTTTTCTCTTTTTTTAGGATCTTAAAAATAGTCTGCCCCCTAAGAGGAATCACAGCCTCTCAGATGACATTTTGCCAGGCCAAAGCTACAGAACCTCACCCAAAATAGATCAAATATTTTAAATGTTTTCTTATTTGCACCCCTCACAAGTATGCCTGCAATGCAAAGCCAATTATGAGATTGGTTTTTTTTTTTTTTTTTCCTGAAATGTCAGAAGATATGTTTTCTGGTTGGGAGGAGACACCAGGTCTCAACACATGGTGTTGGTTGGATTTCAGACAGCCTTCCTTAAGCCTGGGACAGGAAGAGGAGGTACACACAGCTGAGTAAACATGCTGGTAAACATAAGGGTCTGTCTTAGCACTTGTCACCTGAAAGTCCACCTTGTGCACATGCCTGAGCTTCCCAATTAGAAAGGCAGTTCTTTAAAGGCAGGTGCAGTGTTTTTACAAGATTATAAAAGGCACAGAGCCTACCACTAAGCCTTGCAGGTAATAGATGTTCAGAGGTTGGTTGAATGAATGAATGAATGAACAAAAACTACCTAAGAAAAATCCAGTTACAGCTCCGAGTGACATGAGGAATTTCCTGTGGCTTGAACCATTTTGCTTTCTCTGACGATAGCACAAATCCAACAGAAACGACTGAGGAAGAGTGGAAGCCACAGTGCCATCAGTTACCCTCCCTCGCTCAAGAAATAGACACAAATTTCTTGCGCGGAGACTAAGGGAATCGGCCAGTCCTGTTGGGTAGAAGTGGGGAAAGATAACATTTGTCTCAGATGCTCCTTCATCCATCCACACTGGGTCTTCTCTGATCATGCTCTGTTTTCACTTTGTCAGACCATCACCCTTACCCAGCCAGCCATGCCCTTCCTCCACTTGGTGCCCTGTGAGGCCAGCCCCGCTTTCTTCCTTCTGTGCCCCACCAGTGCAGGCTCTCACTTCAACCACACCCTATTCATAAAACACTTTAAGACAGGCTGTAGCTTAAGATGTTAGCCCATTAAGAGTAACATTGCTTCTGTGGTGTCAAAGCCTTACTACAAACATGTGATTTCACATTCAGGGCAAGTCCCCTCTCCTGTGAGTCAGGCTGGCCCTAAGTGAAGTGCTCTGCTTGTCTGAGGACAAAGAAGGGCAATGGCCTTTCCCAGTGTCCCATTGGTGACCAGATAATAGTGCCATGGGGAGAGAATTCTCACCTGTACATCATTTTCTTTAAAAAAAAATCTTAAGGATAATACAGAACCTGGGTACATGCTCTGTATAATTATCAAATGTAATAATTTTGTCATAATTGCTTCAGATCTTCTTTTATACATTGCAATAAATTTCAAGTTCCTTGATTTATGGCCAGTACTATTCTCTCTCCCTTCTTATGGGCAACCACTATGTGGAATTCCGTGTGGTTCTAGTCTACTGTTGCATGTATCTATAAGTAACTCATATGAATGGAATCATTTCAATTGCAACTTGCTTTTTCCCCCTCACACAGTTGGTTTTTGAGATCCAAGTACACCTAGTTCATTCATTTTAGCTGCTGTATAGTATTCCATTATATATATAGTTTATACAGCCTCTCCCCAATGGATTGCTGTTGGGATTTTTGCCAGTAGTGCTGCTATTACAGACAATATTTACATTCTCCTTGCTAAAGAATGTGAGTTTCCCAAGAGCATATACCTAAAAATGGGACTGCTGGAGAAGGAATTAACACGCTAAACGTCACTAGATGTTGCCAGATCACTCTACAAAGTGAATTTCTTGTATTTTCTTTTCTTTCTTATAAACATGCTTTCTTATAAAAAATATGTATACATTATCAACAACATTTAGTTTTTCAAGATTAAGTGCCTTTTTCTTGTCAACGTTTTATCTTGCGTTTTCCTGATTACTAATGAGGTTGAGCATCATGTTTGGCCTTTGCATTTTTTCTTCTGTGAATTGTTACCTCCTGTTTCCATTTTTCATTGGGTTGCTCTCCCTGTGTCTCTGTCTCTGTCTCTCTCTCGCTCCCTCCCACACCCGCCTCAACTGATTTACAGGCATTCTTTGATATTCTAGATTCTAATCCTTTGCTTTATACATGGCACATCTTCTCTTGGCTTGTCTTTTTACTTTGTATAGGGTGACTATGTTGAACAAGTTTTTACATCTTGAAGTAGCCAAATTTTCTTTAGTTTAACTAAATTTCTTTAGTCTAATTCTATATATATATATTAGTTAGCTTTTTTCTTGATAAAAAATGCTCCCAGATCTCAGTGGCTTACAACAACAAGCACTAATTTCTTGTTCCTTTCACACAGGCCTGGGTCAGTAGCAGTAGCAGCTTGGCTGGTCCTGGCCGGGCTCACTGGCCCAACACAGCTCTTCCTGTCTCCTCAGTCACGATCTGGGGTATATTGGATTCCTGTGCTGCTGTAACAAATTACCACAAACTGGGTGGCTGAAAACAACAGAAATTTATTCTTGCACAGTTCTGGAGGCCAGGAGCCCAAAATCAAGGTGTTGACAGGGTTGCTGGCCTTTTCTGGAGGCTCTGAGGGAGAAATCTGTTCCATGCCTCTCTGCTTGCTTCTGGCAGTCACTGGCAGTCCTTAGTCTTCCTCGGCTTGTAGACGTTTCATTCCAGTCTCTGCCTCTGCCTTCACATTCCCTTCTCCTGTGTGCCTCATGGGTCTCAAATCTCCCCCTGCCTTTTTCTTAAAAGGACACTTGTCAATGGACGTAGGGCCCACCTGGATAATCCAGTATGATCTCATCTTGAGATCCTTACTGTAATTACACCTGCAAAGACCCCATTGCCAAATAAGGTCACATGTACAGGGTTCGGATGAGTGTATCTTTGGTAGGGGGGACACCATTCAGCCCATTCCACGGGGCCTGTTATTATCACGGCAAAAGGCAGACACTCAAGGTAACAGCAAAACATATGATGCTTCTTAAAGCCTCCACTTGGGATGGGAACATCATGACTTCCAGCCACATCCCGTGATTCACAGTCAGTCCCTGGTCGAGTCCTCCTACCGAGAGTGCTGCAAAAACACAAGGCAAAGCATGTGAGCATTTACTCCCATTTGAAGAGGAAGTGAATAGTTGGCTACAACAACCCAATCTATCATAAACTGTGTTATTTTTGAAGTCAAATAATACATGTGGCTTTTAACAAAAAGCAGTGATCATCCACACCGCCCACTCCTGTAACTGAGCTTCCTCCTGAGCAATGGCTCTCATTGACCCCTTCTCAGTCTCCTTTCCTGAGCTCTAAATGCAGTGTCATTGTTGGTTCCCACACCTCTCTACTTCACTGTTTGTGTCATTTTTTCAGGTAAGTTATTCGTGGTCTAAAATACCATCTAGAAACAGATGACTCTCAAGGTTGTATCTCAAGCCTCATCATCTCCCCTAAACACTAGATTTGCATATCCCACTACCTATCTGTACTTCCACTTGGATGCCTCTTGTCATCTTAATATGCCTAAAACGGTCCGCTGTGATTCCCACCCCTCCTTGAAATCTACACCTCCCTCAGTGGTCATCATTTCATTAAATAACACTAGCCTTCCCTACGTCATTCAGACCATGAAAGCAGACATCCTTGATTCCTCTCTTTTTCTCACATGCCTCATCCAAACCATCAGTGACGTATCCAAAACTCAGTGCTTTCTCAGTCCCCCGACCACAGCTGACCAAGCCCAAGGGAGCACCTCTCGCCTACGAGGAGGCAACAGCTCCCTCCTGCCTCTGCCCTTGCATTCTTGCTGCCTGTTCTGCACAGGGCAGCCAGAGTGATTTTTTTTTTCTCTCTCTGCTTAACGTCTTCCAGTGACTTTCCATCTGACTTAGAACAAAACCCAAAGTCCTTACAGTAGCTATAAGGCTCAGGATGATCTGATCTACCACTGACTCGGAAACTTTTGTCACTCCTTTGGTATGCACCTGCTGTGCCTGCTGCATGTATTCTCCCTGCTGCCTCCTTCATTTTATCACCTCTCTCCTGAAAAACCTTCAAAGACAACTTCCTGACTTCCTCTCTTGCTCTGTACTTTCTTACCTTTTCTTTGTAGCACTTTCCACTCTGACATTATATATTTATTTATTAGTTAAGATGTTTATCTGTCTCCCTCCTTCAAAATGTATTTTGTTCACAATAAACGCCCAGAACAGGCCCTGGCATGTGGGTGACACACAGTAAATATTTGTTCAGTGAATGAATGAACTATTTGGGGGGCGGATTGGTATTTACTTCCATATTTCTAATAATATACTAATTCTTCCATTTATTAAAATCTCCATAGCAGACATTTATTATTGATTTCCTGCTAAACAAAATGAGGAGTTAGCTCTCTTATCTACCATCATCCTACTGACATGTTCTTGCTCATTAGCCTCTGAAACTAATTACATCATCGTTTTGGTGAAATCAATATGCAATGTTTACCTTATTATGACTGTCAGTTTTTCTCGCAGCTGAACTATGTAATGTATGATGACCACTTTTCCTTTCTCATACAAACATTTTATTTTTCCTGAAATTATAATGACTTCAGTCTTAAATTTACCATTTTCTATGTACCTATCATAAATGCTTTCCCCAAGAACATACCGGATAATCTGTCTACTTCACTTCTTCTTAAAACATCCTTCCTGGAGTCCCCTGCTCCAGCCTCTACTGATTGGTTTCTTGACCAGCTGTTGTCCTGGAATTTTCTTTCACCATCTTTACGGGACCACCTTCACCTCTGTTGTGGGTTTGCATCCTCAATTTTCTGATCCTCGTCTTCTGGTTTCTATTTCCAACCTCAATTTTTTTCCCTCTTTGGATGGAGCATGTAAGTTCAAGTTAACCATATAACCTTGATAACTTCAGAATGAAAAATGGTTTATTTGTTGTACTGGATGCCCAGTGGGCCCTTTGAATCTGGTAACTTGTGTCCTCCGGTTTTTGGAAATGTTAATGTATTGTTTCTTTGATAATTTCCTTCCCACAATTTTCTGGAACATTTAGGTGTTGGATATTTGATTGGTTATCTAATGTTCTTGTCTTTTCATTCCTCTTTTCCACCTTGTCTTTTTCTTCTAATTTCATGGAAGATTTTTCTCAACTTTATCCTCCATTTCTTGAGTTTTATAAATATGTGTCATAGTATTTTTCATTTACAGTGGTTCTTTCCTGTTCTCTGCAGATACCTTTTTACAGCATATTTCTCTTGTTTCGTGGCTACAATATCTTCTCTTATCTCTCTTGAGAATAGTAATTACAGTTTCATTCAAGTTATATAGCAATTATAGTTTTCTTGAAGTTTTCTTCCATTTCTCACCCTGCCTCTTTTCCCTCTCAGTGTCTTTTTTCTGTTGTTCTAATCTCTCTTTCAGAGCCTTTCCTCAGCTTGATGTTCATATTTAACAGTGCTGAACAGCAGAATGGAAGTTCCTGTGCATGAGTTCACAAAAGGGCTTGGGCAATAAGCCAGGTATTTCAGGGGTCCCCTAAATGTTGTGCCCTGATATCTTTATCCTGTGGGCATGCCAGTTTCCCTGGAGTGGAATCCCCCAGTTTCCTTTCTGTGGAGCACAAATGGGACTGTGAATGTCCTGGAGCCCTGCAGAGTGAGGGGTGGGGTCCAGTGACCACTGAGTCTCATTTAAAAGTCTGCTTTCAGCACATGGCCTCTTCTCTGCCCACTGCTCTGCCTGCCGTTCTGAGACCAGCACTTCTCTTCAGAAAATAAACTTCTAGTTTCAGTCTGGTTGAGAGAGGGTGTGTGCATTTGGGTGTGGGGCGGGGCAGGGAGGGGATTGTATGGACTTCTAACGGTTCCTTACTCAGTTTTTTCAACCAAACGTATTTTCTTCTCCATCCCTCCACCCCTATCGAGATTCCCGGGGAGAGGGGGGTGGGTGTTCCAAATCCTGAATTTTTCCTGGTTCTGAGGCTTGAATCTGCTTCTTTCTTGTCTGCTGGCCTTCCACTCCACAGGGCCAGGGTTCAGTGTCTCAGCTCTGGTAAGTCAATTACCAACCTTCCGTCCACTTTCCATATTTCAGAATTTGGCTGACAACAGACTGTGTTGACTCCTTTCCAGTACTCTTTGCCTTGTAGGATTTATTTATGATTTTTAATTTCTTTACTATCATTTTGATGAGGTTTGGGGAAGAAGCAGAAATAAATGAGGCTTGTGCACTTGATCTGCCGAGTTTAATCATATCCAGAAAATTTTCAGTCTTTTCATTTGTACTTTCTGTTTTTTATGATTTAATATTCCTGCCATACTCTATCTTATAACTGTTCACTTACAGTTTTTCCTAATTATTTTCAAGTTTTGTTTTTCATGTGGTCAAGTTTTTTTTTTTGGTGTGGGTGGGAATTCTGAATCTGATTTTAATTGTTTTCACATAATTGATCGTAACTTTACCATGAATAGAATTAGAATCACCCTATAAGTATCTTAGAACTTTTCTTAGATCTTCACTTTTCCATATGACTTTTAGGATTATTTTGTCAAGTTCTACAAAATATATTATTTAGGAATTTTAGTTGGAAAAATAAATACATTAGGTTAAATTTGACGAGAATTTACATCTCTATAATTTTGAGGCTTGCTGTTTATAAAAGTGTTATATTTCATCATTTAGACAGAACTTTTATGGCCTTAAATCCAGTTTTGTAACTTACTTGCACGTAGTTTGTTACATTTATTCCCAGGTCATTGTACACGTTTGTTATTAATATGGATAGCGTATTTTTCCATTATATTTTAAAATTGGAGATGGCTGGCTACCGGAGCTCTGGAGTTTTGCAGACTGAACTTGATTCCAATAATCTTGCTAAACTCTTTTATTAGTTCTAATATATTTGTTGACTCTCTTGAAATTTCTACATAGATAATCATAATATAGCAAATAAAGACATTTGTTTTTCTTTCTAATTCCAATAGCTCTTATTTTTTTTTCTATTTCTGTGTTTTGGTTAGGCCTTCTAGCCCATTTTTTAATTTTAGAAGAGACAGTCATTTTTGTCTTTCCATTGATTGTAACTGGAATACTTCTTAACATTTCATCATTAAGCGTGATGTTTGCTGTATATTTCTGGTAAATGTCATCTCATTATGTTTATATTCTATTGCTAGCTTTGCAAGAGTTTGTTTCCTAAAAGTGATTACTAATTTTACCAAATACTATTTTTTGACTATATCTGTTGACATAATCGTTCTCTCTTATTTTTTCTACTTTAAAAAAAAAACTTTTAAACTGCTAGTAGTGTATACTATATCAATAGGCTTTCAGATTTTGAGCATCACTGCATTGGCTCTATCTTTTTTTTGCAGTGTTAGGTTCAATATGCTAATTTTTTCATCTAGGTTCATAAGTACATTTAGTCTATTTTTTTTCTTTTTTAAAACTGTTTTTGTTGTCTAGTTTTGGTATCAACATTCTATCAGTCTGATTTTATTATTTTGTAAACTTAAGTCTCTGGACATACTTCATCTGAGTAAAAGAAGGTGTATGTATGGCGGGGTATGGAGGTTCTGCTGCCTTTTAAATGTTCAAAATATCTGTTCAGTTCAATAAAGCAGATATTTTAAGCTGGAAGAATTTATTTCTCATGGAACTCAATGAAGTGATTTTGATTTTAAATGAAAAAAGTATGGCCTGCTTTTACTTCTCCCAAATTGACACACAAGCAAAATAAAATTGTTTACTACTGATCTACACAAATGCAAATACTCAATTGGAAAAAATACAGCAAATCATCCAGATGTTTCCAAATGTCTCTTTAGATTTGCTATGGTTTGACTGGGTAGATAAATCCTCTACTAGACAAGCTGTTCTTTATGTGGGATGCTCCAAGTGGGAAATACATTCCACAGAAATTTCCTACTTAAATCCTATATTTTCAGTGATGTTTAGAAATGACTTCTGGAAAAAGTGAATTCTATTAAAGTAAAATTTCCCATGGCACAGAGTGGCAATATATATCTCCTTTCTCTCTTCTTATTCCCTTTCCTTTCTTTTTTACTCCTTATTTTAAAAAAGAATAAAGACAATGAAAAAAAAAGAATTTTTCTATATCATGGTGTATATTGCATGAAATTTATTAAGTTCTTCTAACACTATGGTTCCTCCACAAAGAGCGTATTTTCAAATATACAAAATAGGCTCAGTGGTCGCTCATCTACCAAACTGTGTATTCAGAATTTATCTAGGGAAACATATGTCTCTTTTCTAAAGACATAAGCCAAAAATATTTAGCTATTTATCTCCTAAAAACCATGCAAAATGTATGTCCTTTCCATGTTTCCTGCTGATAATATTTTCCGCATTTGTGGTGCAACTTTTCTTTCCTCTGGAAAGCTGGTACTTATTTTATTCCTAGATGGCAAATTATGCTCTGATGCTGTTCAATCAAAGGGCATTACTCATACAAGCAGGGAGAGTGCTACTTAGGATATAATCAGCAGTGGCCATGCAAAGCAGCACATTAAAACAGACTTCATTGAGTTACTGTCCATACAGCCTAGAGGTCATGACACCAAACATCTCTGGATACAGGTCGTATCTTCACATAGATGTCACCGATTAAGTTGTTCTCAGAACTCCTTGATGTGATGTCTGCCCTGCAATGTCTTCAAGCTCAGCAGTTTATCAGACTATGCAGTATTCATTCTATCTTTACAATCAGCATCCAGCAGCCCAACTGGTTGTGTTCCCAAAGTTTATTTCCAAATCATTTATTTGGAATCAGAACACATCTTCCCATAGGAACAATTTTATAAACAGTGGTGTTCCACAAATGCCCAGTTGAGCCACAGTGTACTTGAAATGCAGCATTGACTGTCCTATTCCCACCAGCCATTATTTATTCTGCTTCCCTGGGAAAGTGCATTCTGAGTTCTAACTTGGGATGCTTGAAGCTCACCTCTCCCTCTGCCTGGCAGCCTTTGCTGGTGCTTTTTTTAGGCTGTGCTGCAGTAGCAGTTGGAAAGAGGGGACAGGGTAGCCTTCCCAAGAAAGAGATGAGCATAGGGTTGATACAGATGCCTCTGGGTAACTTGTTAAACTGTTGAAGGGCTGAGGAAGGAAGCCACCCATGTGGATCAATCACTTCTGAATGAGGCATAAAGGGCAGGGACTTTTTCCTAAGGAGAGATCATTTCGAAGTCGGATCTTCATAAATAGGGAAAGGTTTATACGGCAAATCTAAGATTTTTGAAGACCAAGCTTCTGGACTTACAATTAGCCAGGGAAAATATTTTAACTCCTCTAGGTCAGTGATGAAACAGTCTCCACACACATAGCAATAAGGAGGCAGAAACCTGGCACCTAGCCCCAGTCCTGACAAATAGGTTGTGCTCATAATCGGTTGTTGTTGAATTAAGTACTGATGGACTAATTAAGTGAATTCTATACTGAGACGTCCAAGACCACAAATTTTGCACTCATGAGCTAATTAACTTCGTTTTAATTCCGCACCTCCTAATTCTGACCACACATCCTACCAAGGAATAGTTGGTTGGAGTACTTTCAAGAAGTCACTAGAACATTAGTGTCTTCTCTGTGGGCATATACATCCATCAACACCAGCTTCAAAGCACAGGCTGGGTCCCTTCATGCCCTCTCTGTTGTGCACAATTTCTAGCAATATTTCTGTGGCCAAATCTGAGGAAACAAAGGGGAAGGGGAGAGAAAGTGATGTGGAAAACCAATGAGGATAGGCAAGCCCATAGGACCCTGCCTGCCTAGCTGAGTTTCTGGCAGCGTGCTTATTCTGGCAAACATTACCTACTAAAAAAGACCTAAACTTTTTTTGTCAGTTGTTTTTATAACACATGCAGACATACTTTAGGGGGTTGCTCCTCTTTCAGGTTAGAATTTAGTCTGTGCACCAGACCTGGGTCCGAGCCATTTCGGGCTTTAAAATTACATACACAATTTAATTTCATTTTGTATGTACAATTACTTTTGTATGTAAAACTACTTTTAAAAGAAATACTCTACCAAGGCTCCCTCAATTAAAAGCCTTCCCCACCCCCACCCCAACAAACTTATGGACTGTTAATTTTAAATTTCATGGACCGTGCTTTCTTTTTAAAGTTCCATTTGTGTTCTACAAGACAGCCTCCTTCTCCAAGATTAACATTTCTTATGATTGTTCCTGACAATGGATTCACTTCCAGAGGCCCTGCTAAGGATAACCAAAAAAGGGCATGTAGCTGGCTGGTTTTGGCAGCCTGCACGCAGTTTCAGAGCTTTTTAGGTCTTGGTTTTTCTGATGAGTGATTTCCTGAGCATGCCTAGGGAATGACAGGCATCTCCACAGGCAGGCTGCATCCACCTCGGCTGGGGTGTCGTCATTGGCTGCCTATTAGAAAAACTACAGGACAATGCATACCACCAATGCCGACAGTAAACATAGGGGATGTGTGTTCACTTAGCATGGACTTCTGGGAGGGGCTAAGGAAGGGCGGTCTGGAGTTTTATTGAATAGAGCAGTGTGTATTAGGCTGCCTGCCTGCCTGCCCTCTTGCTGTGCGCCTGCTTAAAGAAATCAGTCCTTCCTTTCCGACTTAGTCCTGGGAAAGAAGTTTCAGCCTGCGAGGTAAGGCACAGGGGGCTTTCTTTTAATCTCTTCCAGAGAGTGTGGGGACTTTCTCCGGGTTTCAGTCAACATTCCTGGCCAAGGTAGCTGGAGATGCAAAATTGTAAAAGCCAACAAACCACGCAAATTCTCAGAGCCAGACTGGGCTTTGCTGCCCTGCAGATGTTCCCGGAAGACAAACAGGATGAGATTTCAAGATTTGCTTTAGAGTTGGGATGAGAGGAGAGATCATATGGAGACTTACATTCAGGGACCACCGGCAACTTTGATAAGATAGCCTTTTGTTTAGGGACTATGCCTGATAGCCAAAGGCCAGTGCCCATAGCCTGTCGGCTCACACCAGCAGTCTCTCCTGCATCTTTTAATACCAGAGATTTAAAGAAGTTTTGCTTTAGAAAGAACAGTAACTTTTTAGGTTGATGAGGAGCCAAAAAGTGATGATTTTTAACCAAAGGCATCTGTATTTTATTTTGCTATCAGTGTTTAAGACTAGACTTTTAATGCTGCAAGGAAATAAGGTCAGAGGTAGAAAAAGCATTGGCATTTAGCACCGGCTGGGTTAATGTAACTGATCTGATACTTGCTGAGACAGAAGATGCTTCCCATGGTCTGTTTCCTATAAAGCCTAATAACGAGAAAATGCATGTGCTAGTGGGTGTGTTTTTAGAAATCTCATTTAACATCCGACCAAACTATTTCTTAAGAAATCTTACTTTCTGTTTGAGAGTGTGCCCGAGTGTGAATTTGAAAAGGTGTAGGTTGCAAGTGTGTTCTAGAAAGGGAGGAAACAGGCTCTTATTTCAAGAGAGTCAGACATATTTGGGCATCTTAAGCAGTAGTACAGTGCAGCTAGTTGGTAGTAGCCTGAAATTCCTTTTAGAAAGAACTAATTGTAGAGGGTTGGGGGATTTTAGTGCTGTGGCAATACGTGGTCAAAAAAAAAAAAAGAAAAACCGATGCGAACAAAGTGCTTGGTATTCATGGATCCCTTCTGTTAACGGTGCTATGCAGATGGACTTGTAAACTGAAATAGTAAAATCCTTCTCATGTGTTTGGCAAAACCAGACATGAATGGCTAGAGCTTAAGTGAAGACTAGGTAGTATGTGGCAAGGAGGGCAAATCTGACCATTTTTTAATAAACCTGGATATTAAAGTTTTCCAGCCCCAAATGACTGACTTGATTTGATTTGATTCCATGGAGGGAGGTGGTTTTGTGTTGAGATTCATTAAATAATCTTTTCTCTTTGCGTTTAGAAGTTTGGGGATAATTTTTTTTGAGAATGCCTCCCTTTCCTTCTAGAAGTGATATATGAGAACAGAATTCCCTGTGAATTTCTTTTCCTGGAACAGTTCTGAGTAAGTGTGAAAGAAAGGCTGCAGGCGAAAGCTATAGTTTGATTATTGTCCTTCCCTCGAAGAGATCAAGTTCCAAACTATTTTCACAGTGTTTTTAATGTCAATCAAAATATAGAGAGCAATTTCTTTTTTCAACTGTTCTCTAAACCATGTAGGGAATGCAGTTTGGAAGGAAATCTATAATCTTGGGATTTGAGGATAAATTCCATTTGGAAACCAGCATCTCCAAATCCCTGAAAGTTCAAACTTTGCTACCACCACTCTCTCCTATCCTCCTCATGTACTCCCCATCCCAACTCAACAACCACAAAAACACATTTTTTCGAAATAATGCTTGAAGTGTTCTCTATGCAGTGATGGAGCCAGGGTATTTGCTGTTTTACTTTATGTAGGACTTCAGGCTGCTCTTTATGCTGTTTTCCTCCTGTTGAATATTAGCTAGAAGACATCTCCCCAAATATGGAGGTAAATGGAGCACAATGAAACCACAGTGCAAGAATTTTCATTTTACTGAAATCATTTAATAAAGAGAAATACAATGGCAAAAGTCTGGAATAAAAAAGTCGCTAATAAAAAGGTGATCTCAGCACACACAAGGAATGTACAATGAATTGATCCATAGGTAACAAGCTGGGTTGTTTCAATGCCAGTAGAATAGGCAATTTAAATAATTCAGATCAAAAGCTTGCTTTAAATAAATACACAATTCTTACATTAAACTTAAGAGAAGGTTCCAACTGAAGTTTAAAGGATTTAAATGAGTTACATTTAAGTATGCCCTGGACGTGGGGCCATTAGCAATTCTGATTGGCTCCTGTGACTGGCCTGAGGATCTGTTCTGGGGCAGATGGTATAGGTTGGTCTTGTGTCCAGCCGTGGAAAGTTCCAGAGTTCAGCCTTTGTATTCTCTGTTCTGATGAGTAAAATGTTCCTTAGTAGGCCTTTTCTTAAAAACACATGTAGTTGTCCCCATTTGTCATTTGCATGGTAGGATGGTTACTAGTTAGTCATTCTTTAGCCAGACAAAAAAGTGACTTAGAGATGGGCATGAAAGGGGATTAATGCGTTCCCCATCTGCCTGCAGCCTGTCACATGTCCCAGAACTGTGGTAGGGTGAGGCCGCCAAGGAAGGGGGCACGGGGAAAATGCTGATGAAGTGGTATGCAAATAGCATGGTAGGACTAAGGAGGAGGTTAGAAAGATGCTGCCAAAGAATTTTCAGACTTTAAAAAGGAGTTTTCTGGGTAAATTCTCTCAGAGCCCAAAAATAGAATCATTTGCTCCTACTGAAAGTCCTTTATCAAATCAACCCAAGTTTGTTATTGGAGAGATGCCTGTAGATTCTGAGTAGCTGGGTAATTTAAAGAGGTAATTTAAACTTGTGGCTCAGGCTTCGCTCATGAGCACCACCATGAGAGCGCGGTCCCAGGACTGGTTCCCCTGTTTAAAAAGCCCAGACCTTTGAGGGAAGTCATCAGCATTTTGACCTCACCTGTGCAATGGGCATTCGTATGCTTGTCCTGCCGCCAGTAGTGGTTAAGATGTCTAAATGACATGGAGCTGTTTGCCCCCTCTTCTCTGTGGGCTTTGTACTCCAAACTGCCTGCAATTTGAGTCCTCTGGACATTATGCTCATCTTGGCTGGTGTCTCCACTTCTTACTTGTTTCCCCTAATTATCAACTCCTTCTTTCCTCATATCTGAAGACCCTTGAGCGATACCTTCTGGGTCCTAGTTCTTTCTAAAAGCCTGAACCTGAGTTTAAGGAATGCTGGTTCACCCCGATGTTGTCTAAATTTTGGCTTTGGTGATCAGAGACCAGGCGGACACAGACATCGAGAGGCAGAATAAGATGGATCGTCAGTGGTGTAAGGCCATACCCAGGAACCAGGAAATCTGAAGATCCAGTTGAGTAGAAGACCAATGACAAGGTGCTGACAACAGAAAGGCTTTAGTAAATGAGGCAGCTTCTCTGCCTCCAGCCAAAAGCATGGAACGAATCCCAGCATGTCAAGCCTGGGCCTTGTAAGGAGGGTGAGGTAATCAGGAGCACCTGGCTGTGGTTCCTGTTGGTATTGAGACCAGACTGCTCCACGGATCTGGCCTCTCATCTCTGTTTGCCTCAGTTGTTAGTGCCTCCAGCTGACTCTCCGGTAACTGACCGTGGGTGGCATCTCGAACTTCCCTACCGTCAGTCCTCCACCTCCACGGCTCCTCTAGCTCCTCCATCCCCCGGCCAAACAGGGGCTCTCCTGATCCTACGCGGACAGTTTGCAATGGCCTGGCTAGGATTAGGCACAGAGGACAGCAGAAGGGTCAAGCCCAGATACATTCAAGACAGGAGGAAGCCTCTTCTCATCTTTAGGCAGAGGGAGAAGGTGAGAGCAGACAGAGGCGATGGTAGAGCGATTTCCACTGTGCCTCTCACCTCCAAGTCACAGTTGGCTGGTGGTGGTGAGTGTTATGAGCAGAGGGGAGAAGGAAAGGGTGACAGTGGGTTGTGAGGAAGAGGGGACACGGCTGCCCTGTCAGCAGTTTTTCCCTGTGCTGTTGTTGTCATCGTCATGCGTGTCTTTGAGAATCTGATAAAAACTCCAAACCCTCAATTCCTTTGCAAACCCACTTCTCTGACGGACCTGTGAGAAACCCCTCGAACTGGGGGAGGTTGGGGGTGAGGAATGAGGTGCAGTCTTGGTTCCCACTGGAGACAAGGGTGAACAGGATCAGAATGTGAGTGGAGGTGTCCCTTCTGGGAAGGAAGAGAGGATGGAGCAAATACACGGACATATAGAAGGAGGTTACCTCATATGGCCTCCACTTCAAAGAAAAGGAGACCATCTCTAGAGAAGCAACTTAGGGGCTGGAGAATTCAAGAATGGCTGCTGCTAAGTGTATGCTGAGCGAGTACTGCGAGCTTAGTAGAAGGGTTGCTGAATAGTTGAGGAAAAATAAATACGGGGGAATATTTGAAGTGAAGAGGGTATTCTTTGTGAGCATTCATTTTTGTACATGGCTTTTCTTTAAAAAAATATTATGTATCAATGATGGATAACATGAAGATAAATTACTTTTTAATCATTTCCTGAGGCGTCTAGCGTTGTTTTGTGAACATGCGGATGAAAGCACTTGGCTGTAAGGAAGTCATCTCACTTGAACAGGGGCATGCTAAGTAGGAGTATGTAATTACTTCTTTTTACACCCACATGTAACGTTCCCTCCAGCTTGTCTCAAGCTGGGGCACTGGGCAGATTGCACCTGTATGTTAAAGAGAGGCAGGACCAGGGCCAAGGGTCCCTGAGGGGCCTAAGGGCCAGAAGCAGCAAGGACATTTAGTTCCACTGGGGTCTGGAGGGTCTAAACTAGAATGAATATAAAGTACACCAGTGAACTAACATGTGAATTACAGCAGCGTGAGTGAAAAGGAAACAGCAAAAATCTGAAGTCAGACAGAGGTTAAAAACCAAGAGCTTGCTTAGCAAGGCAGTACACAGATAGGTATGGTGACATATGTGAGAGCTCTTGGTGCAGTGCGCAGAACAAATAGACCCTTATGTTAATAAGGTTCAGTAGCTCAAGGAAAGGGACAGTATTATATGATACGTGTGGAATAAAAAAGGAAAGGAATCACAAGGAAATCCAAGAGCAGAAGCCAAGATAGGACCAGAGTCCAAAGAGGACAGGGTTGGAATCAAGGTGGGCCAGAGCATCTCAGCAGAGGTCTGTGTGCCGCCATTAATGTAATTCAGCTGCAGCACATGTGGCTGCTTCTTTTTGTTGTTCTGCAGACTGGAAAATTCCTTCTGTGCTTCCTGTTTAAATTCTGAGAGAGGAAATCTGATTGGTTCAGCTAATAACTACTGTCCCTGGCAAATGTGTTTGTGGAGGGAACATCAAGGGTTACTGGCATGCCTATGGATGAATTACCAGGGGCCTGGCAGCAGTAGTCACCCTGGGGGTAAAAAGAGCCCAGTGGGCAGTTTTAGTTAGAAGAGAATGTTAGGCATGGGAAGCAAATGAGCTGAAATGTCCAACAGCTGTCAATGAGTATCATTTGGATTTTGATGTGACTGAATTCCTAGAGAGGCAAACACCGACTGTCAGGGTCACATAGTCCCTGATGGCCACTTTGGCATGGCCCGATGAACCAGTCTTGAAGGAGGCTGGCCTGGAAGCTTGCACAACTGATAACTGAAAAGATAAGAATTATCCATTTTAGAAAGATTCTAAAGAAAAACACTTGAGTATTTTCATTTGAGTCATAGATGTGATTATGCGCCCCCCCCAAAATGAAGGCAGTCTTTAAAATCCAATAAATAATGATTTAATAATTTTAATAAATCAAAACTACTATATCCTCAAAGTAAGTCACCATACTTAAGTTTAATGCATACAAGTTAGCATAGTCAATCAATGGATGTTTCAGTTCTCGGCAATGTTTGCAGTGTAATCTTTTGATCAATGAATCCCTGCCTCCACGTCTATCAAGGGAGTGAGAAAAGAACCTGCTTTGTTCTGGGCTGTTTCTCAGGGACGTATTGATAAAATATACATCCAGGGGTGAGCTTCAAAGGCCAGAGGGGATCGAGAGAACAGAATATGAGGAATAGATAAAGAATCTGGAGCTTTTTGCCCCAAAGAAAAGGAAGTGTAGCAGCCACGTGGATCTTTCAAATATTTGGAGAACGTTTATGTAGAAAGAGGAGAAGGCATTTGTGTTTCTCAAGACAGCAGAACTGAAATATAAGATTCATAGATTTTTTTTTTTTTAAGCTGGGTAGGGCCTTAGGAGTCATTTAGCCCAGGGAGTGCAAGTAATTTTTCATCTGTTTGCCAGTTCCAAACAATTGGTAGTGACCATCTGGAACACTGTGTTGAGAAGGATTCTGAGGCTGAGTCTTAACTCCCTGTAGGCAAAAAATGCTGTCATTGATAGTGATGTCTGTTGTGGAAGAAAAGGGCCAATGCTACTCAAGTACCATGTATTTCACATGATTGATGTAGCCCCTAGGTTCCTAACCTCTGTACCTTGGATCCCTGGGAGGCCACAAAGTTATTGCAAGAGGGAGACAAGTCCATATGTGCAGCAAATGATTTTGACAAAGTGAGTAAATAATCTTATATAGTATTGCTACTATTTTTCTAATGATATAGATGCAAGAGAGAATGTTCCATTTTAATAGTTCATGAACTCAGATTATACAGCACAGCTTGATTTGCCTATAATCCAGGAGATCTTAGTGAGTGTCTTAATTAGAATCAACTGTAGGGTTTTCTGAAAACATATATCCCTGAGGCCCATCCATAGAGATTCTGATCCAGTAGGCCTAGAATGGAGTCCAGTTTGTGAAACTCCCTGATGATTCTGCTGAAACAGCCTGGCTCTGAAATAGTTCCGTACATCTATGCTTAAAATAATTTATAATAGATGTATAAAGTCACTTATTCTTCAGAAGTCTAGTTGATTGGTTTTGAATAAGTACTTTCTAAAAGTTACAGCTGTGTATTCCAAATAATCAGTTTTGCTGAAGAGTCTGTCCAGAAGCACTGGAATATTTATCTGAACATCCCTCCAGCTTCCCATACTCTTTTGGTTTGGGCACAAAGCTATCAACCCCACAAGGTCAAGCTTTCTGATGAGATTTCCAGTGTTTGCTTTTGTAAAGCATTGAAAATGTGGCAAGAATAAAATTTCTCATGGTATTTCCACTTCCTGTTCCAGCCACCATTACTAAGTGAAATGTAGGCTTTGGGGGAAGGGTGAATGGAGGAAAAATTGTCTCTTTAAGAATTTCTGTCCTTAGGATGTTTTGACGATTGGTTACTTTAGACATTTAACTTACCAAGAAAAACAGAAAATGTTTTTCTCTGTTCTCCAGTTTGCGGTAAGGAATGTACAAATCCTGAGTGGAAGGAGGGGGGAGCTTCCTCCACCCTCACCCTCCACCTCCTCTGAGGCTGCAGCCATCACAGCCTCTGGCTTGGTTGCTTCCCTGGGTGGCCCTTTCAGAAGCATGTAAGCCCGAAGAGGCAAGAGGCCTGGGTTCATGGAGAGGGGGAATAACTTGCTTTTGCAGGACAGAAAATCCATCTCTACGGTCTTCCGTTACTCGACAGTCACGAGTTATAAGTTACATCCTCTGTATTGTACAGAAGAATCTACCCTATTCAGAACACCCAGAACATAAATTATATTCACTAAGGATTGTAGAGCTAAAAGTATCTCTGCATGAGACCTGGTCCAATGAGAATGCCAGAATTGTTACTATATTTGTACCGGTGCTCTTTGGTTTACACAGCAGTGCTTCCACTGTGTACATGACAGCAAAGCTGGCTGGAAAAAGCAGCTAAAAAGGAATTAGATTAGGACCCATGTCTGCACAATGACACCACGATGAGTCAGAATCCTTTTACTCTGGAACTGTCTCCCTTCTCCATGCACCCTAAACAGTGGTGTGGTGGAGCCAGCTTATACTAGCTCCCAAAAACCAACTGATAACATTTTCAAGATTTTGAGAACTAGTTGTTACATATAGTCATCATTTCCAACTAAATTATATAAACTTACAGTTAATTAAATTATATTTAAAACTAAGATGATAAAGACTCAAAACTCATCCCTTCCTAATTATTTTACTATGTCTTGCTATTAGCTATGCTCTCAAGGTTAGTTACATATTTGTATCTATGCAATGGAAATATTACTGAGTGCTGTGTAACTGAATTTCTCCCAGTTCTTCGTTCATTGATGCCATGTTGGGAGCTGAAAATCAACCATGATGGAAGTATTTACACCACAGACATTAGCAAATGCTATAAATCTGACTCCCCTCCTCTGCCGACCCTTCCAAGCTTGTTATCAAACATTTACTGGCACACCACTGATTCTAAAGTATTGAGTTGGTAAAATTAGCTGCTACACAGAAGAGCCAATCAGGATACCTCTTGTTTACTTGCATGCATATTCATAATGTATGCTAATAACTGCCTGTTTATTTGTTTATGCATCTGTTATTTCCTGTGCTCCTAGAACATAAGCACCATGAAAACAGAGACCTAATCTGGATTTTTCAGGTGCTGTAACTTGAGCCTAAAAAAAGAGCCTTGTCCCATGTAGAGTAGGTGCTTAATATGTGAATTAAATGAGTAGAGGTATAAATGTCCATAATTTCTTGATAAATAGCTGAAGCCAATACTCATGTTTGAAATAATTGATTCCTCTCTCTAAATTGTATCAGTACTGAGTGCTTACAACAGTGCCTGACACAGGCTACATAGGAAATCAAGTAAATAATCTTTATAACAATCAGGTTGACCGATGAGGAAACTGAGTTACAATCAGGTTAAGTAACACATCTAAGGTCACACAGCTAGTAAGTGGCAGAGCCAGGATTCCAACCTGGACAGCCTGGCCCCATAGTCCACACACTGAACCACCCCACCATGCTGCCTATTGCTAACTGCTCTATTTGATTCTGTGTGTGGCTCTAGCAGTGTGACCTATTTGAGAACACACTTTGGAATCCAGAAGACTTGAGTTTGAATCTCAGATTTACCATTTTCTAGCTTGTTTCTCCACCTATAAAAAGGGGATAATTATTCATCCATTTTGTAGTTGTCATAAGGACTAAAATTAATATCTCTAAACTGCTTTGCACATGATAGGCACTAACGTACAAATCGTCAGCTGTCAGCTGTGGCTTCCTGTGGGACTATGGGTAGGCTTGGGCTCCAGTTAGTCCCCATGCCTTTAGCCACACACTCCCCAAATTGTCTCTCCACGGCCATCATGCAGACAGAGTAAGAGGAGTCAACTTCTTTCATGTCAGCTTCTCCAGGAAGTACAGCTAGGACCAACAGATACAGTTACAGGAACCCCTGTTTCATACTCACTTTCCAACCAGATCTGTCTGGCCCTGGAGCTTGGACAGCCCTGCTCTGCAGAGGCAGACAACCTCCACCACCCCTTCAACCACAGAGTTTCCTCCCCACCCTTGTCATTGCATCTGTGCCGCCTTTAACATTCTAAATAATCTTCAGCTAGTTTGGCTAAAGGGTTTTATTATTCCTGAGGCTGGGCTGTCTTGTATGTGTTTAGGGTTTTAGACCTGGAATGAGAGAGGGCAAGAAGGCGGGAGAAGAGAAGACAGGGGAGAGAATGACAGAGGGGAGAAAAAGTACTGAACCTGGGAGGGAGAGCAAATCGAGACAGAGTGATTGATAGCCATCCTGAGCCCTGTAGGTTAAAGGTGGTCCAGAAGGTAAGCTGACTCATTCAGCTACCCTGCTGGCATACTTGCTATGTGGCAGGCATTGTCCTAGCTGAAGATATAACTACCTCAGGGCTGTGAAGTAAATGAAATAATTTGCCCAAAGCCATACGACTGGCAAATGGCAGAGCTAGATTCAGCGCCGCTCCCTGACTCCAACCCTCTCCATCTCCCTACAGCTGCCTGTTCTGTGTCTTTCCTCAGGAAAGCAATGGAAACCAGAGCAGGAGGTTTCCATAACCAATCATTATAATTTGTCAGAGAGCCGCACTGCAGTTCAAATAGACAAGCACATTGTCTTTCCCTGCCATATAAGGAAGAGGACTAAACACCATTGCTTTCACTACTGACTCAAAAGGTTATGCAAGTGAGAGTTTGACAGGATGGGGAATCTAGGCCCACAGCAGTTTAAAAAAAAAGAGGGAGAGGAAGAAAAGAAACTTGCAGAAATATTTTTGTGTTTTCTTTTTCTGGTACCAGAGCTCATTTAACAAGCAGGTTATACCCTTTTCTGTGTCTCAAGGGGAGATATTCTGGAATTATGAACTGAAGGGTTAAACTCTTTGTCCGAATACAACAAGCTGTTTCGGTGTTTGATCATGGCAAATTTAGATATTCCAAAGGCTAAGACAGAGCTGATTCTGTGAGGATCAGGTGGGAAGTCCTCGGCTTCAGTGACTGACTAAGGAAGTTAGAGTCTGTTTGCCTAGCCAGCCGTTCTCAGTGTGTTTATTAATAAGGCTCCACAATGTAGGTTTGATCTTCCTGCCCCAAACTCAGATATCTGTATGATCACCCTTTGCCTTAACAATCACAGTTACAATCATAGATTTCAGTCCACAGTTCCTATAATCAGCAACATGGGGGGAAAATCTGAGGCAAGAGCAGTTGAAACTTTTTCTCAGTCCCATCTTGGCAGAGGGAGCACCTACTCTCAGATAACTCAAAGAAACATTACTTAGTCTTCTCAGGGAAATGAAAAAACTGTAAGAAGTCTGGTCAGCCTCTCCTAACTCCCATCTCTGACCAGACTGCATCTGGGGTATTGGTTTGCCAAGGCTGCTGTAACGAGTATCACAAACGAAGGGCTTAAACAATAGAAAACTCTTGTCTCTCAGTCCTGGGAGCTGGAAGTCCAACCTCCAGGTGTCAGCAGGGCTGGTCCCTTCTGAGGGCTGTAAGGGAAGGATCTGTTTCAGGCCTCTCCCCTTGTCTTGTGGTTGGCTGTCTTCATGTTCACGAGCATTCTCTCTGTATGCATGTCTGCATCCAAATTTCTTCTTATAAAGATACCAGTCACATGGACTAGGGCTCACCCTGATGACCTCACTGTAACTTACTACTTCTGTAAAGACCCTGTCTCCAAAAAGGTCATATTCTGAGGGGCTGGAGGGTTAGGACTTCAACATAAGAATTTTGAGAGAGATGTGATTCAACCCATAATATGCCCCAATTCAAAATAGTGGTAGAAATCTCTAAGACACATTTCCTGAAATCCTAGGTGCCAAAGACCCTCTTGCTGGTAGAATTCCATCTTCCCTCTGGGTATAGGGAATGCTTAGCTAGAAATCGCTTGGCCTTTTGAACTTGCCCTTGACGTTTACTTTCTGCCTTTCGCAATGCAAAATCCTGATCCAGGAAAAAGTCAAAAGAGGTCTCTGGAATGACTCACTGAAATGCAGCTTCACATACGGTGGCCTATCTATGGAAGCCTGTGAAACCACAGTGGTAGACAGTCTGGTATGCGGCCATCAGAAGTGGGGGAGGGGCTTACTGGGAAGCTTGGTGGAGGCAGCCTGCAAGACTGAGAGACAGAGCCCCTGGAGGAGGTGAGCAGCGTTGGAGCAGCAGACTGGGAGGCAACAACAGATGGGACTCTATGCATGCCTACACTGGGTGGAAAGCCGGATGGCCATTTTCAGTCATTTTTATACATGCTGATCATCATAACCACTAATCCCCAAAAGCAGGGGAACATGTTAGGAGCCTACACATATTTGTGCTGTGAATCATTTGTCTCTTTGTCTTTTCTTCTCTTCTCCATCCATCCTTAAGTTTTATACACTTTTTCCTCTAAATGGCCTTCCTAACTTTATCTGCAGTTGGCATAATTGGTTACACACTGTCCACACATTGTACCTTGTCTCCCTGTTTCCTTTCTTCTTTAACCATTGTTTTCCTTTACACCTTCCCTAAGGCTCTTCTCGGTGTCCATTTCCTCAGCTTCAGTCCTGCTTCAGTCCTGTGGCTACTGTCTGTCTTAGGCCAGAGGTGGTCTATAGAGAGGGTGACTATGTTATTTATTATCTAAATGAGGACACTTTTGAGAGGGAAAGGAGGAGCTATTAATAATGTTCCTTAAATAACAGAGCTGAGTGGAGACTATCCTGAGCAATTTGGGGTGGACAGTTATCCTACCCCTGGTAATTTTCTGCCTCTCATAGCATTTACTTCACCTAGCAACAACTCCCTCTATTTCTGGATCTTAAAAAAACAAAAACAAAAACAAAAACACCAGCCATGTTCTGATTCTTCCTTTTATTTCCATCCCAAGAACCTTTTTGTATTTTCATCGGTGTGAGTTTCTATTTTCCCTTATCTGTTTTCAGTTCTTCTCTTTCCTCTGCTCTACTCTGGACCTTGTCTCACCAGTTGAGTCCCTCTTCTTCCCTCTGTTTTGGTACAATCTTGACTGCATCTCAGGGAGGCCACACTTGTCTGCTGAGATTCACGCAGGACAGATTCCCTGCACGTTAGAAGACACGCACACACACAGCCACTATCACCACCATCAAATGTTACTAAACCACCACAACCATCAAATGGGTCTCAAATGAGTCCTTATTGGACTGTCCACCAATTCAGCACCTCTGCCCAGAGACTAGAACAATCTGTACACCACACAGCAGCTGTACCTAGAGCTATCATAGAGACACGTCCTGGGTGTGTGTCTGGGATCTTATAGAACATGTTTCCAACACATGTACATGTATACACTTAGAGCTGAAAACATATGGTCTGAAAATAAAAAGAAAATGATAGTCAAGGTGAACTGTGCCTTGCCTTCATCATGGCTTCAGTAATCTGGATTTTAGCCTCTAAAGTAATATATACCGAAAGCCTAGCCATGCCTACTATAGGCTTAATGTAAGTAGAAATAAACTTTGAGGCAGAATGATACAATAAACATTGACTTAGATCCCTTTCAAATGTAGTTCTTTGCATGATTCAGTCATCTGCAACCTACGGTTCATTCTGGAAAATCGCTTCAGTTATCAATCCGGTCATGCAAGGAAGCTCGTTCTCAACTGTAAAATGAGGAAGGCAGGATATTTTCCTTTGCAAATGCCTGGAAACCAAGCCGTAGATGTCTGAAGTACTTGACAGTATAGCACTGTATCAGCCGGAAAAACTGTTCTCATCCTTTATTTACTTACTTATTTTAGGGTTTTGATCATAATTTTCTTTTTCCAAAGTACCCTAAAGGTTAATAACAGAAGATACTTTATGGAAGGAAATAAGGGTTCCATTAAAGTTCTCTTCCTCCTTCCCTCCTTCCTTCCTCTCCCTTCCCCTTCCTAACCTTCCTTCCCTCTCCTCCTCCGTCTCCTCCTCCCTCTCCTTCTTATATATTTTTCTCTTCCCCCATTGAGACTTACTCATTTGGAAATGTTGTATTGCTGTTGGGTAGCCATATGCTTTAGGCATAATGGCCTTACGTCGCTCTTGCTTAGATATATCTTCTTTAAAAGATTGATGATAGCAAAAGGGAAAAATTAAAAATGTTTCAGCCACACTCTGCAGGGTAAGTATGTAGTTATGGCAATGACGGAATGGAAATATCTAGCCAAGGAGCTCTCTGGTGCCCGCAAATTGGATATCAGGCAGCCTGGAACTGCTGACCCACCTGTGTTTAAGTAAATAGGAAATGAGAAGCATAGGAGTTTGAGAATTTTTTGAAAACTTTCATGCCTTTCCATATTTCTGCTCTTAGATTTGCTGTTAAAATAAAACAATGACTCCATTGGGAGTAGTTTCTAGCTTTCTAATTCTTTTTCCTGAGAGTATTTACAATAAGGTTTAAGTTTTTGATATCTTGGCTCTTATATTTTGTGGGCACCTCAGATTCCAGGTGGGTGGTCTAATAGGAAAGGAGCCCCAGTTCTGGAGTCATGTCTACAGCTGATAACCTTTGTGACTTTGCACAGACTCCTGTGCCACAGGCTTCCTGATTATAAACTGACAATGGCCTTTTTCCTTCTCTCTAACACCCAGGTAGGGAGCGATGGATGAGCTCTTAAATACAAAACCACTTTAGGAGATAAAGTCTCTTTAAGCATGGGTTCCTTTGAAATATGAAGACTTTTGCTGGTTGGTTTTCCGGGAAGATGTAAATCATATATTCACAAAGGAAACTCTCTAGATTCAAAGTTCAAAATTGGAAGTTTCCAAAAAATTACCCCATGCCTGACAGCTTCAGCTGACTCCTTCTTTTGAGGCTACCCTAATCCCAGTTTCAGACTTCTGGGGCAAGCACATTCCTTTCCATCCTCACCTTTAAAAGCAATATTGACAATCAGCTTGTTTGTAGACAATCTGATACAAAGTTGCTGAAAAAGAATGGTTAAGACAAATTATCATCCAATTTGAGCTTTTTCTCTAATGTAGTCAGGAAAGATTTTTACAGGCTTTATCTGAAACCAAAGCACACAGTGAACACTTAGAGATCTTAGAATCTTGTCACCCTCAGGTTCACTAAAATTATCTTTTGTGAGCATTTAAATTTCTAATGGATGAGGTCACATATGTAAAATTGTTGTGCCTTGTAATGTCTGTGATTATAAAATCTATAGCTGAATATGTTAAAGTTTAAAAATGCTCTAGAAACCTAAGGGGAAGAGTTAGAAGAAAAGAATGTTCATTCCTAGCAAGTGTGCTTGGGGCCAAGCTTGCACCAGCAATCATGTGGGTGGGGCATACTGTTTATTTTTATTATCTCTAAGATAAAATTTTATTTTAGAATAGTAGTTTTTAGATTTACAGAAGAGTTGCAAGAATATTATAGAGTTCTCACACACCCACACCCAGTTTCCTCTACTGTTAACACTGCTATGCACGTTGTTCACAACAAATGAAACATTATTGATAACATTATTATTAACAAAACTCCATATTTATTTGGATCACCTTGGGTTTTGCCTAATGTCCTTTATGTTTTAAGCCCCTTAAAACAGAACTATGTTTTATATAATAAAAATTTTATATATACATTATAGAGATATTGATGGAACTCTATCACATGTGTGAAAATTGTGTAATCCCCCGAAGACTTTTCACCTGAAGTATCCTAGTACCCTAGGCCTCCTCTGGTCTCTGGTTTTTTTCCTCTTGAGGCTGCTAGCAGATTTTTCAGCCTCCTCCACCCTGATGCCAGATACTGGAACCCTACTGCGGCTGTCACTGAGATCGGTCATCCCAAACAAATGGTAATACCTAGCAGCACGTTTCACTTTCATCCTACAGTTTTAGGCAGACACAGTAGAGTAGAGTAAAGGATTTACCTGGCTATGGAACTCCTGAAATGCTGCTTTTAAGTTGCATCATACCGTGGTTATTTGTAAGAGCTTTGACACTAACAAAGGAAAGAAAAAGAAGACCTGATCCATGTTCCCTCAAATCTTGAAATCTGTAGGTTTTGGCCAGTTGAAAAACACCACAATTTAGGAAAAATACCTATTACTAAAACATGAATTTTATAGAAATCATCTCAGTAGCAGCCTTCCATATACTGAGATCCAAACTTTCTTTGAAACATGAGTTAGCAGCCATTAATAGCAGAAAGAATCCATTTAATTCAGCTTCCGTCTTTGAGCCACTTGGTGATGTCAGGCAGGTGACTCAGCCTTTTAGGCTGTCAATTCTTGTAATGAAGGGGTTGGACTACATGTGGTCTCTCCCAGCTCTAATGTTTGGATGTGTGACTTTATAACTTTCCTTCATAAGGCTTGTTACTGTCTTATCTATCAAGGTTACTTCCTTAATGTTATTGTACTTTTACTGGCAAATCACTTTAAACTGGGGGGATAGAAGCTAAATAATTACCCCAAACAGTAATTATAAACAAGTTGTGTTCAAGGTAACCAGTTGTTTGATTTGTAACAATTGGTTTGTTTTTAAAGTTGATTTTGTGTAGAGAAATAACACTTACATGCAATGAAAACAATAAAAAGGAAAATACGTAATGATGAAGCAATACAGGTATCTTCTTGGTATCTTCATATCAAAAATTAATTGAAGGAATCTGCTTATCAGTGAGTGAAACTAATATACTCAGAGGTAATTTTTAAAACCTCCTAATGGCAACATTATCAGCGCTTTGAGTTTTTTATCTATATACAAATAAAGCTGGTAAGAGACACCTTCCTTAAAAGGAATGATTGAACCGACTCTCAAATAGGAAGACATCAAAGCCAAGGAAGAGAAGTAAGAGCTCCAGGCATGGGGTGGAAATGGTTACTAGGTTTAGCCATCTGCTTTGGTCTTTCCTGTTCCACATGTAGCTATATAGTTTACATAAAAGTATCTCTCCAGAGGATCAGAAAGAACAGATTTATGGAACCAGATGTGAGTTAGCATTTCTACAGGTGTGGCTCTGCAGCTGAAAGAACATGTTGTACCAGGGATGGAGTTTCTTATTATGTAATCAATATAAATTACCACTAGACTTTTACAGAGGTTGATAAAGCAAACATGTGTCATTTGGATTGGCCTTCTGGTATATAAAGAGAGCCTGCTTCACTTGGGGCACAACGTGAAAAAATGCACGATTTAGTATTTATAAAAGGCTGAGTAGCGAATACCATCACAGCGATCAGGCAAAGTCGTTCCAGTTTGCACACGGAGGGAATAGCTGGTGAATAGATGGAAATGGTGTATATGTGTTTTTGTTCATCAAGAAAGACAAGAAACAGGTCATAAATATTTATAAAGTCTTTCATCATTTGATAGGAAAGGGCCAAGAGGATGAAAATGATTAGCAGACTGGGGGAAAAAAACAGAGCACAAGAGAAAAGATGAAAAAGAGAAGAATTAGTTAAACTAAAGAGGCAAATTTTCCTGTTTAAATGGTACAGAAAGTCAGAGCTATTTTTTAAAAAACCACTAATTTGGTAAATTGCCAAGCATTTTAACAATTATACCCAAAATAGGATTTGAAAATTCTAGACAGAGTAAAACTTTTGCTGGTTAATTAACTTTGTGTCAATAGCTTAACAAAAATGTTTTGATTTTTTTGAAAACTGGGTGCTTTTATGCTAGATTATCTAATGAAACAAAAGTGTACACGCTAACACTTCTCATTTGCTTAAACTTTTTTGAATTTAATCATATTGTTCAAATCTCTTACGGTTTTTACTCATTTGTAAAGTTCCTTAAACTATTAATTACCAAGAGAGCTGTGATTCTGAATTTGTCTACTTCTGCTTGTAAAATTTGTCATCATTATTGTTCACATGTTTTAAGAATGTGTTATTTGATACATATAAATTCATGATTTTTAAATCTTCCTGATGGGGCATTTCTTTCATTGTTGATTTATCTTAAATTCTATTTTGCCTTCTATTAATATTGCTAAAACATCTTTCTTTCTATGGGGTTGTTTTCTTATTACATAAGTTTTAAACCTTTTGTTTTCAATATTCCTGTGCAATTATTTTTAAATAGGTCTTTTCTAAGAGCATATAGATAAATTTCTAAATATAGTCAGATTTTTATCATTGGATGTATGAGATAAATCTGTTATATTTGTTATGATTGATAATATATAGGATGCCTGAACATTCTGAAAACAGAACAAATTTAAGTTTAAATAACAAATTAGCTACATTTAAAAATAATTTGCTTAATATATTTTTTCAAGCTTCATATAACATTTCAAGTGAAGCATCTCTAAATTTAAAGCAATAGGCCCAATTATTAATCTTTAAAAAGCACAATATATACACTATTTTCCTTGGGTTTCCAGAATTTTTAGACCCTATGTGGTATATATATTATATAAGGCATAGAGCACATATTATTTGAAAATGTAACTAACCTACAGTATAAACATGTTAAATCCTTATCTCTAATAGTAGGAAGTTAACAAGTAAGGTCTAACATCAATGCAGCCACTGTAATAAAAACAGTATCAGTGTAAAAATAGACAAAAAGATCTATGAGACAGAAGAGAAAGTACAGAAATAGACACCATATTCCCTATCTTTCCATTAAGATTATAACTGTATAAAAATGCTGCTAGCTGACTACATAGTATAATTACTTATTATTTCTGGTACTACGACCTTCCTTCCCCTAGCCCTCATGATTTAATAGTTACTTTGTTTCTTTTACCTGCTTAGTTTCCTGTCAATACAAACATCAAACCCTTTTCCATACAGCCAGATACATCAGGTAATTTGTCCTTTTTTTTTCTTTAAAAATAGCCTTCTTGGAACCTTGGAGTTTTCTAGGCTTGTTGCACAGCTAGCTGTTCTAAGTCTTTACTTCACAGTCATCTCAGGAATTTCCTTCCTAGAATTGAAAGGAATTTCCTCTGCGTGTGGGTTGAAATTTGAATCCTCTGTTTCCTACATCCCATTCCACCTCCTCCTTTATACCTCTATTTTGATGGAGAAGATCATCTAGGATCTTTCTGAACATGGATGCAGAGGAGACAAAAATGTGGGGGGTATCTTTCATTTATCTCATACTTGGTTGATTATTTGGTTGGACATAGAATTCTAGGCTGGAAATCATTTTCCCTCAAACATCTCAAAGTGTGCCTGCATTATCTTCTAGATTACAATGTTGATTTTTACATCTGATGCCATTTTTAATCCTGAATATTGCATGCTGCCTGATTTTTTTCCTCTCTGGAAGTACTTAGGCTCTTCTTTTTATTTTTAATATTCTGAAATTTTATGACTGTATGCCCAAATCCAATTATTTGGATTTTTATTCATTCTTTTGACTACTTAGTGGGCCTGTTCAATCTAGAAAAACACATCTTTTTGTTTTGGGAAATCTTCTTACATCATTTTGATGATAATTTCCTTTTCATCATTTTCCATGTTCTTTCTCTCTCTCTCTCTCTCCTGGATTTCCTAAACTGATCCTCTGATTTTATACTTTCTACTTTTCTGTATCTTATTCTAATTTCTGAGAGGCTTCTTTAAGTGTGGCTTTATATTCCTTGTTTTTAACCATAATTTAATTTCCAAGAGTTCTTTTGTTGTTCTTGTTGGTTTGGATGTTTCTTTTTATAACATCCTGATCTTTTTTCAGAGGTACAATAGTTCTTCTTCTCCTTGGAAGTATCATTCATACTTTAAAGTGCTTTTCTGTCCCTGTCTCAACTGTGTGTCCTCTGTGATCCTATTTTTTGTTGTTTGTGCTGGCCTCTACCTTTAATTCTTTCCTTAGAATCCTGGTAATCCTTAGCTGGCTGTCCATATTTGGAATGAGACAATAAAAAACAGAATGGGAGCTCTGAGTACAGAGGCGTATGGGCCCACTGGCAGATAATGAGCCAGTTTGTCTTCAACAGGCAATCATCAAATGCCTGTATCTCTCTAGATCCTCTTTCTTGAACAAGTTTATCTGAAGAAGACTTTCACAATCTCCTTCTGGTATTTGTAAGCACAGCTCCAGCATTTTGAGAAGTTTTAGGCCATTGTGTGGATTATGGAGGCATCCCATGGATAGCTTTTCTTTTGCTTGAACCCTGTCAGTTTCACTGGTTTTAGACCATGTTTCACTTCAGTTTCTTGGTTGGAATTTTTAAGCAGGTAGTTCAGATTTGGATCCCACTTGCTCGCACAGAAAGGAGTTTTCCCCATTTTAGTCCAGGGTTTACCTCTTGCTGATACATTGTTTCCCCATAGTAGGTTACCATGGGCAGAATTCCTGTTCATAGATGGAACATCATCTTCCTAGCTCTTGGCTTTATGCAAGAGTTTAGTTACAGTTTTCTGAGGCATTACCAATGAAATTACCACACCTTTAATCCAGGCTCTTTGTCTGAATTCCTTCTATATTCTGTAACTTAAAGGTGTTCCTCTCTTGCTTTCAGCCTCATTCAAGTGTTTCTAAATGTTTTTCTGCAACTTTCATGTGTTTGCAGCAGAGGAGGAACACTTCTTGGTTCTGCTTAGTCTACCATTTTGACCAGAAAACTAAAGTAATTGATTCAAAGTTCTTAAGTCCTAGAGCACTGAGTAAATTATAATGCCTTCATTTATTTGTGTATATGTTATCAAACTTTAGCTATCAATTTTATCTACAAAAAGCTTTCCCAATAGAGTTTTTAATAGTATTTATTTTTCTGTATATGTCTGTTAAAGTCACTAAGCAAACTGGTAATTTGGGGGTATTGGCCAAATGGGACATTTTTTTCCTGGTAAGTTTTTGGGGTTTTTTGTTTGTTTTTGTTTTTATTTTTGTTTTTGTTTTTTTTTAATTACTACCTAGTTTCCAAATAGTAGCTCTGATAGATAAAACTGCATGCTTTGGAATATCTTAATAATCATTGTCACTCTTTTTCAACTTTCAGATTTTTCACCTATTTCTTCATTCAGTTTGCATTATTAATTGAGGAAAATTAAATGAACCTGTTAGAGATTTAGCCTTGAAAATATAGCCTTGAGTATATTTTAAAAGGAAATGTGTGGCCTCCTCTGAGATAACTATGGTGGACGGAAGATACTCAGAAAGGCAACATTCTGAGTTTGTACACAGATAGAGAACAGTCATGATGGTCAGAAGAGTGAGTCCCTAATCCTTATTTCTATTTTTCCATGCTCAACCTCTTAAACAGAAATGATTCTCCTAATGGGAGAAATATAAATCTTACACCTTGAGGATTATGAAGAACCTGTGATATGAAGACTTCAAACTGTATATATATTAAAGCATTAGCTCGCTATACAAAGTTCTTTTCATGATAGAATGACTGGCTTATTAAGGAGTCTCAAATCATTGAGGGTATAAAGACAGCATGATTTTATGTTTTTTCCTTTTAGTACTCCTAACTGTTCTGTTTCAAACTTCCTTTTATCACAGAATAGAGGAACCCCTTAAATACATCTCTGTCCAGCTTCTAAACTCAGGAAAGATAAATGTTTATTTTAAAATTTAAATCTCATCTCTTTTCTGATTCAGAGCTCTGCTCCCACCTCCACCCCCAAGATAGAGTCTAGTGGCTTAGAATTGTGTGGCTGTGGCTCTTGAGCAACTTCCCCTTCTCCATCCTCGTGCATAACTCTAAAATACTGGGGGCTGGAGAGAGGAGAGGAGGAGGAAGAGGGCTCTACTGGACTTCACACAATAACTGGTTGTAAAAATGACCTAAGCTAATTTGCCTGGCTCTTTCTGGTGAATGTCATTAGTCTCCAATTATTAGATGTAGGCACTGCTTCCTCCCAGATAACCAGGGGGTGCGTTACAATGCAAACAAGTCTCAGAGACTAAATTCTGCACACATGCAAGCATTCATTAGCCAGGAGGCACAAAAGCAATTACAGTATCTGAAGTGAAAGACCTGGAGAAGCTCTCTCTCTGTCCTTTGAGTACCTCTGACAAGCACCTTATGCAAAAGGTTTACTTCCTGGTGAACGCTAAAATGTTCTGATGACAGGATCAGTTTCCCTTCTAGCCAGGCCAAATGTTTCATTAAATGGGCCCATGCCTGAACAGAATCCTAGATTTATGGCACTCCTCCAAATCAGGGCTTGTCAGGTTCTTAATCCCTGCATACACTAGGATGGAGATGCCTGTGCAAGTTTTTTAACCAACTCAATCACAATATTGAACGCCCACTCATTTGCCAGGTGAAAAACTATTTCCACATCCTTTATGATAATTTATAGGCCCTTAGGTGTGAATTTAGATAGTGATATTTAACGTATCAGTCTTTTACAGGAGTGTGTACTCCTGACTAGGGTCCTTCATGTACTAACTAACAACGATTCCTGGGGTTAGAGTTAACTTATGCACACATGTATAAATTACGCTGTATACACTGAAATATTTAAAAACAAGTTTTCACCAATGGAACATTGATCATAACTCTGAGCAAACTCTTTGAAAATAAATGGTGAGAGAGACTCATTCCCAAGGGAATAAAAGAGTAGTTAAAGAGTTTAGGATGAAAATAAAATAATGGTAAGAAAATAGTACAATCAGGGGAAAGACTAACTTACAGAAAATCTATGTTTACTAAGGAAATAATATTAAGGCTAAAATCTATGAGGATAATATGTTCTTCCCAGTCCCCTACGTTCAAGCTAAAAAAATTACCAATAAAAGTTTAAGTATAATGTGGGGGACACAAATAATATACCCACTACTAGTCTTGCTTCTGTGTACCAGGTTTTAATCTTGATTGATATGGGTTGAGATGAGGCCTCAAGGTTGGGGTCCATTTTGTACATAACTTTTATGGACCAAAAAAAAGTATTTCATGCATCAAAAAAAAAATTGCTGATTAAACCTATTCTTTCCTGTGGCTTCAGAATTCTTTCCAAAACAGTATTCCAGGCAGCTGAAGCACATAGATGACAATTGACAGACAGAAGAGAGCCTGGTGTAGTAAAAAGACATGGGGTCCACTGTAAGACCTATAGGTAAAATTTTGAACCCTTTCAAGCTTTCATCTCATCTGTAAAAAGGCAAGGGTGGGAATTATAAGAACTAAATGAAATAATATAAATAACTTAGCACAGAGCCTGTAGAAGTTCAGTAAATATTAGTTCCCTTCTCTTGTAGCTATGAATGTTTTTTTACCAAGCTGATATATGTTACTTTCAGCTCATGTCTTTTCTATGAGAACAACACTCATCTAGAATAAAATGTACATTCAGCAGGGTACAGTTGTCTATATTTTGACTGTCAGTTTTACTCACGTCTGCCATTTTTTATTTTCCAACATGAAAAGAGAGGTTTAGGGTAGTCACATTGAAAAAACAAAGACAATAAGATTAAAATTCCCTCAGATCAACTTTGGAGCCATGAAAATATTATTGCTTTGACAGCTTACTCACAATCGCAAAAGGCTGTGAGCCAACATCTTGCTTTGTGTTGTAGAGGTGATGAGAACATATTTTCACTGCTAGAAAAAATTAAGCTATACAGACAGAAATGGGACATGGGAGCCAAATTCCACAAGAACACCCTTGAGTTTAAGGATTTTTTTCCCATCTTTTGACAATATTTAGAAAACCAAAGACTATAAACTTTTAAAAGGAATCTTGGATAGCTTACAGATTAGTAAGATCACCAAAACACTTAGTAGATACTGAATTTTTATAAAAATATATAAATTGATTAATATTATTCTCCGAAGTAGCATCAACTTAAGAATCATAAATACTTACTAAAATTCAACATATTGTGACTAGTTGCTACTTGCTGTCTAATCAACTCAATTGGCCTAATCCTGCATTTTCAGGAATAGATAGATCCCACCCGTATGAAACAAATCAAATGGTTGGAGATGGCATCTTAATCAGTATTTTCTAAATTTTTCCAGTTTCTGATACACCTTTGAACAGCCACATTATGCCTGACAAGAGTCTATTCTCCCTCTCTCCAGTTGGTTATAATTATACCATGATTTATTTACAAGAATATGTACTATGAACTCACTATCAGCAGGATATTTGCATGCTGTTTTTCCAGTAGTCAGTATATTCTTGCCCAGCACATAGGTCAATAGTGTGCCCCTTGTGATGGCTCCATGGGGTGAGAGTTACTGTTTGTAACCATCAAACTGGCCAGTGAGAGGATCAAGCCCATTGACTTTTCATTCGTGCTCCTCTTTGTGGTGGCAGAAGGCTTTCTCTTTTCCTGCACCCAAGTATGTGCCAGTTTTCAAATTGCAGCAATTTGATGAAACCCAACATTTATTTGTGAGGTTTGCTCAGGCCTTCATTCTGTTCTCAGCCTTTGCATTCTTGGTCTGAGAACACCTCCCCATCCCCTTTAAGCTGACAGTACAGCGGCTAGGTGTGTGTGGGCAAGCCTCCTGGCAGCTCCTGGGCCAAACAGGAATGACTGACCACCCAAGGTGCATACAGAATTTTCCAGGAACATGTCTAGAACACGAGCCATCAGCTAAGAAGAACATTTCCTTGGTCTATAGGTGCTTTTCCACTCTCTCTCTACTGATTGAAAGTCAATCCGTAATCCAAGGATCAACTCATATACCACCATCTCTTTCTTGCCCCAGTCAGAGAGAATGGAGAGTGTTCCCACAACTTAAACCTCTGTGTATTATATCTAACCAAAAGAGTTTACCACTCTTTTCTCTTTACTTCACCATCAGGCTGGAAAAATTTTCATTGATCTTTGTATATCTTGCTCTGAATTCCACTGCCAATCACAACTTTAAGTGCAAAGTAGAGAACCAACAAATGCTGAATTAAATTCAGTTCATTGAAGACAGGAATGTTCATTGACTCTAGATCAGTACTTCTGATATTGCCCTGTCTCCCTGCGGAATCATAGCTGGGGAGAGGGATTGCCAAGTATAATCAGAATTGGCTGGAGAGTTTTTTCAAACCACACAGGCTGTTCTGCTACTCAGGACATCCTGAGATTATCCTCTCACATTCCTCACCAGCCCTCATCCTGGTTGAGAACCTTCAAAGAAGCCTCTCTGTCTAAGATACACCATTCAGAACCTTCTATTTACTCCTATTCATTTTAATGAAAACCTCATAAAACTAGCAATGGATGTGTTTTCGTCACATTTGAAGTTCAATTGACAGATAGCTCAGGCACGATGGAAGTGCCTAGATTATCTTAAATTACCATTTAAACAAAACTATTTACAAGTAGTCTTGTAAAAATCTACTTCTTGGATGGGCTATTTTTAATGTTTCCTAAACAAGTTATTGTAGGTGGGCCAATTTTCCCTCTCTGCTTGTCACTGTAGAAGCCGATTTGGACATGTTCTATCCCTGATCTGGTCCCCTTACCCCACTGGCTACAGAGTAGTGCGTTCTTGTTTGAAAGGGTCAAAACATTCAGAATCTGACATCCAAACTATGTGCTCTTTTTCTTTTTTTCTTTTCCTGGAGTCAAAACCCCTGAAGTATAAATCCTTTTTAAATGAAGAAAACAGTGCCAAAAGGAATGAAACATTTTTGGTCCCTCTCCAAAACAGAGAGATAGCACTGAAACAGGAAGTGGATGATTTAAATATCCACTCGGCATCTTGGCAACATATTTATGTTTAAGGGACTTAAGGTTAAAAGGTTTTAGTCTGGCCTGGGAACACTCTATCTTCCCCTAGGGTTTGGAGCTTTGGGGAAAACTCTTAAACACTTACCAAATATTTGCAATTAGCCATTTTTCTGAGACCAGACTGTTACTGGGAATGTCACAGGACCTTGTTCCTGGTATGCAGCATGCCACCATTACTCTCCTGCTTCTTATGATTATCTCTTTAGCAATCTAGCTTGGTATGGTGGGTGGAAAGTTGTTTTATTTTCTATAAAGAAAGAAGAATACAGTCTCCAGTTCTACTTCTCTCAAATCTGGAACTACACAGAATGACTGAACAAGCAGAATGCAAAACTGGGGTTCAGTTGATTGGGTATCCCAAGGACCACTTAAGTGCTCCACCCCCCAGGAGATTTTCCCTCACCCCGTCTAAGTTATGCACCTCTCTACCCTCACAGCGCCACCTGTCCATACCACTATCATTTATTTTCTTTGTCTTTCTTTCTTTCCTTCCTTCTAATTCTTCTGCCTCTCTTTCACTCCTCTTCTTCTTCCTTCCATGCTTTTTCATTCTTTCGAGTAATGCCTTATAAACCATTTGTTGAACTTTGAATTTTATTCTGTATGAATCAGGAAGCAGTTAGAAAGTTGTGATTAAAAGAGTGATATAAACTGACTTAGAGTTTACATCTGACTCCATGTTGTGAACAGAGTGACGTGAGGAGAGAGGGGCAGTGGAGAAGCTGATGTAACCAAGAGATTATGATGGTTTGAGCCAGAGTGGCAGTGATGGAGGCAGTGAAAAGTGATCAGATTCTAGATATTCACTTTGAACATAGAGCCATCAGAATTTGCTAATGAATTGGAGAGTGAAAAAGAAACAGGCATTAGTATTCTGGAGCCAGCTCACTAGAGTTCATGAGGACCAATGGCTAAATTTTAGGAAATTTGTAAGCCAGTTATCAAATTAGTTATTTGATATATTTATTATTTGGCAATTTGCAAGCCATATAAAAAATTAATTATATAAATTCTAGTTAAATGTTACGTTAAAGCAAAGGTGATAAGTACTAAAAGAAACCTCATAATTTCCTCATTATTTTACTTCATTTTACAATAATCTATGCTCTTGAAGTTATTTACATCCTTTACGTCTGTGCTGTGGAAATATTACATAATGGAAAGCCACTGTGCATCTCCTCCCAACTCAGTTTTCAGTGATGTGACATTTGTACCTAGAAATGGATGATGGTGGGAGTATTTACACAAAGAAGTTGGACTTGCCCCTGGAACCCACCCTTCATTGCCGAGAGCCTGCTGTTACATGCTACTAGCAAACCACTGGAAAAAGGAGTCAAAAGTGAGCTCAAGATTTTTGGTTTAAGAAGCTGGAAAAATGGAGTTTCCATTTACCAAGTTCAGGAAGAATGCAGAATAAGTTGTGGGCATGGACATCAGTACTTCAGTTTTGAACAGTTTGAATTTGATATAACAATTATGCACCTGATTGGAATTGTTAAATAGGCAATTGAATATACAACTCTGGGTTCAGGGAAGAGGGCCTGGGTGAAGATATGTATTTGAGAGTCATCAACATTTGCATGCTATTTAATGCCAAGAGACAAGATGAGATCAGGGCAGTGAGTTAGATAAAGGAATACAGTCTTAGGACAATTCTGGGGTCCTCTAATGTTTAAAGGTCAGACTGAAGACCAGGAACCATCAAAAGACACCAAGAAGAATGGGTAATGGAAGTAGAAAGAGAACCAGGAGTACGTGATGTGCTAGAAGCCAAGTGAAGAAAGGGAGGAAGTGATTGACTATATCAGATGGTAATAGGTTAAGTAAGCCAATGACAGAGAACTGATCATTAGATTTAGTGATGTAGAATATTGATGACCCTGAAAAAAAAGGAGAAAAAGCCTGATTGGCGTGGATTTAAGAGAGGATGGGAGGAAAAGAAGTAGAAACAGTGAGTAAAGAAAACTCTTTCCAGAATTTTTGTTGAAAGAGGAGCAGAAGATTAGAATAGTCACTGAAGATTCATGTGAGTTTAATAAAAGATTCCCTTTGTTTTTCTTAATTTGAGAGAATATCTAGTTAGGCATGCTTGTATGATGATGGGAGTAATCCAGTGGAGAAAGAAATATTAATGATGCAGAAGAGAAGTGGCAATTGCTAGAACAATGTCTTTGGGTAGGTGAGAGAGGGTGGAACCCAGAGTGCAAGTGGAAGGTTTGGCCTTCGATGGGAGCATGGACAAATAGGGAATTGTTGCAGGAGGAAAGGCAAACTATCTGGATTCAGCTATGGGTAGACTGGAAAAATACAGTGGTGGAAGCATGTGAAGTTTCCTTCTGATTACCTCCATTTTCTCAATGAAATAGGAAGCAAGGTTATCAGCTAAGTATGAGAAAGGAAGAGGAGAGTTGGCAGGTTTTAAGAGAAGAGAGGATGTTTAGACTTGGGAAATATAGTAGAATTGCCAGGTAGCACTAAGGATCCACTTAATGTTAGTTGTAGTGCACTTTAAGTAAAACCAGTCAGCTTAGCAGTGAGTTTCCTCCAGCTGGGTTCAGCTGCCTGCCTGCTGAATGGAAGGTAGTACTTAGAGTGATGAATCAGGGGATGTCATCTGGGAAAAGAGGTGGGTGGCTGAGGTGTGTTGGAGGACAGGGTCATTGGAGGAGAGCAGCTTAAGGCACTAAGGGGCCAGGGTATTAGAAGGATCATGTACATGAAATTTGAAATTACTGAGAATTATGCCAGGCATCATATTGAAAAGAATTATAACCAGGAGCTAAAATCTTCTAGAAATGAAGAGGAGTAATGCAGGAATCAGTAAATGACTGCAACAAGGAGGGGTAGTGGGTGGTATTTTTAGGGAGAAATGAGGGATGAAAAATGTCAAAAAGGAGAAAGGAGGACATCTCCACCTCCAGGCCCTGTGATACAAGGATATGGATGTCAGAAGGACTGTAAATTGTAAGGGGGTATATGAAGCATGAAGTTGGAGGAAACATTCAAAGAGTTTGAGATATAGGGTCTTGGCTGATGATTGATTCTGAGTTCTAGAGATTTGTAGAGCGGTTGATATGGGATCAGAGCAGGAGTGTCACAGAGCCAGTTGCACATGGGAATATGGGTGATACAGGGGGATCTGAAAGTCTTGGGAGTCTTGCAGAATGTGGAACATGATACAATCAGTCCTGATGGTCTCATATGACTGTAACGGTGAGTCTGGAACTGTTGCTGATGGGGGAAGGGTTTCTTTTCAGGAACATGCAGAATTCAATCCAACTAAGAGCTCAGAGGAGGCTTGGGGAGGGGTTGTTTACTGGGAGCACATAAAGCTCTAGAGACCACCTTCACTCCTGTATAACAATCGTTCCTTCTTTTCAGCACTTATCTCTCCAGGGCTTAATAAGTTGTTTACTTCACAGTCTTCTGCTCAACTTGAACTTCACCTTGCTCATGTCTGTGTCCCTAATCCTAGCATTCTCCTGAAATACGCTCAGGAATGTGAACAAATGAATGAACGAACAAGGGTTTGAGTGCGGGATAAATCTGTAAAGACTTAGCACTGAAAAAACAAACAAGCAAAAAAAGTGAGCAAAGTGAGAATCAGCTTCTGCTCCCACCTTAGGTCCCTCCTCAACAGACTCCTCCCTCCTGAGTCTTGAACTCACTAGACTCTTGACTCCCACTTGCAGCCTTAGTCCAGCCCTTCACACTCTGTCTTTCTGACTGGACTTCATCATCGTCTCCAACGGTATAACTTGAATAGATGAGGCCAGTGACCAAGGCCCAAATTCCTGATCTTGACCCACCTCACTGATTGCCACATTCTGAAGGATCACTTTGAGTGCAAGTTTTGGCCCTTAACTGGTGTGTTTAGGACAAGGCCCTGGTGAGCTACCTGGTCTAGCTTTAGTGGCCTGTATCCAGCTACATCCCCTCAACCTGGAGCAGCCGTTGTTCATGACTGCTCTTGGTACTTTAGTATACTTAGGAACGGTGCCATCTTGTTTTGTAAGAAAGTAGTCATTCTGATTAGCTTCAGAAGGCTTCAACTTGAGACCTCATGAAGAGAATAAGATGGGTGTGTTAGGGAATTTAATGTGTCTGATACGAAACTGAGATTTACGTAAAAGGCTTAAACTCTACGTTTAGAATGGTCTGTCTTTCTAAGAATATTTCTTTTCAATTAAAGAAATTTCTTGTCACACTGTGGTGAGCGAGCCCTAAGAAGATTATAGAGAAAGGCAAAGTCATGGACTTTGAGATTGTTAGAACCTGGGTAAAAGCTAAATGATCACACCTAAAACCATAGAGAACAGGGTAGGATGATATGTAATTAAATTATAGAAGGTAGAGGTCAGACCCCAGCCACAGAAGCAGAGGTTAAATAGAATTCATGATGATCTAGTAAGACTTCTTAGAGGAGATGGGGTTTCAGCTGGACCTTGACGATTAAGTAGGATTAAGACAGAGAAAAAAAATATGTCAGATCAAGGTATTTATACAACAATACAGACATTATTGTGAGACTGTATGGAGAATTTGCTGACCTGATGACAGTGGAAGGTAAACTCGTAGGAGCAGTGAAAGGTAAGGTTGTCCACAACGGGGGCTGTGGAATGACCTCTCAGATCTTCCACTGTTGGGAGTGTAATTGACCGATACCTCAGCAGCTGCACTTCACAATCTATGTTCTTGCTGAAGCCTATTAAAGTAGACTTGTTCCTGGGAGATGTGGGACTCCTCTGATGGACAACTTTATTGTGAGCACTCCTCTGGGTCTTGCTTAACTTTCTTAGAACTGCACTGTAGTCTAGATCGCTTCCTAGCTACCTGCCTTTCTTCTCTCCTTCACGAAGGTCAGCCCTGCACTCCACACTGGTGGTTCTCACAGCTTCTGCTGGTCCTTCATGACCACCAGTAGTGTTCCTCGGCTCAGCGCTGTGATACCCTCACTGGCTCCTGCTGGGTCATCAATATTATATTCTTATCATTCATTTGGAAGGGTGACCCTCTCCATTCCTAATGGTTCTTAAGGTTGAGGGAATGTTTAGGACTATGATGTAATCCCAGTCCAGAGTTTTACTTTAGCTTCTTGAAGCTGGCAGGGTCTAGGGTTTTGACTAGCCTGAATGACTTTACTGAACTAGTTGAACTGAGAAATCTGGTGTTTGAACCAAATGTATAGAAAGAATGAAAGTAGAGACAGAATACTTAACATAATTTATAAATATATGATATTTTCAAAAGGACTTTTAATCAAATCTTTCCTATAAAAAACAAAGTTTATTGGTTTCTTAAAAATCTATCTCATTGGCATATACTCCTTTTGTGAAGTATCAGTTGCTTAAGAATTTTCCTTCTAATTGCAGTTGTGTTAAGCAGAGTTGTTTAGTTATGAATTCATCCAGTCTCCTCTTAACCAGATGTAGAATACTAGCTTTTCCTAGTGGTATTCTGTTTTCTCAAGCCTATCTAAGGGTTTGATAATTTAGTTCAGTTAGATCATTTCCTCCCTGCGGCACTCTTCCTTCAGTCCTAATATTTTGTTTTTCTGGAAAAGTGCAAGAGCTTATATGCATACATATGGACTATAGAGTTTTAAAATAAAACAAAATGTTGTATCAAATTAGGTGTGACAGTAGCTGGTTATATGTGTATGTCAAATCAGTAGACGTATTCTTAGCACAGCTAGGTGAGGAGGAACAGAAGGATGCTGCCATGGCCTCCAGTCTAAGAGTCTCACAGTTTATCAGTTAACAACCACTTATTGAAGGCAATTACTGGAGTTCCTGCATGTTCCATTTAGTAATTTTCATATGCTGGAGAAAGTGGAATTTGACTAATTGTATTTAGCTTGCACTTTAAAAGCTACTCCAAAATAGTTAAAAGAGCTTATGGTGTCATTCTTAGATCACGTGTACATTCATAGTGATAAAACCATTCCTGAGCAGTCTCTTCCTGTTCAGCCAATTTAAGCTAGCTGTTGGCTGTTTTGTATATACAACATCAATTATTTGGAAGATTTATGTTTATATTGCTGCTTTGACTGAACTGGCATTTTGGAAGATTTTTGGAGTCTCCAGATTATTGGTAAAAGTTAGAAAGTAAAGACACTTTGAAATGAACAGTGCAGTCACGTGGTCAATGTTTTTTGCCAAATACAGGACAAGACAATTCCAGTGGTTCCAATACAAGTCACATTTCATTGACAATCCCATGGCTTTAGTAGGTGAGGCTCTACTGAGTTACAAAGTAGAAAATGAACTTAAGTTTCCTTACACTTCCCTGATGAAACCTGTTTTCTTCCTGGTTTTAAAGATATTTATTTACCTTTTGTTTTGGAGAGTGGCTGTTTAGAGAAGTAGAGACAGGATTCATTGAGTTGGATTATTTATTGTAGAGAATGTTAACGTTCAGAGCAATAAAGTACTGTTTACATTTGCTAGGAAAATGTGATTGCTTCCATTTTATTTTTATTTTTTTTATCACTAGTCTCATGGAGAGTCAAAACTGTCGAGAGTATACTATTAGAGGAGCGTAAGGTAGACACACTTCCTCGGGGGCTTCTGCAAGACTATGCCAAAGGGAGGGTTCTATTTAGCAAAAAGTTGTAGTCTCAACAGATAGACATGTACCTGGGTAGAAAGGACTATTTTCTTTGTTTGCTCTTTTTGACCACTGACATTTATTTTCATTTTTTTAACTTTCTATTTTGAAATAATTATAGATTAGCAGGAAGTGACAAAAATAATACAGAGAAGAACCCTTCACCCAGTTTTCCCATGTGGTAACATCTTACATAACTACAATACAGTATCAAAACTCAGGGAACTGACACTGGTACAACACACAGACCTTATTCATGTAGGAGACTTTTTTTCCCCAACAGTTACTTACATTTATTTTTTATCCTTTTTTTAATTGAAGTATAGTCAGTTTACAATGTTGTGTTGATTTCTGGTGTACAGCATAATGTTTTAGTCATACATGTGCATACATGTATTTCTTTTCATATTCTTTTTCATTATAAGTTACTACAAGATATTGAATATAGTTTCCTGTGCTATACAGTAGAAACTTATTGTTTATCTATTTCCTATGTAGTAGTCAGTATCTGCAAATCTGGAACTACCAATTTATGCCTCCACACCCTCTTCCCCCACTGGTAACATAAGTTTGTATTCTATGTCTGTAAGTCTGTTTCTATTTTGTAAATATGTTTATTTGTGTCATTTTTTTTAGATTCCACATGTAAGTGCTATCATATGGTATTTTTCTTTCTCTTTCTGGCTTACTTCACTTAGTATGATAATCTCCAAGTCCATCCATGTTGCTGCAAATGGCATTATTTCATTCTTTTTATGGCTGAGTAGTATTCCATTGTATAAATATGCCACAACTTCTTTTATCCAGTCATCTGTCAATGGACATTTAGGTTGTTTCCATGTCTTGGCTATTGTAAATAGTGCTGCTGTGAACGTTGGGGTCTATGTATCTTTTCAAATTGAAGTTTTCTCTGGATATATGCCCAGGAGTGGGATTGCTGGATCGTATGATAAGTCCATTTTTAGCTTTTTAAGGAATCTAGGGAGGACTTTGTAAAACAAGAAATAATTCAGAGCAACCACAGCCTTCCTCCAGAACCTGACCTTCTTTCAAGGACGTACCTGAGTGTTGTTTATTGAGCACTTCTCTGTACTTTGCAGAGGCAAACCAACCTGGAATTGTGCTCTTTTTAAAAACTGCATGTCTTCTAAAAGATTATCTTCATAAAGTCCAAACTGTTAGGGAGAGAACAAAAGTTATTGTTTCATTTTATGAAGTATACAAAAGCTAAATGGTAAAACCATATGGGAAGGCAGAACTCAGTTGGCACAAAATATTTAAAAAGCTAACTAAGTGAGGCAGGAATTCTCTTACTCATTCCATTATTGAAGAGGCCTTTCAAGACAGAAGATATTGTTTTTTTATTTCCCAACATAGGATTTGCCTGAAAAGTCACAGATATGTGGCAGCAAGATTGGAATTTTCAAACAGTGGCTTTCCTCAGAGTAATCTTCAACTCATTTAGCTATAACCTCATCTGTAATGAAGACATGGGAGTTTTCCCTTTTCCCCTTTTTCTTGGTTAACTATTTTCAAGTTGTATATGCATAGATCACAATTTTTGTACAGGAAGGCAATACACACACACACACACACACACACACACACACACGAGTTATTTTGCTTTTTTTTCTCATGGTGTACTTACACTATTTTGAATGCAAAGACCAAAATGTTCTGAGGTGAATACACTGCTTTACTTTTCAAAATTTGTATTTAATAACAACAAGAAATTATTGAGGAGTAAGTGATACACCTCACTGTATAAGTTTAAGGCAGACAGCATGATGATTTGATTTACATATGTATACTGTTAAATGATTGCCACAAGTTCCACTAACAGTCATCCTCTCTTACAGATACAATAAAAAGAAAAGAAAAAAAAGAATAAAGGGAAAAAAGTTTCTCCTTGTGATGAGAAATCATAAGATTTACTCTCTTTAGTTTCCTATATATCACTCAGCAGTGTTAGCCACATTAGATCCCTACTACTTACTTATAACTAGAAGTTGTTAGCAGCAAATGTAGTTTTGTGGGATAGGGATGGAACACCTTAAATGTGGAAGTACTTCCTTAAAGGTCAACAGTAAACCTGCTAGTATCTAGAATAGATCCAAGACTGATTTGAGTTTCAACTAGAATTGCATCCAGCATACTTGTTGTTTCTTAGGTCCTAATGTTGGTTGATAAAAGGAAAAGTAAACTTCTTTCTGATAACTAATTTTGTAGAAAGACTTATACTTAAAACATAAATGCATTTTATTCATTGGTTCCTGTGTTTTTGAAGGGTTCAGTGTTTATTAGAGGGAGGTTAATGTCAATTATCTAATCAGAAGCAGACCCCAGGCTCTGCCAGAGATATTTTGGAGTGTACGGTTTACTTCAAAGGAAGGTTCCATGTCTCTGTACCCAGATGAACCCAATTTTTCAAAGTGAAGAACAAGGTAATTAGATTTTCTTTTTCAGAGAAAAAATTATTTTTAGGTTGAATTTAATGGGTCATATTTCTCCTCTCAGTAATCTTGCAATTATCACTCCTCTCTGGAAAATGTCACTGAATGACCCACCACTGTGCCAGAGCTTCTGTGGGTCACCACACAAGCAGGTCAGATGGCAGCCATGCTCCAAGAGGCAGCTAGATGCAATGTGAAGTTCGTGTCTTTGACACACTCCAAGATTGAAACCAAGCAGTCAAGTGGTGGCGATAGTCCACATGCCAACACATTTGTTTATTTGTAATGGAAAACCTTAGGAGGAAAAAGTAGGAGACTGGGTGCCAGGGATATGTGGTAGAGATTTCAGTCATGTTCAATCACTGAGGAAAATTTGAACTGGCCACAGTAAAGTGGGCATTTCTTTGAAAGGAAAGGCAGTAAATCCAGATCAAAATCTTAGGCAGATGTCCTCTCCTTTCTCCTCTGTGAGCTCTTCTGATATTGCACAAAGCAAGAGGAAATGAGGACAAGGAATCTGACCAGATGAAGGAGTGACCCCAGGTGAAGCCCAGGAGAGAAAAACAAAGGCTTAGCATGGAGGACACACTTGAGGAGTGAATGACTCTAGGAAATTGAGAAGGATCCACCACACCATTCCACACTCTCTCACTTAATACCTTAAGTCTCAGCTTAGATGTCACTTCCTCAGGAAAGCTTAACAGACTCAAGTTTGGCTAATGACCTTTCTGTGCGCTGTGATGATGCTCAGTACTTTCTCTAGAGCCAGATTATCACATTGCATCATGATGTTTTATCTTCATATCCCAACTAGACTGCAAACTTAATAAGACTGTGACGATGTCTCTCATGTTTATAATTTATCTTCTTTGCTTAGCACTGTGTCTAACATGTAGTAAATGCTTACTATAAATGTGTTGTTTGAGCTGGTGTCATGAGACCCAAATTATATCCATACCCTTAGTGTTTGGGATACTTCATATTGCTTAACAGAAGTGTTTATATACCTTCAGAACTTCAACCCAGTCCAGTAGTGTTGAAATCACCTCTATCGAGTTTTGGAAAATTCAGCCAACATCTAAGGAGTCATTGTAAAGTCATTATAGTACCCAATAATGACTACACATAAAACACATGGTTTTAAAGAAAGGATTAAGGTAGCCATGAAAATGTACCCTAAAAGAGAACAAGAACTAAAATAACGAATCTAGTGAAAAATCAAACATGGTCTTAGAATTTTGTTAGTGTACTTTGTTTTCACCCTTCTACTCGTTTCAGTTTGATTTTCTTGAGAATCTGGACCTAAAAGGGAATTTTGAGTTCATATCCATATATATGGTAACCAGAAATGTCTAAGTGTAACTTCAGTCCATACTGATTAGGATATTCTGTCCACACTGTCAAGATTAAACTGACTGATCTGATGATCTTGACACCACGTACATGGACAATAACCTGGAAGTTATGAATAGAGCTGTGAATAGAGCTGTCCTTGGAGCCAGTTTACTCTCATCCCTTTTTGCTTTTATGGGGAAATATTTGGTTCTGCTTTTGAAAAGGAGAGCAATAAAATCTAGGAGAAATCTAGCACAGGTAAAAATGCATAGAGCACATTTAATCTTCCAGATAAAATACCTCTGGGCCTAAAGGACTACTGAAAGCTACTTGGAAATCTAGATGTGGGATGATCCAATTCAGATACCATTATGGGATAAACAAAATATTGGAGAAGAAAGGTTACAGTACAAAGTATATAGAAAACAGTATATAGTATAGAGAAAAATCATTTTCTCTGCTCCTGGAAGACTTTTTGATGGCATTATCCACTAGAAATGTTTAAGTGATATGAAAATCTACCTTGCAACTTTAGTGATTCATATAATTTGAAATGAGAGTCTCTGTAAACACTAGATGTCCATAGTTGCCCAACTGAAAAAAAAAATCTATGTGTTGCTTTGTAATATTGGCAAAATATTTCTTCCTGGGAGGTGTGATGGGAGGAAGCTGGGGGTGGGGTGGAAAACTAGTTTTGACTTTAAAAGATACACGAGCACTCTCATTATTTTGAAAGATTTAAAAGAAGGCTAATAATATAACATGTGGACAATGGGATGCATTCCTTAGAAAACTTTAAATGGTAACATGAAACCATAATGACTGGTGGAAGGGACAGAAGGAGAAAAGCAATGCAAACAATTTACTTGCATTTAGACTCTAGAATTCAGTTGTTTTATATTAATTTTAGACTATATTTATAATTAATTTAAATATAAAACTAAGGCTAAGCAACTGTTGGCATTATGATTAAAAATGTAAATGTTATACACCTTAACTGTAAAAATTAATAATGATATTATTTTAAAATAGGCAAGGGAGGGACTATTAAAAATGTTAAATTTCCCTATGTTTTATAGTAGAGAGTCAGGGAATGTCTAAAAATGACATCTGTAGTTCAAACAACAACAATTATAACCCCAGTCTGTCTGTCTATCTATCCATGCATCCATCCATCTACCATTTCCTTGTTTCCTTCAAAGATTTAGCAATTAATTCTTACAAAAATGGGTCAACTGCAGCACACAAAATTCTCTTGTTGGCCAGACACTTATAGGGAAGAGTTCTAAACTATTAACAAAACAGTTGAGCCTAAAATCACAAAACAATTGACAAATTTGTGGCTTTTCACCAAATTTTTGCTCAAGACAGTGTCAATCTTTGGGCAACTATATTATTTTAGGCACCATATTGCTTGCTTAGTTGAAGTTATACATTGGAGGGAAATCAGAAATGTTTATTTTTAGAATTTCCTGTTTGATGAGATACGAATAGCTATCTTTTACTATGCCAATGTCTGGACCCAAAATGAGGTTTGCCAGATGTGTGGGAAAATGTTATACCCCCGTGCTTTGCACTGAGAATCAATTTGTTTGGTGAATGTTAATGTGTAAATGGGATGAAGAGAGACTTTCTAGAATTTCTAGAATCATGTGTCTAAATAAGGTATAAGTTTGATTAGTTCACTGGTATAAAGAAGACATTTAGTAGACTGACAGATTTTATTCTTCAGTTGAATGTCATGGTGTGCTGATTTTTGTAAGAAATTTGACAAAATTTAATGTTACAATTTTTTAAAGAAAAATATTAACTAGCATACTCCTGGAATGTTATAGGTTTTTAATAATTGTCATATGAATGAAAGCTAACCCTGTACACATTTTATGACATTGATGCCTCCTTGTATAAAAAGTATTTCAGATTTCTAAAATACCCCTCTTACCATCTCTTTTTCAAACTTCTTCCCCAATTCTTAAAGCAACTTTTTCTACTTCATTTGAAGAGAACTATGCATTTTTCATACTCAGATTTCTATTTTGTGGTATATTGGGTTGTGTCTATCTTCCTGACTAGATTGTATATTCTTTGAATGCAAAAACTATGCCTTAATTTGCCTTTGTTTCCCTCTCTCTGTACTGTGACAAGTACAGAAATTTACACGTGGAAGCTCTGGACTCAGGTCAATTAACTATTGAGTTGCCTTAAGAAGAAATTGTTGGGTAGGTTTATAGAAAACTTTCTTTGTAATAAGATCATGGTAAGGATCAAATGTGATCATGATGCTGAAAGTTTTGACACTATAAAATTCTAAACTGGTGTTAGTAGTGGTTATTATCACACTCATCCATAGGTTGGAAAGTTTACCTTTGGAGCCCTTAAACAAAAATTGTAGAAAGTCTCCATTTATCTCATTTACCCATCATCATTCACCAGATAAACTAATCTCCCCTAGAATAGTACCTCCTGTGTGGGCCATCCTGCCCACCCCACCGTCGCTGACTCTACCTTCCTTGAAATGCCAGGGTTGCTGAAGGCTTGGGGGAGATTTTATTTTAGTATTTTCCTCCTATATATACATCAACACCATCTCAAAAATAAATTATGTATAATTTTTTATATAAAAGGTGTTTATGAGAACAAAATCAAACACGTATGAGGCCTTAAGCACGCAATAGAATGAAAACAATACCTAGATATTTGCATGTTTCATTGGTTCATTTTGATCATAACTGCAGGACAGCAAACATCTGCATGAAAAGTAAAAAATTCAGCCCCTTAGATGACTAATTTCAAATAGCCAAACATTGGGTATCTTGTCATCCACATCTGGTTGATAGAATGTGAATTTCTCCCCTTTTTTTCCAGATGGCTTCAGCCATAGATAAAACATGGAGACTTGCCACATTCTACATGGTACTTGGTGTCGTAGAATTCAGCTTTTGTGCAGTTCTTTTTTTCTCCTTGCTATTGCCTGGATCTCATTAGAAACCATTAGTGATGTAATACTAAACCTATGGAATCTTAAACATGCTTTTAAAATCCTGTGGAATAAAGATGTCTCCTACCAAACCAAAAAGGCAGTGGGAAAAGACAAAGTTACATTTCTTTAAGAAAAAATGACTCATTTCATAGTTTCCAAACTGTTTTGACTGAAGCTTTTCAAAATAAACTTTCTGCAATATGCAGCCTTTGATGTCTGGCTTTGAAAAAAAATCATTTCTTCAAGATACAATTCAATCCTTTTTGGGTGTTCATGTATTTTTGCAGATTAACCTACTTTTATTTCAACCAGTGAATGACACAATATTAAATAGCCATCAGACTAAGAAAGAAAAGTATGTTTGAAGTGGTCTTAACTCCTACATAAACCAAATATGAAGAACATGCCATATGATTTTTTAAATTACCACAAAAATAGAATTTCCAGAACATTACCAGAAGGGGGATTTGGTCCATTAAGAATAACAAAACAGTTTGGATGTCATGAAAGTGGAAGATTAGGAGTGCAGTTAACCTTAGTAATGATATTTTTGATTCATGTACTATTTCCTAGGCTCGGCAACATTTTTAATTTTTCACAGTCCTGAACCTTAATCCTGGCAGGATAATTCAAGTTTCGGAGCTTACACGCTACAATTTGTTTGCAGTGGCAAGTTGCCATTGATTTGCCTCTGGGTTCTTTTGTACTCATCCAGCTGGGGGACTCACAGGTGGTCATTTATTAAGTCCAGGTCTACATATGGCCACTGAAACAACTGGTTTCCAATCAAATCTTCTAAAAAATCCAAACAACCAGTTTTCAGTGCGGTTGATCAGAATGATGTAAAACATCAATTGCTTCTGTTCAGATGACAGTGAATGAAATAACTGAGGAACTGAACAACCTTTCCTTTCTTCCTTTCTTTCTTTTTCTTTCTTTCTTTCTTTCTTTCTTTCTTTCTTTCTTTCTTTCTTTCTTTCTTTCTTTCTTTCTTTCTTTCTTTCTTTCTTTCTTTTTCTTTCTTTCTTTCTTTCTTCCTTCCTTCCTTCCTTCCTTCCTTCCTTCCTTCCTTTCTTTCTATGAGAATTTCCCTTTGGAGTGGTGGAAAGAGGCTAGACTGAGGCTAGTTTCAACTCTTCCATCTCTGTCTGAGGTGTCTTAAACTCTCAAGCTTGTATTTTCTCATCTATGAATGGGGAGAAAAAAACACTCTCCTCCTGGGTTTATTTGGAACATTAAACAAAACAGATGTGTGGCATTTGACACACACTCAGTGTACAATAAATACAAATTTCTTCCCAGTTGCCATTCAGTTGCACACGTGGAGTCTTCTGCTTTTTCCATTTTCCATTGTGATGATAGCTTCTCAACAAAAAAGTAAAGAGAATATTTGACACCCAAGTCGTTAGACTATTATGAATATTAGAATCTAAAATATATCTCACTTGGGCAAATCTGAGTTCTAGAGCCCAATGTCTCTGATGATGGCAAGAAGCGGCCATTGTTGGAATTTGTGTTATGCCCTGAAACTTTTAAAACTTCTGGAATTTAATGTTATCTTACAACCTTCTTTTCCTTTCCTTTCCTTCAGAGGCCTTTTAAAAATCTCTCATCCAATAATATCTCTAAACTTCTCTTGAACCTATAGGCATTTTTAGCCTGGTAACAGCACTGAAAGTAATGTTTTCCAAGTGTTTACTACCCATAATGTGACGAGATTCTACTATTATTTGGCCTGAAACTCTCATTTCAAGTCATCAACAGTGAGATGAAGCAGGGAATGAGGGGTGAGAAAGGGGCAAGACAACTAACATTTGTAAGAAGACAGCAAAGTTTAATAGAAAACTAATAGGGTCATACATTCTAGTAGATTTGGACTTCAATTCCAGCTCTGTCTCATTCTAGTCCACAGAGTTGCTAAGAGGATGTGTGTACCTATTTAAAGCAGATCTGCTTTGCCAACTTCATCAATGCCATTAGAAACTTAATTTTGGATTTCTTCTTTCAAAGCATTTATTTTCGTGAGTAATTAAGCTAGTTAAGGGTCTTTAAATTGCTATCTAAGTATTTAAAAATAAGAGAAGTTAATGTATTTTTTCTATGTAAGGATAACTTCATAGCCTAACTTTCTGATTTGTAGAAACCTCATAATATGGATATTCTTCTTTTTCCCCTGTGGCTTTTACTTATTGCTAACCATTTTTATTGCTGAGGGCACCTGCGATAATACGTTAATACAATGGGTCTCAAACTTTAGCATCAGAATCATCTGTGGAGCCTGTAAAATGCAGATTGCCAGGCCCCTTCCACAGTCTCTGCCTCAGTAGGTATGGGGAGGGGCCCCAAAGTTTCACATTTCTAATAAATGTCCACATGTTACTGATGCTGCTGGTGTGGGGACTGCATCTCGAGGACCACTATGGTGATACGATGTTTTAGAATAAGCGTCAAATCCCAAGAGCCAGGTGTCAAGTTGTGCACAGGTGGTGTCAACCGTCCCACGTCAAAGAAAAGAGAAGGGTGATTGGGAGCATCAAGGTTTTCTACACTGCAGGGCTTCCTCAGGGTGAAATTTCTCATCCTTTCTGAGCCAACCTCTTGCTCTTAGCTGAATTTCAAGAAAAATGTGAGAAGCAGGAAACCAACCTTCATAAGGTAGAAGCAGGCCTAAGTTTGCTTTGTATAAAATATGTATGTTCTTTCAGAATAACGTGGAGATTTCTCTTTTAGTGAAGTCATTTGGAGTTGATTGTTGGTTTGTACAATTTACAAAATTATATTCAATTATACAATTAATGCAAAGACCTCTACTTGCAAAATAACCCAAGGTCATTTTATACTTATAACAAAAAATGATCTCAGCCCTTCCTGTGTTTTAATCCCCCAAATGATTTATTAGTCTTTACTAGCTCGGTTCTTAGACCCAGGGGTCAGAGTTCAGTGTTGCATCTGAGAGAGGACCCTTCTACAGACTAACCAGAGGAAATGGGACATGTTGGGGAGAAATAAGTGCACATTTCTAGATTTTTTCATTGACTGTCTTTTTCTCCAAAGTTTCTTAGGCACCATTTTAATTCAGATTTCAAGAATCTCCAAACTTATTTCCGTACTAGTTTAGTCCCCTCTCTGCTCTATCTCATTTTAGACACTGACTTTGAATCTTCCCAAACTATCATTTATGTAAAAAAAATCCTAATCCCTACTGTCTGTTCTAAAAAATAAAGTGTGAAATGGACATCCAAGGACATAATCAATACAACCTACTTCCCCACACCCTCCCAGACAGGCTCACTTATGAATTCAACTTGTGTATTTCTGCTCAAATGACTTTGTTCTTTCCCTGAGCGAAAAGGAAATAGCCTCACTCTTTTTTTTTTTTTTTCTGGTTATCTGAATCTTAACTCTTCTCTTAGAACCGGTCTTCTCTGTGAAGCCTTTCCCGAGTTCTTCAGTCCATCTCATCTCCAATAGCAGACACCTTCCAATTCACCCTTCATCATTTTACCCTTGAAGAGACTGAGGCCTGCAGAGTTTGTGACTTGCCATAGGTCACATGGCTAGTAGGAGTGTCACTGGAACCTAAAATCAAGGTCTTTTAACATCTAGCCAGCACTTTCCATTACACAGCAACAGTCGTCTGAATTACTCAAACTAATCATGGTAAAAGACATTTTACTTATAATGTTGTTTTTGTATTGTCGGTTAATTGTTCATAAGTATGTAACCTGCAAATGACCACGTTCTTCCTGGGTGACTCTTTCCTTTCCAAATAAAATTATTGGGGCCTCTATCTCAAAATTTCTAGGAATCCCCAAGAAAGAGACAAGGTGGTAGGAATGCCCAGGTTTTTCTGTCACCTCCTGCTCCTGCACCCTATCCCTTCCTATCTCTCTCGGCTTCACAGTGAGCATGGAAAAATTTTCCTTTTTTCATCATTCCCACAAAGCTGTGCTGTTTAACAGATATTGATGACTAGTTTGAAGTGATTGAGGGACATTACAGTAGAGCCACAAAGGAAAGTCAAGATGTTTACATAAACAAAATAATCATCTGCCTTGGGTTTATGCCGTTAGTAACTCTAAGAAACAAAAAGTTTTGATATTAATTTTTCTTTAACTTGGGCCAGACTAAATTTTTAGACAGTACTCATTTCCTCACTGACCAGGGCAAATTTCAGGAGTCAATGAGTATATTTTTCACTTTCAATTTCTGCATACATAGTTGGGAAGAAGAATCCTATGCAGATGCAGTGAGGATAGAAGCAGAACATGGGAGTTTGCTGACACTGACCGAGTGTTTTCTTCATGTCAGGTACCAACCATACTACTGCGTGGTGCCTCATCTAATTCCCCTGACAACTGTGCCAACTAGACGTTTTCCACTCTGAGAGAAATTAAACAATCTGCAAAAGTCATCCAGCAAATAAGTGGCAAATCTGAAATTTAAACCCAGCTGTGTCTGACTTTAAGGTATTTACTCATACCTCGAAACAACTAAAGAAATTGCAGTGCCTGGCTAGGTGACAATTGTAATGGTCTCGGCGTAACAAAGTGCACGAATGACAAAAAAATAGTAGGGGTGGAAGCAAGGAAGCCCTCATGACTGGAACAACCCAAGTAGAATCCTCGGATTTGAGGACTGTTAATTTTATTTGTGGTGAGAGAAAGGGTGAAATTTAAGATAATATTGCTATTTCAAATCTATCAGAGTACCGGGTAAGATGAAACAGGAATGTCAATCAGAGATGTTACTTGAGGAAGATGGTAAACCCATGATGGGAGATGGTGGAGGTGAATTTCCTTTCATCCTTTCTTCTGTTTGAAACTATTTGATTTTACACAAACTCAGAGGACCTCCTACAGAACGTGAATTGGGTATACCCAGTCATTTGGCTTTTATAACCCAAGAAGGGCAACATGTTCAGTAGAGTATCACCAAGAGCCTTTGGGGCATCTTTCATTTATTCCTCTTGCCTGTGAGGTGGGCAAAAGGGGTAGGTATCTGGCTTTTGTTACTGCGTAGAAGTAGCTACAGTTTCGTTGATGTGAACGGGTAAGCACTAGTGTCTGAACTGCAATTACACTATGTCTAAACAGAGGACTCTGGCACTTCCCTTACTAAAAAGTTGTTAAGTTTGGCAATCCTCACTGTTCCCATCAAACATTTTCTTAGCCATATTAGGTTATATGGAAATAAGCCAATATCATGGTTGGTGTATGAGTAGGTCTTCTGTACCAAGGCAGTTTTCTTGAGAGCCTTTTCTCACTGGTTTAAAAGGAAAGGAGATAAATGTGGCTCAGGGTATATTTTGAAATATGGCTGGAAAGAAAAATAAAATCTTGCCAATCCCAAAAGTACTAGGAATAGCAGTTGAGACCAAAGTCAGACTTTTAAGCTGAAAGACTTGGAAAGACTTGGGCATTTGTTTCTTTTGTTTTGTTTGTTTTTGTTTTGGGGGGAAGGGGTAGGTAATTAGGTTTATTTATTTATTTAATAGAGGTACTGGGAATTGAGCCCAGGACCTCATACATGCTAAACATGTGTTCTACCACTGAGCTATACCCTCCTCCCTATTTGCTTCTTATTGAAAGGCTGTATCAATTTATTAAAAGCCCAACCAAGCGTATCACAGATGCAGAGGAAGAAATCAGAACAAAATCACATCAGCTGTCTCATGATTTTTCACTCTTGCTCTTATTACTTAGTCTCTAGGGTTAGAAAGCCAGCATTTGAGTTCTGGATCCATTACCTTCTGAGTAATCATAGACATTGGACTTAAATTTCATTGTTTGTCAAATGGAGAAAACATACAGTCTATGTCACAGCCTTCTGTATGAGAATCAAATGAGATCATGCATGATTTAGCTATTATAATGGAAAGCATATTTGTACTACTACTTTTAGAGAAAAGTTGTAGCAGCAGGTTATTTAACAGCTGTTTGCTTTGTATCATTGTCTGCCTTTTATTCAGAACTTACCGTATTCTACTTTGACAGCTAGTAAAAATTCATCCACATACTCATTCTTACTGAGCACTTAGCCAACGCCAACCCTTAATATTCTCTCTGCAAATTGATGATAAACCTATTTAGGCTTCCCTGACTGTCTTATCACTTGATACCCTTTTGAAATATTTTGACTGTTTCCTGGCCATTTATTCCTTTTTTTTACATATTTGTTGAGTGATTATGTATTTTCAGTAATTGCAAAGTGTGAGGGGATCGGTGGTTTAAAAAAAAAAAAAAGCAGGCATGCTTTCATGGAGCTTTCAACCTGGCAGGAAAGACAAACATTATATAAACCAAACATAATACACCCAGACATAGATGTCATTACAAATTGTGGTGGTACCCGAAGATAAATAACAAAGCCATAAAAGAGAATAACATGAAGGTTAAAAAAAACTTAAAAATCTGTATATCGAATACAATAATTTTTAATTTACTCTATCTTGGCAATAAATGATTTGGATACTTAAGGCTTTTAACATGTATCTTGTGCTTGTGCTGTAACACAAAAATCGGTGCTTTGTGAATGTTGCAATAACATTGAATTTGTGGGTTTAAGGAAAACAGAATTATCCAAGTGAGAAATGTGCTAGTATTACTAGGGAGGCATAGGGGAATCATTGTAGTCTTAGAGAACAGCATGACCCAAGGCTCTGTGACCTGCAAGATTTGGATCGATGCAAGAAATTGAAAGAAAGCTAGTATGACCAGATCACAAAAACAATGGTCCTAGAGGAAATGGGAGAGGTAGGCAGGGCCAGACCACATAAAGCAGTGTGGGTTATGGCAAAGAATTGAATCTATAATCTAAATGCTCAATGAACCTATTGAGCCATTTTAAGCAGGGCAGTGATCTGGTCAGATTAATGTTTTCAAAATGGTCATTATTTGCAGAAGGCCAGAAGATTTGATCAGAGAGACCAATAAGCAGCCTCCTGGAAAGGTCTGGATGAGATAAACTGGTGTGGATTAGAGTTGTAGCAACAATGCTAAAGATGGTTGGTCTGTTTCTAGCAAATACTCTGGAGAGAGGATCACTGGATTTAGTAATTTATTGCATGTGGAGCAGTAGGGAATAGATGGTGAGGAAGAAGTGTCTGGAGTGACTCCCAGGTCAGGGCTCAAGCAACCAGGTGAATGCTGGTGCCATTTTTAAACATGGGAACAATTCAAGGAATGCGGACTATTCAATTACGTTCTTTTTGCTGAAAGAAAAAGCAGCAGTGCTTGAATGTTTTGTGAGTGGTAGAGAGGAAACCACTAAAGTATAAAACCCATCTTCAGAGTACTTGCACCCTAACCATTAAACCAACTATTGACACTCCCATAACAGACTTTCTCAAAGCACTAGCGGCTCTATGATGTTGTGGTACCTCACTATTAAGACGTATTCCTTCTCCTCCCTCCCACCATGTGCGTCTACGTGTGATGTGTTTGCTTATGAGAGTTTAATTTGCTATACTTTTGAATTATCTTATTTCTCAAGGCTCAAATTGGTCAATCTTAAAAATTAGGTTCTTAAAGATAACTTTTGGGGAGTATTTTTCTGTAGTCTTGGCAGTGAATGGATGATACTTGTGGTCTTTACCATTTTGTCTTGCTATATAATTTGCTGTAACTCAACTACAAATATTTTGGTGGCATTGCAATTACTGTTCGAACTTCTCCAGTTGGTTATTTGACAACAGGAAGAATTCTCAGGAAGAAAACATGATCGATTTGATCCCTTGAGAATCACTAAGTTCTCTACGTGCTTAGCAATTAGAAACAAAGTGATCGAGATTTAGGAATACTTATGTATATAAGAATGTCCGATACAGCATAGTAGCCCAAATTTGAAATATATGTTCAGTGATAGGGGAGTGATTATATAAACCATGACTTTATTAATCATATTAAAAGAATTACATAGTAAATATTAAATATATAAGTGCAAAAATTGAACACATGACATATTAAATTTACTTTGAAAATAGGATCATATGTGTTAATTTTAAAAACAGAAGGAAATATATTGAAACTTTAAAGTAATCTCAGGGAGGGAGGGATGAAAAGAGACTTTAAAACTGTTTCCTACATATATTTCTGTATTTTCTAAATTTTCTATAATGAAATTCATATTTCTATATTCTCTTTAATAAGATGTATATCTAGCATTCAGAGATAGATCTGACTTTGTGGATTTAATAATTTGGAACGTTTTGCAATAGAGTAAAATAGAAACAAGAGTAGTCTTGAAAAGCATCAGTGTTTCAGTCTGTCAATAAATAATTTTCAAGTAGTGCATGAGTTGCTATGGGGATATAAAGTAGTAAAGAACTATGATGGCTTACCCAGGGAGCTTGTGATCACGTGCCTGAACTCCTTGGGGTTCATACAGCCTAAAAACATAAGGGACAGTTTTGATTTTTTGTCTCTGACTTTTTCCTTGTGAGCCACATCAGGAAATGAAGGAGCTCAAAGAGAGAGAGAGAGAGAGAAGTAAAAAAACACTGCCCAGGCAGTGTAAGTATCCGTGCAGCCTCAATACCATTTAAAAACCAGCTAAATGTAATGTTTCCTCTCTCACATTTCTAGTATATTTCCCATACTGTATTTGTAGTTCCACTCAAGGTTCTAGAATGGCATTTGTATGTAAGTTTAGTTGTTTTGAGTTATTCACAGTCATTTGGTTTTTATTCTTTAGCAGTGATTTGTCACAATCACATTTTATGCTCCAAACATACAGGAATTGTCTTGTCTCTGGAAAGTATATTTTCTTTATAAAGCTGCAAGTTTATATTTTATGGTATCATATATATATTTTTTTCAGACTATAATTTTGCCTTTGTAATGCCAGAACTGCCATTTCAAAATTACCAATACAGAATTATTTGGTGGCAGTTGCCCAGAAGGTTTTATTGAGCTAATTTATCTTTTCCACATAATTCAATCAACTCAGCTATAAATGTTAACCCTGATGAGGCTTCTATTGATATTTTTGCTGGTGTATGAATAGAGGCACTGCTGTGTTTTAAAAGTACTGTTTTTAGAGATAAATTTATTATGGGATGTTAAATCAGAAATATTGTATTAATGTGAAAAGGGGTTTATTGATCCCTCTGTATCTTCCCTCCATCCTCTATTTGGTTAATCACACACATTTTTTTTTTTTAAATAGCAACCGGAGTTTAAGTTTGTGACTGTAACAGATTGAAGCTAGGATAGTGTCCACATTACCATCAACCATCTAATATAATTACCAATAAAACTGTCAGTACCAGGCTTCAGCAAGATTCTGATTGTCCTGTTTGTATCCTTTTCAATCTGGTCCTTGAAAGAATGGCGTTGGATAATGAATCGAGATTTAGAAATGGAAAAGTTTGAACATCTGGAGACCTCATTCATTTATTCACTCAACACATATTTACTGAGAAACTAATGTATGCTCAGAAGTATGCAAGGCACTGGGGATACAGAAGTGAAAGCATTAAGAGAGTAGATCACATGTTACGTGCTCTTACTACAAAAATAAAATAAAATGAAATGAAATAAAATAAAATAAACTCAAGTCAAAAGACAGCAGAAAACTGGATAAGATATAAATAGTTTAATTATTAATTTTCCCACTAGGGAGTTAGCTCTGTGAGGGCAGAGAGCTTGTCATTCTCTGTCTCTGCTGCATCCTTAGCAACTTCTACTTCGTAACTGGAGATAGACTGTCATACTGGGCCGGATGCTTTTTCTCATGAGATAGAAGCAGAAGAGTAGATCTTGAAATGATTTTCTCCGTGTGTCATATGTGAGTTACGCTTATAGAGAAGCCTTACTCACGGGAACACATATTGAAAGGCCTTTTCTTCCGCTCAAGAAGGATTTCAAATGCAATTGAGTGAGAGTCAAGTTTATAGGAAAAACCTTGAATTCTTCCTAATGTTAAAAAAAATGTAAATCACATGGAACCTCAAATTTCTGTTGACACACCTCACAGGTAATGATGCTATGATCGGCACTTCATGTGGAAAGCCGCTGTGATGGGCCACCATACCTAGACAGATCTGTTTTGATGTTCAAATGTTTTGAGGTTAGGACAGTTACTTGAAGAATTTATCAGTTCTGACACTCCCCTCAACATGTGATTACTGCAAAGAGTACTGATTGCAAGGGCCACAAAGAATCAATTCTCAAGATTGTCATTTTGAAAATGTTTAACCCATGATAGCAGTTGGGAATCAAATCAATGGATTTATCTGATTTCTAAAGACAAATGTAATGATAATTGATTTGTCTTAAAACAAAAAATAACCAGCTCGGCTGAATTAATTTGGTTGTAAAGTGACCAACTAGAGGCAGAATGGAGTTCTGCAAAGAGAACAGATTTGGGGACCCACATCTACTCACCACTACCTGGGAGGCCTTGGGTAGACTATTTAACCTCTCCAGGACTCTCTAGATCTCATTTATAAAATGTTGCCAATAATATTTGTCTTACTGATTTCCAGGGTTGACATGAAAATCATTTGGGAAAGAGAATGTAAAGCTCTGTTTACTGTAATATTGCTATGCATCTGTATACTTAAACCATTGGTGATACCACTAGTCACTTGGAAATCAGTCCACAAATGGCTGATCTCATTGGTGATAGAAGCATAATTGCCCTGAGACCAACCCACTTCGTCCCTACCAAACATTCCAGGCATTTCAGTGCAGGAACAAGGTCTATGGGAAAAAGTCAAAAGGAGACTGATCAGAGGAATTCCACTGGCCCTTCCCAGGGCCCTGTGCACAAAATGGTCCCCTGTGCATTGTTATTTTGCTGTGTTTGCTGATGTCCACAGTTTCCAAGACAATCACAGACCGATAACTGGGTGATGATGAACAGGCAGCGTGAGTGTGATATTATACCAGTTTTGTAGTGCAAAGGCCTCTAGATCTCATCCAAGGCATTGCAGTCTTCAACAGCTGGTCTTTCGGTTAAAATGTGCAAATAAGTCATGCAGAGGGTGACTTTTTTTTTTTTTTAATGCCGAGGAATAACATCAACCAGCAAATTTTTTCAGAGCTACACACACGGATGGTTTTGCCTTTGGTACATGAGTAGGAGGCAAGGTGATTTTAGATTCTGACCTGAGCCCTCAGCCGTACCGCTATTCAGATTCCCTGTGTCAGAGTTTTGTGCTTCACAGTGACTGAACTTAAGGCTCTGGGTTAGGTCTCGGCACACAGCCCTGGGGTGGAGGAGAGAGATGGGGAGTGCTAGCTAGTTAGAAGGTAGAGAAGAGGAACAGAATTATCCCATTTTTCATGTTAATTTGCTTTGTGTTTTTGCTCATCTTAAGCATAAAAAAAGGCCATAAAAGTATATATAATACACAGTCCTGTTCTTAGGTACTTACATTTTTATCAGTAGTCAGAGCCAACTAAAAAAGTTTCAAGAATACTTCAAACAAACAAGTACACTTACATGGATGAATTGTGTGGTATGTGAACTATATCTTAATAACAGTTATTTGAAAATAAAATAATAACCTGATAAATAATATATACTCAGTACAAAAAAAAATAAAGAAGCCATATAGGCAGAAGAATGCTAGGATGACTGTATCCTTTGGAAAATTTAATATACATAAAAATTAAGTGTACCATTTATTACCACTCATTGGAACCCAAGCATTTAACAGAGTGTCATACAAATAAGACAAACATCAGTGCTTGTTGACAGTGATCATGATGATAAAGGTGGTGGTGGTGGTGACACTGATGTTCACCATCATGATGACAGAAACAATTGCAACTGTGTCTCCATAATCTTTGGACTTCTTAAAATATCTACATTAGGTTTTTCCTGATGTATGGTAGTTAAACCAAATTCCAGCTGCAAGTACACCATGATTCTGTAAAAAGAAAGATTACATTTTTTCTTAGGAGTCAATGTCTCGTATGTTTATAGCCACAGGAAGCTTATCAAACACTGACGTCAGCTACTTTCCCATGAGAAGTCCAGAAATTTCATAATACCATAAATTACTTTCACTTTCCTACTTGCTTCAGACAAGTAGAGAACTTTTCATAAAGCTTAAAAATAAACATCTGACCCTCACCCTGCCATGGATACATTCTTATTGCTTTTCTGATCAGAAATTATCTTGCCTCTAAAAATCCACTCTCATTCTTCTATTAACAACTGAAAAATCCTGGCCAGTGCAAATAGCATCATGGATTATTCTTAATTTAAAATTATACAAGAAAAAATAGGAAAGGCTGCAGCAAACAGGTACTGTTTTAAGATATCAAAACCCTTCTTTCGTAGTATTTTGTGATCCTGTTCTGTTCTGAAAAATTTTTTTTCATTTTCATACTTGTACAGAATTGGTTCCTCTGAGAACATTTATCTAAACTATATCCTTGGCTTTCCATGAAGTTTTAAGGGGAATTCGGCAAAACTTCCTTGGCAACCTTTGCTGGTCCTGGTCACCTAATGGTATAGAAATAAGCCAAGGTTTGATTCATTCTGCTTTCCAGACAGCAAATAATAAGGGAGGAGGAAAAGAAAGGCACCAATGTTCATCGGGGACCTACAGCATCCTAGGGTCAATAATAGGTACTTTATATGTTATCTCACTCATTCATTAACCCACTCAGCACTACACTTCTATGGAGCGTGTTGTATGTCATGGAATATGCTAAATGCTCAGGATACAATTACCAATAAGACCATGTCCTTGCTATCAAGAAGCCCATGCTCATACGTTGACAGTCCACTGGGGCAATGCCACCATAGAGGCATTAAGAAAATAGGGCACAGAGGAGGAAAAACCCTTCAAGGCAGTTATTAGTATCCTCATTTTAATACAAGGTACATATCCAACCAAGAACTTCCCTAAGGTCATACCTCTATTATGACCTCACAACCTATCTTGTGAGACGTGTGTCCAACCCAACTGAATAGTGTAAAGCTTTGTCAGCAATCCAGAGAAACTGCCTGTTGTAGAATGCCAAGAGAATTCTTACTTTCATTGAATAACTGACTTTTTCTTAAATTATAAGAGCAATTTCCTTAGTCTCTCGCTTTATTTAGTCTGCTTGGTAGCTAAATTCCTAACATAGTATCCTATTAATACACCTTGTCCCTCTTATCTACTAATTTGTAAAAATATCTGTGTATGTTTATACACATAATTCCACAGTAACATGAAAAATGCATCCTATGAAAATCAAGCAATTTTCCCACAGACGTAAAAATTTAGACTGAAATACAAGCATACTACAGACAAATGTTAATAAATATACATAGGCAAAAACTTAAATGGAAACATGCAATTGAAACAAGTAAAGAGGAAACTGTGCAAGGGCTGGTGCATATGTGAGCCACTGGAGATGATAGATTTGGGAAGAGTGGCGGTTGAAAGTGAAGAGGAGAAACTGTGGTTAGTAAGCAAGGGGCTGAATACACCGCAAGGTTTCACAACATCTTAAGATGATAAGTAGTCCCTGTATTTGAATTACTTTGGTATGGGCCACTTGCAAAAACATTCAATATTTCCCTTGTAAGGCATAGTAAGCCAAAATATATATATGGAAAGTTCACCAAGTCATTGGTAAATAATCCAGTGTTGACTTTTAATTTAGAAATAACTGGCCAAATTGATCCCAGCCTTCCCAACTACAATTCTCCCCCTACAGAGTACACTGATTTGTCTTACCTTTTTGTTTTCTCTCATTGTTTGTCTTTCTTTTTATTATTTTATTTTCCTACTAGCGTGATATATGACTGAGGATATTGAATTTTCATATTTTGAGCTCGTAAATTTCCTTTGGTTGTCATCTTACCCAGACTGAAGCTTCATCTTTTTCTATTCACATATTATAAAAATAATCTTTTTATTGATGTGTAACATACAGGAAAGTGCAGAAGTCATAATTGTACAGCATGATGAATTTTCAGAAAATGACCGTAATGATGCAGTCAGCACCCAGACCAAGAAACAGAACATTACTTAGCATCCCAGGTGCCCCGCTCATGCCCCTTTTCAGAGTCATTGCTCCTCCCATCTCCTCACCACTGCCCCAGGATAACCATCATTCTGATTTCTAACACCAAGTATTAGTTTTGTCTGTTTTTGAATTTTATATTAATGGAATCCTATAGAAATTTTTTTGCTGTCCAGCTTCTGCTGCTTAAAATTACATTTCTGAGATTCATTGCCTGAGTGATACTTAGATCATTCTAATTTTCAATACAGCATTTCATTGTTTGCCTACCGCAGTTTGTCCATTTTACTATTGCTAGACATTAAGGTGATTTCCAGTTTGTGGCTGTTATGAATAGCCCCATTGTAAACATTCTTGTTCATGTCTTCTGATATGTATATGCATGGATCTTTGTTGTGTATATACCTAGGAGTAGTATTTTTGAGTCACAGGATATACAAATATTCAGCTTAGGTAGATACTGCCAAATATTTTTTCCTAAGTGATTGTACCAAGTTACATTCCCACAGCAGTGCATGAGACTTACAATTGCTCATCAAAACTTTGAATTGTCAGTCTGTTAAATTTTAGCTATTCTAGTGGTGTGAAATTTGAATTTAATTTTTTTCTAATAATTAGTGAGATTGAGCACTTTTTCATGTGCTTATTGGCCATTTTAATATCCTCTTTTATAAAGTACCTATTAAAGTCTTTACTTATTTTCCTATTGAGTTATATATCTTTTTAAAAATTGATTTGTAAGAGTTCTTTGTATGTTTAGATACAAGTTCTTTGTCAGATATGTTTTGCTAATATATACTTTCTCAACCTGTGGCTTGCCTTTCCACTCTCTTCATGGTTCTTAATTTTAATGCAGTACAGTTTATCGACTTTATTCCTTTATGGTTAATTCTTTACACATCCTGTTTAGAAAATCTTTGCCTATCCCGGTATCATGCAGGCATCTTCTTTTTCCTGAGGCTTTAATGTGTAAATTTTCACATTTAGATCTACAATCAATCTGGAGTGGAGGTGGGTATGATGTTAAGTAAAAGTCAAGATTTGATTTTCTTTTTTCCCATATGGATATCCAGTTAAGGTGCTGCGTGATGTTACTCAACTCCAGGTTGAGTTACTCTGTCTTCTGGTAGTTTTACAGAGTTGGGAAAATTCACTTTAGTTGAATTAGGGCTGAGGTGATTTGAAACTCATTTGCCATTTTGTGTGACTCCATCGACCTTAGTTTGCCCCTTCTCCATTGGTGAACTCTCCAAAGGTCTAAGTGAGCTTGTGTCCCAAGACCTTGTCTTCTTTTTTCCCCCTTGCTTCCATTTTTTTTAATCAAAGTATAATTTATACATAGTAAATTTATTCTTTTTAGTGTACAGTTCTATAAGTTTTGACAAATGCAGACTGTTGTGTAACAACCACCACAATTAGGATATAGATATATTAATTCCAAAATGATTCTTCCTTCTTGAACTTTTAGTTCTTCTTACTTAGCTCCATGAGACTGCTGAAAACTCTGCTGTGCTTTTCAGAAACGTTCTGCTTGTTTTCTTATTCTCTTATGTACTCTTGTTCTTTCTACTGTGTGTTCAGTCATGGAAAGATCTTTGGAGTCAAACAAATCTGGGCTGCAGTTTCAACTCTACTTATTAACTATGTGACAGTGAATCTGAATCTGTCTCTTTACTTCCAAATGGGATACAAAAAACAACTAGTTTCACAGTTTTCTTTTGAAGGTTAATTAGATAATGATACCAAGTACCTTTTACATAGTAGGCATTCAGTAAATTATAGATATTATTATTTGATACATTATCATTTCTCTCAGAACTATAAAATACACTCATCTCTCAGAAATAATGGAGAAGAGGTGGGGTGGGTGGTTTCTGAAACGCAATATCCTTCCTGTTAAATGCTGAAAAGGGTGAACTTGATTGAACTTATTTTATTCACAACCATAACAAGGTCATTCACAAATACTAAGACATACACAATACATTTTTTTTCCTTAAAAGATCATAGAATTATACATAAACAATCTGAGTTGGAGAGATCTTAAAAATCCATTCCAAATGCTTCATGTTACAGATGAAAGAATTGAGGGGCCAAGAGCACTTAAATGACTTGGTCAAGATCAATTCACTCATTAGTATTTACTTAAGTGACCCAAATTCCCTGAGATCACATTTTTCTTCCCTTCTAAAATACGCCTAGCTCCCATATTCAACTATAAATGTAAAACAGAGACAATTCACAAGAGACAATTATTAATGTTTTATTGTTGCTGGCACATTTTGACTAAAACCCATAGTTCTATTTTTAAATATTTTATTTTAATTTCCATCCCTACAAATTATGTGACTTCCTGCCAACTCAGACGGAAATAGCTTCTTACCATTCCTTTCCCATTCCAAGGATTATATCCTGTAGCTTTTCATTCTTCAATTATTAAGAAATATTCTGCCTTATTCTCCAAAGCACAAGCCTGAGAGGAGCTCATATAAACCCACAGAAAGCAGCTCTCTTCAAATTCACCTCGTGAACAGGAGTGCAGGGGGACCTCTCTTGTTCTGGGCACTGGGTGCACAGGTGGCATATGTATCCCTGGCAATCTCCTCTATGGGTAGGGACAGATTACCAGCACCTCTGCCACCTTCATGTGTTCTGGCAAAGATGGTACCCTGAGAATCATTCTGTTGTAAGTCCCTTTAGTCAGCACATCTTTCAGCATTGCACATTCTGCCAATGGACAGATAAGCCTGAATCCCATGTGAACTGAATAACTTGGAAGGGTTTCATGATCACAGAGCACACAGTCATCTCATAAAACCCTCTACCTCACACCAGGATTCTCAAGGGCTTCTCCAGGAACACTCTTCACATGAGTAACTCCTTCCTAGAAATCTATTTTCAGCCTAGATATCTCCTCTTCGGAGAGACCATCCCTCACTGTCCAACGTCCAGCGGGCCTCCAGTGGCCCTCTATCATATCGTAGCTCTTCTGTTTACTCACTATTGAAAACATGTGTGTTGTCTGTACCCCACCAGAACGTAAGCTCTGTGAAAGCAGAGTCCTTGCTCATCGCTGTGTGGCCCATCCTGGCTCACAGTACTCACTCAATGAATAGGTGAATTGTAACTTTCCCCTACACCCATCAGGCTGGGTCAGCCCCTGGGTTTGGATACTGGCTTCACTACTTTCTACCTGGGTGAATTTCGGCAAACATCTTCAACACAACAAACCTCTCGGTGCTTCTCCTAAGTTAAGAACATGTATCTCACAAGGTGGTTATAGTGATAAATGAAATGGATGTGCGCCAGGAGCTTAGTGCAGGGCCTGGCACTAAAACTCTTAATACACAGTAGTTATTAGTATCTCCATAATGAGGGCAGAGACTATTATAAAAGAGCCATGGGGGGATTTTTTAATATAAATATTAATGTTGAAATCAAAGGGTCCTAATTCAAGGCACAAGGCAAAATTATAAATTAATGAAAGGCTGATTCTTCATCTTCACTACATGAAGTTAATCACTTTAATTTATTAGGATTATAAGGATCCCTAATTTAAGCTTTGTAATAACCCCCTATTATAGTAAGTTATCATTTGAGACCCTCCCCTTCACACAACCCCTTGGCATTCCTTTGGAAAAAGGCATCTTTCTGTAAACACTTGTGATAGGAATTCTAAAGTAGAATTTTAACCACTTTTTGCAAGTATGTACTGTCAGTATTTTTCCATTTGTGCAACCTGGGAAGGTGCTAGTTTCTGTTTTTCATGCTACTGAAAGGCTTTAGCTAGAGGTTTCCTGAGGGTTTTAAGAAAAGTACCCCTCTTGGAGAACTAGAAAGCTGATTGAAAGGAGAGAAATTCCTCCTTTCTTTTTATTACATCTTGATTATCCCATAGTGAATGCTTTCCTATAAAACCTAAATTTCCCCACATGGCTGAGCAGACAGTTCAATCAAAGGAGCAATAAATAGCACCTGGCTGTTTGCCACTGGCTGGGAAGGGGACTGTGGAAGGAAGACAGGCTCATTTACCTAACACCGCCATCCAGCTCTCTCTCCCATCCCCTCTTCCTCCATCACCAGTCGTTTCCTTCCTTCCCATGTCCGGTCTAGACTTAGCTTTGCCTGCAGAGAATTTCAGCGACTGCTCTGAGCCAGGTCAGTTGGAATCCCTGTGCTGGGCACCGAATAAAAAACCTAGAGGGATCCAGCGAGCATTGGTTCACCCAGGCATCTATCTGAAGTTGCAAGGTAGCTGCCGGTAGAGAATGATCTTAGGACAGGAAGTAAGATCATCAACCTTCTGGCTCTTCCATCCTAAATCTGAAAATAGAAAGTGTATCTGAAGACAAACTCTGTTTTTAGTCACTTTGTCATTCCCTGTATGGTTTCTCTCAAAAGCTTTTTTATGTTTTTCTCACTCACAAGATGGTTCATAAACATATACACAGACTCTATAGAAAAAAAATTTTTTTTTCCCTGATTCCTGTATTTTTTCTTTTTTCATTCCCAATTTTAAAAATAAAAATACTGAGGAAATGGGGAGCAGGAGAAGGGAAAATGGACAAATAAATCCTGACCCTGCCAGAGGGCTTGGGGACAGTACTCTGGACTTTTTTCTCTACAAATTTAAATCTCTTAATTTGTTCATTCACAATCCAGGCAGGTAACTCCTTGTTTTCTTCTAGTCTCTTATGCCTTTGTCCGTTGAAGCCTGAGGGGCAAGGACGGGAGGCCTGTGTGGAGTGGGTGTTATAATCTACATCAGCATCTGAATGTAGGGAACTTCTTTAAGTACAAGTTCCTGGGCACATTTTCGGAGAATCCCAGATGGTATTTTCTTACAAAGCTCCGCCAGAAGATTCTGATATGCAGCCAGTCTGACAAGTTCTACTCCAGGGGAACAGTACACCATAAGTGCCATGAAACCAGGCAGAATGGCTATTTATTCATTGGCACATCCCCCATATGTTCCTGGCACATAGAGGAACTGTTTGTAAATTTACTCACAGGAACACACATTCTAATATGTTCTCATCTAAACTCCATCCTCTAGTGCTGTGCTAGTTGTTCAGCAAGTGGTTCTTAATTTGGGGAGAGGGAGAAGGGAGCAGAGACAACTTTGAGAAATCGCTGAAAGCTAACAAAAGTTAATACACACAAAACTTGGACTACAGCGTTGAGGAGTCCATAATCCCCCCTGAAACTCATCCATGGGTTTTGTTCACTCATTCAACAAAATTTCTTGATGCCCTGCTGCATGCTGGCAGGGGCCTAGGAGCTGGAAGGAACCAGATTATAAATTTAGGCAAATTTCCCAGCTACGAGATGTCTCACAGATTTTCTTGTCCCCCTTTCCTCAGATTTATAGAAAAGTCCTGCAAAACTTGGCCAACAGTAGAAGAAAAAGGAATTTAAATGGGATTTGGAGCTCTGATCACTTTCTGGCATTGTAACCTACAAGAGTACTTATATGTTTTATCATTCCAACTAGATATTAGACTTCTTAAGATCGGGGCCCACATCCCCAGAATGCTGAGCAAGATACTCTAGATGTATCACAATACAACAGCTGCTCAGACGTGTGCATCTGGCACGCATAGGAAGCGATGGTGGAGGTTGAGAGAGGGGAGCTAAGGATGGCCTGACTGCTCAGGAATAAAGAAACGACGGCATCTGGTTTTGCTGACTGATTTACGAGCCCCTCAAGATTCCCCAATCCCTGGTTCACAAACCAGCCTTCCTCAGATGAATATAAACCGTTGATAACATGCTAGACAGGTTTTTGTTTTGGTTTGTTTTTTAACCTGTGAAAACTGAAATGAGGATCTAGGAATCCAAGGTCAGTTTCCAGCAGTGTGATTCCAAGCCAGGCCCTTCAACTCTATGAGCTTTTATTTTCTTCCAATGCAAAATGGCAGAGCGTGGGGTAGGGGAAAGCAAGGTAGGTTCTCTTGAGCCCCATTATTCTACCCAGTGAAAGGCAAGCATTAAAACCCAGAGTTGCATTTCCCATGCTCATATCCAGTAGCATCCCTGGTTGCATCATGTTGGGGCAGGTTTAGGGGTGTGATGGTGATTTACTGTCACAGCTCATTATTTCTTTGGTCCTTCCAATATTTAATATATACTGTTTCAAGTGCAAGACAGTCAACTCTGGATTATCTACTAGTACATTTCTATAATTATTTGGAATCTTCCAGAGCCTCCTCTTCTACCAGTTAGTCAGGTTCCTGACCATTGACAGCAGAAGACTTTGGACAAAGCAAAGGGTCCAAAGAGTCTTTGAGTCTGAAGCTTAGAAGCTTTGAGGGTTGAACTTAGGGAAGCGAGTGTCCTTGGCTGTGTCCTAAAGCCTCCTGTCTTCGATTATTGGCATTGGTAGCACTCCCTGTTTTGTACTAACTCTACCTCCTTCTCCCCTCCATTATTTAGAGGATTTAGGGGTTGTCTCTGTAATAAGTGTATTTATTTTCTTTAAGTTGCAAATGTGCAATACTATTTATATCTATGCTTTATTGCCCTTTTCAGGTCCTAACCAACAGCAGTACCTGAGGAAGAAATTATATGTTAGAATATACAGACTACATTAACTAAAATACATTCAATTTATGTTTCCATCCTTCTTTTATACCAGGTATCATTAAAACACTTCAGGATCTTCCAGCTGAGTTCATAAGGATTGGTGGTCAACCAGAGGTTCACAAGAGGACATCTGATTGCTTACCTGTGAGTAGAGTTTATGTGCTTTTGTTGGGAGGGTGGGGAGCTCTGATATTAGCAGTTATATAGCCTCTCTGCCTGATTTTCTTAATTCTTACACCTAAAGATGCATTGTGAAAAACCAAGCTTTCTGCTGTGCCTCTCAAGTAATCTGTCAGGTTTGGAAGGAATTGTTTTCTTGCTTTATAATCTGATTTTTTTGCCTTATTAAAAAAAATTTTTTTTCCTTCATATATAATATCTTAAGCAAAACAGTCCCTGATCGATAACGAAGTTCTTATTTCCGAGAAAGAATACTGCTGACTTGAGAGAGTAAAGAGATGATAAGTCAGTCTTCCAGGGTGAATAAGCTTCCCTTTGCACAAACACTGGTGATGTCAGGGACGAGTACCCCCTCACTTTCTACAGATCCTCCTCACCTGGAAGAACTTCTTTCAGCAGAAGTTCTACCTGGGGAGAAGAAACAGGGGATTTCAGAAGGTCTCAGAGGATGGAGAAACTAAAAGAAACTTCACTTGTTCACGATTTTCCCAAGGTTGGCACCAGTAGGGAGAAAAGATATTCAGGAATTTAGCACAGTTCTCAGGCAAGTACTGGGTCAGGATTACATCAGTTGGACCCTATATCTGTTTGCTGTGGCTGCTGTAGCAAAATACCACAGGCTGGGCTTAAGTAGCAGAGATTCATTTACTCACAGTTCTGGAGGCTAGAAGTTCAAGATAAAGGTGTCGGCAGGTTTGGTTCCTTCTAAGGCCTCACTCCTTAGCTTGTGGACGTCTGTTTTCCTCTGGGTCTTCACCTGGCCATCCCACTGCCAGCACACATGTTTGGCATCTCTCATTCTTGTGTCCAACATTTCTTCTTAAAAGGTCAATAGTCATATTGGACTAAGGCCCACCCTAATGAATTCACCATAACTTAATCACCTCTTTAAAGACCTGATCTCCAATATACAGTTACATTCTAAGGTAGTGGGAGTTAGGACTTCAACACATGAATTTTGGGGGAACACAATTTAGTCTGTAATACCCCATCATCTTTTTTTCTCTAATATGGTGACTTTTAGTTTGTGGCCTATGGACTGCCCTCTGATTCTCTCCTAAACTCCCTTAGCATTGACATCACTCTTAGAACATTTGGTTTTCCTGCAGTGTGTTGTAGTCCTTTGCATACATCTCTCATTGCCCTATGACATTATATAATTTTTGAAATTGAAGAGTGTGCCTTTTACATCTTTTGCAGCACTAGAGGAAGTTTTGTAGATGGTAAGCATGTAATAGTATTTATTAAATAACTGAATGAATGGATAGATGAGAAGATGCAGTCTCTGGCCTATAATTTATTTGCTTTAAGACGACCTTTATTGATGATTATTAGTGATGCTTTCTACTCGCTTGCTATCTACCCCCCAACCCCCAAGAGGTGGAAATAAGTCAAAGGTGGAGAGAGGGACTGAAAGAAAGATATGGTTAACTGATGGCGGGAGACTTACTTCCTTCTTCAAAGAGTTAGGAGACAGTAAATAGCATGAACCCACTCCAGGTGTGGTCCCTCTTCCACGAGAACACTCTTTTGGGAGTGAAGAGGGAAAGGCGATGGGTTTAGACTGGGACTTGCTGAGTTTAAGGGCCTGTGGGATATCCACAGGCACGTGTCTAGAAAGCAAGGGAAATGCAAGTCTGAAGCCCAGGTGAGAACTAGAGGTAGAGAATTTCACAGTTATAAACTATACATAGGAATTATAACCATGACCGTGAATGAGGCCACCTAGAAAGACTGCAGAGGAGAGGAGCAGTGGTTTAAAACTGCCACCAGAAATTGCATGTAGAAAGTTTTCCTGGTAAATTACAGGAGAGAGACCCTCCCAAGAGGAAGAAACCTAAATGCTGTTTGTAAAGAGGGTTTGTAAGAGTGTGTGTATTAGCTCATGTGCATATCTATCTGTTTCTCTCTCCACTTATTCCTTTGGTCCTGTTTTATTCTTTCTTCTCTCCTCTACTTTGGGGCTATGCCCCAGACCATTCCTGGGGTGCTGGCCCTACCCAACTTTGTTCCCCTCTAGCTAACTCCACCCATGAGCATGTTTGACTCCCCAGCTGCGTGCCCAGTGGTCTCATACATCAGCACCTCCCTTTAGGACCATTTTCTTCATCAGCCAATCGGAGCTGATCAGGCCGGACAGTAGAGGAGGTCTGGGATTAGACTCCTTAATGTCCAAAGAGACAGAAAGCAGGTCTTTTTCAGGGTCAAGTGGCTAGAACTCCATTGCCAGGGAACATCATCTTGTCCAGACAGTGAAGGACTCAGCTGAGGGGACTGTACCTCCTTTGCACTGAATGCCCTCTTTAGTCCATAGTTCCCTGCTGGGCTGCTCACACCACCTGTGCCCTCAAAGACCATTTGGTGATATTTTCCTGTTTGACGGCCAGGTCAGAATGGGGGCTGATGAAGCATGGAGAAGCCAGGCTTGACAGGCATAACAAGCTTCTTTCTGGGCCCCACCATCAAATATCATTTCTAAAAGGGCCATGTTTACCCCAGCACTGAATTTCCCCATGTTTTCCTGCTTAATGTGATGCAAACAAAAGGGGAAAAGGTATTCATTCACTTCTTTTTTATTTTTTAAATTGTTATTTCTTTTCTTATATTTATTTTTCTTTCTCCATTGGTTCTCTTCTAGCACAAACCCTTGATCTTTCTTTAGATTGTCTGACTACTAGCAGAAGAGGCTCTCAGAGGTTTGGAAGCTTCCTCTTTCTCTGCATACCTCCATCCATTTCTTAAAAATGAGCTTTGGAATACCGGCTTTCTTCAAGGACCCACTTTCTTATTTTGCTCTTGGTATTCTTTCAGTACCAGGAAAAAGATGCCATTTTTCACTCATTTACCTAAAATGTCCATGACACCTGTGTCAGTGATTTTTATATAAATTGCTATGTACATAAGATGAGAAAGGAGAAGTTCTGAAGTCAAGAGAAAACAGTTCTGCAATCCATGAATGGCCTAGGTGGAGGGTTCCAAATGAATGGTGGCCAGTGGCCAGGAGAGGTGCCTCCTGACTGTGTTTCATTAATTTCAGTCAGCTACAGGATTTGGAGAGAAAGATAATTTTCCTCTGAGCACGTAAGAGTGCTTTGAGTTATAAGCACCTAGCAGGCTTGCCTTGTTTTAGAACAGCATAAATGGGTGATTTTATAACCACTGTGGGCCAGTATTTTTGGAGTCAGTTGAAGCTCCAGATGGAATGGAAAGAGAAGGTTTTTCTTTCCCTTCCTCTTTTCTTGAATTTTGTAGAACAAGCCTCCCTGGACACCCTTGACAAAGTGTTCAGTCTCCTGTTTAGTTCAAGTGTGCCCACACTTGTCATAGCAGAATCTGAAGGGGGTCTTTCTTACACTAAGAGTCTTTTCTGGTAGTGGCTGTAGAACGAGGCTCATAGGATAGAAAATCGTGAATCCATTCTCTTCCCTAGATGGCTCACCCTCAGGACTGCTCTCAGGTCCTTGTCGTGCGTTATAAGAAGGAAAATACACAACAAGCCCAAGTTTGGTTAGGGACTGAAGGAACACAAGGAACACAAGTTCCCATGGTCTTCCCAATTCTGGAAATTTGTATGATAAAGAACATAAGAGGACATTCCAACATCACCATATGCAGATTTTGTAACTTTGGCCAAATGATGGAGTTTCCCTGGTGAGGGAATTGCATTTGGCCTTAAGAGGCACCTCCACAGAGCACACATTCCTGCTTAGCATGGCTATTGATGGAAAGAGGTTGTGCCAGGGTGGGCAAGCCAAGATCGGGTACAGATTGCGGAGAGAAAAACAATGGTGCCAGGAGTTCTTGTCTAGAACTCCTTTCCAGCCTTTTGTTCCAAAAAGTATGAGTGAGTATGCAGTAAAGAGGAGAAGAACCATCACACTAGCTTTTAACCAATTTTAACAAATTGAGGTTCCAATTGTGATGAGATTTGTATAGTTCAAAGACACAGACTCAGTTGCTTCCGGATTCTGTTTTGGGATGTTCAACAAAACAAAGTTGTGAACATTTTGCACCAGTCCACACAACAATCCTCCAGTAGAATTCAAAGGCTCAATCTGGGGAGAAAAGACTGAGACATTTTCCTTCCTACTATTCTCTGTATCCTAGGTCCCACTTAATGCCAAATTAAATCTAAGGGTTTTTTTAATTGACTTTTACTGGAGGAAAAGGCAGAGCTGCATTCCCTGAAACAGATATTTTAAGGCCAAACTTATTACTTAGGTTTTTTTCTCCTCCTTTTTGCTAATTCAAAACAAAATGTCTATCACTCACTCTAACACCAGCCTTTAAGAGCTGGAGACAAATGGAGTCTGAATATTCACGCCAACATGGTACAAATGAGCTGTGATTTCAGGATGCTGGCTGTTTCTCTGACAGGGGAAAAGAGAGGTTGACTAGTTTAATATCCTTGGCTGAAAACACTTTGTTAAAGAGGGATGGAGAAGGCCAACATTAACATAGAGTCCTGTATTTAATGACCAAGAATGACATATCATGGAATGGGGCATCCTGAGTTTGGGGAAAAGTGTGTTTATCACATCTAAAGGATGCAGAGAGGGTGTGAATATAAACATGTGGCGGGCCTGAAGTAAGGAGCTCTTCTAAAAGCATTTTCTCCAAGTTCTTCAGATAAGAATAACATAACTTCTCCCATAAGCATATTAGACCCATGATTGTGAATCTGATTCAATCACAGACTTACAAAATTTATAAACATAAAGACACTTGTTATAATGAGAGACTCTGGGGACATGTCTACTGCTCCCCCAGATTGCTGGCTAATGGTTTAGAAATAAAAGATACAATTGTAAGTTGGGGTTGATGGGAGAGGCTTGTGACCACTATTAGCACCATCTGTCCTTTGTCTTGTTCCTTAAACATACATACTCAGTCACTAATTTATTCATTCTACAGCTGTGTATTGAATTGGGACTCCTCTATCTAGTGCTGTATTAGGTCTGGGCTGCATTAGCAATTCTAGTGTTCCTCGTTTATTCTTTTCTATAACATTGGACTCTCTTCTTTTTATTCAATGCAGTGAAAAATGTGGTGACTCCAATAATGTATTCATTAACATAAATTGTGATTTCTGATACTTTTATTTATTTTTTATTGGCCTCATCTTGGCAAAGAGTCATAATATTTTAAATTTCTCTGTTCTCCTTCACCTATCATTATTAATTATGTGGCTTATAGGCAAAACACTGCAATGCACTGGTTATGTCTGTGATTCTACTTTTCTAGAAGTTGCTTTGAAGAACGATGCGTAATTGCCCCCGCTTTATTTGTTTGCTAAATTCTGGTTTTCATGAATAATTTTTTAAGGAGGGATATAACTGCAGTATCAAAGTAATCAAAAGTTAAGAGCCAAGTAGGAGTTTGTGACATTTTTATTGAAATGCTCATAAGAATCAAAGGTGAGAGACCCAAAGTGATTTACCATGAAATCAATGGTACTTAAGCCGTGGGGCCCCTCACTTGGACAGGCCCCTGCCACACCCCTGCCTAATTTTTTACATTTAACATTATATTCTCTTTCTTAAAGACCTCCTAAATCATTTTCAGGTCCCACAAAATCTGAGTCTGCCCTAATAGGACACAAACAGATAAACTTAAATGATTTCGCTTCATGTCTAAAGCTAATTAAATGAATAAAGCAAAGAAATGGTCAAAGTGTGAAGTGTTGTGATTTTTTTTAAGGCTCTAGGATGAATTCAGCTGATTTTCTAAAGTGAAACCCACTTACATGAAATAATAAATCAGTTTGCCAAAGCCCAAATGAACATAAACAGGAGATTTATTTTTACTTCATTAATAAACATCAAATATGAACTCACTCTACCATCAAGAAAGCCAAATCCTCCCGGCAGGAAGCAGCTTCTATAAGGCGCGTTTGTGAAGGAGCACAGAGCCTTCAGGCAATCACGGGATCATTTCATCATCGAAGTTCTTGCCACAAGCTCCCTTTTATTATGCATTTACAGGTCTTATGAGACTTAGCATAGTGTTGTGGTGAAAAGCGCAGACTCTCGGGATTTGTAGATACTAACTACTGTATATAAAATAGAGAAACAACAAGGTCCTACTGTACAGCACAGGGAACTATATTCAACATCTTATAATGGCCTATAACAAAAAAGAATATGAAAAGGAATATATATATGTATAAATGAATCACTATGATGTACACCAGAAATTAACACAACATTGTAAATCAACTTACTTCAATTAGAAGAAAAAAGATTGGTGAGCTGGGGGGAAGAGCTCAATTCTAGGGCTACACCACCTGAATGTGACTCCTAGCTCTACCAGTTGCTAGCCCTGTGACCTTGGGCAAATGACTCACCTTTTGTGGGCCTCAGTCTGTCTGTAAAATGGAGACAATAAGGATCGTTGTAAAGATTTAAATCGATATTTATAAAGTTCTCCGTACTGTGCTGGGTGCATAGTGTGTGCTATATAACCGTTGGCTAAATAAATAAACTTCTCCAGCTAGAGTGTGTGCTAGTATGAAGTGGGTCTGCCCTTGTAAGTCCTCCTAGTGCCTAGCCTGGCACATGATAGCCATTGAAGGATGACTGTGTAAATCAGGGGTCACAAACTAGCAACTTGAGGCCCACACCGACCTACAAATGTGCTTCCTTTGCCCATTTGCAAAGGTTTTCTTAAAATTTTGAATTTGAATTCTCTTAGGGATGCATTCTCCATTTCCCCATAGGCCACTACTCCCCAACTATTTATCTCTTGAGTCCTTAAAAGCATCTGTCTGTGTCATCCCTGGTGTAAATGAGCGAGCACATAACATGTGAGCAATTTACAGTTTAGGGCAGTTCTACAGCTCACTGAAGGAGGGAGGTGGGGCCAGTAAGCCCCTTCCTCTCCCTGGGGCCCTACCTGCAAGCCGTGTTCTGATTAGCCTACCTATTCCTATTTCTATACTAGACGTCACAGAATGGAGAGGAAAGAGATAAGTTGAATGAGTACCTGCATGAAGCAGAAGTGTGCACTGCCTAATGTCAGAAGATGATTTTCATTACAGACTGAGTTAACCAAGGCTAAATCAGTTATGACCAGCTAGGTTATGCTAGGATCAGGAACAACTCAAAATCTCAGTGACTTAAACAACAAAGGTCACTCATGCTTCCTCTCTAATACTGGATAGGCAGGGGTCTCTGGTCCACATCATTGTCATCCTTACTTGGGGACCCAGCTGACAGCTACTATCTGGAAATATTGCTGGTGACTGTGGTGGAGAGAAAAAAATTTTCTGAAGGATCTCATGTCAACAGTTAAATGGTCTGCCCCAGAAGTGACATGCCACTTCTTCTCACAACTTATTGGCCAGAGCTGATCACTTGGCCCCAGCTGACCACAAGGAGGCCAGCAAGTACAGTTCTGTAAGGTGCCCAGAAGGGGTGAAACAGGAACACAGGGCAAGCAGCACTAGCGGCCACCGCTGTGGCATTTTTGGAACTTGGATTCTCAGGCCAGAAGCTTTTCAGTAAGTTCAACTCAGCAACCCTTCCCATGCATCTATAAAAGCAGAGCAAAACACCTGGCGCTGTAAGGGGTTATCAACGGAGATGCGGGCCCTGACACTGAGCAGCTTCACACTCACTCAGGAGAAAGAGAGGTTATGAAACATGTGAACTGCAAAGTCATACAGTCTTGACCATCAAAATGAACAGTGCCAACAATGCTGCAGAAGTTGAAAGAGAGGATGTTTCTGGAATAAATATAGGATTAAGCTGCAGGCTAGAAAAATATATGGGATTTGCAGGAGTGGAGGGCACTTCAGGTTACAGGACAGAGGAAACAGGGACAAAGACCCAGAGGCAGAAATACCAGCTGGATTGTTGCAGGTCTAAGGAGTTGGCCTGGCTGAGAATTGTGTTTGCATGTGAGGGTGGGGTCAGGAGAGGACTCAGGTGTTGGGTCCAGTGGAGCCCTGCCATGGAGGGCCTCCAAGGTCGACAGAGAAACGGGATGGTGCCATGTAGGGGAAGATCATCCATCCTCACTAACCCCATTCAAAACTCAAGCACCTAAATATCCCGGGCATCAGCTTACCCCCCAGCCAAGAGCTGTGGGTCCCTAACCTGCCCAGACCCACAGGGCAGTCTTTGAATGGAGACAGCAGTAAACCTTGGGTTTATTTGATCATTCATCTTGCTAAGAAAGAATATTCAAGTTCAAGTGAAACAGCCTCTCATTGCTGGGGTCAGTTCAGCCCTTTTGCTATGGAACATCTGGTTTTGAAATTCTGCTGAGACCCTGACTTAAATCTGTTTAACTTAAAAAGCAGCAAGAGAACATCTTGTTTTCATGAATGTCCAGGGGCTGTGTGTCCACAAATTAAAGGTCTGTTTGTGGTATCCAAAGTAGAAAAGCTGGTCGTGAGATGTACTGCCACTGGAGTAAATTTATTATGGGCTGTTCATTTCTTGGAATCATGAACCAAAATTTGAAAAAAAACCCAAAGTGGACCAGCTTCATTTAAATCAGCAAATTTCGGCTTGATGGCGGGTAAGAAACATGCTTTCATTGTCAGTCACTGAGCTGGATGGTTTCAAGAGAAATGCCTTCCACTTTAGCCATGTGAATTTAATGTCTTAAATTGGATTCTCTGGGTCTGTATAAATTCCAGCAGACAGTATCTGACAGATCATTATTTTTACATTAGTTACACAAGATCTGAGGTGGGAGAGAAAGGGTGAGGATAGTTCACCATCCCTCAAACCTGGCTAGCTCCTTGCTCTCCACCCTTTTCTGTAGGACAGAGAAGTGGAGACATTTGATGTATCAGCACCTAGAAGAGCAGTGTCTGGTGCTTAATGGATGTTGATATATATTTAATAAATGCAAACTTCAGTCTCACACATTTATGTTCTTTGTGAATGCATGTCTATATATGTATTAATAGCATTTCTGTTTAAAAAAGCTATTACTTGCCTATGTCTTATTTTAACCCAAAGACAACCATTAGTCATTCCTATAGTTCTCTCAGAGCATCTTGTGTTTCTCCTTCCTAACCCTCGTCCCAGTTACTATTTCATTTATTTATTGCCTGTCTACACCATCAGACAATAAGCACAGTGAGGACAGGGTAGTTGCTTTCACAACTTATTTGCCACACCAAGCAAATTAGCAAAATATCATTTGCTTCATAAATATTTGTTGAATGTGTTTATTGAAGTTTTCTTTGTGATGATGGTTTTAGAGCCTTTAACTACTCTTGAATATATATGAATTTAAACACAGTGAAGAAGACATTAGGGTTTATAATGCAGTTGAATATGCAGGGGACTTTTGTGTGATAACACACTCACAGTTATTTCGCCATACGCTCTCCAGAAGATCATAGTGGGATGGGTGGGCCTATCCATCTCTGTTTTCTTCACTCAGAGTTGTCAGGTCACACCTGCCACATAGCTGGCCAAGAGTCATGTCATAGCACATGGCAATAGTTTAGGATTTTTTGGTCTCTCAAATAGTTAACTCATTCCTGGTGGGATTAAACCTATGACATTAGCCTTATTAGTAATAAATATTGATCCAGCAAGCTGCCTGGTAAAGGCAATACAAGGATCTACAGTCAAAAAGAAGACGCTTCAGGTCAGGTATCCGATGGGCTTATGGCTTAATGTATACATTCACTTGTCTCATGGTCACTGTAGACTTTCTGATGATCAACCAAAATACAAGCACTTCAACTTGAGTGGGAACAAAGTGGATTCACTTGCTGTATTTTGCTTTGGCTGCCTGTGTAGACAGGGTTGAAATGGCACTGACTTGTAAGTGCTAAAGAATCTCAAGAGAAATGCTCAGTCATTTGCAGGAGGTGCAATTCCACAATAGTTTCTTGCTTTGTATACTTGAAAACATTCCCAAAGAAACAAAGTTGGATGCAGAAAAAATAATGGGAGAAAAGAAAAATAATACTCTGAATTCTGAACAATTCTACTTTAATAGGTTGATCTGTCTGCCAGCTGGCCTCAGTGTTGACTACTTGTAATATATACTCTTGGTAGGCCACATGTAGTTCTTGGAACTGTTTATATTAGACTGCAGAAACTTAATTATTCTAAAATTGGCAGGACTCGCTTTGGTTACTTAATACAAAGTTGCTTAGTCATCTTTCTACTTGGTGTGGACAGCATTGTTTAGGTGTGAAAAATTGGGAAACACAAATGTGCTCCAAAGAGATTATAGGTCAGGTAGAAGTAAGAAGGTACCGTTGTTTCAAGATGCCTGGCAGGTGGTTGCCACATGTTTTAATTTGACAAGCTAGGTGACTGTTGAGTTGAAGCCCTTGATTATAAGTATTTTTCCCATTTTCTTTGTGGATTTTGTCAGAAGTCAAAAGCTGCTGCTGCTGCTTCTTAGATCATATTCTAACCCTACATTTTGCAAAGTACAGGTTTCCCAGCAAGAGTATGAGGAACTCTAGAATCAGCTGTCAGAATAGTTGTCTCGTTCTCAGGAACAGACAACGATGTCATTTCAAGCTGGTTGTCACAAAGATCCTTCTTTTGAACCTCTTGGTTTGAACCCTTATCTTACCATACTTGAACTACTGCTTTCCAAACGCAATACAGATTTACAGAGCTTCAGTAAGAAAACAGACTGGCAAAATGACTTTCTTCCGTGTATGTTAGAGTCTGGAGTTGCTCCAGAGGTCTCCAGTTTTTTCAGGAATGCCCATGGCAAGCTCACACTCTACCTGTGACCTGGGCAGGGGCTCCTAAAAAAGATAGTGAGAAAAGATAAAAGTCCTGTAGCCAATGGGTAGTGACACCAGGCCTGGGAGGGTAGGTTCCCAAGAAAACATCCAGAACAGTACCTTATGTTTCTAATTACTGAGCTTGGTTACAGAGTAAAATCAGGCAACGCTTTTTTCAGACTGATGGAAGCATTTAAATCAGCTCTGAATGTCAGTGTTTTCTAATTATGATGGAGAAGTGGCAAGGAATCTCCAAAGACCTTGGAAGTTTGGGGCGTTTCAGCTCAACACTGATTGTCTTCTTATTCATCATGTCTTCTTTGTCCTTCTTTTTCTTTGACTGCCCCAGAACAAACTTATTCCCTCAACTTAAAAATGTCTAATACTTCTCTTTCCTAAAACCAGAATGTCTTTCTAAGACAAGTTTCTTCTCCACTAGAAGAAAACAACCACAACTACAAATCACAATGCAAAATAGAGCTTCATAGTGAACCACCATCCACAAGGTTACTAAAAGCTCAACTGGAGATGTAGCCTTTTGATCATGTCTCAGCCAAGTTCGTCTGTTTACCAATTAAATTCAGTAATGAGCAATGCCCTGGACTCCATTTCAATTCAACAAGTGTGAATTTAGTGCTAACTATAAGGAAAAATAGTTAAGAAATTTGAGAGATCACAAAAACGAGTAACAACCTCAAGGAGGTTACAGTCTTCTAGGGAAGAAGACTGACATGTACTTGGTAATTAAAATACAAACTCCAATAATATAGCTACCAGAACAAACTCTTATCAATGAGTATATGGTTCAGAGATCCTGTAGTCTCATGCTAGTCTTAAGTAGACCTGCATTATGAGCCATTCCTTACTTGAAGGAGAGTCCAGAAACTCCCAAACTAACAAATGGGTGAAACTACCATCTAAATGATTCATGTAAAAGGAAGGAGGAAGCAGTCTAGGCACTTTTCAATTCATTATTTAACCTCTGTGCAGATGTATATGTCTAAATTGCATATCTATTATGTCCAAGGGACATAGTGGATAATGTCCCTTGGTTTGGTTTCAAAGCTTTTCATCTTAGATTATAAACTCCCAGAAGATAGTCTCTAACACGCTTCATAATTCCAGACCCCAATAAAGGCATATGATGATCATGATGAATAGAAGTTGAGTAATTCACTAGGGAATAATTAGATCAATAATAGCATTTCCTTCATGTACAAAAATGTTGCCAATGACACAGTACCTCTAGGACATACCTTTGAATCATTCCCAGCAGTTTGTAAATGGATTTGCATCTTGCCATCTAAACTATGTCTAATGTCTTGTATTAGCAGGATGTCTGGCTAAGGCTCTGGCTCTTGTTGTCCATCACTGAATTGGAAATACTAGTTGAAAAACCAATCCCAAAAAGCAGACTAATGGGTTGCTGATATTTTTATAGCTGAATGGACCAGAAAGGCCAGAGGGTCATGCACAAGTAAAAATACTGCTATGTAAAATAGGATGACCTCTGTACCATGTTTATAATTGGTGAAGATCGATGGCCTCTGATCTTTTGTTCCAAATAAGCCACTCTTAGGCCTTGTTGTGCGGTTTGAAGTGCAGTCTCTCTTCAGTATCTCAGCTTGTTTTGCATTCACTGAGCATTTATTTCACTTTCTCAGGAGCAAGTGTGCTTAGTCACAGTGAAACTACAGATCCAAGAGACCTGAAGGAGAACAAAGAGGCTACTCATGAGGGGATTAAAAGAGCACATCCGTGCTCTAAGAGACTGACCTGCACCATACTCCACATGTTATTCCACCTTCTCTGGAGGACTGTGGGGTCTTTGAAGACAGCCTGTGAACCACATAACATCACTTCACACAGCATGATCATTTTGTATCAGGAGTTGGAAGGCCTTAGAGCAGGACTGTCCACTAGAGCATTCTGTGATGACAAAAATGTTCTCTGCAGTCTTACATGGAAGCCACTAGACACATGTGGCCACAGAGCACTTGAAATGGGTCTGGTGAAGAGAAGGCACTGAATTTCTAATTTTATTTAATTTTGATTAAATTTAAATTGTCTCATGTGACTAGTGACAACTATATCAGACAGCACAGCCTTAGACTCTCAAAAGTATCTTTACACTACAGCCCTAACAGATGGCCATTTCACCTCCACCTGACTATTTCCAGTAAGAGGGGTTCACATTTCCTCAGCATCCCTACCCATTCTTGGATAGTTCTAGAGGGGCCAGGACCCCACCCTCACCACATCAGATGTAGCTTCTGCTGTCAGGCATGCATTTGAAAAGCACATTTATGCTTTTGCTTTTTTTTAAGTTTACTGTGCATTTGTTTTCTCAAAAGGACACAGATTGGTGGAGAATTTCCATCTTTGCCGTGGGGTTCACCCCCACGGTTCTCGCTGCCTTTTGCTCTAGAGAGCAGAGGGGACCACATGCCTGTTCTGATCTGATATGTTCCGTTCTGTGTCTTTCCATCTAACTCTCTTGGAGTTTGCCGAGGAAAAGTATTTCCAACTCTCGAAAAGGAATTGCGTTCCAAATTTTCACTTCTCTTGCTCTTCTAAGAAAGCTTTTCAGGTTGATTGAGAGATTAGTCTGAATACCAATCCTGGTTTTCCACTGACTGGCTGTGGTTAGGGAGCTGATACCAAAGTCCTATTTGTTTCAGTCTCCTTTCTTTAAACAGAAGTGAATCTACTTTTCTTTCTTGGGAGTATCAAACAATGATAGCCATGAGGTTTTGAACAACATAAAATTCTCCAAATGAGGTGGTAACATTAGGAGATGAGACATAAAACCCCTAAGTGTGTGGTCTTCCTCAGTGTGGAAGCAAGTGTAGACAAGGCCATCCCTTCACAAATCTAACACACCCAGTGTCCACTGCTCTTAAGTGGAAGAAAGGCCAAGCAGACATTGATTTCTGTAACATTTAGTCTGTCTGTTCTCCTGCTTTGCAAATGGAGAAATACAAATAGAGAAAAAGTAATGATAAAAGACTGAGCAGGGAAGGAAAGAAAAAGCAGGTCATAACCTGTTAGCCTGCTCTTCAGTAAGGGCCTTGTCTTCTGGATTCCACTGATGGGAGAAAAGAAATGACTTGAGAAGGCAGAGATTCCCAGGTTAACCTCATTCATTCCTGTTTCCATGTTGCTAGTCTTGACATATGTCTCGGTGATTTCTTTTTTAAAGTAGCACAGATTTTTGAAACAAAGTGGTGAAGGTTGAGCTAAAGTTAAGTCCAAACCGTATGTTACAATCCATGTGTTTATTTGGGTTTTGAGTCCCAAATGAACCATTTAGTTGAGAAAAAGAGCAAAGCAGGTTGATAAATTGATTTTTTTTTAAAGGACAAAAGTTCATTTTCTACAGTCAGAAAGAAAACACTGCCAGATTTACTGTGTAACTACTGCAAAGGTGGGTTTATATAACTTTTGAGATTCATATATAGTCTATTACCAAGGTCTTTAATTCACTTTGTAAACATTGATCAGTCAGTAAAGTACAGAGATGAATCAGCTTGAGTTACATTTTCCATACTCAGAATGATAAAATACAGAATAAAATTCCAAAGGTTCAAATCAATTCCTGAGTGACTGCTATGTCCCAATAGTGAAAAGGTTTTTTATTTTAAAAGACTATTTATTCTTAAGTGGCCTTAAGAATGAAAGCATGTGGAAAGTAAAATATCAACGAAATATTTACATACTGGTTTGAACAACTGATGAGCTGTGGCAAGGCAATGCATTATTAATTACAAAATGAATGATGGATACTCAAGGAGTGAGATATCACTTCCAAACTAGAGTCTTTAGGAAAGGTATCATGAAGGAAGTGAAATCTGAGCCACAAATTCATGACTGAGTAGACTATAGACAGTGATGAGGACAGGGGATTTCATTCCAGGTGGATGGAGCAGTATGAATGAAAGAGTAGAGGCAGAAAATTATATGACACATTTGAGAGGTAATAAAATATTTTATCTAGGATGCCATGGAATGATCAACTTGAGAGAAAGGTTAATGCTTCCTAAATCAGAAAATTAGAAGAGAATGCACATAAGTATCAAAACATTCAGATGTGGAAAGAAGGAAACGTGTACATGTCATGTTTGATGCACCCATCTTTGCTGGATTGGAGAGCAGTAACAGAACCGTAGTATTATATGGAGTAGGATGAAACCCCCGACCGTTTCATCCTACAGACAAGAAAAGCTCAGAGAGGGTCATCTCAAATCTCCTGAGTCCGCCAAGGATTTGTGGAGGAGGGCAAATGAAGGATTGAGGTGAGAGAAGACAATTTGAAGAGCAGAGGTGGGTGATCTGCTGGAGTGTCTTATACCCAGAAGTCGCCTGGTACCTATAGGCTGAAGAGAGGCATCACTGAAGTGCAGTGATGACCCAGCTGAAATTAGCACAAACCTTTAGGTTAGACAACATGGTTCTTGACTTTCTCCCACAAAGCCCTGAATCTCAACAACAAAAAGCAGAGAGCAAATGATGAGTGGGATCCAAGGTCAAAGATGGGTATGATAATCTGGTATAAGTTTTAAAAAGCAAGAAAGTCTGAAATATAAGTCCCAGGAGGGCAGAGACCTTTTCAGCCTTCTTCACTGTTGTGTCAACAGTGCCTAGAACAGAAGCTAGCACATAGAAAATGCTCAGTAAATGTCCATTGAAGATTGGTGGTATAAATGTTTTTGTGGGGCTTTGTCGAAGTAGTTGGACCATGTAATTTGACAGTGGGTATATAATGATGACAGGGATCTAAGAACAGTTACTAGTGTTAAAAGACTACGGTTCCTTGCAATAACAGAGAAATACTTATGTTGGAGATGAGGGCACAGTAGATTAGAGGAGGAAGGTATGTAATGAGGAAGGGGCAATACAAGAGAAGAAATGCCAACATTTCAGAGAAAAGCATGCAGTGATGCTGTCCGGGATATGACCATCCTAGTTTAAGAATCTTAAAAAAAAGTCACAATAAATAATAGTCACTTACTAAATATTTGCAAGGTTTAACTTAATTGAGATCTCCCAGATATGATAATTTTCTGAATTAAACCAAAAGGGCTTGAAATTGAAGAGGCATGGGTAATTTTTAAGATAACTTCTTAAATAAATTTAAATGATACAATGAATTAAACTGGAGATCACTGACAGTAGTCTTCTCAGAATTTCTCTGGGAAGCACTCTTACTTGTTTCCTGAAAGGGAAAACAATTCCTGGAGGGAAAGAGTGGGTTAGTCCAAGAACATAACAGTGGTAAAAAGCCACACTTTGACATTCTGTAAAACGGGTTATAATAGCAACCTCGCAGGTTTATTATGTAGATAAAATACGAGTACATATTTTTAAATGGCCCAGCAGAGCTATCAAGCTATGAAATGACATGGAAAAAACTTAAATGCATATACTAAGTGAAAGAAGCCAGTCTGAAAAGACTGTACGGAATATGGACTATGATTCCAACTACACAACATTCTGGAAAAGACAAAGCTATAGAAACAGTAGGAAAAAAAAAGTTGCCAGGGTTTGGATTAGGGGAGGGAAGGAAGGATGAACAGATGGAGAACAGGGGCTGTTGAGGACAGTGAAACTATTCTGTCTGATACTGTAATGGTTTAATGGCTTAATGACATTAAGCATTTGGCAAAATCCATAGAATGTACAACACAAAGTGTGAATCTTCATGTAATCCAAGGACTTGAATTAATAATAATGTATGAATATTAGCTCATTAATTGTAACAAATGTACCACTGGAAAATTTTAATAATAGGCTGTGTTTGTTTGCTAGGGCTGCAAAACTGGGTGGCTTAGAACAGAAACGTAGTATCTCACGGTTCCGAAGACTAGAAATCAAAGTGTCGTCAGGGCCATGGCCCTCTGAAGACCCTAGGGAAGGTTCTGTTCAACAACTCTCCCCCAGCTTCTGGTAGCTTCAGGCGCTCCTTCCCCTTCCTCTCCTCATGGCCTTCTCCCTGTGTTTTCACATTGTCTTCCCTTTGTGTATATATCTGTCTCTATGTCCACATTTTCCGTTCTTATAAGGACCTACTGGATTAGGGCCATCCTAATAACCTCATCTTAACTTGACTACGTGTGCAAAGACCCTACTTCTAAGTAAGGTAACATTCTGAGGTGCTGTGGGTCAGGACTTCAACATACCTTTCGGCGGGGGGTGCACAGTGCTGTGCAGTAGAAGAAACTGTGCGCAGGGATGAAGGAGGAGGAATACGTTGATACTCTACTTTCTGTTCAATTTTTCCTTAAAAGTGAAGCTGCTCTAAGAAATAAAGCCCACTAATTTTTTTAAAAAGGTAAAAGATACGACCCAGCACAAAGCATCTTCAGTTATCGTTGGTTACTTTTGGAAGTTGCATTACCTATTCAGTGTCCCTGACAAATAGATTTTATTCTTGATGCATTCCAAGACCAATATAAGCACTGCCCCCAAATCCCAAGAACTTTCTCCCTCCCATTCACCATTCAGGTTATGATAATTTGGAGGTAGATAAGGTTTAGCTTTCTTTCCAAGGTTCTCCCTCTAATAACAAGAGTACTGGCCTGCTTGCCACCACCTCCTGCCTTGACTGTATTTACACCTGTGAGTAGGTGGACATGCACACATATGTGCACATACACACATGCACACACACGTACACATCTAGGATGGCTTCTTACCTGCCATCAACCCAAATAAAAGCTGAAACAGAGTGGTTCTCCTTATAAAGCTGTCACAGGAAATATCTATAGTGAGGGCCACATGCCCGTAAAGGGAAAAAAAAGCATCGTGAACATTAACCCATAGTAATAATTAGCATTCTTGATTGAAAGATGCATATCAGAAATTAAACTTAATTTTTTTAAGTTTTATTGAGTAATAGCCAGTTAAACTTAATTTTTTTATTGAGTTATAGTCAGTTTACAATATTGTGTCAATTTCCAGTGTAGAGCACAACTTTTCAGTTATACATGACCATACATATATTCATTGTCACATTCTTTTTCACTGTGAGCTGCCACAAGATCTTGTATATATTTCCCTGTGCTATACAGTGTAATCTTATTTATCTATTCTATATATACCTGTCAGTATCTACAAATTTCAAACTCCCAGTCTATCCCTTCCTACCTCCCTCCCCACGGCAACCACAAGTTTGTAATCTATGTCTATGAGTCTGTTTCTGTTTTGTATTTATATTCATTTGTCTTTTTCTTTCTTTCTTTATTCTTCTTTTTTTTTAAGATTCCACATAAGAGCAATCTCATATGGTATTTTTCTTTCTTTTTCTGGCTTACTTCACTTAGAATGACATTTTCCAGGGACATCCATGTTGTTGCAAATAGCGTTATGTTGTCGTTTTTTATGGCTGAATACTATTCCATTATATAAATATACCACATCTTCTTTATCCAGTCATCTGTCAATGGACATTTAGGCTGTTTCCATGTCTTGGCTATTGTAAATAGTGCTGCTATGAACATTGGGGTGCATGTGTCTTTTTGAAATAGGGTTCCTTCTGGATATATGCCCAGGAACAGGATTCCTGGGTCATTTGGTATGTCTATTCCTAGTCTTTTGAGGAATCTCCATACTGTTTTCCACAGTGGCTGCATTTTTTTAAGGAAAAAGAATTTTTTTTTAAGGAGAAAGAATCCTAGATTGGATTTAATAGACTTTCATTCCCAATATAGGGAGGGAAATGGAGAAGAAAAGAAAGTGGTGGAGAATGAGACAAATAAAAAAAGAAGTGGTGGAAGAAATACTGATAAATATCCTCTCTCCTCACAAAAAGAAGTAGAAAGAGGAAAGCAGTGAGAAGGAAAGGGAAGTGGGGAAGCTTCAGGATGTCCTGGCGTGGTGGGTGGTGGTGAGATACAGGGCCACAGGCGTGTGGTATGTCATTACCAAAAGGAAGGGCAGCATGTTAAGTGATCGAAATGTCTGACATCGACTTATAACTGAATTGCAGCAGCATAGATGTGCCCTGCTTCAAGAAAATGTGGTGTTTGAGAACCCATATTAAAAAGACAGATATATCAGTAGGTGATGATTCATGCAAAAGGAGTCACATCAGAGTTTTTTTGATAGCATGACTACAAAAACCCCAGTACAAAAATTTAGATTTTCATAAAACCTTTCGAGAACCCATCTGCCACGTTTGTTGATACATACCTCCCTTTGCCTGCATTTCTCTTTCAGGCTACTCTGTGCACTTGTGACACTCTCGAGCTCCACTGTTTACAGAAGCTCTCTACCTTGACATTTCATCACTTCATTGGGTGCGAGTTTGTTTCCGATCCAGTGTTACTGGAAGGAATTCAGCATGGACTGGGGGGTCGGGGAGGAAATGAAAGATTACTTGCTGGGGACATGGAAGCTGCTGCTCCCAAAAGAGGGGAAAATCGCTTACAGTTCTCCCCAGACATGGCTCTCTTCCCTCAGGAACAGTGCCAGGGAGGTCCTGAGAAGCTCTGTGATATAAGGGTCTGAGGATTAAGGAAGACTTCCAGCCCCATCCTGGTGTGAGACCAACAGAGAGCCATTTTCACAAGCATACACACCTTCCCCCACCCCCACAGCACGCACACCCCGATGGAAAGTCCTACCACACCGGACACAGATGTGCTTTCTCTCCTCCCTCGGACATACCCACCACTACATGTCCACCAAGCATAACCTAGAAAAGCATCATCTGTGTAGCTGTATCATATAGTGCTTGCTTGCTCTCCCTCTTGGTGCCTCACATACACACTCAGCAGCGCTCCAGTGAGTAAATAACTGGTTAGGTAGAGTTTCCCTATGGTTGGGGTTAAAAAAAAAAAAAGCAATAAAAGGTGAGGAGTAGGAGGAGGGAATGGGTAGGGGAAAAGAATTTGCGTGGGTAGAGCTGGTAAGGATGGCCAGCCACAGTGACCACACGATGTGAGTCAGTTTCACTTCCCCGTGAGTGCTCCAAGATGCTGCTGGGCTCTGCCAGCCATGCGCATCTTCAGCCTGCTCACTGGCACCTGCACCAGAGGTACAGGCGGAGAGACACAGCTGCCACTGCTCCTAAGCAGCCAGCAGGACTCCTCAGTGGAACGAGGTTGGAGAGAGACCCAGAGGCGTAGAGGATGCTCTTCAAACTGCTTGGATAAATTAAGAAAAGTGAAATTGTTGCTCACAGAGAGACTTTCTCCCATTTCTGTTTGCTGTTGCTATAGTTATTCAAGAAGTGGTTTATATACAACAAAAGACTTTACTGAAGAAAGGAACAAGAAGCGTTTGCTCTCACTGCACCCGGCATTCGAGTCACCGAGGTTTGGTCTCACTGCCCACAGGACTGTCCTCATGCATCCTGTACTGTGCTCAAAAAAGAAGCCCACCCCAGGGAGACGGACGCTTGGACGGCCTCTCAGGGGACCCTCGAATCACATTTTTTTATTTCTGATAACTATCAGGCCAGACTGGAAAATATTTTAGAAAAGTCATGGTTGATGAAATAATTTTTAAAAAGGAAAACCAATTCTTTTCCTTCATAACTAGCAAAGTACTTGGAAAGTACTTTTTGAAAGAGTAAGATAGAAAACACCTTAAAATTAAAAAAAAAAAACCCAACACCAAAATTTGAATTTCTGAAGGATTTATAAGCAGTATAAATAATACCCGAGGGAGTAAGAAAGGGGGAAAAATCCGAACATTATACAGTTTTGTTTTGGTTGGCTGAGATTTTATTTTTGTTTTTGTGGATTTTTAAAGGGGGAAAATGCTTGAAAAATAAAAATCATCTGAAAATGTATTTAAGAAAGTTTCTGAACCTGACTTCAAAGTCTGAGTTTTGCTTTTCACTCTGTCACACAAAGATGCCATTAGGGGATGGCTTCAGGTTTTGCACGTCCCCCTATTTTCTTACGCAGGGCAAATGGCTCGTCTCATGTGCACAGAAAGGGCTGGAAAATATTTTGTGTGATCTGAGTGCAGCAGAGAGTCTAGGATTCCAGAGGAAGTGGAGGCCTCCCGCTCCACACAGGAAACAATCTTCAAGCAGGCCTTAAATGCCAGATTCCAGGCCGAGTTTAACTAACCACTGACAGCTCTGTAAACAAAGCGAGGACAAAAAGAGCCCGCTTCCCCTTTTCTGGTAGTCATTTTGGGTTTGGGGGCTGCAGGGGAATTCTGGAATACTTGACTCCATGGCACAGAAACACAGGAAAAGCGGGCTCCTCAGTTGAAGAGCTGGAAAGGGAAGATCTTTCTGGGATTAAAACCATCACGGAGGAGGTAGGAAAGGATAAAATGGTTGGGTTATGAAGAGCCGAGACTTTTGAGCTCTGAAAACAGCTTGATCATGTGTAAATGCTTTTTAAAATGCTGCTGCCTTATGTTTATTCACGGTATTATTGCTATGGCCTTTATTATCATTCTGATATTAATATTGTCCTTAGGATATGCAAATTATGCCTGGACACTTGTATTATTTTATTTCTCTCTTTTACTTGTACTTTTCTCTTAGTCCCTACACGTTCCTTTTTTTTGCCACTTTTCTTTTTTTCACTCTTGTTCTCTTTTCCTCTTTCTTTGTTCACTTTTTCATAACTTCTGTCTGTAGTTCAGCAAGTTACAAAGAACAAAATTGTTCAGTAGCTCTCAGGTGAACCCACCAGTATTTCAGGTCTTCAGATCTCTGTCTCTTGAGGTCTTTTTTTTAAACTGTGGAAACTGTGGTCCTGGGATTTTACTTATTTTGTTGCTAATAGTTTCATGAATGAGTATATTTTACGCATAAAGGACTCAGCGTGGCTTGGGAGTCAGAAATTGATCACTGGCCGCCTCACTTGTCCTCTAAGGTGTTTCTTTTCTTAAGAGTAAAGAAAAAGGAGGGGATAAAGAAAGGTGGGGGGCTGAAGCCATTCACAGGAAAGAATCCTCTGACTCATCTATGCCATCAATTCTACCTCCTCCCCTTTAGATCCAGGCATTACCTGGTCTCCCTGTACCTGAACCCACACCATGGATGATTTTGAACGTCGCAGAGAACTTAGGAGGCAAAAGCGGGAAGAGATGCGCCTGGAAGCAGAAAGGTAAGGATTTAGGTTGGAAAGTATCTCTATTCTGTTTTCTACAATGTCAATCTCAGACCTCAGAGATCATCAGCCTGAAGGTCAAATGTATTGCACACTAAGCTGTTTACAAAAGCAGTTATGGAAAATTTTCCTAGTTGTCAGGATTCTAAATTCTGCACAAACAAACATCAAGAGAAAGAGAGACTGGAGAAGAATCAAATAGTTGCATTTAATCAGTGTCTTTCATATTAGAATTTTTGAATGACAAAGGCAATGTTGTGGATAAAAGTTTTAAGAGCACTTATAATACTGAAATGACAAAAAAAATGACAAATATTGAATGTTGAAACCATTTAGGAAATGGAAGTCTTCAGTCCAAAAGAATAAAGGCAATAAGACCCAGATGGACCTGGAGACAAATTTTATTCTTATTAGGAAAGTAGTCAAATTCAGTAATTCACATATTATGGATTAAGAGCCAGTAGAGTATGTTTCTGTGGAGATTCTGAGTCTAGTTGGAAGCTGTTATGTTGTGTGAGGCCTCTGTTGTGGCAACTTTCAAGGACAGGTTGGGGAAATAAAGCAATGACATGTGAGGCATGGGGTAAACATGCACATTTTAAAGTTTTAGGCCTCACAGCAAAGGATAGTGGCATTTAATGTGACTTAAATCAGATGTTCTTTTGAGAAAACAGAATAGGCAGTCACAGAGAGAAAAATGTTAGACAATGATCTTAAAATGAAATCAATTTTGCCTCATAGTAATTCCAAAGCAGAAATGAAAAGATGGGAGTAAAATGATCCCTTAGTGATTCTGTAGTAGGAAAGTAGAAACTTAAACACTTTTTTTTAAAAGCCTTTGGAGCTATAGGATCTACTAATTTGTATGGAGAATTCCAAAGAAGAAGGTAAAATTACTTCCTTTGATTAAGTTGGTCAGAGTAGGCTGCCATTCATGGCCCATGGTAGCATGAGTGGTACCTGGGCTCTGCAGATTCAAATCCCACCTCTGCCACTGTTGAGCTTTGTGTCCATGAGCAAGTGACTTCTCTCCAAGCCGCAGCTGCCTTATTTTATAAAATAGGCATAATATCTATATAGCTTCTGTGGTTGTTGTGGAGATTATTGAACTTCATAAATGACCTCGCCTAGCACCTGGCACATAGATGGTGTGTTACTGTCATTTTTTAAACCATTATCATTAGCTAAACAAGTAAGAAACAATATAGCAATCCAGCCAGAAGTAAAAATTAATGCCAAGAAAAGGAAAGAGAGTTATCATCCTGTGATGAAACCAGTCAGGAAAAGCTCCCTGGAAGTGGTGAGCCGTGGAGGAAGCAGTGATGGTGATGACAGTAAAAAGGGAGCCATGTAAATGAGGGAGAGACATCTGCAAAAGCTCAGAGGTGGAAATAGGAACCCTGGCGGAAGAAACCTGTTGAGTGCTTGGGGATGAATGAGTGGGACTTGCACATCTTGGGTGTTTCTATTTCACATAAAAGGCAATAAACAAAGACTTAGCAGAGGAGCTATGTGTGATGAAAATAAGTTGAAGAATGTTATCCACAGTGGGCTAGAGAAAGGGGACACTGGAAGACTGAGTATGGAACATGCAGTAATGAGGACTGAATCAGGGCGATGAATATGGAAATGAAGGTCAAATTGGAGTCTTTAGAGGGAGAATTAGCAAATCTTTCAGGAGAGGGAGAAGCTCAAAAGAATTTAACTTCTGAAGAGCTGGAAGGAGAGTCTCTGCATTGTCCCAGTGGGGAAACTGAAAAGTATTCCATTCTTAGGTGGGCATTGGGAGAGTGTTTAATTTCAGGTAGAAATCACGTCCAAATGGAGTTTTCCCCCAGACATTGGGAAACAGAAATTCTCAATCTTTGTTCAGAAGGGGAGAGAAAATATTATTAGAGAAATCAGTTTGAACACACTCAGGATAGCAGTGGTAGCACAAAAGCAGAAAGTGGATGATGGTGATGGGGACGTGAAAGCAAATGTCGACAGAGTGAGAGGTCATGAAGACATAACTGAAACCGTGAAAGGAGACAAAAAAATCATGAAGGGGGGAGAACCAGGGAAAGTGTGTGCATCCACGTAGTGTCCAGGCCCTTTGGAGCATACATCTTATCCTTTCCAGTGATGTGTTATGTGTCCTTGGGTTCTCCTGAAAGCCTACAAAATATCTGCACTCAACAAATGTTTATTAAGCCTCATGTAAGTTTCTGTGTCTGTGCTAGAAACAGGGAAAAGTGGGGAAATATAAATAATACACAAGGTTGCTGCCTTTATATCCCTCATGGTGGGCTAGGAAACCAGAGTGTAGCAGGGTCAGAAAACAGATGGAGCCAGAGTGTGGGGACAGGCCTAAAGGAATTGGACTTGAGGGACTCAGGAGTGGGGACAGGAAACTGGGCATCAGGCGCAATCAGTATCTTGAGCTTCTTCATTTTCTCTGAATTGGAAGACAAGGACTCTATGTGAGAGGAATGATAGAGCTAACTTGCTGTGGTTACAACAATACTCTAATTACAGTGAATAAACTAGGTTCCTTTATTTATTTAAAATTTAAAATTTTTATATACAGATTTTTAAAGATTACTTTCCATTTAGTTATTACAAATACTGGCTCTATTCTCTGTGTTGTACAGTACCTACTTGACCCTATCTTGCACCCAGTAGTTTGTACGTCCCACTCTCCCACCCCTATACTGGCCCCCACATACATGCTGGTAACCACTAGTTTGTTCTCTATATCTGTGTGTCTGCTTCTTTTTGGTTGTATTCACTAGTTTGTTGTATTTTTTTAGATTCCACATGTAAGTGATATCATACAGTATTTGTCTTTCTCTGATTTATTTCACTTAGCATGATGCTAAACTAGGCTCCTTTAGAACTAGAATTTTACTGAGTAACTTTCCACGTATCTACATGGTTCATTCCTTCCAGTTTTTTGTTTTGTGTGAAATGATATGTCTTCCTTTAATGTCAATCTTAAGAGAAATGTACCCAGTGAAGCTTAGTTAGTTACCCTTAATAACCTAAAATAAATTCACACAAATTTAAACTACCCTTGTTTAACTTACATTTCTGTCCGTATTAATTCTTAATTCTTTGGGGATATTATATTCCATTTGATTCTCCTCTTTCTTTCTTTCTTTCCTTGTCTTCCTTTCTTCTCTTTCTTTCTTTTTTGGAGAAATACTTAAGTACTTCCTTACATTTGTACTATGCGTACCTTTTCATGTTTCAAGGTGAACCTTTTTGTTCTTTTATTCTGGAATTTGTTAACTAAGTCCATGTTCACCCTTTAGGATTTTGTAAACTCTGATCATTTATGGGAATAGTGAAGGTCAGCTAGCTTTCATGGGAAATTTCAGGGTGTGTACAGGAAACAGATGTCCAGAACCAGGGATAAAGGGCCATCTAAAATCATGGTTTTGATCTGAAGATAAAGGGCATATAAGACCCTGAGTAAATCCCTCTTCCTTTAGCTTTAGAACTTGGCTTCCTCATCTGTGACAGGAGTGGGGTTGGTAATTTTTATTTTCCTTTTGCTTTTGGTATTGTCTATTTTTTCTAAAGTGACCATATATTACTTTATTAAAAATAAATAAAACAATGAGGCAGTTTTCCATTTTGAAAAATGAGATTCTGTGGCCTTATGCCTTATACCTGGGGCCTGACTGGAGAAAATCTAACTCTCTTTTGGATTTAAGGAACTAAAATAAAGATCTCAACCTTGATCTGGAGTGGTCCCATGGCTCAGAGGTGCAGGTTCATTCATTCACTCACTCATTCAACAAATTTTTACTGGGTTTCTCCTCTGCTTCAAGCTTTATTTGGGGCACTGAAGATAGACCAATAGAACAACAGAGTTGGGAAGAGTGTGCTTAATGCTTTTTGACCTGTAGAAAACCAAGCAATGATCAAGAAACTACATTTGTACATCCTCAAACATAATATGTAGTCTGATATTCAGTGATGATTTTTAAAGATGACTTCTGCCGTCTGTACACTATGTATCCCTGTGGACAGTGTGGGGGAAATGGTAACACAGAGAAGACACTATTGACTTTTCCACTGCTTATTCACAAAGCCTTTCCAAATAAAAAAAAATACCCTGTTATTTTAATTAGTTGTTATTGAGTTTGATGAGCAGGTGCTTTTCGACTTTGTAATCATACGTAATTTAAAACTTGTACTGTCACCAGATGTTATAACCACAAATTAAAATAACCAGATTCGCCCACATTTTATTCCTCAGAAATAGCTCTTTTGAAAAGATTATTTAAAAAGCTAACTATACACTTTGTGCCACGCTGGCTCTCCTGGGTTTGGGACTGACAGTTATTCATGGCATTATGGCCTGAGACTCTCACGCATACACCACCTCATTCTGGGGGCTGCAGTTCAGTCCATTTCAAATCATCTAGCTTTCCATAGCCCAGACTGTGAACCTAGTTAAATCAAAAATATACCTTCCCTTCTTTGTCCTGCCCCTTACCCTGTGCATCTTTTTGCTGTTCACCTTGTCCTTGTCCTGTATTTGGCTTTCACTCTGAGTCCTTAAGGTGAGGTCTTTAGGTTTGGTCAAAGGAGGTACTTTATTTAGTCATCAAAAAAAAATGTATTGAACATCTGTAAAGCACAAGATATTAAATGAACCACAGGGATGAGTTCTCACCAGTCCAGGCAGTGTCCTGGTAGTCATGAAATTCATATCATAGATGAATTAGAAACTTTACAGCCAATTTGACCAAAAGGGGAAGAAAAAAACTCGGCAGGCAGGATGGATTGAGTAGGTAATCACTGAAAATCCTAAATGCATTTTTTCTAAGCAAAAGATACCATTTGTATACCTCTTAAATTGTATTTTTGAATCAATGACCTATTTGAACAAACAATTTATTTTGCCATGTATTATACCTTACCTATCTCATGGGAATAAAAAATGAATAGGTATATTCTGCTTCCCTTCCTGTTTCTGTCTTTTATTTCATTCCCTCTCCATCTTTGTTCCTGTATTTCTCAGTGCACCTTAATGTGTTTTCCCTGGGTCCATGTGCATCTTCACCAACTCTTGGTCCACTTGTTTCCATTCCAGTCTCCTCCTAATCCATCAACCCTGGATTATGCATACATGTGCTTTTGTATCATTAGGGAATACAACATTTTCAAAAGAGAAAATGTAGGGAAAGGGGATACATTTTCAAAGAGGTCAAATCCAGCTCTCTTCTTATTCAACAAGTATAAAAAAATGCTAGACCTTTTATGTGTATCTGGCAAAAATGGACTGACAACAGCACTAGTAATAGGTATGTCTGAATAGAACATATGTTCTCTCTAAATGAAGGGACATATTATTGGAAGACAGCAGAGCTTAGCAGTTAAGGGCATGGGCAGCTGTGCTGTCAAATGCAAGGTCTCCCACTTATTAACTACATGACCTTACAAATTAGTCATTCTTTCTAACCTTCTGTTTCCTCATCTGTAAAATGGAGAAATAACAGTATCTACCTCATAGGGTTTTTGTGGGGATATAAAGACATAACACATGAAAGTATTAACACAGTACTAATCATCTAGTGTTTATTAGATAATTATTTATTATTCATTGAATTATTATTTTTATTTATTGACCATTATTCAGTAAGCCTCCCTATTAATTGTTACATCTTACTTGATTCTCTGTAACATACAAAGAATTGAAGATACATTTTATATTTGCCAAAAAACAAAACAAAATAGAAAATAGGAAGGTTTTCTTTCTACACTTATCAGAAGATACAAGAGCCACAGGAAGATGAAGAGCAGGAATATGGTGTCTAGTGAAGAATTGTGAGGACGTGATTGGTACCAAGGTCTGAGGAAGGATCATGTTGTCTCAGCGAGAAGAGTTCACACCAGTTCAAGTTGAGGTCTTCTGTTACAACTTGGCCAAAAGGATTTTGAGCTTTGATATATCAGCTGAGAAAGCTGCAGTGATGGTTTGCCCATGCAGAGATCTTCATTGAGGCATACCCTTCCCTGCGCTGGGCTTGCTTTCACAACAAGCAGCTCCCTTACTTTTCGAGACGTGAATTCATTGCATTGCCAGCTCCTGCTTTCCACACCCAGAAGTGAGTTCCTTTTTCGGATCAGAAGAAAGGGCCCTGTTGTGGAGCTGTGTTATCAGATTCAGAGGCTCGTAGACGTAAATAACGGGAGTGAAAGCGCTCCTGCTGTTGTCATCATTCTTACATTTTTATGGGCCTCTGAAATACTCTGATGATTAGACATTTGAAAGTAAATATTTTTATTACACTAAAAAAAAAAACAAAACAATTTTTGAAGTCCATTGAGTCTGAGTAGTTGCCTCCCAGAACTCTACCGCTGACACTTTTTTTTACATAATTTAACAAGGTGGCTAATCAAGGATTATACAAAAATGTTTTTATTTACAATGCTTAGCATTGTGACCTTGCAATTTCAAATCAAAATCTTGCGAAATCAAATGCAATTTCTTGTTACTCTGTAACTAGAAAACTATTTTCCATTAGGAGGTTAAATAAAATATTCCTCTAAAACTGTCTGAATTAATAGAGAAGATAAATTTGCTCAAAACTGCCCTTCAGTTCTCTCAGAAAATTTATCACTCCAGGGGGCAAAAAAATAGGATTTGTATCTACATTTTTAAGCTAAAAAGCTTTTAAGCTAAAAGATTTTTTCAAGTAATTCATTTGAAAGAGATTTTTAAAATATTTCTGTAGGGTTTTTGTATTTCTTTGATATTGTTTAAGGTCAGCCTAACTTGAATGTTGGGGCACAAAGAAAATGAAGTGAATAATTTTCACCTAAGGGATCTTTAATTAGCATTTGTGTCCAGTCATGTGAAGAATCAAAATAAATATCCATATTCATATTCTCCCTTTCTTGTTCCCTCTCTCACTAATTCTAAATAGATATTATTTATTACCTCTGTCAATTTATAAATGGGCAAATTATAAACATCAAAGATGTCATATTTAGCCCAGTCACCATTAACCTAACAATTCCTCTGGTCCGAAAAGTATCCCACTTTATGGTGATCAGTAGAGCTTCAAAAGTCCAGGACCTACCTAAGGTGGCACTCATTCAATAAAAATTAAAAATCTAGATTCTTAAGGATCTCACATGCTGACCCATAACTTCATTCTTAACTAGAACAAAAAATGGGGCATATATATGAGTCAATATGCTTACAGCTTAAAATAGCAGTGAATTTTTCTTTATAGTCTTCATATGTGACTCATAATTTATCAATCTTCGCTCCCCTGGGGAGAGGCAAGACAATGTGATAATTAGTATGTGGGTAACAAACCCGAGTTCAAATCCTGACTATGATAACTACTAGTTGGGTGACCTTGTTACAAATTACTTAAACATCTCTTGCTTTAATTTCTTTATGTATAAAAATGGACATGATTATTCTACCTCACAGAGTCATTGTAAAGAGTAAGCTAGTTAACCCACGTAGGGAAATTAACACAATGAAAGGCACATAGTATGTGCTCAACAAATGTTAAATGTTATTATTAAAATCATATTAATACTTTGGTAGGCCTTTGGTACAAAATAATATTTCACTGAATTTGAATTTCCGTTCATCTGTCATTCTGATGTGTTGCATCCTTACTGCGAAGTTTCTTTCCTGTGCTGATCTGGACACTTGCTAAGATGTTTCTATTTTTATTTTTTACTGAAATATAGTTGATTTACAGTGTTTCAGGTATACAGCAAAGGGATTCAGTTATAAGTCTACCACACAAATGTAATTGGTATTGGAGGATTTCAAAATTACATATTGTAGCCATGAAGTTAATTTTCTAGTTCATTAATGATATGTCTTTTATTTTAAATACAGTATATAAAACACAACTCAGAATTTTACCTGAAGAGTTCAGTTCAGCAAAAATAGTTCTCAAGTGGAAAAAAGTATCAGCCAAACTTTTCATCTCGTGTTAGAAAGGAAAAGGAACCATCCTTTGTTTAACATCAACCAAGTGCCAGGCTGGTGATGAACTTTATAGACTTTATGTCATTTAATTGTCAAAACAACCTATGAACTTATCTTAGTTTGTTCATGCTGTTACAACAGATTGCCATAGATTGGGTGACTTATGAACAGTAGAAATTTATTTCTCATAGTTCTGGAGGCTGAGAAGTCCAAGATCAAATCATCAGCATGTTTAGTATCTGGTGAAGGTCTGCTTCCTGGTCAGAGACAACCATCTTTTTGTTGTGTCCTCACATGGCAAGAGGGGCAAGAGAACTCTCAAGGGTCTCTTTTAAAAAGGGCACTTATCCCATTCATGGGGGTCCCACCTTCATGACCTAATCACCTTCCAAAGTTCCAACTCTAACCATCATATTGGGGGTTAGGTTTCAACATGAATTTAGGGGGACCCAAACATTCAGTCTATAGCAGACTTGGATATTATCATTCCTATTTTATAGCTGAGGAAACTGTAGATCTGAAAGGCTAAGTTGTATGTCCAGCTTCATATAGCTAGGGAATGTAATCTGGGTCTGCCTGCCCCCTTTCACTGTAGCAAGTTGATCAATGGAATTTTTCATGTTTCAGCTGGTTGTCTTGGCTAAAGGTCCATCATCTCTACAATGCCAAAATAACTCCCTAAGATGGGGGAGTCAGTCAAAGCAGTTATGTGGCACCAGACTAAATGAGGCTATTGGGTTTAATTGAACTGTTCTCTATGCGTATTCAGGTAAATTGCTCACATGTGTAGACACAGACATTGTTTTGTTTGCCCTCAAAAAAATCTCCCGTCTTATTCCCATTTCACAGAAAAACAGAAACAGAAAAGATCAGGTTTTCTCCCTCAAGCCAAAGAAGACTGTTGGCATAACTCTTCTTGACTTCTCTCTGGAATACTCTCAATAAGACTATATTCACTGTTGGGACAGGGACTTAGTCACATCATCACTCATAAAATCATGAGTCTGTCACCGACCTGAGAGATAATCTTCTGCAGTGAAATGTTACTTTTTCATTTCTGGACCACACACTACTTTGAGTCTCTGATGAAAGCTATAGATGCTCCTCCAAGAAAAATGTACATATGCACCCACAAAACTTGACACTTACTTTTGGTGGCATCATGGACCTCCATCCACAGACCTCCTGGAGGCCCATGAACACTGAGCCAAGAACCCCTGATCTAATGAATTTTAAAAGTTCATTTTACATATGAAGAGACTTAAGCCTAAGGATGCTGACTTCCTCATGATCACTCAGCTAAGCTGAGGCAGAGCCTGCTGGCACAGTGCAGACCCCTGAATAAATGGAGTTGTCTGCAAAAAATTGCCATAGTTATTGATTGGGGAAAATAGAGCACGCTTTTGGGAAAACAGTACATACTACATTGTATGGTATGTAGGGTCTTTCTTTTTCATTTAAAAACAGTTTATGGATAATACTTCTAAATAAAAGGAGACTTGGTCACATTCATGGTGAATAAAATGAAAAGCAAAGAAAGATAAGTGGATAGGCAGAATGAAAACAGTTAACTGCTAGGAAATGGGAATCAGACTTTGCCATCTTAGTCAAGAAGGAAAAGAAAACTGGTGATTTTCCAAATTAGAACCCCATTTGCCGTCAATTTTGGAAGTCTTTTATTTGGTATATGTTGTCTTGGCAAGATTTCTTTAAACCAGGTTTAATCATGACATTAAGTTATTATGAAGGATTTTTCCGTCCTTACCAGTTTCATTTTAGCAATTAAAACTCATCAAAGGTGTTTTCTCTCTAAATATGAAAAAGACAAGAACTTATTTGATTTCTTAAAGAGGATTTCATGTGCCACCTTTATTGCTACTATCTTTTGGGAGAATGGGGCAGATTGGAGTGGGACACAGACATGATGATGTCTCCCAGAAAGCAGAACCATGCAGACTTGGGTCTTAGTCCTGGCTGGGTCAGCAAGGATAACTCTGCTTAGCCTCTCTGAGCCCATTTCCTCATCAGGAAAATGGCCTCTTAACAGTTCTTCCTCGTAAGATTTCACAGAGAATACAAAGCACTAGACAGGTAGATAGGCTACCTATGTGTACATGTGTGTATATGTGATATGTATGCCTGATGTGTATATATGATCAGTGCTCAGTAAATGTTACCTGTTGGTGCTGGTTTTCGACTGACTGGAGGACATTGTAAGGAAGGAGCTATCAGGAAAGCCCTCTCCAGAGTCATCTTCTAAGAAACTTGGCCCCTCTGCAGCTCTCTTCTGGGGTTTCTGAATCACTGAACATGTGCACAGTCCCCATGTCTTCAGACAATTTGGTGTCTAACCTCTATTCTGTTTCAAATCTGTTTTAGCAGCCACTTTGAAAATGGTGGGAGAATTATGGACATGAAGTCTCCATGCTGAAAAGAAAATCTACCTCCTTATTTTAGAGTCTTTTTTTAATCTTCCCTACTGGTTTGAAATTAAAATTAAAACATAGGATAGTCTGGTATCTAACATGTCAAGGCTTTGATCTCAGTTAATTTATATATCTAGTATTCAACTAATCATATATTCTAAATAGTTTTTTTGCCTTGTGGAATTCCAGTTTTTTTTATGTCACATAATTGTGGTTTCAACTTTGCTTGAAGCAGTAACAAAAAGCCTCTCAACAATGTATATAAATACTGTGCTAATAATATAAAGTTACGTGCTAATTTTTACAAAATAATTTTTAATCATTTTATTCTGAGTAAGTGATGAAAAGGCCAATACATACAAAATAATATTATGTAATGTATATAGAGGTTATAAATCATTGTAAACTTAATACTCAGCTTAAGACCTAGAACATTTCCAGTACCTCTGAAACTTCTGGCAGACCTCTCTCCAGTCCCACCCCCTGCCTCTCCATCCACAGCAGAAACTAGATTCCTGAAATTTTAAATAAAATTCTAAATAAGATAATATGAATTTAGGTGGTAGTTTTTCCAGGACCCTGTGATCCAGGACTTTCCAAAGAGTCTCTCCAGACTCAAGTGAAGATCTTAATTAGAGACCACTGTTCCCTGAGTGGGCAACACGTTTGCCTTTCTAAACACACAGGACCAAAGGAGTCCTTCTGCTGACTACAGCTGGGAATCTTGGAGAGGTATTACAAACAAGGAATTCTCTACAAGCAAAGAATGTTTGTCAAAATCAAATAAAAGTGTAATGAAGGTTATTAAATATGTATGTTGAGTATATCTACTCTGCCCATTGGTTTTCCCACTGACCAGCCAAGTATAAGAGATCTGCATTTGCAGCCATCATTTGGCAAGGTGGGAATGGCAGACAGCAGTGATAACAGACTATTCCAAATTCTTATTCAAGGGAAATCTGTCTCAGTTGCTTTAAAGGCTTTCAGGAAGATTCTTGTCCTTTTATCCCAAAAGTCCTTAACAGTGTTACAAGGTAGTACCACTGGATATGAAACATGAGCATGTTGAAACGATGTAGTGGCTGTAATACATGGATTCTCATTCATCTGTGAATGAGGTTAAAGAGGAATAATGTGCATACTTTGTGGATAAAATCAGTTCTTTTCACTAGTTTGCTATACAATAAGTAATATTCATCAGCAGTTAGAAAATCCGATTTTAGTCTATCATAAATCTTCATCAATTCAGATTCTTCCATTTTTAAATCTTTATGGGACTGTATAAAAGTATAAATTTGAACTATTTATAAGTAAAGGATTTGATTAATATGTTAATTATGCAAGCTACATTCCATGGCTTAGTTATTAAATACTTGAAAGCATAACATTTTAAAACTTTTTGAAGAACTTTGCAAACATCCACCTGCCTTTAAAAGCTTAATTTGCTCATTATAAATCATTTTTTAATGCAATTTTTAAATAAGTTTCTAAGGTTTTGCTAGTCTGGCTGAAGTCACCAGATATTCTTGAACATACTTTCAATACTGAATTTCTTTTAAAATACTGCTTAATTTTTACTGGCCTTCCTTCCAGTTAGTCTAGATCAGTGAGATTTGACATTTCATTTGAGATTAGTACCAATTAACTAAGTTAAAATGTGAAGGTTTATTTTCCATTTTAATAACCCCCTACATCACATACAGTTCCTTTGTTGGAATAAAAATCTTGGTAAAGTACACACCAGCCACTATAAATAGCAGCCATAAGCCTGTACATTCAGGAGAGTCTCCAGAGAGTGTATTTTAAACGGCACATTGTTTAGAACAGGAAATTCTTCCGATGTTCATATTTTCCGTTGCGGGTGACATGGACTCTCTTGTGTGACATCTTCACTGGCTTCCATTTTCCTGTACCATTTAGGAATCCAGCTGGTAGATTCCAGAAGATTGCTCAGTATGTGGTTTTTATTTTCTTAAGTAACCTGGGTCTTATGGTCCAGTGGGGATTTTGCATAATCAGGGGCTCTCCAAATGAAAAATAGGTAACTTCCAGAGCTGGCCCCAGCAAATAGGTAATGAAACAGTCCTTTATTCCTGGAGCTAGTAGCACTTCTGTGCCTGTTGAGCATAACAGCAGTCAACCCATTTTTGATTCCCACAGAAAACCCTGCACTGTTGGCGAGTCTTTCTGGGGAAATCTAGGGACTAATATGGAAACTAATGGAGCAGGAAGTGAACAAACAGACGAGCGGATGAGACAATGGGTTATCATGCTGGTTGGAAGTCAGGCAGGCTCAGCAGGTATGATTACACTGCATCTTTCCCAAGGCGCTCTGCAGGAGATGTATACCTCTGCCCACTCTTTCCCTGAAGAGCCCTTCTGTTTCTCTAATCAAAACTGTTGTGTAAACCTTGGTTTTTATTTTTTTTTTTTAGTGGGGGCCCATTTTGGAAGATCTAACATTCCCTCACCATTTTTCCTTCCTTGATGAAGAGGATGAGAAATTACTGTGAAGGAGACTTGGACAAAAATTGTGATATAGAAAGAGTTGATACCTGATGCCCTTCCTTCGTGATCCTCCCCTTTCAAGAGCCTTTAACTCTTCCCACCTAACTAAGCATGAAAGCAAAACATTCCAAATATATGTATGTTTTCTGAGCCAGCACCCTCAGAGTATATATCCTGGCTACCCAGGGAGTATCATTGCTCCAGAAGCTCCATGGTTTATGAACTAAACAGAATGAAGCTTTTATAAAACTCAAGGCTGAGGCAGGATGGAAATTCCCAGTCCTCTCATTTCTAAGTGCCTCACATCATAGGCACATGAATGTAAATTCTGTCTCACTGCGGCATTTGTCAAAGCAATGGGAGAGCTGAACTGGGGAGGCATGCCCTTCAGAGAGGAGTTAGTTTTCCATAAGAACTCTAAAGTGCAGAAGTACTGCTAGGAGACATATCCTGGTATCCTGATGGGCTATGTGGTCAGAAATTAAGACTCTTTCTCCTACATTCTCGGGAAAGAGTTTGGAAATCCAAATCGTTGGACCCAGACTTGCAAAGTACACTTCCAAGAACACATTGTCAGTGGCAGCGTTAAATCTGGAAACTTTGTCGTTTACTCCAACTCTGGTGCTTTTTCCTCTGCATTATGTTGCGTCCAGCCCCTTCAATTGTCTTTAACTCCATGAAAAAAGGTACCTTTTAGATCAAGGATAGAAGAAAGAGGACACTGGATAAAGGTTAGCAGATCTGGGCTTTCTCATCAGTAAAATGGAACTAACTTCTCTGGGTGGCTGAGAAAACTAAATGAGATATGCCATCAAAAGTGTAAGGGGCTTGCACACAACAGGGGCCTATAAGATTCATTTGAATTGGATCCCCTTCTGTTTATCTCTATGTGGAGTTGCAGGTTTCATTCTGGTTAATGTTTCAGTGGAACAGTCACACTTCCCAATCTGCTGTCTTATGCTATCTCACTGGCCCTCAGGCATTCTAGGCTTTCAAAGAGCTGACTCAGAGAAAGCTATAAAATGTTACCTCTCATTCTTCCTAGAGCCTATCCCCCGAGAAAGGGCTTAGGACCTCAACTGCAGATTAGAAAAAGCAATGCCATTTTATCTTCCCTTCCTCCATAGTTGTGAATTGAGCAGAAAATTTAAAATAGTTTAAATGATGGCTTTATCCCAATCAGAATTAAACCTTGCTCTTGGTCACTTACTTGTCTGGTTTTGTATGTAAGTGAGCAGAAGTCCTTGGGCTCAGAGGGGTTCTATCTTCTTCCACACCACTGTCCTTCCCTCCTGAAACCCTTGTAATTGGTGAACTCTTACCTTGAAGTCCTGTCTCAATTCATCCTCTGGAAAACACCTTCCCGGAGATCCCCAATCAAAGTGGATCTTCCATAGCATTTTTTGTTATATTAATTATTATCACCATTTTACTGTTTATTTGTTCATGTGTCTCTTTTCCCCACCAAACTGAAAGCAATTCTAAATCTAAAACTATTTCTTACTCCCTTTTATTTCCCCAAAGACCCATACTCAATGCTGAGTAAATAAATGAACAAACAAATACTTCCAATTCACATCTGTGTATCAGGGCAGAACTTTGCTCACTTCACTAAGCTATTTACAGGGAAGCAGAAACGTTAGTGACTTCTGTGGTATTCCTCAAGTAGTGACACCATCCATACCTTCCTTGGGGGTTCCGTTACCCTCCTGATGAGCCCTTGGAATTTTGACTTTCTATCTTTGTCTTTAGAGATAGAAAGAAACTCATCTCCTGTATTTCTCTGATTATTAAGGATAGTAAATTTCTACAGCATATACTTTAGACAATTATGCTTATTTAATCACATCATGGAAGCAAATATTAATATGGTTAAGAGTAGATTCCCTTTAGTTGGCCTATTTGTTCTAGTTCTCAAGCTCTTAGTGTTATTTGCAATTAACATTTGCATTGTAAGACCAGATAATCATCAAATTACAGGGTTCATACCAAGCCCCAAGGAGTCCAGCAGTGAACAAATTTCTCTAATGAAAGACCAAGTTTGTGGTCTGGAGGAGTAAACTTCTTCAGTTAATCCCAGGAAGATGGGCAGAGGTAGATGAAGGGTGGTGCTAACCTCAGGCTAGTATTTACTAACACTCTTTATGAAGTAGAGAGTGTTTAACACACAAGTTGGGTCTAAAGTTTAGATTCTAAATACTGAATTGTTTTCTAGTGCTGGGATGTTGTGATGAACCAAGGGGGGGGAAGAAAAAAGAATAGAGAAAGACATTAGCAAGCCCAAGGCTTTTAAATCAAGATATGGGAAAGTTAAGTTTATTTTCAGGGGAGAACTTTTTTATTAATAGTTTGGAAGAAAGAGGAGAGCAGTTGGTCAAAACTCTAAGATTCAGATTAATTCAGCAAACATTGACTATGATGCAACACATTCTACACTAGGCATTAAGTTTCTTAATTATGAAAGTATACCCCTTGGTTAATTTGTTACAATAAAATTTGTAATTAAAATAATGTTAATGAACTGGAATACCCAGAGCACATAGACTTGGAAGGACTATAAAATAGTCTCAGAATTAATAGCTTTTCATTTTTAATTTAATTTTTAATTCTTAGATCTACTGAAAAAGAGTCAAAAGAAAAGATAATTTGAAGTTATCCTAGAAAGACACTGAATTCTAAAATACCTGGGAGAAGCTCAGATTACATCAGCTCTCTCTACTTCGCAATATATTTTAGAAAACTGAATGCATATTTCAGGTCACTGGCTTTCAGATTTACAGTGACTGCAGGCTACTTTTTGTATAAGTATCATCCATTTTATTTTCTTTGTTGACTTCATGAGGTCTTAAAATTAAAAAGCTTTCCAGATGGCTTCTCATGAAGAATGAATATGATTTTTTTCTTAAATGTTTTCACTAAAAGACCTTCCCTGTTCTAGTCCATAAACTAATGAGCAAAAAAGAGCTCCATTTGCTTTTCCTGCCTTGATCCTAATAATAGCTTGATTTCATTGCTCAATAACTTCAAAGTGAAATAGCGTCTTAAAGCTAAAGAGCTTTCTCTTAGTCAATTTCTAATCTCCTGTCTCAAGCTGCCACCATAAAGACACCCAAAAATTCTACAAAAGAACATTTATAAAAAATTCAACATGTGTCAAATTACATTAGGTGTCCCAAATGCAAGCAAGTGCCGTCTAAGTGTAATCTAGTGTCTTAGTCAGTTTGGGCTGCTGTAACAGAATACCATGGACTGGGTGGCTGAAACTACAAACGTTTATTTCTTACAGTTCTGCGGGCTGGAAGTCCAAGATCAAGGTGCCAGCAGATCCGGCATCTAGTGAGGGCCCCCTTCCTCGTTTGCAGCTGTCTGTCTTTTTGTATCCTCACACAATGGAGAGAGGGGAAAAGCAAGCTCTCTTGTGTCTTTTCTATTAAGGGTACTAATCTCATTTATGAGGACTGCACTGTCATGAACACACAATGGACTATTTCTTTAGCAACAGGAGCAAATACATGCCTTAATCCAGGAGTAACCTCCCAAAAAATAAATCAATATTTTTTTAGATTTTATATGGTATCACTGGAAAAAATCTGGATTTGATTCCAGCTATAAAGGCCATGTATAAACTTAATATCCAAATGCATAAAATGGACACCAGAAAATAAATTTATGGTGTGGAAATATTTAGATACTTTAAACAAGAGTGATACACACTGGGAATTCTGCGGCTTATGAACTAACATACTTCCTTTGAAGATGTGACCTTTTTCACTGCACCAGAACTATATCCTAAGAGTCCCCATGACAGTTTCTTAATTTCCTTCACAGTTTAATTGTATCTGTGTAAAAGAAATCTATAAAGTATATTACCAAGGGCTGGATTCAGTTTCCTAAGGGCAGAAATCATATCTTTCATGTACACATTTCTTTCCTAGAATTGTGTAAGGTATATATTGTTATTTTCATTGAGACCAGAACCAGGGTTTTATAAACATGCACCAGCAACCATTCAGTCAAGAAACTGTTGTTAGAACCCTGCTATTTCCAAGCACTGTCTTATTGCTTTAAAGATGTGTTTCAAGCTGAAGGGCAGAGGGGAGTTGGAGGCATGATCTTTTTAAGATAGAAACTTTTTTCTCCAGGAAAAGAAAATAGTCCAACAGGCTAAAACACCCAGGTTTCAAAAAGAGCTTAGAAACTAGACCTAAATAATTGTTGCAAAAGAGCTTAAACAGAAAGGGAGCCTCACAGCCAGTTAGCTGGAAGGGCTGACTCATACATGGCAGCATAACTATTTCTCAAATGTACGCAAACAAGAGTGGGCTCAAACTTTTTCATCTCTCCTCCTAAGATGATAAATTGCAAAAAAATAAAGTCAAAACCAGAAAGACTTTATAGATATGGAGCCAGACACTGGTTCTTTAAGAATCACTAGAATTCAGAGAAGCGAAGGGAATTTAAAAAGCCACTCTAGGGAATAGCTTTGTTGGGCAAAGGTAGAATGCTTCAGGAAATATTAGGCAAATGGTGGCAAATGCCAATAACCTTTTCAACAAACAAAAGTCCCCTTTATGATCAATGGTAGCGCACATTGCACGAATGGAAGATGCATGTTAGATTGGCAGGAGAGTACAAGTGGAGGTCAGGATTTCCTAAGGAGACTAGCCAGGTGATGCTGGGGCTCAGAGTTTGGCCTTGGGAAGGAAAGAATGCCCTCTTTTTAACCGAGCAGTAGTAACATGACCAGAGAACCTGCATTTCCCTGTGAAAATACCGAAGCATCAAGAGAGAGTGAAATGACGTCTCACTCCCACACTCCCATCCTGTTTCATTCTAGAACCAAATACACACTAGCATGGCACTGATGATGACCCCACTGGGGTGGGGCCAGATGTAGGAGGAAGAGAGGAGGGGAAAAATCATTCAGAGAATTAGATCTCAAGGAAGTGGACACAGACAGATTCAGGAGAAGAGCTCACTCCAGGCAGAGGGGGGAGAAGGCTATCCAAGGAGAACACGTGGAGCACTGAGTTACTTTGAAAGTTTTCTTTCTTGAGCTGAATGGTGAGCACGCAAATGTCAGTTGTAGTTTCTTATTCCTTTCAGTTTGTCTAGAAGATTTTAGAATAAAATATAATTTTAAAAACCTTATAGCTGTCACCCATGTATCCTCAATCAGAATCTGCCTATGGGTGCCAACAGAATCACATTACTGATAATGTAGTTCTTACTGCTTCCTGCTCATGCAGGACTACACCCCATCACCAGTGGAAAAAAAAGTCCCTCTGTCTCAGGAGGTCTGTCTCATAAAACCACAAGAATGGTACATTCAACCACTGTGTGCAACCTTCCATGGCTCCTTGCTGCTGGGCCCCTGCCCGGGTGAGGTGCTGGCTGCCCTCTGCCACTTGAGACCCTGGGCCTCTGTGTCAAATATGCTGTCTTGTGCACTTGATACAACCTTTCTGGGTTCTAGAGTGGTCCTGCAATCCCTTCAGTCCTCCAGAATTCCAAAACCACACTGTGCTCGTATAGAAGGAGAGAGAGGGACCCTCTCCTCTGCTGTGATCCCCTTTGTCACCTGGCCACCAAAGCTTGGCCTAGACTCTGCAAACACTTTGTGGAAGCAACTTCCACTTCTCTGCAGCCCACCTGTCCTCAGGGCACAGACATGCAGCAACAGGGCTGGGGTCAATTCCAAGGCATGGGAGAGCAGACAACCCTCCAAACCCCGCTTCAGATTGGCTCCCTAGGCCCCCTCACCTCATAGTCACACTGCCCAGAAGTATCTCAGTTCCAGTGGTGGGCACAACTGAACTTGAGGCCCGGCCACTATTCACAACAATTATCCTCCCATCTTGACTTAATTACAGAAAAAACAAATTAACTTGGTTAAGACAACTATTTGCTCTTTATGGAGCTGTGTGCCCTAATTCACAAATGCAGCACATATTACAGAAGGCCTGCTCTACTCCAGACACTGTGCTAGCTGGGGTGAAGGGAGGGTCACAAAGATGGGTAAGACACAGCCCCCCTCCTCAAGGAGCTCACGGCAATGGGAGACAAATATATAAACACACCCTGGGTGCAGTCTAGGACCTTGAATTCTATGTTGCTTCAAATAGATCATTAGAATTCCCAGGTATTGAAATGCAGGTAAATGCTCACTGAAAGATCTTTTTTTCCTTTCTTAAAATCATATTTTGTTTTTCAAGCAGGAGGGCAAGAAAAATAAAATACAGAGTATCCTGAAAGAGTTGAAAAATGAGCCTCTGGAAACAGTATGAAGTTCTTTATATTATGGGCAATTAATAACAACAAAAATAGCTCAGCAGATAAATGCTGGAGATAGACTGACTAAGGAACAAATCTGGAAAAGGGGGGAAAAAACCACCCTGGATTTAGCACAAAAATTAATGAATGATCTCTAGAAGAGATGCTATTATCAACTTGAAAACAATGTTAGGATGTGTTAACAGGAACGTGGCAGGCAGCACTGGGACTTCAGCCAGACACATTCAGCCTTGGTCAAGCCTTTATTATGTCCAATTTTGGTTTCCCGTTTGAAGAGTTGTTATATTTCAGGCTGATAGTAAAAGAATGGAAAATAGGCATTGGCGTCGAGCCTAGAAGAGACGAGACTGAAGGATGACTTAATACCTGTGGCCCTAATAGGGATAAGTGGATTTCTATTTCAGTCATGGGAAGTCTAGTTCAATCACGGAATAAATTGAGCATAAGAGTGATTAAACACTGGGACCTTGATCATAGGATGTCATCCTAGAAGTATAGTGCTTCAGGTCTGCTGCTTTCAGAATACTGTTCACTCTCCATCTTGCATTAATATTTTTGTATGCATATCTTATCTCGCTTTGGGACTGCCCTTCTTATCTTTGGATACAGCACTTAACTCCATGAATTGCTTGTAGTAAATATTCAAATAGTGTTAAGTCCAGGGAAAATGCTGGGATGAAACAATATGGCCCCCATTGTAAGGTTAGATAAAGGAGTGTAACAACCCAAGATGTGTTACAGGTCTGGAGTCAGACCAGAGAATAGTTCAGAGAATTGTGTCCACGAAGGCTGTAAAGATTCTCACGAGGGACAGGTCATCGCACGGGAAGATTAGGATGAGGGGAGAGTGATGACTTTCTGTAGGAGTCCATACATCCCTCCACCCCGACCCAGCCCACCACACATTCCTAAAGGAAGACACGTGGCAACTGTGAAGTCATTAACAAAGACATGATGGGCAAGGAGAGGCAAGGAAAAGATGTCACTGGACAGTAGGAAGCAGAGGAAAGAGGGAAGAGGACTTTATAATTTCTGCAAAAGGAGATAGAAAAAGGGAGAATTATTTCATGGGATTTCTTAGGGAAGATCCATTGAAAACAGTATCACAGGAAAATACGAAGTAATATAGTTTAAGTGAACATGTTCAATGCCATTGTGGGGTGGGGAGGAGGGCTCAGTGCCCTCAGCTGTGGAGGAAGCACTATTAGGGGCCAAGGGAAAGGAGGAAAGAGGCTCAGCCTGCAAATATGTGGTTAACCCCTTCACTTCTGCTGCTCTCCACCCCGTGGTGGGCTGCTTTCCAGGCAGGATCTTTGGCCTCATTCTAAGAGCGTAGGTCTTTGAATTTCATTGTAGGAAAATTTTTCTTCAAGAACCTTTAGAAAAAATCCCCTTTAAATTACTTGAACAATTGCCTCTCATGTGAATGGACTTCTTTTGGGTTTAAGTTGCATTTCTTTAGGAAGTGAATGGCTGTGTGTGTGTGTGTGTGTGTGTGTGTGTGTGTGTATCTTAAGTGCATTAGGGCAGTCAGCAGGGCACTTCCCAAATACCTCTCTTTTCCTTGGGGGATTGCTCCAAGGTAGAAGCTATTCTTAAACAACCATTGCAGACTATAAAGTCTGGAACAGATCATATGGCCCAGTCTGCTACTACCATGAAGTAAAGTTATTTTTTAATCATATTTTGTTAATAAAGGACCACCCTGTGGTGTGAGCTATTTCTTTCTATAGCACCGACCTCCCTCAAACCTTTCCAGCACAGAATCTCTTTGATGAAAAATTAAACAAAGTATCCAGAAATGGAGGGTGCTCTCAGTAATTTGAGAGTGGCCCAGACTTTCATTTCCCCTATAAAAGTCTCCTGAAATATCACATGTGTGACACCTACTCTCTTGCTGAAGGATGACTGGCCCGGATGTTCATAGTGCCAATGAATGATCATTGCTTCAGTTCTCAGAGACACCAGTTCTGGAAGCTGGACTCTGAGCACGTGTGTCTGTGCTACACAGTGAAAGTACACATGCCTGCTGATCTCAGCTGGAACAGACATTGTTTACAAATTACCTTTTGCTATGTTCTTCCTAATTCCTCTCACCTTGCCTCTGCAGCTCCGGGGCATCTGGACCTTAGGGGGCTACCTGGAAGCAGCTGCCTACCCTGGCCCTGCTCACATCTCATGATTCTCTTAACTACCTGCCTCTCAAATGCATCCAAGCTCACTTTCATTGTCCTTTGTGCTCTTCCTGTTTCCCACTGGGATTCTACCCAGGCCCAAGACGCACTTCTCCCTTCACTATTGCCATGCCAGTATCCTTTTAGGTAGCAGGAGTTAGGAATTCTGTTAGCATTATCAACTGAAGACAGACAGCTAGTTCCCAAACGCATTTCACCAATAACAAGGGGCCAACTAAAAGTGTGCATGATTCCCCTCTTTCTATCTTTACAACTAGGAAATAAGCTTGGTGGATATCTTTTATACAGCTGGCCATTAGCTGACTTTCAGTGCATGAATGTCAGCATGTTAGTGGAAGATTACTAAATTCTTGCTCTCCTCCGTGTGTGTGTGTGTGTGTGTGTGTGTGTGTGTGTGTGTGTGTGTAGTGAGAAAGACAGAGAGAGAGAGAGTCTGGGCTGGCCTGGAAGAACCACTGAATTTTTTCCAGGCTACTCCATTTTATGAGCTTATTCCGGATATGCCAAAACTATACTTGCCACCTCAGAACTGGAATAGGATTGGGAGCTGGGGGAAATCAGGAGGTGAAACATATTCCCAAGGTCAAATGAGTCCCAGAAGCAAACGTATTGGTTTCCTCTCATTGCTGTAATGAATAACCACAAACTTGATGGCTTAAAACAGCACAAACTTATTATCTATTGTTCTAGAGGTTCAAAGTCCAACACAGCTCTCACTAGGCTAAAATCAAGGTGTAGGCAGGACTGCATTCCTTTCTGGAAGCTCTAGGGGAGAAGCTGCCACATTCCTGGACTCCTGGCTTCATTCCTCTATCTTCAGCGCCAGCGAAGTCACCTCTCTGGCCATTATTCTATAGCCATATCTCCCTCTGACCTTAGCAAGAGAGGTTCATCTGACTTTAAACACCCATGTGACTAAGATGGAGCACATCTGGGTAATCCAGAATAATCTCTCCACCTCAGTGCCTTTAGCTTAATGACATCTGGAAGATCCCTTTTGCCATGTAAAATAACATGTTCACTAGTTCTGGGCATTAGGACATGGATGTCTTTGGAAGGGACATTATTCTACCTGCCACAGCAAATCACTGAATATTTTAATGGGACAACAGTTCAAAGAAAAAAATTTGGTAGAAAGAAGAGTAGCAAAATCACTTAGGACATGTGGCTATCATTGCTTTGGAGCAATAAACTCAAGCCAATTCAGTGAGTATTTTATTAAGGCTTCTTGTGTGATCTCTATTTTCATGAGTGTCTCATGTACTTTAAATAGTCAATATATGTTGAGTGATAGTGTATATAATCAAAGGGATATTTAAAGATATATATTCATCATGATATATGGAGATAATTAACTGAGGTTCATTAAACTATATTACTCTATAAACTATGACTTTGATGACAGCATAGTACTTAAGCAGGAAAACAACCAAAATTTTCTAGTTAGTTAAAGTGAAGAGATGATTTGATGTAACTAAATTAAACTTCTTTAAGTTGAGCAGACGAATGCTTGCTATAGTTCCTCTCCATGACACTGGGTGAACTTTTGAAATGCTCTGTGCTTCTGTGTCCGTGTTTGTGACATGAAGCCATAGATCTCAAAGATGTTTTTCATCCTATGAAGGATGTGAATCAATGTGTAAAGTTGATTCCTTCTCCTGCCATTTACCAAAAGAATCATCTTAATCTTACACTGTGGAGATCTGAGTTCTACTTATTTAACAGAAAGCCAGTCCCATAAATATCGTGGTGCCCCAGTAGTAGGCTGTTCATTGCTTCATAAGAGATGAAGAAACGTGTTCATATCTCAAGCCTAGACAGAGTGTCATCTCCGGACAGAATCAACACCACCCCTCCTGGAGGCTGGAATCTGGTTGCTTTCCAAGCTGTTGCTGACCAGGCTCCCTTGCCCAGCTAGGCTGATGAGATCAGCACACCAGAGTGCCGCGGGGGAGGCCAGGCCCCCTGTTGCAACATGCTCCTTAGGCTGCTGCCCTCATTTCACCAAACACTCTGTAACACACCACATCGCTGGTCCAGCCAGCTCTCTTCCCTTTGCCTTTGTGTGCATTTTTATATCATGCATCTTCCCCTGGATAAAAGGAATAAGGGGAGTTTCTCAGATTTGATTTCTCAGTGGGAACTGTTTGCTTTGGAAGCCACCTACACCAATGCTAATTGAGAACAGAGCCCAGAACCAGGGCCTGAGAACTGCACCCGGATGAACTTCTCGGTGGGCTGATTTCCGTTGATCTCTTCAGAGTTGGATTGTGTATACGAGTGATACCGTGATCAACTATTTTCCAAAAGGCTGAGCACATGGATCAGTGTCTTCCTATAACTAGCTCTCTACCGTGGAAGAATTATTTGTAATTGATCATATAAAGTCTTCATCTTCATGAAAGCTACTGGGGATCCTGGCCCCTACTGCCTGGTAATAACATTCCGGAAATCTCAAAGCAATCTGTGCCCTTTACAATCTAAACCTAAACAGGATGGGCCTCTATTAGAGAGATTACAGTAAAAAATAACAATCAGCTCTCTGATGATCCTATGCGGAGGGGAAGGGTGGGGAGGAGTAGATTTGGCAGAGGACAAGCCCAGACTTTCGTCACAGGGACAGACCAAAGTGTTAACACAAAGGGAGAACCCGGGAGCATCCCGCACACTGCATTTCAGCCACAGATAACATGGCTCCTCCGCGGGCCGAGTCCGCACCCTGACCGCCCCGAGGGTCTCAGCACCTCTGCTCCCCGCCCGCCGCCCCTTCCAGCTGCAGACATGCTCGGGGGATCCGGAACGCAGGGAAGACGCAGCCTCGCCGCGCTCTCCCAGTGAGTGTTCGCTTCACCTCTTCGGCTTTTCTTCTTCTTGTAAATTTTAAAATTAAAAAAAAATTTTTTTTTAATTGTGGGAGTGGGAGGAGAGAGGAGAAATCAGGAAGCAAAGGAGAGTAGTGAGTGTGTAAGTTTCAGACCTGTATGAAACTTTTGGCCTCAACTTGGTGCTGGTTCTAATTGGTTTTACTCGTTTCCATTTTTATGGTGGATTGTAGACCATTTGTGGGAGGGTTTATACCTAGGCACAGGGCTTTATTATTCTAAATACTGATCCAGCATCGTGTTTCTAAAGATCTGCTGTTAATTTAGACCTGAGCCCTCTGCTGGGAGTGATCCCTCCGCAGGGCTCAGAGACTTTGGCTAAAGCACACATTGCCCAATCCCTACGGTCAACAACCCAAAGCCCTTAATACGCTGACCATCTAACTGTGACAGAGCAAGACCGAGCGCACATGCTATTGATCAGAGAACTGCCCAGATACTAGGCTTCGAAGCTGAGGCTCCTGGCATCCTGGAATGTTAAAGCTGGAGGGGCCCCCAGGGTTGTTTGCTGCAGTGCCCTCCTGCCGTAGACAGGGAAACGGAACCCAGAGGGGCAACTCAACTTACCCAAAGCCAAACCACAGTCGGGAGCAGGGAAGCCAGTGTCTCTGGACTCGCAGGCAAGGGCCCTTTTCATGTTGGCGTTTATGAGGTTTGGAAAACAACACTGGGTGTTGGGAAAAGGTACTGCACGAGAGTAAGACACCAGATGGCCTTTCAGTAAATCTGTCCCATTTTTGAGAGTTTTGGCATCAATTCAACATGACAGTTGTTCCAGTTGTTCCAGCGTTTGTGCAACAGTCCATCAAATAAACAGGAACTCAACGGGGTCCTAAAAACGAGAACCACGCTGTTTTTTAGTTGGATAACCAGTTTCTGTGATCGTTCGCGTGTGAGAGCATAAAGGGGTATTAGAGGTTGTCTGTACGGTCCAGTGGTTATCAAACTGGTTGGGGTTTGTGTTTGTTTTTTTAGCGAATTTACCGTTACAAGGAATTCTGTTACATAAAGGGGATGTTCTCACTAAATAGGTGGTTTTAGATCTCGAGCTTCTCATCCCTCCTGCACTCCCCGGTACCCCACCCCACGCCTCTCTACCCCACCGCACCCTACCCACTCCGCCAAAACTTCTTTGAAATCCTAGGTCTCCATGAAACTTCGAAACCCCGATCTTGTTTAATGCCTTCATTTCAGATGAGGAACCTGTGGCACATGGGGTGAAGGGTTTGCCCAGTGTTCGCAGCTGGTCAACAACAGAGCCTGGAATGCAGGGCAAGGGGCCCAGCCTGCTATGTGTGTGTGTGTGTGTGTGTGTGTGTGTGTGTGTGTGTGTGTGTGTGTGTGTGTGAATTCCTGGTTCTGAGTTTTTCCTACTCCATCATGCTCATGGTTCTGTCAGTTTACTTTCTCTGTGACTCTCACCCTTCTCCACTCATTCTGTCATTTCCTGAATTTCAACAGTTATTGCCTCCCACCTGGATGACTGCAGTTGCCTCCTATCGGGTCCTGGCTTCTGTCTCTCTCCCCTTTCTGATCCTGTCCCCTCCTTCCCTCCCATCCCCCACCTTTGAAGATACAGCGCACTCTCCTTGACATGGCATTCAAAGTTCTCCACAGTCTGCCTTTACTATCCCTTCCCATTCTGAGCTCCCCCTGCTGCGACCAGAGCAGATCTCTAGCTATTCCCCAAACACATCATATACAAGCCACCTCCGTTCCTTGGCTCACTCTGTTTCCTACGTGGGGAACACCCTGTGTGCCTCGGTCTCCTCATCTGAAGTGGAGGCATTAAGCAAGATCGGGGGTTTCTGAAGTGTTCCATGGAGACCTTGGGTTCCATTAAGAGTTACATTTCTCATAAAGAATTATCTTAAGGATGAAAAAGTTTTGTTGTTTTGTCACATTTTGTAATAAATGTGGAAGGCTATATAAATTTTTAAACCATGGAATCAAAGAAACGTAGGAAATTATTTAGTTCATCCCACTGTTTTCTGAGGAAACTAAGTTTAAAACATTCAGGGAAATAAATGATTGGCATAATTGTATAAGATGCAGAAGAAATGCACATAAAATGTTCAGGTTGTAAAAAGTTTAGGAATATCTGGTTTATTCATTCTTATTAGGGGAACATAGCATTACAATTTCCAGCATGCTAAATTTAAAAAAAATTGATGAAAATTATGCCTTTCCTTTCTTCAAAACAGATATTATAGTACATTTGAAACACTTCCCAATTGCTGAGAATTGTCATTATGAATATAGATTTTTAAATCATGCTGTGAAACAGTGGTATTTCAGTGGATACAACTCCCATCCAAAAATGGTCCGATTATTGTATGTTGTCCTCCATCTTATTTATTTATTTTCTCTCTCCTAATTGCTCTTAACACATGCAACTCTAGCTTTTCCACTCTGTAATCTGCTGTAGCCAAGGCTATCAGGAATCCCCATTTGTTAGAATTATGTTCAAGAGAAAAGTCAACCATCTGGGTAGAGGAGCATTGAGGAGCCCTCTCTGTTACAAAGTAAAGGGCATGTGCATTTTGTGCCTGTTGGTTTGTATACCACACTGGCCATTTTGGCTCACTCTTGGGTTCAAAGATTGGCTTTAAATGATGGACTTTACTGGACCTTTTATCTGGTGAAAGGTGAAATTATAAGGATGAAATTACTACTTGCTGTTAATGGATAAAAAATAAGAAAGAATGGCAGAGAAACAGGTAATTGTGCTTTGCGTGGATGGGGCACTCTATGCTGGTGATATTGCTGGATTGCTCCTTCAATGGTGACTATACCAAATCTTTCTGGAGGTGGTCCCAACTTTCTGCAGGTTGTCTCCCTGGCCACCTGGCCACAAGCACATTGTCCAGTGCCTGGTGGCCACAGGCCTTTCTTTCCCTCCTGGCTGATGCTATTTGCATTGCTTACTCCTCTTTCCCTCTCCTTACCTCTGACTTATTCCAATCCTTGACATGCGCCCTCACTTCATGCGGCTTCTCCCATCCCTCCCAGTCCACTAAAAATGGCTTTGCAGAAGCAGGTCTGGCTGTGGTAAGAGAAATAGGGGCTGGGGAGGTGCTCCTCTGCCATCTGGAGGCTAATTTGCCCCTGACATTTCTAAGGGGACCAGCCAGGATGTCTTTTTCCCCATAGAAATGCAGCTTCAGTTCTCGATACTAGCTTCAGATAGATCCTGGGTTTTAAAAGGTGGCTGTGGGCTGGCCTGAGATCCCGACTGTCGTGTATAATAATGTTTGAAGTTCCAATAACCAATTTGCAAATTAAGGTTTTGGAAACAAGCTTTTCATAAATGTTAGGACTGCCTGAATTCATTTCCAAGCCTAATTGAATTTTTAAGAGGAGCCTTTAAAAATCTGTAAACCTCACTCATTTCCATGCATTCATTCAACAAATATTCATTGAGGGCTTCCTGTGCCAGTTAGTGCTGCCGGACTAGGCACTAAGAATATAAAAAAGTACAAAGCACAGGCTCCAGCTTCAAGATTATCTGGTCTTTAACTCCCACCCACTGCAGGAATTTTCTTTCAGCCCTCCCCCCACACCCACCACCCAACATTTGTACATCCCCAGGTTCATTTAGGGCTGTGGCTGCCATCAGAGCGCTCCAGATACGTGATATCGGCGTTTGCTACATCAGTGTTTCCCTTTGATCCTTGGAAAAAAATACAGGTTTCTTTTAACTTATACTTCAGTGTAAACTTAAGTATAATAAACTTAAGTTTATTCTGTGACTCAGTATTATGTGTACACACACACACACACACACACACACGAATATGTATTTGCAACAAATATTTTGCAAAACAAGGCTCACTTTTGTTATGTACAATGCTCTCTGATACTTTCTTTTTTTCAAGTTGTACTACAGATTTTTTTTCAGCTTTATTAAGGTATAATTGACAAATAACATTGTCATATATTTAAAATGTACGTGATGATTTGATTTATCTGTACATTGTGAAAGGATCCCCACCTCTCATATTTACCTTTTTTTTTCACTTTCTTTCTTTTTTGGGGAGAACACCTAAGTTCTACTCTCCTAGCATATTTCAGTTATACAATACTGTATTATCAACTATAGTCACCATGTTATACATTAGATCCTTAAATCTTATAACTGGAAATTTGTACTCTTTTACCAGCCTCTCCCTACTTCTCCCACCCTCCAACCCTTAGCAATCACCACTCTAGTTTAATTTTTTTTTAATTCCACATAGAAGTGATATCATGCAGTATTTGTTTTTCTCTGTGTAGCTTATTTTTTTAGCACAGTGCCCTCCATAGATTCATCCATGTTGTTCCCAGTGGTGGGATTTCCTTCTTTCTAAAGGCTGAATAATATTCCATGTTATTATGTATATGTTATTCCATATTTATGTATATGTTATATAGTGTGTGTGTGTGTATATCCATTTGTCTGTTGACGAACACTTAAGTTGTTTCCGTACCTTGGCTATTGTGAATAATGCTGCAATAACATGAGAGTACGGATATCCCTTTGCGATAGTGATTTAGTTTACTGCCCCCTGCTATTTTCTACATTTTTTATTTCATTAAATACTGCTAGTCATAACTTTGCACAGTGGCAGTATCACAGCCAGTGAGGTTTATCCAAGGACTAGTTATTGCTAATTGAAAACTTTTCCCCGTGCCCCACCGTGATGACTTGAAATATAGTCCACATTGGCAATTTTTGACAGTCTCTATGAAGACTGAAAAAAAAATGCTAGTTATAACCTACTAAGTCAATTAACCACTGAACATATTCCATAATCTTGGTATCCCTGGCCCCTACCTTTCTGAGCAGCGTAGGAAGCTGTGCTAGTGACCGCACTGGCTACCTGCTGGAGGGATCAGCCTGGAGGTTTAAGAAGAAGCTTTTCAGGTGGGAATCAGAGGGTCTAGATTCTGATCTAACTCCTTCAGTAATCAGGGCCGTGGTCTCCAGGAAGCCACTTTATCTCACTGCAACACAGCTGAAAGGTGCAGATGCTCATGCCTGCTCCATGTAACTTGCAGGGCAGTAAGACACCCACTATGATGCGTTAAGGTATACGGGAGAAAACTAAGTACAAAACAAACGCAAGCTATTATTAAATAGCCTTATTTTCTCTAATTAAAATTTAATATCCGGAACAACTTGGAGAGACTATTTGTTTTTTATGGAGTTGGGGAAAGATCCTTGCATGGGCTGTAATATTATGCAACTTCGCAATGAAAAATCTCAGAGTGGCATTTGTTTGTGATGTTGTAACTAGGTTTAACAAGCTCAGCCAGATCATCCTCTCTCCTCCGCCCTTAAATGCTTTTCCCTGATTGTAAAATCAAGGAAGCAACTAGGTGGTCGGTGGGTTTTTAACTCATGAGCTAATTTACGAAGGAGCGTGCTTTGCCTGATAGTATCTGCTCTAGCCTACTGGACTGATAAATGCTCGTTTCCACTGTTTTTAAGACTACTTTTTATTAAAAACAACTGACATTAAATGAAAGTAACTAGCAAAGATGAGATAACTTTATGAAGAAGGGTTTGAAATAATAAACTTCTAGAGAAAAATAGTACTCTTCTCACTGATCTTCCACGTTGTCTTTATAACCTTACCATAAACCTCATCTCACACAGGCGTTGATTAGAATGCTTCTTTCAAGTCCTGATAGTCCTATTTAGGGCCTGGTATTTTAGGCTGACGTTTTCTATGCTGATGAATTCCTGTTTAGGGCCAAACCCACGCTAGACATTTGCCTCTTCCTGGCCAGCTCTGCCTGCTTCATTAGCCCTCCTTGTCTTTATCTTTCCATGACTTCTGATCCTTACAAAGAACATCATACTCATCTTTTCTAGAATTCTATTCTCCAAACCACTGTACCTTTCATTTTGTATGTAACAGAGATAATACAAAGTCATAATAATAAAATAAAGACTCTATTCACCCAAAAGAGAAGGAAATAAATTTGCCATTTTTGCTTTCTGAAGAGTGAAGACATTCTTTACACAGGCCAGCAATACCCCACCAGAGGCCACAGTTCATAATTACCCTGCATAGTTTCCAGGGGAAAGTACATAAAATGCATAAAACTTAAGCAGTTTTTTCAACCTAGCTGTAATGTGATTTCATGATATTTGTAGCTTTTGTGTAATTTCCACAGCTATTTAATAAATAAACTTTTTAATGAATAAATTAAGGCCCAAAGTGGCGTAGGTACACTAAACTTTTGGAGCAGAAGAGATGGCTTTAGAGAGGAACCGACTGCTCACCTCTGCCTTCTTAGGTCGCCTTTCTGGGATGAAGCAGCACTGCTGGTTGGGGAAAAGGGTCTCAGTACTCTTTCTACTGACCAGACCTACTTTTCCGAGCACTAAATGGGCACATTTTTTGACAGATGAGAAACTAGAGCCAGGTATCCTGACTCCCACATCTGTATTTGGACCTCAGTTGTTGCTAAATGTATGACTTGAGCAGGTCTCTTGATTTCGCTGGGCCTGAGTTTCTTCATCTGTTGGTGGGGAAAGTGTTACATCTGTCTTGCAGGTTTAGTGAAAATGAAAGGAAGCAGTATGTGAAAGTGTGGAAACCACAGTGGATGTTTATCAGTGTGAAATGTTCTACCTTCGTCTTTCCTGTGAGCACTCCCCTTCCTAAAGACCCCAGAAGAGAAATGGCTTGATATCTTATGCCAACAAAGTGACTGATGCTGAGGTGAAAGGCAGATGAATTGTTTGTAATTGATGTGTGTTCAAAAAATCCATCTACTTCAGAAAAATCAGAGGATCTCTTCATCCAGATTTTAGTTGTTCCATTTACTTCCTGCTTAAAAATGGTAACCCATACTGCTATAATTTGGATAACTCTGAAGTTAAAAGAAAGTTGCTAAAAATAGGCTTTGGGGGCAAAATATAAAATTATTGCTTTTCCTCGTTGGCCTAAACCAGACACATAATAAAGGAGGATGTAGTGAGAAGTAGGAATTTGTTTGCCAAAGACTTAGATGCTACCAATCTTTAAGTAGTCTTGATGGGTAAGGAGAGTATAAATTAAGAATATTAACTTTGAAATACAGATAAAGTTGGACTCATCCTAGTCACGTCATCTTCTTAATTGTGTGCCCTTGAGCTAATTACTTAACCTCACTGAGTTTCTCAGTTTATTCATCCATAAAAAGAGGAAAATATATGTAAAGTGGTTAGCACAGTGCCTGACACTTAGTAAGGGGTCAAAAAGATGTGTGTGGGGTGATTAACAGTGATATTTAATTGGCATTAGCTAGATGCCTAGGGGATGAATCTGAGGTAGCTTCCAGGGAATTACAAAAGCATGAGTGACTGTGATGGGTTGTATTAGCCTCCTAGGTTTGTTATAACAACGTACCACAAATTGAGTGTCTAAGAACAACAGAAGCTCGCTGTCTTATGGTTTTAGAGGCTACAAGTCTGAAGTCAAGGTGTCGGCAGGACCATGCTCTCTCTGAATCCTGTAGGGAGAGGATTCATCCTTGCCTTTTCTGGATTCTGGTAGCCCCAGCCATGCTTTGGTTTGGGGAAGTATAGCTTCAAAGCTTCCTTACTTCACATGACATTCTCCCTAGGTCTTTATGCATCATATTCCCTCTGTCTCTGTGTCCAAATTTCCCCTTTTTATAAGGACAGTAGTCATTTTGGATTGGAGCTCACCCTAATGACCTTATCTTAGCTTGATTACATCTTGATTCTAAATAAGGTCACATCCTGAGTCACTGGGGTTAGGACTTCAACGTATTTTTGGAGGTGACACAATTCCACCCATAATATGAGTATACAGAGTTCCTAGAGTTAAATGCAACAAACCTGGCCCTTACCTCTACATTTTAAAGTTTGCTGAGGTCTCCACAAGTTAAGCAAACCTTATGCATCCTGGGGAGGCCGAATGTGGAAATGATATTCTGATGTTTTTAGCTGAGTAGTGGATACTTCCTGATCACAAAAGGACAGAAGCTCCTCGGACTCAAGCATCAGCGGGCCTTCCTTTTAACCTCAGTGAGTGGAGGGCCCCCAGGAAGCATGTACAGTCTCTACTCACCTCAAGGGAAACAGCGCTGAAATCATAGATTGGACCTTCCCAGGCCTTTATGGGTTAGTCTCACGGGAGGGATTTGTTTTCCACGTATTCTCCCTTCCCTGTATATGTGTTTAATCATTGTGACCCAGGGAAGCATTACAAGTCTGTCTGTCTTAGATCTGAAGACTTGCAGGCTGGGAGGGAGAGCCTGTAAAACATTCGTTCCACCCAGGGAATGGAGGCTCTGTCAAACTGCTACCCCAGGAGCTTAAAGAAGGCGAGTTTTATGAGCCCAGGTAAATCTGGAGCTACAGGTAAATCTCAAACCAGGATGCGCAGGTACCAAGGGAGCAAAAGGAACACAGCAAAGGTGAAAACTGAGCATAGGAGGGGGTGAAATTACAAGTTACAAGAGGAGGTATCTTAGTAAATCCAATGGCCTGCTGGTTAAACGTAATGAACCACTCCCCTAAATAAATTGTAGAAGGTGCTAGAAATTGTTGGGAGGAAAAAAGACTGACAAAGTAGAACCGTTCCACCCTTAAACTGAGTACGGTGTCCGTTTCTTAGGCCGTCACAAAGTACTACATACCCAGTGTCTTAACCTAATAGGCAGGATTGTTCCCTTCTGAGGCTCGTGAGGGAGAATCTGTTCCAGGGCTCTCTCCTAGCTTATTTTGGTTTACTGGCCATCTCTGACCGTCCTCGGCATGTGCATCCATCACTCTAATCCTCTGCCTTCACGTGGCATTCTCTCTGTATTTCTTCACAGAGTACCTTCCATGCATGCCTGTTTCCATGTCCAGATTTCCCCCTTTTTATAAGGACACCAGTCCTATTGGATGAGGACCCACCCTAGTGACCCGTCATAACTTGATTACCTCTGTAAAGGCCTTATTTCCACATAAGATCACATTCTGAGGGAGTCAGTTAGGTCATCTACCAACCTGTTATTTTTAGAGGACACTATTCAACTCATAACAAATACTGAAAGATTTAAAGTGCTTTAATGTGACATTTCATAGTTTAATTCATAAGCAATAAATGGGATAATTTTCTTGTACAATTAAAGTCCCAGCTGGGAGGGGAGGGAGGGTATAGCTCAGAGGTAGAGCGCATGCTTAGCATGCACGAGGTCCTGGGTTCAATCCCCAGTACCATAGTACCTCCATTTAAAAATAAATAAATAAATAAACTAATTGCCTCCCTCCCTCTCCCCCAACAACAATAAAAAAAACTTAATAAAATAAAATGCCAGCTGGCTGAAGGGTCCTGGGGCAGTGACAGGCTATCTGTCTAAAGCCACACCGGTACCATTCAGAGCCAGCCTCTGTGTGTAAGAGCTCTGAACCATCATTTCTCTGCTAAGTTTGGGTGTTAAGCCAGCTCCAAAGAAGAACAGAAAAGGGGATCATCCTCTTCCTGTAGGATATGTGCATTGCCTGGCATGAGAAGATAGAGCTGTCTGATGATAAATTTCCATCTACATTTCAGTGAGACGTGGCATGGATTAAGAGAGGGACAGAGAAATTGAGAGCTAAAAGGCATTCCATTTATTGCACATTTTTAGCCACTACTCTTCCTCTCCACACTCCACTCCTCTAAAAAAGAAAGACAGGGACAAGGTAGTCAACAGAGGAAGAATAAGAGCATACCAACAAAAGATAGTAATTTTTTCCTACATTTGTTCTGCATTTCTCAGGCTTCTCTGATTTTAATATTCTCAATGAAAAGGTATTTAAGATCCTTGACTTTGAAAAATATTTCTGCCCAGTTCTCCTCTTCATGCTTGGAAATAGCATCCCTTGGAAGACATAAAAGCACTGTGCCAATTTCCCATATGATGAGGAGGAGGAAGAGAAGGATGATGATACAACTAATAGTAACAAAATAGTAATAAACTCATAGTACTTAACTATATGGCAAGCACTGTTCTAAGTACTTTACAAATATGAGTTTATTTAATTCTTCAACAGCACTACAAGTTAAAATATCATTACCTCCATTTTACGGATGAGGAAAATGAGGCCAGAGAGGTTGACTCACTGGCCCGCCTCCTCCCTGCCTGGGAGTATGTAACGGCTGGCTTCTGGCTCCAGGCTGGCTCCTGGTGGCTCCCTTGCTTTCTCCAGCTTAACACTTAACGGATGTTATTCCCGGCCTGCACTTTCACAGCTCTAGCCTCTGGTCTCTGAGTGGGAGGAGCTGGCAGCACTTGTAATATGACATCAGATCCTGCTTGATGAGCAAGCTTCTCCCCTGGCAGAGCAGGGCCGGAGCGGGCAAAGGCGTGGTTTGGTGAGGGTCTGTGATCTTCCATGACCCTTTACCCTAAGTAACCAGCCCAGGGAGCTACATGCTGCTTCAAGGGCCCTCCAGAGAGGCAATGAGTGGACCTCTCCCCACAGTGGGAGACCTGGACTTCATAAAGCTAGCAACTCCTCTCATTTCATTGTTAATTCATATCACATGACTTTCTTACGCCAATGAAGAGAAAAGAAACCCAATACTTTTGCGCTTCTCCATATCTTAACTTCTAAGTCCTGCCTTGTCGAAGTCAAGAGAACTGAGACCTGGAAAGAAATGGGTATGCTATGTCGTCATTGTGCAAAGAGCCCAGACTTTGTAGTCTGCCAGACACGAGCTGAAATCCTGCGGGTGTAATCCTGGGCAAATGACTTGACTTCTCTGTGCCAGGTTTGTTCACCTAGACAGTCAAAGAGGAACCATCATGCCTATTCAGTGCTATTGTAAGGATTAGATGAGATGCATCCTGTCCATTGCCTGACACCTAACAAGTACAGGCATACCTCGTTATATTGCACTTCGCTTTTTGTAAAAAAATTTGTAAAAACACAGAGATACCGTGTTTTTTACAAATTGAAGTTTTGTAGTGATACTGCATTGAGCAAATCTATTGGTGCCATTTAATCAACAGCATTTGCTCAGTTGATGTCTCTGTCGCATTTTGGTAATCCTTGCAATATTTCAAACGTTTTCATTATCATTATATTTGTTATGGTGATCTGTGATTAGTGATCTTTGCTATTACTGTTATAATGTTTTGGCATTTTTAGCAATAAGGTATCTTTAATTAAGATATATACGTTGTATTTTAGACATAATGCTATTGGACAATTAATAGATCACGATATGGTGTAAACATAACTCTTACGTACAGTGGGAACCAAAAAATTTGTGTGACTCACTTTATTGTGATACTTGCTTTATCGTGTTGGTCTGTAACTGAACCTGCTGTGTCTCCGAGGTATGCCTGTACTGCACAAGTGGGAGTTATCACCATTAAGTAAGCTTCCTCGTTTTTAAAAACAATTTGTATATTTGCTTCACTCATTCAAAGTCAAGATCGGCTGGTCTAGTGCATTCTTCTTTTTTTATCAACAGTGTTATTATTTCAAATGGACAATGGCTGTTGTATTTGGCTTATTAGCCTTAGAAATGTTAAGCCTACAACTTTAACAAGGAGTCAAACTTAGCAGAGTTAGCGGCAGCCCAGCTTCAGAGGGCAGGGTGATTCCTGGGGCCTCTTACAGTCTCCCAGGGGCCAGAACACCTGTTGCTTAGAGGTCCCTGCTGGAACTTGAGGACTTCATTCCTCTCTGGTAGACTTCAGAGCTCCTTGTCTGAGCTGAATAGAACAATTCTGTGACATCTTTGAGATGGAAAAGAGCATCAGTCAGAAAAGTTCGAAATTATATTGATGTCCTGACTTTGTAAATAAGTCCCTCAGCTCCTCTGAGCCTGTTTCCTCCGCTATGAACCAGGAATGATGTTTGTGTCTACCTCATTGGCATTCTGAAGATCAAAGAAGAGCATGTAACATGATGGAAATGTTTTGTAAACTCTAGAAAGTTAGAATTGTAATTCGTTATTGTTTGGATGAATCTGAGTTCCTGAGTTGGCTCTGAAAACAGCTTAGCCACTAAACAGGATGGGATTAACAGGACAGCCTTGCTGACACAGATCATGACAGGACAGCATCTCGTTTTGACTTGGAAGCTGCTCCCAGTTGTGCTAGTGTCACACAGAAGAGCCTGATTTAAGCAGTGGTACATTGTGAGAACAGGAAGAAGGTGGTGAGCTAGGGCGAGGGTCAGAGCGTGGAGAGGGGACCCCTGTCGACAGGTGAGAAGCAGAAAGACAAAAAGGGGGCAGGGCTTTTATTTTGCTTCAGAATTAAAAAAAAAAAATGCAAATGACATCTCTAGGTTCAGGTTACTTCCTAGAGTTGGGATAGACCATCCAAGCCTGGTCCTTCTGGAGGTTAAGACCAGATACTCCTGATTAAACATATTCAACTCCCTGCAAGCATTCAACTTAAAATTTCCTTGACTGCATTTCTAACACCCTTCCCCCAAAAAAGTGCATATAAAAAATATTAGGGTTGTGTTTTTTTTGGTTTAGCCTTTAAAAAAATTTTTTTTAATCCAAAACCATAATTGTGGCTTACCAAGATGGATTCTCCTCCCCAGTGAGGATTTAATTTTTCCAGTCCCCTCCCTTGGTGCCTGTTACCCTCTGCTCATTTTTGATGAACTGCACATGTTGTAGAAACCACTCCTGGGCCTCAGACACAAGCAGTCTCCCTCGCCACTGCCAGTGTCCTAATAAGGGAATGAACGAGCTCTGATTGGTGAGGTAAGAGGAGTCAGGCGGTGCATGATATTTTTGCTGATTGAGGAGGATAAGGTGTGGTTTGGCAGGTACCCCGTTGGTTTGGCTGGCTCCCGAACTAGTTTTTTTTTTCCTTTTTCTCTTTTTACAGTTCAAATTCTGTAAAATAGACTCTAAGAATTGTTTTCTCACTTAAAGGTTAGCTGGGCTTTGAGAGTATCATCTTGACACAGATCATCCGTGATAGGGAAAAGATAGGAATCCTGAGTGATATGAAAGGAGGTTGAGGTTATGGCTAAATGCTCCCAGTTGCCAAGTCTGCTCCTCCAGGGGGGCTGTCACCAGAAGGAAGGTGGCATCAGACTTGGTCAGATTTGCTCATGGAGAGAACAAGGGGGTAGACCACTCAGTGTATTTAATCAATGTTTATTAAGTTTAAAAATGCTACCTGCACAACAATATTAAGTAACATCCACTTTCGGCTTGTAAATATTGATGTACCCCTATTTTAAAAAATAAGAGAAACAGAAAGAATGTTCTGGATCATAAGGACAAGTGGCCTCATCTATTTATTTCCACTCTGATCTCTAAATATTTGCCCATGACTCCTCTCTCCACTCTATTTTCTGAATGACCCTACACTGCCTTTCAACATGATTGCATCTGGCCCAGACTGTTCCTAAGTCACTCATTATGTATCAGTGTTTCTCAGCCCGGCTGCAGGCTAGAATCACTGGGGGTGTTTTCATGCCTGGATCATACTACCCACAGTGGGTCTGGTTTAATTGGTCTGGGACACAGCCTGGGCAGAAGGATTTTTAAAAGCTCCCGCAGGTGGTTCTGTGAGAACCACTGCTCTGAATGCATCCTCTGTTGTATCATCCAGCTCCCAGATGGCAGGGCCAGGCACTTTCTCTTTCTGACATTTTGAAACCTTGAAAGAAAATGCAATATGTATATGAAACGAGTTAGACAGGTTTCTTCTCAGGTTGGTAAGTTCAGTTCAGTTGTTTTAAACCTAACAGTAGAGAATTGTGCTTTCAACCAAAATCAACTTCTAGACACATGGGTATTGTTTGAACTTTATTTTCCACGCATGTAAGGAGTGAAGTTCTCTGCCAAGTAGTCGAAAAACAGTGATTCCATTTCAAAGTCATAAATAATGAAGTTATGTTTTTAATGTTTTCTCTGTGTTCATGCAAGTTATTCATCTCTTAATATTTAATTTAGTTACTAAATGCTTCTTTACTTATTTGATTTTTAATATTAATCCAACTTTGCATTCTGAAACTGTGAAATTGCTGTCTTTAGCAAGGATAGGATGATATGACCGAGGAATTTTTAAAAAGTTACCATCCATCTTGAAAATAATAAGAGGATCTGAGAGTGTAGTACCAGCATGGAGAGAAGTTTTGAATTTTGGAAGAGTCTGGGATTAATTTGATATCCAGAATTACTCATTACTCTCAACTTCCTCACTGGAAATTTCATTACCAAAGGAGAAAAGTCATTTAGAAATTCAGGAGAACAGCCTGAGCTAGGAGTATAAATTAGAAAAGCATCACCTAAAAGTTGACTAACAAGTTATAAGAGTAGATGGGATTACCCAGGGCAGGTATGTTGAGTAAGAAAAGACTAGCATTGAGCAAGACACAAAGGAAACTACAAAATAAATTGTAGGCAGAGAGTTTCACAAAGGAAGGTATGATGAACCGTGTCAGAGACCTCTGTGAAGTCTAATAAAATGGGGTCTGCAAAGGGCCATGAGACAGTTCATTCCAAAGTATTGCCCTAGAACGTACAAGCCCGTAATTCTATGTCATTGGGGATTATGGCTCCTTATGTCTGGATCACAAATAGTCACCATATTGTTCTGAGACACTTAATAACCAAATTGAGCTGTTCTTTTTGGATGTTTTGATCAGGTGATCAAGTGATTAAGATGTCTGGAGGTAAAATAAATTCACTTCATTGGCCCCCTGTAGACACATCCCTAGGTGATTTTAGGTTAGCTACATGGTAGATGAAACTAATTTATAAACCTAACTCTAAAACCAAGTGTAAAAGTAACAGGACTGCTCACAATACAATGGAATTAGCTATTTATGGTTATCGTCATGATTTATCCCTTGAATTACAGAATCTGTTTTGACTAAAGCACATGAAAACATTTCTAAAGGACTGGCTAAGTCAAACTTGCTTAGTTTACCTACTTGTACTGAATTATTTTTGCTTTCCACAGACATTGCAAAGGGCCAAAACCAACACTAGGCTTGATGGTGAGAGGGGAGAGACTACGGAGAGTTATAAGGATGTTATAAGGGAAGATGACCCGGGAGGAGGAAGTTATGGTGGGGAGAGGCATGCACCAGAGTAAGAGGAAAACAAAGAGTTTCTGCTTTGCTTATGAGGCACGATGAGGCCCAAGCATGTGAAAGGAACAGAGACAGGCAGACGGCAGGTGTGCGTGTGCACACACTCACTGGACACGAGCTCTTGAAGCAGGCCAGGATCCACTAACAGCATAGAAAACACAGTCGGCTCAGCTTGACTTTAGCCCCTTATTACTGACTGTATTCAAAAGTCAAATATCTTTCCTGTCTACAGCCATTTGGTTCTTCTTAACCAGGAAAACATACATTTTCCAGCTCTAAACCCAAGGGGACTTTCTGTATGTAGTTACAACATAATGCCATCCACAGGGAAAACAGGATTCAAATGAGAAACAAATTTACAATAAATACATTAAAACTTTGGCATTTTTGGCCAGTGAGCTAAAATCCCCAGGTACCTACCCACACAGACACTGGCAAGATGGCTTTGACTTCTGGCGGGAAGGAATTGAGAGGCATGTGAAGTGTTGGGGCTCTACCTGCTGTATTTTTTTGCTAATCCTCTTCTGTCTCCAAGCATAGCCTTGAAGCTGCCACTAGCACTCCCAGGTTGGTTTAATATGGCTGTGTTCCATCACTTCATGGTGCTGAAGTTCAAATCTGAGAGATCCCTTCTTCCCATGGTGAATGATCAGGCTTCAGCTTCTGGATCTCATGATCAGAGAGCAAGTCCCCTGGCCCAGGCAGTATGGCCGGGGACATAGCCAGGTTTCCTGGTTCATTTTCACAGCCAGTGTGAAGTGCCTGCCTTGTTGGTGACTCACAAAGCTTCTGGATGAGTGTGTGTGCACATGCATGTGTCTTTGGGACATCCTTTACAGGATAGCGTCTCCCATTGATAAATCTCTAATAACTTTGAACTTCATTTTCTCAGTAAGTATTCATAAGCCTAGGTTAGAATTGTTGGCCTTTCCTTATTCATGAAACTGAGTCACATTTCATTGATCCATCCTTTTGGAAAACATTGTTGTACTGTATGTGACACTAAAGCTTTTTAGTGGCTTCATGTTGGCCTATCTGTCCTTTCCGTATCTGATTCAGATAAATCCATATGAACTTAGGCAATTCATTTCATCTTTAGGGAATGGAATTAGCCTTCATCATCCTTAATTAGCCTTCATAATTGCCATTGCTCAGTGTCTTATGCCATATGCCTTTCTTGAATTCATTACTAAAAATACTTAATAATACCTACTTTATACAAGAACACTGGGGAGGAGAGCTACAAATATGTATAAAACTTGACTCTTGCTTTCAACAAATGTAACATAACGTGAGAAATAATATGACACACAAATAACAACAAGGCTATATTGACAAATATCTGGAACAACAGCAAAGATTTCACAGGAGGGAAAGAGTTCCTCCCAGTTGACTGCCATTATGTCTGGTAAGACTTCATACAGATATGTGCCAGCTTTGAGGGATAGAGAAGAGCCCTCTAGGTAAAACTGGAGAAGAGGAAAGAAAAAATTTCAAGACCATTGGCTTAGATCAAGGATCTGCAAACTGTTTTTGTAAAGATGGTATATATTTTCAAATTCGTGGGAATACGTGTCATAATTACTCAGCTCTGGCACTGAAGTGTGAAAGCAGTCATAGACAATCCGAGAATGACTATGTTCCAATAAAACTTTATTTACAAGAGTAGAATGTGGGCCAGATCTGGCCCTTGCACCACAGTTTGCCAACCCCTGGCTTAGATGACTGAAGCTATTTGTTAATCTACAGAACACTCATACAGAGTCATAGGTTAGAAAGAAAACCAGTATGGGGACTAAAGACCCAGGTCTAGTCCTGATTTAGTAATTGGTTGTGTGAGTCACTTCACCTTTTCAACCCCAGGTTATCATGTATACAATGTACAGTATGGATTGGAAATAACCTCCAAAATTCCTTCTAGTTTAATTATTCTGTGGTTTTAATATCTTGCCACCATGGTGGATTTCACCTGGGATCTGATTAACAAGCAGAATAAGTGGAAGTTTGATTTACCTCTATGTGGGCACAGGAAGTACGAGAGGTAGCCAGAATGAAAAAAACATAAATGCCATTCTGAAAAATTGGAAGTCATAGCTTAATGCTTTTGCAGGGTCCTCCACAGTGCTTCTGTTCTAAACAATTGTAGAAGTTGCTGAACTGAAGTCTCCTCTTGCAGCTCAGATTTGTGGAGCCTTTGATATTGGGTTGCTGGCCCTTTATTTCTCGGGAAAGCTGCAGAGTGAAATGGAACACCTGGAGTGGAGACTGAAACTAGAAAATCCTCCCTGCGTGCTTCTGTAGGGCCACCGCCATGCAAGGAGCCTCCCTCCTTAAGCTCTGTAAAACGGTCGGTTTACTCTTCCAGTTATTGGAAGCTGTCCTCCTGCATGTGCCAAGCACAACTGGAGCCTTGCTAATACCCTTCGTGTACTCCAAGCCCTGGCCAGACTGGATTGTTTGCTTTCTCGTGTCCATATTTCCTGATTCTGCAGCCTTGCTATTTGAGCTCTCTGTAGGTGGAAAGAACCTCTTCTGTCCTCCCAGCCCCAGTCCTAAAGATCTAGCTCAAATACCGCTTCCCTATGAAGCCATCTCTGATTGCTTAGCTGGAACTGTCTTCTTCTTCCTCTAAACTTTAGATCACTCTATCAATGTCTCCTATGATAAATATCTTTACTGCTTTCTGTCTACTATCATGTTCTTACACATGTCTTAGCTTCCCTACCAGATTATAAACTCTTCTGAGGATTTTAATTCATCTTAGTTTCCACCCTCAAGACTTGAATAGAGTAAATGCTCAATTAATGTGTGTTGGATGGATGCATTAATTCCAGTCACCTAGGTGTCAGTTTGCATGTTAGAGCAGCATTACCAACCAGCATCCCAATGCTGCAAGTTAAGACACCACACTCATATCCAGCACATTGCCCACCATCTCCTCCTCAGAATCTAGGCTACTCAGAGCCCACCACTCTGATGTCCCACTTGTTTTTAACTGTCCTCCCCTCAAAGTCTACGTTCCACATGGATCTGTGGTTCGGTTGTAGAGGAATATAGACAAGATTAGAGACCCATAAACCAGTACCAATGCTGTAACTTTGTAATATGTAATTAGAAAAAAAATGCTTTTAGAGTAAGTCGGTTATCTCCCCTACTAAAGCAGTGCCTCCTGTACTAGGTAATAGTTTTAAGGAACTAGTGATTACGTTGGTATCTAGTCAGGAGATAGCATAAGCCTTATTGGTTAATATTCTGTTGATGGGATATAAATCTGCTGGTGTAGGACAGGTACCCTCAAGCAATTTAAGTACTCAGGAATGTCTCTAATGCCCTTGTGTCCCTCTCTCGGAGCCCTGACGGATTCTTGAGCTGTTGGTGATTCTTCAGTTAACACACACACACACACACACACAAATGTAGGAGCTTAGTTATGTAATATCTGTTTAAATATTCACATGTATATAGGATCTTCTTTTAACTCTAACCGTGGAAGAAGTTTTTTATTCGGTTTGCTTTGGTTATGCCAGCTCTTTACCAAATCACAGCAGTTAGGCGTCTGCTTAACTCCCACCACATGGAGCAGGACCCATCTGTGGCAAGGTTTCTGTTGACTCAGGAAGATGATCTGCCAAGTGCAGAGCAGACTCATTGACTTCTTCTCCCAACAGTAGGGAGGTTGGACCCATTAGTAGTCATTGGCTCCCAAGTCCCCTACAAGAGTAGATGTTCTTTGCACAGGTCCAAACTTCCAGGGTTTGGCCTTTCATTTTCCATTTCCTGTCTCTACTCATGATTTGCCTGTCTATTTGCTTACCACTTGTAAACAAGACTCTGCAGTTCTAGCATATGCAGGGGAGCTATTTAGCCAGCTGGACATTAGGCAAGTTTGTGTAATACATCTGGAGTTGGGGAGGCAGTAATCACCCCAAAATATGTTTTCTTGTTAGAATAAGTCACCTCATTCTTCAGAGTTGCTAGAAACAATGCTCCAGTGTCACGTCTATCAGTAGTATAGTTGAGCTTTTTGTTTCTGAGGAAGAGAGCAAAGACAAAAGGTGAGGGGAAAGATGGGAGGTTGTGCTACCCCAATGGAAATGGAGCCGAGAGAGCACCGGGAAAGAGGAAATGAATACTAAATCTTTTTCCAATTAAGAAAAATGAGAGTGGAAGCAGGAAATCTCCAGAGGGCACTTTGGGGGGAGGAGATCATAAAAGGCCTGTTATGAAAATCCATTACCCATAAATTCCCCTGCATTAAGCACTGCCTGTATAGAGAGGATGCTGAGAATCCTCTCAGCTGACATAGGACATGTGACTTCACTTAGTGGTACCCACATGCCATGTACCATTTCCGTCGGCATGTCTGGAATACCGCTTTACCCTTACAGGAATTCCCTCTAATTAGTCACAGGTTCATAATCTCCACTTAAGAACATCTTGTTTTTGTTTTCCCAATCCCTTTGTTTCTTTTGTCCAATATTTAGCAGTGTGATAGTGGTACCATATTTCAAAGCTCTACCATGTGAAATTATGGACCTTTGTACTGCATCACAAAGTATTTCAAGTTTGGGGGTAAGATTTGAATTTCTAGATCACACTAAATATAAGGTTCATCTAAAACAAGTTTATATTTTTACATTTGAAGATGGAAACGGAAACTTTTGTTTCTAGGAGATGAAGTCTTTGACTATGAAAAGAATCTGCTTGTTTATATATCTGTGGTCAGATGCAGTTGCATCCAAATCGGCCAGTGGAAATAGGGGGGTTTCCCTGCATCCTGCTCTGAGGCAGTTTTTTCATCACTTGTATATCCACGTTCAGACCTACATGCAAGAAAAAGAACTGGCAAAATGTAACCTTGACAGTCATAGACACCTGGGTTTGATGAATTGTTTTATCATGTTTTACCTGAAAAAATTTACTTAAGCCCAAGGTTTATTATCCACATCTACGATGCACATTAAAGCAAGGCTGTTCTCTAATAGATACAACAGTCAAGAAAACAGCCCCAAATCAGATTTTGCTTTTGATTGAGAAAATTTTTAAAAGCCCAAGTTTATTAATGATCATATTTTATTTAAGATTTTTATTAGACGAAGAATCCTAGGTTGGGAATGAAGAAACGGTCATGTTTATGAAAACACAGGTAATAATTGGGTTTATCCTGTCTTCAGCCACATTTTATAACAGTTGGGTCTTAAACATTCATAACTTAAGAAGTGAACTGTTTGTATCTGACCAAGCCTGCTGTTTTTAAGCAAGCTGGGTGGGACAGTGGGAGTGGCACAAATTCAGTCCTGTTTGTAACAGAATAAATAGATTTTCATTTATCTCAGGAAACTGCCATGGTATGATCCCTCTAAAATCTGGATTTAACAGGTTTGACAGATACATTGTTCCTTTAAAAAATAAATTTGTGGGGGGGGAAGCAATTCAATAAGAAAGTAAATCCAGATCCTATTCATTTTTATTTCTACTGAGTATCACCAACCATCTATGATGGATGTTTAAAAAGAAAGTAGCACCAGTTGAATAAAAAGTTAGACATTTATCCCATCCAAACTATAATCTCAGGAAATGTTTGGGAAACTCTGTGTCTCTTCTATCATTATAAAGTACAGCTATTCATACAAACACAGATGAATCACAGAAGCATAACACTGTGTGAAAGGAACTAATCACAGAATGCACATTGTATGGTTATGTAGAGTTCTAAGAAGGCAAACTAAAAAAAAAAAAAGAATTGTTTAGGGATGCATCCCTTGGAGGTAAAATTACAAAGAAAAGCATGAGGATAGTTAAAATAGTCAAAAATTCAGCTTGGAGGGTGTTTGGAAGCATTTAAAAAGAGATAGGGATGGTCTTGAAGAAGGGCACGTAATGATCTCCAAGGTGCTGTGCTGTTCAGGCTGGCTAATAATACATGTTTAGTGTTTGCTTCACTGTCCTTTTAAGTGGTCCTGTACTACACACTCACTTATAGGTATAGTATATTTCATGCTAAACATCTTTTTAATTTAAAATATTGACCCCCAAACAATTAGAAGTTTTTAAACTTCCTGTGACTATGTATCAATTCAGAAGTGAGTCTCTAAACTAGGGATCTGCCTGCCCCAGGGGAGGACCATTCTAAGACCTGTGTTCCCATAAACCCTTAGTTAGCTCTACAACCCTGAGTCAGAATCAGAACTCACTGTACTCCCTGGGTTCTTTCTAACCATACGTGATCAATCAGACCTGATCTATTTATTTGACAGGATGTCACAGTCATACTGATGCTAAGAACCAAACTTTGCGAGAGTTGTGGAGGCAAGGCCTCATGTCGTTTCCTTCTGCTGTGCTCTGCAGCACGTGTTTCCCCACCATGATTTGTGGTTATAGAAATTCATGTGATTATGGGATGTCACCATTATGTAAAGCAGATGGTAGGCTGGTGGTGATAACTTGTGGTGACAACATATATAAGAACACTGAAATGTGTAAGCACGCAGTGTCTTACAACAGAGAACCAAAACGTATGGCTGCTATGCAAACATTAGTAATTCTCAAATGTGTGTGTGCATGAGGAGATGGGGTGGGAGAAGGAGGAATAGATGAGGTAGGACATAACTCTCGTCCTGGGTTAGTTTCTTCAGAGTAATGTATCCCTTTGCATGCCTGCATCCTCATAAGAGGCACATCCCTGATATAGCAGTGAGTCCTACAGTGAAATTCAAAAGGTTTTTACCTTCCTTCTCTACCAGAAAATAAAAAAAAAATATGTGTGTGTGTGTGTGTGTGTGTGTGTGTGTGTATTCTAAATCAGGGGAGCTTTCTTTCATTCTATCCCGTGTTAATTACTAACAGGCTAATTTACTATTGGCTATTAATCCATTTCTAAACATTTTCTGACTTGAAAATAATTTTACTTTTTTCTCCATTATAATTTTTAATGCCTTTCTTTTAAAGGAATCCAAAGGAAAAACATTCAGAATTGGACTTTATGTGCCTTAAATGAAACTGCAATATTTTACAGACTCCACATGTAAACAAAATCATATTTAAGAGCCTGGAATGAATCTAGACGCCTCTTTTAACTTTCAAATATACAATAAATCTGCAAAGCAAATATGACTCATTTCAGTAGCTCAGGATTTTCCCTCTTGATCACAGCATTGCCTGAAATTTTGCTAAGTGCATTTGAGCAATTCACAGAGCTAACTGGATATGTTTGGAGAATCTGCTTGCATTTCATATTATGAAAGAAAATCACTGGGGTTTTTTGGTACATGAAAAACAATACTGTGAGTCTGTATGAATCATTTTGCCTCCTTGATAAGCACATTTTCAGCCCATGTGAGGTTTTTAACTCTTAAGTGGGATTCCGTATTAAGACCCAGGTTAAGACAACATTGGCAGAACCAAGAATGATGGAAATCAAAGAAATGTAATTGACTAAGAAGTTGTCCTTTGCAGCTGTGAACCCCAGGCAGTCCTCCTCCTGAGCCTGCGTGGGTAGTGCACAGCAGCAGAAAGTGGAGGCAAGATCATGTTTGGGATTGAGTGTCTCATTTACAACCTGGAATCTTCTTCAATCAGCACCACCTTCTCTCAAATGACGCCTTACACGAAAGCAGAGGTACAGGAGGAGGCAGGGAGAGGAAAGCTGATCTTAGGGTTCAACTAAGTGTCTACTGGGCTACAAATGACTGTGAATTCACAGATAAAGAACTGCTGGTAGGATTCCTTCTTTCAGGCAGCAAATTTGTTTGTTCTGTTGGAATTTTAGGTGCAACATTCTCTTTTTAACATATAGGAATGTGGCAGAATCAATTAAGGAAAACAGGGAGACTTGGAAACTTTGATCTGAATGGGAATCTCTTTAAGTTTTTGTACATAAGCCTCATTTTAGTGCCCTGAGCCTTTTATTTTCTCCAAGGGTTTCCTCACTTAAACTGTGGGTCTGCATGTGTGTCTGTACATGTGTGTGTGCACTTACCAAACACGAGGAATGTTAAAGGATGCTAAAGGGTTTGAAGGGGCCAATTCAAAGTCTGTTCAGTGGCATTCTGGCCATCTCTTTCTACACGCCAGTGGTTCTTGAGTGCTGAAGTTGCTGGAAGAGAGTCCCAAATTCATATCCATACCAAGTAATTTTTGTGGGCTAATAAGTAACTGTTTCAGCTGTTCTTCAGATATGTATAAATGCAGTGGTTTATAAGATACAGATTCCTTTTTATGCAGTGTTGAATTTATAGACACTTCATAAAACATTTTTAATACATAACAAAAGTATAAGCAATTGTCATGATATTTTAATTTTTCTTGATATTTTAAAAGGATCCACATTCTTATAATGTTAGTAACCACTGCTATAAGATATAGAAAATTAAATCTTTTCTTCAGCACTCTCTAACTTGTAATAAAATCAGCCTCCTCGTAAAAGTCGTTTTTACTTTTCCTTATTCTATTTGTAAACATGGTTTCCTGATAAGAGATCTTGTCCTGTTAATAAAATGTCATTGCCAGTATGTTTACTTGAAAACTCTCAAGTCAGAAAATATCAAAATGGGGGGGGGAGATGAAATTAAAGGAGATGAGAGTAACATTCTTCAAACTATGGAGAACACGGAGTTAAAAAAAAAAAGCCAAAACTCTATACTGTAGATGAAATTATAAGAAGAGTTTTGCCAATGTTGTGCAAGTCTGGAGAAATATTTGTTGGAGAAGATGGGGTGAGGGGGACACTGAGGCAAGATGACAACTAGTGCCTTGCTCCTGTGCCTTGTATGGAAGCCTCAGCCACTTCCTCTCATCTAAGGACATTCAAACTCTGGCCCATCCAAATATAAAGACACTGAGTCATCAGTGGTTTCATTATTTGCCATGTCTGCAATACTTTTATTTATTTGAACTATCTAAAAGGCACAGCATGTAACATGATTACCGTGTTACTTGAATATATTGAGGCAGTAGAGGTCTGGTGGTAAATACTTAAAACATCTTTGGTGTGAAAGCCACAGCATTCCAAGGAAGTTTTCCCATTGCATAGATCTGTTTTTTCTTATAATATAACACCAGCATCTTTAACCAGTGGTTCTGGGAATGGAAGAAAAGCCAGTTCTCTCTGCTTTTTTCATACCACTGACAATCAAATAGCATCATATTATTATGATGGACTTCTAAGATTGTTCAACATTTATTCATGCACACACATCCACACACGCACAAGATCATCTCTCTCCCAAATATCTCATGAGCCATTTAGCTGCCAGCAACACTGGCCTTCCTGCAGTAGGATCAATCATACCTTTCTTAAGGTGTTGTCCAAGAGGAGAGCAAAGGCAGTTACCCAGAAACAAAGCATACTACTCCAGAGTAAGCCTGTCTTCACCCAGCGTGGGTGGGAAAGTCGTGGATTCTGGTCAATTGAGCATTTTATTAAATGAGGTGCTTTACGTATCGTTTGTGGTTACTTGTTTTTAAATAAAACTCACTTGATTAGAGCTCTAATAAACATAGTTTAATCTTTCTCAGGTGATTCAGAGGAACTTTGAGTCCTACGCTGCCTCTGAATCATCTGGGAACACCAATTGTCTTTGCGGCATACAATACGGTAGACCAGTTAATGCTGGTGTCTGGTGACGTTTCACAGAAACAACAAATGGGTTGTTATGTTTTTATTACAATCCAGTGGGTGGTTAGATATGATTTTTACTAGTCAGCAGCATTCCAAATACATTTAAATCTGGCATGTGGAAAATTAGAAATGTTAACATTTTGCCTTTAACTGAAGCATAAAGCAGAGTTATATTATCATGTGAACGTATTAAGGATGCTGTGTTCTCATCTGTCTCTTTGGAATAAATTCATCTTATGGTGAAATTAGCACTGACAGGCATTGCTGGTGTTATGTACCTTTTTGGAAGGCTATTTGTCTTTGTGCATCAAAAGCTTTTAAATGAGCATACGCTTAAACTCAGAAATTCTAGCTTTTGAGAATTTTTTCCTGGGTAAATCATTGAACAAGTGGTAAAAGTATATCTATAATGATGTCCTTTGCAGTATTGTTTATAAGAATATAAAGTTGGAAAAATCTTACCTGCCCATCAGTAGAAAACTGAGTAAATAGATAATAGTCCCTCCATATCATTACTATGTACATCTATTTTATAGAATACCATGTTGCTGTTGAAAGTTATATTTTGCTGATGTGTTAAAATAGGCATGAATAAGGTAAATTAAAAAAACTATTTCTAAAATCATATACAGAACATGATACCATTTTGTTAAAAATCAAAATATCTGTGAATAGGAAAAGGTCTGGTAAAATACATCAGGGATTATTCATTTTCCTATCTGAGTGCTGTAATCAGGGACCTGATTTTTACATTTTGTAATGTCTAGTTTAAGAAAATAGTAAGTGTATGTTACTTTTAGAAACAAAAAAATTTGACAGTTACGTTCTTCGAATTTGAAAGAAAAATAACCTCTAGTAGTAGTAGGAAGGGTTCATGCTGCGGGACAGACCTGTAAGCTAAGCACCCACTGTCTGCTCTGTACTCTGGGGCTGGTGTAGGGAGGCTCCCATTTGAAGAATTTCCACACATATCAAGTCATTTGGCATGGACACAATTTCACTTATGAAGTCAACTGATACGTTATTGAGCCAGCAACTGGATATGTTCGGATTCGAAATACCATGGAACCATTTTGGCTCCTTTTTAGTTTTTAACTTTGAAAACAATTTTAACATGTTTGTTTGTCAATAGCCTCAAAAATCTCTCTCAGGCAACTGTGTATCCCAGGCCAGAGGCTATCCATGGAAAGTCGTTGTAAATTTTAAGCAAGAAGAGTTAGGAGAGAAAGTGGAAACCATCTGGTTGTTAAAGGCCACTCCTCTACTGAGAAATCTAAGATGAAGGAAGATTGAGTGTGACCTGACCTAGACCACTGGCAAATCTAGGTCATGCCAGAGCTAAAAGCCAAAAGCGTCCACCGTGAAGCACGTTGTGCAGGTGGGAGGAGGAAGACAGTAACATCTCAAATTGTTCGAGTATGGTGGGAAATTAATGGCTTCAAATGAGACTCCATTTAGGAGAGGGGAGAGTTTTGTTTTTGACATAAGGTGTCTCATATGGAGCTTTTATGTCTCTTACTTGCCTTGGAAAATGAAGGCCTCAAGTAATAACCAGACCTCATGGCTGATCCAGAGATGTAGAAGAGCAAATTAAGACTTTCTGTTTGATTAACTTAGGAAGCAGTCATTAAGGACGCATTCTCCCTGCTGCGGTTAAAGCTGTCTAGTGAGAAATAAGCAAAAGGAATATTGGGCCAAGAATCTGAAAATTGAAGCCAAACCACTGGGAGGGCTTTTGACTGTGAACTACAATGTGATTAAATTAGAAAGGAACATTCAAATCATGTCATGTTGTCGCCTCTAAGTCAACAAGTCTAAAATGGAACTCATCTTTCCTCACACACAGCTCCTCCGCTGCCCTTTCCTAATAAAACAAAATACTACACTGTAGAATGCCTTAGTACAACATAGCCATGGTTTCGTTTGATTGTTACCCACGGGCAGACAAGGCATTTTAACTCAGGTTAATCAAAGGGCTGAACACTAGTAAAAGACCAGTTCTAGAAACCTAGAACTGAGTTCTAACCTAGTCGTCCTTTAACTGAATCACACTGCCCTTCTCTCCATATTTGTGGAAATAAGTCAGTCAGTTTTATAGAATTATTAAGTGACATTCTATTTATGTTGGCATTTGAATATTACACACTAGCAGATTTTAGTTAAGTATGAAGTCAGAGTTTCTGAAATAACAAAGAACAAACCGATCAACCCTCAGAATTGTTCACTTGTTTTTTGTAAGAAACTTAGGTTAAAAAAAGTTCATAGCATTTGCGTTATTGAAGTCAAAGACAGAAACAGATGAAGTGAAGTAATGGATCTCAACCCCCAAAATACCGAGTTTGTAAATCTAATGGGAACAAACAAACCATCACAGTCATATTAGGTTCATTTCGCTAATAAAAATTATATGATTCTGCTGTTTTGCTTTCTTTCATCTGTAAATTATTTTAGCTTTGTTGTTATAGAAGAAAGATAAGCGTGAAATGGCTACATACCTGGATTTCTATTTGTGGACATGTAAGTTTCACTGTAATAAAAGCACCTTTACTAGCCAATGTGAAAAGCCGTCTGCTGCACAGTGCAGCTCCATTCCAACCCGTGAACCATCAGGCCAGCCAGCACTACTGTGTCTTCTCACCACTCTGTATCTCAGTACACAGTCCTCTTCCAAAGCAACCAGGTTAACCACGTGGGACATTTCCTCTTGAGTCTGAGCATCTGGATTCCCCAGCAATGAGTCTTCATTTGGGAATAAATATTAGGAGAATCATATCTAACACGGTGAAATTGATTATATAATTTTCCTAAACAGGCCTTTGCTTTAGATGAAACTATGAAAGCTAAATACCATATATGCACGTGGAACCCTCTGTACCTCTTCAGCCTGCCTTAGCCTTTAGGTTTCTGGCTAAATACACGCCTGTGGGCTCCCATGATGTGCCCAGCATGTGGGTGGTAGGACATCAAATTATGGTTTAGAACAAAAGAGGAGGGCAGGGAGGGCGCTGCACTGACTATGAGGTCTCCTGTCACCTTTCTTCAGTGAAAAGCAACTAAAAGGAAAAAATTAAATCTAAGCAAAGAGGATAGCCTGCTCTGGATTTTAATTAGTGATTTGGCTTACTAACGCCAAAGTCCTGGTTTGGTAACTTAACTTGATCTTTTCTGACCCTTGTGACAACATCTCCACAAATAATCCATACAACATGTTAAATCTTTTTAACAAGTGTTTTGATTACTTTCAGTTCAGTGCTTTCAATTTCTGCTTCTAAATCTTACATGCTAGTCATCAGCTAAGTAAAGAAGTCTAAGTATGTTAACCTACAGTCTCCAAAGGCAGCTGCTTTTGTGTAAATTTTTTCAGTTTAAGCTATTGTTTGATCATTGTAAATTATCCTGTGTAGCTATTGGATGAATGCTTTTCAGATACTTAAAAGTTTGAAAACTAGTCAGCTAAACTTAAGGAACAGAACCAACCTTAAGGAACTCTGTAGTTCTGTAAGTAGTCAAGTTCAGGAAAGCACTCAGGGTTGATCCTGCCAAGAAGCTGGTGAAGATGATGGGCAGTTGGCAGGCTCAAGAGGTTGTCTTTGTGATGTTGCAGAATCGCCTACCAGAGGAACGACGATGATGAGGAAGAGGCCGCCCGGGAACGGCGCCGCCGCGCCCGCCAGGAAAGACTGCGGCAGAAGCAAGAGGAAGAATCCTTGGGGCAGATGACTGACCAGGTGGAGGTCAATACCCAGAACAGGTACTGTCCTCTTTGGAAGGGAGAATTTCTCAGTTGCTTCTTAGCCTGTCTGATAAGAGGAGCGGGTTGGGCAAAGCATTCCCTTCTCAGCCCAACTCAACTCTTTTGCAGTCTTTCTAGCCTGCTTGATTCTTTTGTGACCATTTTAGGCAACTAACAAGATTGGACAGTCAATGTGACTTAGACATTAGGACACCAAAACTCCTTTCTCTCCCCCATCCCATCCCCTAAACACACCTATTTTATTTTCTTTTATAATCTAGTAATTTTTAATTTACTAAAATTATGGGTATATCCTTAAATAAGGAAAACTACTTACATTCATTCTTTAAGACAGTATCTGTTTTGAACTGAAGATGTATTAGTTTAATACTCTGCTGTGCCTACCAGTAGCGGCTAATGCTTGAATTTTAAAGTAGGCATGAATTGCACATGTCTTATTTTTTCCTGATATGCAGCCTAAATCAATATTCTCTGATCACTACAATATTCAGCAAGTTGCAGAATCCTGTTTAATGTAATTATTCAAACAAGCTTATGAATTCACAACTACATTTTTTCCTATACAGGCCCTAGCAGAAATTGGGAAAGTTGAGAACACTTAATAGGTTCAACTTCTTCAAAAAGGCTTTTACAAGTTCACACATACAAGGTCCTATAGTGTATTATGTTAACAGTTAGTATATGTCATTTACATGCCCCAAGGTGTAGAAAAGATGAGGCTATTTGAAGGTGAAAGAGAGAAAAAAATTAATTTTATTTTAAAACTGTGGGCTGGTTAAATATAGTGAAGTCACCATATAAGATGTTTTGTGTGAGTTTGGTTTTAGTTTGTTTTATTTTCTGTTGTTGGGAGGGCATTGTATTTGATAGTCCCCTTAATTCAATCTATGTAGAAAATTCTGAAGGGAAAGAGTTCTGGCCTCTTTAACCTGAATTTAAGTGGAGATACAGAGGGTTTCTGAAAGCATCATGAAAATTCTGGCAGGCAGGATGATTCCGTCCAGAAGCTTACTAACGGTGGAGAAACAGTGTCCCTCGGTAAGGAGCTTCTCATTAGGGAGGAAGTATAGCAAAGAGGTTGCAGGTGTGTTCTCTGGGGTTCACTACCTGCCTTTGAATCCCAACTTGACCCTTCACTAACTGTGTTTCTTCAGTTAAATGGAAATAAAAATCATACCTTTTTCTTATGAATGTTGTTAAATTTAGCTAAGATGCTAATGTATGTAAAATGCGCAGTGTTTGCACAGAGTAATTTTGGCGATTATTAGGAAGATAATATCAGAGTCTTACAGAGCAGGGCTCCATTGTCTTCACTGCCTTTTCTATTTCTGAGCTGAGGGGGATGAGAAACAGAGTTTAAAAAATGACATTTTAAGGCCTTTCATGAATCCGTTATTAGGGAGTGATCAACAATGCCTTAAAAAATTACTAGTGGCCTGTAGTTTTCTTGCTTTTAAGATCTTGCGTCTACTTGTGTTTCTCTTCTTTTTTTTTTCTTTCTTTTTTTTTTTTACATTTTACTCTTATTATTTCATGATGTTGACTGAGTACAACATTCTTTTTCAGCAGAACATATTCAGCTCTGAGAACCCGTGATTTACCTCTGACATACTAGTTAGCCACAAGAAGAGTAAGCTTTCTCCTAGGGGCTAAACAACTGTAACTGGTACTTGACCTCCCCTGATGCTTGCTGTCATGATTTATAAGCAGGCAAAAAACGGTTCAGTAGAGTCCATTTGTTCTTAACTCAAGGGTTCTTTAAGCTGGCTAGCATTTTGGAATTTGGGGAACCTTTAAAAATTATCTGAATTCATTTGATCCCAATGCCTTATGTATAGACTTTTCCTCTTAAATTCTGAACTATTTGCATTTTCAGAGAAATTTAATCCTTATGTGTCTAATTCATGGAGGACAGTGTCTTAACAGCAACAGCTAAGGCCAAGAAAGTTTAAATTCTAACCTTCACTCAGCCATTTCTTGTTGTTAAATGTGAAATATGTTTTTCCAAAATTAAGTGAACTTGAACTTCAAAAGAGCCAAGTTTGGTATGAAGCATGAAATTTGATGGAGTTTCTAAACATTGCAAGACATATTCTTCCAACTCTGGTCACAGTCCTAGTATCACATGACTGATTGTTTCCTGCCATTGAAGACCAACACCCCTGGCTTGGGCAGTGTCCAGTATCCCGCAATAGAGAGTGCGGTGATGGACATGCTACAATTTGGTTTTTAGAGGTTTTCTTTTCTTTTTTCCTAAGGATCAAATTTAACTTTTCTTCGTCTACTCTAGAAAAGAGGGCAAGAGACCCTTTATGCATTGAAATCTTGATAAAGAATGTAGATGGTATATATATATTAATTAGGGCAATACCAATTGCTTTAACAGTGGGTCCCCAATTTTAGTAATTTGATGCAATAACACATAGCAGTCCAGTGTGGATATTTCTGACTGGTAGAACTATGTTCTTTTTTTTTAACATTTTTTATTGATTTATAATCATTTTACAATGTTGTGTCAAATTCCAGTGTAGAGCACAATTTTTCAGTTATGCATGAACATATATATATTCATTGTCACATTTTTTTCTCTCTGAGCTACCATAAGATCTTGTGTATGTTTCCCTATGCTATACAGTATAATCTTGTTTATCTATTCTACAATTTTGAAATCCCATCTATCCCTTCCCACCCTCCGCCTCCTTGGCAACCACAAGTTTGTATTCTATGTCTATGAGTCTATTTCTGTTTTGTATTTATGTTTTTTTTTTGTTTTTGTCTTTGTTTTTGTTTTTTGTAGATTCCACATATGAGCGATCTCATATGGTATTTTTCTTTCTCTTTCTGTCTTACTTCACTTAGAATGACATTCTCCAGGAGCATCCATGTTGCTGCAAATGGCGTTATGTTGTCAGTTTTTATGGCTGAGTAGTATTCAGAACTATCTTCTTTACTCTTGTGACTGTTAACTCCTTGGGCTTTGGAGTTTTTTGTTTTTTGTTTTTTTTGGAGCAGACAGAGATAGAAAGGGAAGAGAATTTAATAATAAAAATAAAACAATTTTAAAATAAAATAAAAAGCAGAAGTACCTCTGCTGATTACTTGTCTTGGTCTGGACATCTCACTTCTGCTCACATTTCATTGGAATTACTGATCAAGTGTCCCTACTTTGGTGCAAGGAAGAGGGGAGGGTAGGAAATCCAATCCTTGACTGGCAGTCACTTCCCTGTGACTGTGGAAGGAGGAGCATGAGTCATGGTGACAGGTGTCTCCACCATGGGGGTCATCAGTGTGAGTAGAGCATCTCCACCCTGGAACATACACTCCCTTCCTCTCAATGTCCTCTGTGTTCTAGCAATCCAGATCAAGAATTCCAGATGACTTGGTGACATGTGAGAACACTATATGATACAAGAGGAATTCACCATTTTTTTCAGTTCAATCCTTGTCTTAGTTTGAGTTCCCTGAGAATCAGATTCTGAAACAAGGATCTGAGCATGAATAGTTTGCCTGTAAAGTGATCCCAAGAAAAACTGGTAGCAGTGTGGGCAAGTGAGACAGGGAAGGGAAGGCAACCAAATTAAGGTTTCATGACCAAGCAAGTTACCACTGTGGGTATCTGGAGCTTAACTCCACTGGGGAACCCAAGATCCCGCGTGGGACAGGCACCTCAGAATACTCTGACTCCCAAGGTGAGGAGAGCTGAGGTATTTATACACTAATGCTCGTTAATTTTTGTTTGGGGCAAAATGCCCAGGGGACATTAATACTCAAAGCATTTCTGGTATATAGAGTAGGCTCCTGCATGGCCAGAGAAAGACCGTGGGCAAAGATTTGCATATGCTGTTGAAAGCCAGGCAGGCATGTCTAATATGATAACCTCCAAGGGGACACGTACTAATACGGTAACCTCCAAGGGGGAATATGTAGGAATCTGTACATATGCATATCTCTGCTCTAGTTCCAGTGTGGCACAGTACCTGAATCCAGCTGACTGACTAATCAGCAAGCTGTCTTTGGTGTTGTTTCTGTTGTTCAGTGTGCCCGACGAGGAGGTCAAGACAGCCACCACAAACACTCAGGTGGAGGGTGACGAGGAGGCTGCACTCCTGGAGCGCCTGGCCCGGCGGGAGGAAAGACGCCAAAAACGCCTTCAGGAAGCACTAGAGCGGCAGAAGGAGTTTGACCCAACAGTAACAGATGCAAGTTTGTCGCTGCCAAGCAGAAGAATGCAAAACAACACGGCAGAAAATGAATCGGCAGAGAAGGAAGAAAAAAGTGAAAGTCGCCAAGAAAGATATGAGATTGAGGAAACTGAAATAGTCACCAAGTCCCACCAGAAGAATGACTGGGGGAATGCCGAAGAGAAAAAGAAAGAAGAGAAAGAAAAGGAGGAAGAGGAAGAAGAGAAGCCAAAGCCAGCGAGCAGTGAAGAAACTCAGGTAGAGGTGGTGGTAAAAGAGAAAACAGCAGAATCCCAAGAGGAGACAGTAGTGCCACTGAAAAATGGGCAGATCAGTGCAGAGGAGCCTAAGGTGGAGGAGGAGAGGGGGGAAGCCTCAGATGAGATTGCCCGTAATGAGAAGATGGAAGAGGAAGCAAGGGAAAGGGCTGAGGCAGAGAGGGCCAGGTTGGAAGCAGAAGAAAGAGAAAAAATCAAAGCTGAGCAAGACCAAAAAATAGCAGAGGAGAAGGCAAGGGTAGAAGCAGAAGAAAAGGCAGCTGCACAAGAGAGAGAGAGACAGGAGGCGGAGGAGAGGGAGAGGATTAAGGAGGAAGAGAGGAGGGCAGCAGAGGAGAGGGAGAGGATTAAGGAGGAAGAGAGGAGGGCAGCTGAGGAGAGGGAGAGGATTAAGGAGGAAGAGAGGAGGGCAGCTGAGGAGAGGGAGAGGATTAAGGAGGAAGAGAGGAGGGCAGCTGAGGAGAGGGAGAGGATTAAGGAGGAAGAGAGGAGGGCAGCTGAGGAGAGGCAGAGGGCCAAGGCAGAGGCAGAAGAGAGAGCTAAGATAGAAGAGCAGAAACTGAAGAAGCAGCTGGAAGAGAAAAAAAAGGAAATGCAAGAGAAAAAGGTAAAAGAGGAAAAGGTAGGACAGAAAATAGAAGGGAAAGGGGTAAATGAGAAGAAGGTACAAGAAGACAGACCTCAGACAGCTGTTCAAAAGAAACAGGTACAGTAAACATTTTGCACCAAGTGTGTGATGCCTGTGACAAGAAATGTAATGCGCATCAAATTTGGGGCTGAGGCCACATTCTTCCAGCCCCACATGCTTGATCGTTTGGCCAGCTATTCATTTTTCAGGTCATAGCAATATGCAAGCATGAAGCAATTGATCAATGGCTAATACTCAGTCCATCCAATTTACTGGGACAGAGAGAAATGAATTGCTCTGTGCTTGGTTGTTATGAATACCAGAAAAATGAATTAACCCAAAGATGATAAGTGTGGTGGTGCTGTGTTAGACTTGTGATTCTGCACCTGCATCTCAGCTCATTGCTTCTAACAATTTATCTCTATCCACAGGTCTACATGGTGCTCTAGGACCATAACTCCTCACTTTATCCTTCTGTTTGGCATTTAATAAAAGGTGATAAAATTTGGGGTAGGAAACTGACATGAAGAATCATGTTCAGAAATATCATCTTATGAACTCAAAAATAAACCCCTTGAAATGAACTGGTAATGAAGGAAAGGAGCCAATTTGGACCTTTTATAAAAAAAAGTCAAAACCCTGATTTGCCATCATGTAGACCTGGGCTTAATGTAGACTTGCAGAAAGCCATTCATCTGGGGCAGCATCAACGTATAACTGACCAGTAATTAAGAGCACACATTTTGCTTGTTTTACCATCTGGATGACACAAATAAATTTATGTAGCACAAGAAGGGTGGAAATAGTTGGGGGGAGGCAAGAAATATTTATAAGCTAAGAAACGTATTTTTTTCTGTCTGCAAGGCTGCATTAAAAGCACTGTACCTAACAACCACCACCACCACCTACTCTGCAAAAAAAAAAAAAAAAAAAAGAAAGAAAACAGAGATGCTTGTGTCTTCACCTTTCCAGAGAGAACTCTCTGTCACTAAGTCTGCACTGCACTGAAGTTATCTTTCATTTCTGCTTCTTACAAGGGGCTCATGAACACACCATTGAGATGATCAGGAGCAACAATGCACCAAACCACACATGAGGTTTGTAAACACGCACCAGAAGCACCACGTCACGCTAGAGTTCAGTGAGCACAGTGGCAGGCATGTGAGAAAAGCTCTGGTGGGAGGAGACTATCCCACTTTGCTGTTTAGAACCACTGGCACTGAGATGGCCAAATGGAAGTCATTCCACGCCACATGCAAAGTGACCTGAGCACCCTCTCACTCTTATAAGCTAGGAGGGGCTTCTTTTAAATGAGTGACTTTACCATTCTTGAAAATGAAAAGGAAGAAGAAAGGGGGGCTAAAGTGCAAGCTAAAAGAGAAAAGCCCCAGCAAGACAAGCCTGCCTTCAAAAAAGAAGAGGTAAATATTGAGAAAGAACCTAGTCATAAAGCATCAGGGAGCAGTGTTCCATGACATTTCAGGTCTGATGATCTCAAAATTGTAACCTCTAATCCAGTGTTTTTCAAGCTCATGATCCACTGAATGGTGAAATCAACTTAGAGCATCTCAAAATTAGCTAAATATGTCAATCTGCATTTTTAAAATGAAATAGAATAGAAAATATCAGAGGGCATCGTGGCCAGTATTGCTTTGTGATATAAATGCTCGTTCTTACTATGGGTCACAGTCAAAAAGCTTGAAAAACATTCTTCGGATCAATCTTTCCCACTTTCTACTCTTCCAAGCGCTATTTGTTTTTCTTTGAGCCATCTTACTTTCATTTCAATCATGAAATATTTCCAACTGGCTTTGATTAATGATTTAACTTTTCGAAGGAAAAACACTCCCACACATCTCAGTAGAAAATTTGATGAACTGAAGATGATATTTGGTTTTCAAAAGAAAAGTTTGGCACAGTGTTCTGCATTGCATTTCTGGGGCACACACAGGAGCTGGTGCCAGGGTGTTTGACTGTAGGTAAGTAAACAAGTCAGTGGACCAGAGGCGGCAGCAGAGAGAATGTCATGCTCCAACATAATCAAAATGCCCCATCTGGCCTGACCGTGTTTTAACCATGGTGCTTATGTTAGCTCCAAGCAATCTTAAAAATTATGACAGTATTTATTACGTTCAAAGTACTGGATGTGGTAAAACTAAATCGTCAAAGGTGAGAAGGCTTGAATTACTCTGCCTATGGGACTGAATCGTAGCTCTTGAGCTCCGACTCGGATGGACTTGTGCTACAATTCTCTGCCCATTATGGTATAGATTAAGGAACAAAAATCCATATTTAGAAAATAGGTGAGATTAAATAGGGGGACGGTTATTCTCTTAAATGTTTTTTTCCTGAGATTCGTATTTTGAAAAGTAAGAACTCCTAGTTTGTGTTATGTTTATGTTGTTTAAGGTATGTGCTCCTCCCTGTTTCCAGTAGAACTTGTGATGGTTTAGGAGTGAAAACAGAATGTGAGCAGTGCCCAGTTGAAAGCAGGAGAAAGCATAAAGGCTAATAAGTAGAAAACTAAATTTGACTCTAATGAGGCAGCTGAAGAAATCGTCGAACGTGTTGGGAAACACTGTTTACATTCTGTAACAGAAGAACACCTACAAATCCATCCCCCCAAAAATCAAAATTACGTTGGAACTAAACTCAAACAGAAATACCCTACATGCGTTCATCTCTAAAGCTAGTGTTTTGTGGGGAATATCTTTAATTACAGAAGGAAGAGGGCATGAAACCATACTCACTGATTGAGTTTATGGGCAGGAGGGGAAGCTGAGTAACTGTTTGGATTCGACTTAATTTAACTCAGTTCACTGAGCTGGGGTTTGTTTTTAATGACCGAGGCGTTCTGTGTCCATGCACTATGTCCGCGGGCTGGCAGGGGCTCACCAGCTGTCCTCCAGTCATCCTTTTGCCTCTTTTGGGATGAGGCCCCAGTTCAGCAGTGGCCATGGTATGATGATTTCAGACCTGCTCCTTTTGGAGTTTGCCCTCCAGCACATTCCAGTGTCCCAAAACCTGGCCTCTTTTTGACACAAGGCCAGATTAGCAACTCAAACTAAAAAATTCCTGCTTTAACACCGCATACATAAATTACTGGTTGAATGACTAGATTTTCCCCCTCTTCCAGCTGTTTGTGTAATTGCTTCATGTGGATAACTTTAAGTCATATTTAACATGATTTAGCCATTTTAAACACCCATCTCATCTCCTTCCATCTACCCCACCGTTTTGTCCCTCTCTCCCCCCCCGTCCAAAAAAGTCTTTCCTTTCAAGGAACTATGCAGGATAGGTAAAGCCAAGTGTCAGGTGAACTGTCTTAGGGAAAACATTTCTACAAGTCACTCTACTGCCTTACAGAAAACCTCCTTTCTCCCACTTCAGTTTAACTCTTTGTGGCGATGGATTGCAGATAGCCACCACTTAATTTAGCTTTTTCTCTGTAAGTTAAATTTAAGTTAAAAAAAATTAAGTTTTGAAACTTAATTCAGCTTCGTCTCTTCCTTCCCCAATTATAAAATGCCTCCTTTTAGTTCTTCACCCGAGTTTTTATTTTATCCCCCTGGCCTCTAACAGAAAAAGTTTCCAATCAAACTGTTCATAGAATATTGAAACTGCTATTAATATCACATAGGCCAAAGCTTCTCAAACGTTAGTGTGTGTGCAGATCACCTGGGAATCTTCTGAAATACACGCTCTGACTCAGTGGGTCTGGGGAGAGCCTCAGCTCCCTGGTGAAGTCCATGTTGTCCGTGGACCAAACTTTCGGTAGCAAGGACATCCGTGTGATAGACATTGGACCTGAAAAAGGAACTGAAGCTTCTGAGTCTAACAAAAGTGTGTTAAACCTAGTGTGAAAAACTGTAACTTGCACCAGTTCTCATTACTATTCTGGGATTAGATGGTGCAAAGCAATACATTGGCTTTGCAATACACTGAAAGCAGTACACTGAAAGGACTGGCAGCTCAACCACCTTATGAGTGTCTTTCTGGCACAAGGGCATGTCACTGAAATTCCCACTCACCCCCACGCACACCCCCAGGTGTTTTTCCATTGAATAGCCCAGATATCTGTAGTTTTATCCTAATGATCACATTTGACCAGAGCCTTTTGTATGAGTGTTATCTGCTGATGTTATCTGTACAGGAAACCCTTCAGCTCTTTCAGGAGGCATAGCCCCATAGTAATCCATCAGTACAGATTTTCTTCACGGTAACATTTTGACCTAGAGGATCTAATGCTTTCCCCAGTGGGCTCAGAACCCATGACCTTGGGTTGAATCTGCTATAGAATCCAACCCACTATAAGCCTTAAAATAAAATTGAAAGGTGTTACGGAATTACTTATTCATTTCCCAGGAAGAGAAAATAATTTGCAGTCAGAATCCAATTTTCATCATTTCATTTGGAATTTTTCTCAGAAAGTCTTCCAAAGAGAATATAAGTGTACCATCCACCACAACCTTTGCCAATAAAGGCAGAGCCTGAAAACAGGGAGGATTTTTCTTCTGTCAGACGTGTATTGTTTTACAAATCTATTTTACACATATTTTTGGTCAGTAAATCAGATAATGCATTTTGGGAGACTGGAAATACCTCTGACTCCAAAATAGGGAAAATGAGTTAAAGGGGATTGCTCTTTGTATATATAGTGCTCCACAAACTAAGATTTGACTCACAATTTGTTTCACAGGCTCCCTGGAATGGGACCCCCTCACCCTTAAATTTGTATCCTCAGATACTTCTTAAACTCCAGTCCAGGGTTTCTGGGGCTGTACCCAACAATGGTGGGTTAAAACAAGAAGAGACCTTGCTTGCTCCTGCCTGCCCCAGACAGCCACCAAGGAGCCACACTAAAGCCGTAGGACAGGCCAGGAGTTTCCTTTTCTTCTCTGTAGCTTCTCAGGACAAATCAGGAGCCAAGAGGGAAACAATCAGGTGAAGGATTAGGAAGGGATTTTTAGTCCAACCTTCTCTTTTTATGTACATGGAGCCAACACTCCAGAGAAGCGAGGTGACTAAAAGTAACACAGCTAGTTTGTTGACAGCATTGAACCAAAATTCGGACTTCCTGACTTTCAGACAAAGCTCTCAGAGAGAATGGCAAAATAACAGCCCCCTTTTCAGCATGTCTAAGGGTTGTCCTAAACATATGACCCTTGAAGAAAGAGTCAAGTCTTAACTAATTAGGGTAACATGGTAGTGAATTGTCCCTCCATAGTAATTTAATCTAATAACACTCAAGGAAGGCAGTCAGGCAGAGGACTACCAAAAGCTCATCTGTAAACAGCAAAAAAATGTACTCTGCTTAGTGAAACATGCACTTTGGGGGCAGTGGTATCAGAAATATAGTAGCTGCAAAGAGGTAGTGGTCAGATAAGGGGAGACCATCCTGGGCGGCACCGGCGCCCTGAGTTCTCAGCCCTGCGCCTCCTCAGGTTTCTTTAGAACTCTAGCGCCTTGTCACTGTCTGTCTTGAAAAGAGCAATGATGAGCCTCACCTGTTTTCAAACTCATTTTTTAAGAATGGATGAGATGGTAAGGTAATTTGAATTCCTTTACCCTCCCAAAAAGCTATGTAAATTCCATTTACTTTGAAATAATGTCTCACTTACTATGAGAAACTTGTAACGCAAAACCCACAAAAAATTAAAGCTAACACCTGGTCTCTGTGTATCACCCTCCTCTGTTGCCCATGACAATCACAAAACCACTTCCAGAGACTAAATTATTACCTTCAAGGGAAGTCAGCTTTTTCATTTCCTGTTCCACTCTATCTTTAATGGTTTAGATAACTACAAACATGGCCCCACAGGTCTCTGAGTCATCCCCCTAAAGGTAGGGTTATTATATCTTCTATCCTGGGGAACCTAGTTATTCATTTGTTTAAAATGCTAGGGTAGTCTTCTGACATTTGCCAAAATCGGTTTGACAGATCTGGCTAACTCCGTAGGTTTCTTCTTTCATCCTCAACATGTCTGTGTCCTTCTCAAAGAAGCACCCTTCCTCCAAGAAGTCTGTCCAAGCAACCTGGCCATTCTCCCATCAAGGCCACACTAATAATGTCTCTTCCTAGTGGGAACTGAAAACAACCACTCTTGTGTGGGGTTCCCAGAACATAATAGTTTCCAAATGGTAACACTGCCACTACTTTTGAAAATAAAACCTCAGTGAAATCAGGGATGATCTTGACCTCCTAAAATTGTGGTCAAGGACTTTGCTCAGAGCCTGGAGGACCATAGCTCACGCTCTAAGAATTTCCTCTGATTCCAGCTCTCCCACATCATTCTCTGGTGGTTTGTTTTACTTCTGAGTTTTCTGGCTTCCTAACAATGTTGGGTTTTATTTGGTGATACCAACCAAACCTAATAAGATTTTTATCCTTATGTTTCTTCCTGATATGTACCATTGGTTAGATCAAAGATGAGAAGACTAAAAGAGACAAAGAGCGCAAAGAAGAAGTTAAGAGCTTCTTGGATGGAAAGAAGGGATTCACAGAAGTGAAGTCGCAGAACGGAGAATTCATGACCCACAAACTTAAACACACTGAGAATACTTTCAGGTAAGAAGGAGTGACTAGTTAACAGTGACTGTGTTCACATGTGGAAAAAAAAAAAATCAGTCTCCCTACCCTGTGCCTCCAGACAGAAGCGTGCTAACGGGCAACATACTTTTGTTGTGAGGTCATTGGCCATTGTCTTAGAGATACTCAGTCAGCAGGTCAGGCTATCAATCACTAACAGGAGACCAGCAGGCATTACTCAGACAAAGTTTGATCTGCCTTTCCCATTCTTTGTCAAGGCAGATCATGCTTGGCATCCATGATTTTGTTCACTCACCTAATATGTTCATGTAAGATCAGTTTATTAGAAAACATCATGACTGGAGTTAATACCATTGATTCATTCTCTGTATGGTCCAGCCAACTTTATAAGAGAACTTTCTCAGTACCACTTTCAAGAATGTATTTTTTAAAGGCTATAAATAAATTGTTGCATAAAACTAAGATTGCCGTGTGACCAAATACTTTGGAAACATTAGGTTAAACTAAATTAATCAGCTCTCTTTACCAAAGGACTTTGCGAACACTTGATGTTAATTGCCATTGGGAATCTCTAAGAGGAAGGAAGAAAGCACGCCACTACTGCTCCAGTTTGGAAAACCCTCTTGCATAACTTCAGCTTCCCCTCCTAATCCCACCACTCCCCAGTCATGGTGAATATCTGGGTGATTGATTTTAGAACAGACAAGTACATGCAGATAAATCCCCACTTCTAGATACCGGGAGCCCCCATCAACTTCATAGAAGGACTCAAGTTGCAGAAACCTGCCAGGGACACCGGCTACATTTCTCTCTGTGCCCCACTTCTACACACACACTCCCTCCAACTGCTGGTGCCAAATTCCAACCTCTGTTATGTCACTGGCTTCTGTGCCAGATGTTCTGGAAAAGGTCCTTGTAACGTGGATTCCCATGGGGTTGTTCTTTGGCAACAGCCTTGCCTTTAGACCTTGTTTTTCTGAACATTTCAAGTAAGAAAGTTCCAAGTAGGTATTCTGTAGAAGTCAGACCGCTCCTTACTCCAAAGCATCTGTAGTATCAGGAGCAAGCAGAACTACTAGGGATGGACCTTGCCAGCTGCTCCGAGATGCTAAGATGTTAAGTAAATATGGTTGTACCCAAACAATTTTCTACACAAAAATTTGAGCAGAAACCTAGTTACATTTATCCAAAAGAGAGCCTAAAGCACATGGAGGAAAAGATGTGACTACAAAGCCTCAATAAAGTCTGAAGGAGTGAGAAGGATAGAAAATGTTACGTGGGGTTGGCAGGAAAGCAGATGTGGAAATTAAGTTTATCAGGACTTCATAGAAAGTCTAGAAATCAAGTTGATTCAGGCTGGTGAGCTGAGTCCAGAGCTTGCTGAAGTGCAAGTAGTTTAATGTTTTAAAGTCCCCAAAAAGTGTCAGGTACATGAAAAGTGTTCAGTGAATAATACCTAATATTATTATTGTTTTATTATTTGATAGCTTTAAATGTGTTGTGGGTACAATTTTGTTAAGAGAAATAATGTTTAAAAAAATTCGTCAGTAGAAAAAAGTTCGGTTAACAATTAGCAAAATTGCCAACCAGCTTCATTCAAAGCTCAGATTAATAATTAACATGTCCATTGTTTGGAAATCCAGAGAACTGGGTATTTCAAAGAGATAAGTCACAAGGGATAGCAAAAGATTGAGCGCTGGGAACCTATAACTGGGACTCTTGCTTTAATTTTTCTATGTTTGGGCAGCAAAAAAATGAAAGAAACAAGCTGCCACCATATTACTAATTTTTGTTTAGCTGCCAACATACTTTACAGTTTCAGTTAGAAGTTGATGCCGATGGAAGCAGAGATGCCTGGTTTTGCTCCTTGTAGTTATGAAGTGAGGAGCTGGGAAGGGAGTAAGAGCCTCTATTCAGATTAGGTTAGTGCCTACAGCCCACTGAAAACAAGCTATGTTCATGGTGAAGGGTCTGATGTTCATCTTAACTTTCACCTACCAAAGCCAAGGACAGAGGAGAGAACCTTCTGGAAGAAATTCCCATATTAGTGGCACCTAAAGCTGAGGGCATGCCTGCACATCTGAGCAGAAGTGATGTGGACGGGACTCTTGTTCTTGTTTTGAGCATAGCCCCTTTTGTTTGATTTAATTACTGCTCCTTTTGGTGGACCTGATTTTTTTTTTTTATAGCTGGGTTGTTTTCTCTAAAACATAACATGAAAATCTCAAGTCAAGGAGGAAGTTTACAGAGATTAGCAGATTATACCAAGGGTTTTATAGAAAGTACAAAATGAGGCTTTGTTTTGCTTACTGTTTAATTTTTTAATGTGGGAATCGAGGGGTTTTTTCTGATTATAGGGGGAAAATGTACTCAATAAAAACACTCAGAAAATAAGTATTATATAAAAAGTATAAAAGTATAAAAATAAGCATCCATCACCCACAGATAACCACCAGTAACATTTTTTCCAGCTATTCTCTATGTATATCCATTCAAAATAGACATGCACATATACATATAGTATGTGTATGTGTGAGTATTTATAAATCTCTATCATAAAGTGATTCTTGCATTGTGCATAACAATGAATCTTAGGTAGCCTTCCATACCAATGAATGTAACCCTACAGCTGATGTTAGAGTGTTGTGCTGGGTGGATAGATCATGATTTATTTAACCAGTCCCTAATGATGGGCATTTGAATAATGCCCCAAATAAAAACTGAGCGACACCTAGTGGAAACCAGTCCAACTAAACATTAACATGATGAACACAGAGAGCAAACTCTGAAGTTGAGAAGACCTCAAATTACCTGAGAGGGGAGATTTCCTTTCCAGAGTCACAGGCCTGCAAGCCCTTAAGACCCTGAAAGAACAGCACCAAATTTTAAGGGACTAAGTTTGATTGAGTTAAAAATAAAAGAGCTCATCTTTAGCCATCAAGAACCTAGAATAATATTTCTTAACTTTTTAACCTCAACTCCTAGTAAGAAATCAATTTTCACATTCTAAGCCAGTACCCATCTATGTATATGTTTATAACTGAAACACTCACGTCAAGAAATGGTCACTACCCTTGTTCTGTGCAATGCCCTCTGGTGTTTTCTAGTTCATTTTTATATGCTAATGACAGTCCACTGAATTGATTTTCCAATCTGCAGCTTGAAAGTATTGTCCTAAAGGACATAGTTTATTCAGAACTACTTCGTTATTTAAAAAGCATGAGATGTACATGTAAGATCAGTGTTGGTAATTGTGTAACCTTGAACTCATTTTCCATTTTATTTTCCTCTTGCTCCATAGCTAGAAACACTGTGCCATTCTCTACATGGAATAAGTGATCCTAGACCGCAGTAATGCATCCGTTACAAAAGAGTCAGAAATGGGCTACCTAAATTCCTATTCAGTTTAGAATGCCCTTACTACTTGCTAATGAGTATTTAAATAAGATTTCTTCTGTTTTGTGTGGCTGCATATATTCCGTTGTATGTATAGATCACATTTTCTTTATATATTCATACATCAAGGGACCCTTAGGTTGTTTCCATATCTTGGTTATTATAAATAATGCTGCATGACCATGGGGGTGCATAGATCTTTTTAAGTTAGTGTTTTTATTTTCTTTGGATAAAAACCCAGAAGGGAAACTGCTGGGTCATATGGCAGTTCTATTTTTAATTTTTTGAAGAACTGCCATTCGATTTTCCATAGCGTCTGCACCAGTTTACAATCCCACCAACAGCGCCTATCTGCCCCCCTTGTACAGCTGAGGAAACCCAAGGTAAGTGGCAGAGCAGGGACTGGGATTCAGACCTGGCGATTCCAGGTGGCCCCAACCTCCCCTTGGGCTGGTGTGAGGATCCACTGTCCAAGGAGGGCCGTGGAGATCTGTCTGGGATGTGAAGCCTGCAGACCGACACCCCCTCCCTACAGGGGGCGCTGCAAGGCAGACACGTGTCAAACTCCTTTGCAGCCGCCCTGGAGGGAGGGCCAGCGAGGCCAAGGAGGCTGAAGGCGCTTCCCAAGTGGAAGCCGGCAAGCGACTGGAGGAGCTTCGCCGCCGCCGCGGGGAAACCGAGAGCGAGGAGTTTGAGAAGCTCAAGCAGAAGCAGCAGGAAGCCGCCTTGGAGCTGGAGGAGCTGAAGAAAAAGAGAGAGGAGCGGAGGAAGGTCCTGGAGGAGGAGGAGCAGAGGAGGAAGCAGGAGGAAGCAGAGCGAAAAGTCAGAGAGGGGGTAAGAAGGGCGCAGTCAGTCTGGCGCCTCAACTTAGCCAAACCCCTGAGCATATCTCCCTGGTGACACTTCTAGCCCTGCACACGGTTTCTTCCCTGGTGCACTGCTGCTGCTCTTTTGAGCATGGACTCTTACAAATACGACTGAAGATTAATAACCTTGCTGTGTGCTAGGCATGGTTCTAAAACATTTACCCAATTCTCCTAAAAAATCTCTGATGTGAGTAATCTTCTCATCCCCATTTTATAGATGATGAAATGGAGGCACAGAGAGGTGTTGTCATTTTCACCAGGTCCTGCTAGTCTTAATCCGTGACCCTGTACTGTCCCTCAATGAAGAACAGTTAGAGAGCAGAGAAGGAAGAAATCTGCAGATTAGTTACAAGAACCAAGAGTCACATGATAGCTGTTTTTTGATATTTGAAGAGGTTTTATAGAGAAGATTTTTTAAAATAGTTTTGGGGTTTTTTAAGTGAAAGAATGGTTAGACTAGATTTTCACAGGCAGGGACAGTATCTGCTTTGTTCATTGCTGTATACCCAGGACCCAGCACAGTGCCAGGCATGTAGCAGGAGTCCAGTAATTATGAGCAGTTGAATTTGTTCCGTCTTTTTAAACAGGACTGAAAACAACAGATAAAGTTACAAGAAGGCAAATTTTGAAAACTGAAAAAGTGCTTAAGCACCCACTGTAAGCACTGCTACAGTTTACAAGGTGCATTTTTTTCCTTTCATCATGAGGTACATTATTATCCTCATTTTATGGACAAATAAATGGGAATCAAATAGTTTGAGTGACTTGTGTGAAGTTACTTGACTAGTAAGTGGTAGAATAGGTGTTGGGACCCAGCTTCTCCGACTCGGTCTAGAGCTTTTCCCACTAATCTTCAGAGATTGTGATCTCCCAGCATTAAAAATACTCATAGAGACTTGAGATGACTTTCTGACACGGATCCTGTACAAACATTCCTTGAACTGTGTGGAAAGTTTGGATAAATTCTTCCAAAGTCTCTTCCAACTGCAGCTCTCAAGGAGCCAATGACCTTTGGTTGGAAAGTAGTAGGGATGATAAGAGCTTTAGAATCAAACACACCTGGGCTTACTGTGTCCTAACTCTGCCACTTTCAAGCTGGGACCTTGGGCGAATTAGTTACTGGACTACTCTGAGACTTCTTTTCCTTATCTGTGAGATACCAACTTTCAGGACTGTGGCGATGGCTAAATCATCGTATTCACGGTGCCTGGTAATAGCAGGCACTCAGGTAGTCATAGGTATCATGATTGCTGTCACTGTTGTTATTGATATGCAGAGGAGCAGAGTATCAGTGAAGACAGAGGAGAAACATAAACTCCTGGAACCTAATTGGACCTAGGAGATTATTTGGTCCAACCTCCTACCAAACACAGTGTCTTAGTTCGGGCTGCTGTAACAAACTGCAGTAGACTGGGTAACTGATAAGCAACAGAAATTTATTTTTCACAGTTCTGAGACTGGGAAGTCCGAGATCAAAGTGCCAGCAAATACTGTGTCTGGTGAGGCGTCACTTCCCTGTTAAGAGACGGCGGCTTCTCACTGTGTCCTCACAGGGCATCAGGGCCCAGAGTGCTCTCTGGGGCCTCTTTTGTAAGGGTACTAATTCCATTCATGAAGGTTCCATTCTTATGGCCTGATCACCTCCCCAACCCCCTCCTGTTAATACCATCACTTTGGGGGTTAGGATTTCAACATAGGAACTTGGGGGGGGCACAAACATTCGGTCCATAACTCCCAGGATCTTTCTGCAACACCCTCTGACAGATGTACCTCCAGTCTCTGCTTGGGGACATCCAGTTTAAAAACTACAAAAGACTACATAGATCTCTCAGAAAGTTGTTCACAGAGGATGATGAGAGCTCTGAATTTTTTGCCTGAGAGAGGACAGAGCAGAGTATGCTAGGCCAGGAATGAAGGCACAGAGGGGTTAATGAGACAGACTGTAAACATCTGTGATTTCACCACAAGGGTGTAGTATTTACACCATTTCAGCTTCATCAGACCATCTGAAATAATGTACTCAACTGAGATGGGGACAACCATGAAATCATCTCTTGTACAATTTGGTAAATAGAGTCCGTTACATGCGTGTGACTCTGCACATAAATCATCTCATTTGTCTTCACAGCTGTCCTGGGAAGTAAGTGGAAGGGATGTTTATTTTACAGACACACAATGCAAGCGCAGTGTCAGATGCCTTGACAGACAGTGATGACAGTGGTGATCATCACACTGAGCACTGATCAAAACATTTTACAGAGGTGTTCTCATTTAGTCCTCCTTATAGCTCTCGTCAGTGGATACTGTTATTATCCCCATTTTACAGATGGAGAAACTGAGGCACAGAGCAGACAGGTAGGAGGCCAAGATCGCACAGCTGGGAAGGGGCAGCAACAGAGGGCACATCGGCAGTTGGACTAGTGAGCTCAGGCTTAATCTCTTGGGCTGCCCTTGAGGAAGGGATGGATAGCATCCTTTCTGGAACCTGGGTCTTTCTCCTCTGGGACTGTCCTTTCCCCTACTGCACTCTTTTCCTTTTGACTTGAAGCTGATGTTGACATCCTTGTTATTTGTTCTTTCTCTCTTAGGAAGAGAAGAGGAGGCTAAAGGAAGAGATTGAAAGGCGAAGGGCAGAAGCTGCTGAGAAACGCCAGAAGATGCCAGAAGATGGCTTATCAGATGACAAGAAGCCCTTCAAATGTTTCACCCCCAAGGGTTCATCTCTCAAGGTATTTTCCCCCAGAAAACCTTCTCATAATACATCCATTATAATATAACAGAAACTGGATTTTAGCCCCTCATTTAGTATTGAATAATACTGATTGTATCAGAGCCTTTGCTTCATTTATCTTTTTGCTCCTTCTTTCAGCAGTTTCAGCTTCTTTTTGTTTTCAAAATAAGGAAAGGAGAGGAATAAGGTGGAGAGACTGGTGTCTGCTGTTTGTCAGATCTTTGGTATACATTTAAATGATCTTTGGTGATGATCTCTGCATCTCACTGACCCATGTTCTCTGTGTGCCTCACCGCCTTGAGCAATTAAAAATGGAAACATTTCAAGTTTATAAAGTGGGCAGATGTAAAGATTTAAGTTACTTTTCATGCTAATGTTCATTTTTTCCATTGTCATTATTAACAGCAGGGCAGCTGGAAATGGCACAGGTCAAATTTTAAAGCTGTTACCATGGGAGGAGAGGAAATGTGACTCGGATAGGCTCCTTTGCCAGGATGAGCTTGGCGTGGCTCCTGCCTTCATGGAGCATAGCTCCTCGAGATGTCAGGCGGAAGTGCTGCCCAGAGAAAAGAGAACAAGCAGGAAGGAGTGAGCCAGGGAGGTGATGGGATGGCTGAGACCGAGGGACAAGAGTGCAGACTCAAGAAAGTATGATTATCAATGATCAGCCATTATTTCCAAATATGTTTTTTGCTTATATGGTTAACATGGTTTGAGAACCTGGCACAGGGAAGATAGTAAGTATTTAATGAATGAATACATGAATGAATGGCCCTTCAGAGACTGGAACTTTTGACAGTTTTTATTTCACTCTCATTTTCCATCAACGTAGCTAGATTACCAAGCACAGACAGTGAGCACAGCCAGTATAGAATCACAGCCAGGCTCCAGTTAGTTAATATGCACATGTGAATCTGTCAGTGTGTGTGTGGTCTTAACGTGGCACACTGAATCAACCGGAAGCCAGTTACTTACACTTAACAGTGATTACCTGTTTGAGGTGAAAAACAGTATGTTTTATCCCTAGATAGCTTCACTCAGTCTTTATTGATGGTCCAGGTCCCAGTCCACCATAGTTCTAACACCTCCCAAATAAACTCCTTATACTTGAACCCTCCAGTCTCTAGGGCTGCTTCAGGGGGAGTCTAAGCCAGACTTAAGCCAGAAGAACTTAGAAGAACTAAGCCAGAAGGGGTTTTTCTTATTTAATATTTGATGTTTGTAATGAATGTAATGTGTGCTCTGTACCGTGAAGGAGAGAAGCACCGAGCGAGGTCACTGCCACTAGGGCACTCATGTAATCATCCGTCTCAGGAGAGTTCAGGAATTACAGAGGTAATGAGGTGCAGGCTGCCAGCTCAGTGCGTGCAGCAGGACAGACAGAGGCTTTGTGGACTAGGTGAGCTTCATGCATGGACGCTGAAACTTGAATTTCGTAAGATTTTCCTACATCACAAAGTAGTCTTCTTTTGATTTTTTCCCAAGCATTTAGCAATGTAAAATGTTCTCAGCTTGAGGGCTGGGTGGAAAACACGGACAAGTGGGCCATGGTTGACTTTCCCCTGCAGTCGGAGAAAGCAGAAAGGCAAACCCCACTCAGTTCAGACCGTCTCTGCGAAGCCACCAGCTCCACCCCCGCCCGGGTCCTTTTGTTCTTGGCTTATCAGTAGTCAAAGAAAACCACGTTCTCTCTTTCAACCTTCCTTAAAAATGGCACCCAAGCTAAGCTGTCCTTGAACTGTCTTGGGAACATGAGGAAAGTAGTAGTCATCTAGACTTCTCATTTCTACTCTTTTTTTGTTTTTTTTAGAAGACACTGCAACCCATCCTCCTCCTCCAAACATCTCTCTACCAAGTTTTCCAACTTCTTTCTCTAGTGTTTCCATCCACCGGACTCCTGGGTTCCCAGGAAACCATCTATCTGCTCACTCTGGTAGAGAGACAGGTGTGAGCAATCAACTAAAGCTGATCTATAAAAAAGAAACAAAACATCTTAAATTTCTCTGTAACAGAGACATGCTGTCGGGAACAGACAATCTAGTGATTTTCTGAATAGCGTGTGCCTTGAGGAACCTGCCGTGGCTCATTTTAGATCTAGATTTCATATTCCACAATTGAATTCTTGTAACTCTTGACACTCTTGGCCCTGCAGCATTTATAAATGGCCAAATGCTAACATTGTCGAATGTCAGTGAGACGAAAATCATTTGATATTTGACCCCAAAATATTACCAGCTAGTGTATTTTGTTAATTTCTCATGACTTTTACTCCTTGTCTGAGAAGCTGTGAACCTGGTTTCTAATGTTAAATTATGCTAACAGTGAATGATTTGTTTCTTACATAAGACATGCAAAGAATAAGTTTTAAGTAAATTCAATTCAGAATTTTGTTTCTATTATTATTGTTTTCATATATTATCAGTGGAGGGAGCATGGAGTAAGGAGAGTGCTAGTTTGCTAAAATGTGTCGTATTTTCCCCCTGAATTTTATCAGGATAACACTGCCATCTCTTGGTCCTCAGAAGAACCAATTTCCCCCTTTAAACTCCTTACACAGAACATTTAATTTACAAATTTTGTACAAATTGTTACATTGCCCAGGGGCACTAAGTGCAGGAATTTTCCGACAAGAGTCCCTCAGTAATGGATGGTAAGTCCTGACAAAATGTGATAATGAAGTCAAGCTGTATTGGATATTATAGATATAAAAGGAGAAATCAGAGTCTGGGAGACTGTAATTTGAATAAATGTGATGGCCAAGGTTAAGTTGATGCTGGAAGTGCTAAGAAGAACAGATCTCATCTCTGCCTTCCCTCCCCACTGTCCCTCCCCGACAGTGAACATCTGCACATGTGTTTGCTCTGCTAGAAATGTCCTCTCCCCTCTAACTCATGCACTGCCCCCCTCACTTTCATAAACTCATTTATAGACCTGTGTAAACTATAAACTACAAATCTCAGCTCAAATACTACAACGTCTGAAAAGCTTTCTCCAGCCCACTCATTTTCTTATCTTTAATATGGTACCTACCATTGAATTTTTAAAATTTCATTGTTATGTTCTACTAGTCTCCCCTACTGACTCCTTAAAGAATTGGAACCCTGTTTATACATCGTTGGCTGTTCATCTTTATATTAGGTATTCAACATACAATTTATTGGTTGGTTGGTTGACTGACAGACTGGCAGGGTTAAAAGTATCATAGATGAATGATAGTAAAAGTGCCAATGCATTGCGTGGTTCCAATGTATTTCACCTCATTCAACTGTCCAGAAATGCACTTCTAAGTTCATATTAAAATCAGGAAAGAAAAACAAGATTTAAGGCCCTTTATATCTCATAAACTTAAGTATACCTGTAAGCACTTTTTTGCATAAAGTTCTATTTTTAAAGAATTTGATTTTATCTTTGTAAGAAATCATTGGAAAGGATGAAGTGCCCTCATGCACATCTATAAAAGTATTATTCAACTGCTATTGGGAGTGAAGCATGTTTCCCAAAAAGCTAATGGGTGTTTACTAATATAACCCATGAGTCCCAGGCCAGTCCAGTCCAGAAAAAGCCACTGACATCTCAAAGACTGTAAGGGAAACTCAATGGCAATAGCCCAGGGTAACTGTAGTCTAGAAGATTCCTTGGCTACCCTGAACAGGGCAGAAAATGGACCCTTTCAGCACCTGGGTGCTTCACACTTACAGTTGCATGCAAAGATTTTTGCTATTTGCTGATATTGATGATGTGTGGCAGAGGATATTACTAGCCTGGAGTTGGGTATCAGGAGTCAACAAATGTTTTCTGACTTACTAAGAACATCTGGATTTGAGTGGTGCACTCCCAGTAAAATATAATGTTTGATTTAGCAGCTTTAATTGTAGCAAAAAGATGTTTCTAGCTTTAAAAACAAAAGAATTTATTAAAGACGACTGAACCACCACCCATCAGTGTATTTCTGGGTTTATTTCCTTGTTTCCCACTTGGATTACTACAGCCTTCATGAGAGGCAAGTTGAGTTCAGAAATTAGGAAATCAGGCTAAGCAGTAAGTGAATAGTTCACAGCTCCTGGTTGTCTTTCTTATATATACAAATATCGAATCATTCTATTGTATACGTAAAACTAATGTAATGTTACATGTCATTTATACCTCAATTAAAAAATGAAAAAAAATTTAAAGTATATCAGAAAGCAAAAAAAACTTATAGTCTTGAAATGTAATTATTTTGCTATTGATTTATATTATTTCAGAGACATTTTATTCCATTTTGTCTAGCCTTTAATTTGCCTCCAGAACTTCATATTTCTCTGTCTTCTGCCAGTCCTACCTTCATCTCCCAAATCTCATTATCAGGCACCTTACATGTAGGTTTCCTCTCTAGCAGAGGTGCTGTGTATAGCCCCCTCATACTCTTTGACACTCTTTGGTGCTTTTATTCATGAAGTTCAGGGAAGGCAGTAGTATGGGCTGAGAAACACTGTTTATAAACTGAAAATATTAACTGGTTTTATTTTTTTTAATTCCTAGATAGAAGAGCGAGCAGAATTTTTGAATAAGTCTGTCCAGAAAAGGTAAATATGGTTGATTGTTCAATTAAGAATCATCAGCCATTATATACATGGAAAAATTCTCTCTCATATTTTTGTGGATGTATGTTTGTGTTGATTTACTTAGCAGTGGGGTCAAATCAACTCATCAAGCTGCAGTAGTCTCCAAGATTGACAGCAGACTGGAGCAATACACCAGTGCAATTGAGGTGAGAGATGTCCTCAGAGTTATGGTCAAACCGAAATCAACCCTGATTATATAATCATAGAAACACTTAGGACAATAATCAAGTTCAATAGTGTTACCATGTTAATGATGCTTTATTATATTTGAACTAGTTATAGAGAAAACACTAATAAAGATAAATTATAGAAGAATTTTAGGTAAATTATTGTTACTATTTTCAGCCTGAGTATTCTTTAATGAAGGTGTTATCTTTAATGAATGGTTTTATTGTTATATTATTTATATGTTTACAAGTATATCTTCAGTATTCTTTTTTTAATTTCTTTTTTGGTGAGGGGAGATAATTCTGTTTATTTATTTATTTATTTATTCTTAGAGGAGCCACTGGGGATTGAACCCAGGACCTCATACATGCTAAGCACGCACTCTACCACTTGAGCTATACTCTCCTCTCTTCAGTATTCTTAATTCCTTATAAAATGTGTTTCCATATGTAGTTTAAACAGATCCCTTAAAACTCTGGTTAATCCTCTTTTCTATAAAAATTTTTATTATCAAATAAATTAGTAGTATAAATTAATATAAAGACTGTAAAGCCAGCCATAATTTAATCATCATCAATTTCAAATTGATTATTTTATATTTGAAGAATGATAGCTTTATGCTTCTGTCTAACCCAACTTTTTTTTCCACCCAAATGACCAAGGGGTTTCACTCTACTTGGAAATATTTCTAAGTACCAAAGCACTAAGAACGCAGGGTCCATGATCAAGATGTGATCTTGTTTTTTCTCTCCTTTGTGTAGACGTTAGTCAATGGTTTTAGGTGCCTGCTATGAAGTAGTTGGATCAGTTTGATTTGATTTTCTCCTCTCCTTTATACTGCAGAGAGGAGACACTATAAAATAGATCGTAAACGAATGATAAGAGAGAATAAGAAAGAGAGCGGTCTGGATAACTTATCAAATGAATAACCAAGTCCTAACGCTCAAGAGGTGATTTTCCCAAGATTAAATGTCCACTGAAATATAAGACAAGTCACAGATAGTTGTTTCCTGTGGTTGAATTGATCATAGCTCTAAAGGGTTAATGAAGCCAAGACTGTGAGGACTGTGGTCCCCAAAGCAGGACCAGGAGAGGAACTGCATGACTCAGTGGTATGCCAGTCACTACTGCTGGAAAAGTATCTCAAATGCACTCCTTTTTTTTTTTAATTCCCATTCATTCCTCCTTCCAGTATATTCTCCATCAGTGGTCTCTCAGTCCTTCAGTCTTTTAGTGCAGCCCTGTCTTCAGTCCTTGGCATATGCTGTTTGCTCTGCACGGAATGGGGTTTGTTCCTTCACCAAGCCACCTCCAAGTCTTCCATCAGATCTGGCTTTAAATGTCACATCCTCAGAGTAGCCTTCTTTGCCCCCGCTAAACTAAGTACCATTGTCCTATTGTGTGCTCTCTCGGCATGCTTACAGCATCACACATCTTTCATAACACTTATTGCAATGTGAAGTAAATACTGTATAACTGGTTACTGTCTCTCCTATTAAAATGTCAGACCGTCTTTGAGTACCACCAAGTTCCCAGAGCCTAGCACGGTGCCCTGCACACAGTAGGCGCTCAAGAAGTATCTGTTGAAGAAATGCAGTCGAATATCACCTTAACAATAAATGGTGTCCCAATAAAAAGCATATTTCACTTTTGAAAGATCCTCTGAAGCAGATATAATGATTTATTTTGAGGTATATATGTCATTAGCATAAACCTTTGCTGCAGAAATTATGACTCATTTTTGGTGAAGGTGTTTACACAACGAATTTTTTCAGTGATAATGTTGAGGAAGACAAGCTCACTGTAATTTTACGAAAACAAACATATCAGCACCAATCCTAAAAATAATTCACACACTTCAGGGAACAAAAACTGCAAAACCTGTGAAGCCAGCAGCCTCGGACCTTCCTGTTCCTGCTGAAGGTGTCCGCAACATCAAGAGCATGTGGGAGAAAGGCAATGTGTTCTCATCCCCCTCGGCACCAGGCACACCAAATAAGGTGAGCGGAGAGGATTGTTGTCTTTGCATTTTGGAGGTTGGATTTCTTTCTTTCTTTCTTTCCCTTTCTTTCTTTCTTCCTTCCTTTCTTCCTTCCTTTCTTCCTTCCTTCCTTCCTTCCTTCCTTCCTTCCTTCCTTCCTTCCTTCCTTCCTTCCTTCCTTCCTTTCTTTCTTTCTTTCTTTCTTTCTTTCTTTCTTTCTTTCTTTCTTTCTTTCTTTCTTTCTTTCTTTCTTTCTTTCTTGGAATCACACTAGTTAATTATAAAAGCAGTGAAGAAGGCGTAATTCTTACTTTCTTTAGCAATGACCACAAAAGCAAGCGCAGAGAGAATGTGTTCCTGAAGCTAATAGCAGAGAGGGAAAGAAAACCAGATAACATATCCTTTAAATAACAGGTTTAAGTGGTTTTTTTGCCTCAGAATATTCAATATGATGTTCAATAATTGATCAGTGTTATGTAAAATAATACTCAATAGCATTTTGAGGTTGCTTTGAAGATTTTTTTCCAGGTAGTGTTTTTGGGTTTTTTCCCTTTAATACTGGATGATTGACTCTTTGTAGGAAACTGCTGGCTTGAAGGTGGGCGTTTCCAGCCGCATCAATGAATGGCTAACTAAAACCCCAGATGGAAACAAGTCACCTGCTCCCAAACCTTCTGTAAGTAGCTCCAGGTTTTTCTGAGTTTCTTTGCTCTCTCAGCGTCTAACATTAGAAGAAAACAGGCTGTTGTGGTCTATTTGCCTGGGAAAAACAGGGCTCCTGCTCTTGGCTGTCACTGCTGAATAACGAACGAGGAGGGGTTCAGATTTAGACAGAACAGTTCTGAGCAGCTGCACTGTAATTACCCAGAGGGTAAAATGGAGCCATCATCACCTCTCCACCCTGAGAGTAGTAGTTGGCCAGAGGTTGAAGCAGTCCAAATTTATATTCTTAACTGGTCTGCACATTTAGCTTTTATTATATAAATTATAGCTAGGAATTTGGAAATTAAAGTGTCAAATTATCTTGGCTATTTCTGTGTCAAGAGCAGCCCTAGACTTATTCCCAAAAGAATGTGTATGTTGGCTATTTTGAATCCATATTCTCTAATTTGCTTAATTTCTGTAACTTAACACAGAAATACAGTTATTGGGTAGTTGTTGAAATAATTGCTGTAATTTTATTGTCAATACCTCCAAAGGAAAGTGAATGAAAAAATCAGTAAAATTAGAAACTATAAAAACTGGTTATGAATGTTATTTTTGGAAATCCAAAATTTCCTTATTAAGCATGACTATCTTACTATAAAAATATTATTTTAACTTTTTCATTAAATGTATATGATAGTTGCCTTGCATTTATCATTATAATCAAAAACCTTATTAAGCTCCCTACTGTATACTGGTGAGCTTTCTCTGTTGAGTTGGCTTTTATACATATATTGGTGTCCAAGGCAGCAAAGACTCAATTGTCAGAACCACCCCATTCCAGGGGTAAAAGAAAAGCTTTCCAAACCCCAGGCTTCTGCACCGTTGAGCATTTAATTGCATCCAATGGCTCCTTGTTTATCTCCAAAGTCACTAAAGTTTATCACTTTTCCAATTTAAGAAGGAAAAAATAAAAAATGGAAATATTTCCATACTCTTCTTGGGTACAATTCCCTGTAGTCAATTAATATTCAATCTGAGATTCTTTGCATAGCGGCCTCACAAGAGGTGTAAAACTAATGTAAACCCAATTTACAATTGGAAAATCTTAATATATTGGAAAAAAATCTTTTTCCCTCTACCAGTAGACATAGGAAAGGGGGCCTATAAAAGGAGACAGTTGAGGCAAGGGATCATACTCAAAAGATTTGTGATCTTTGGTGCCTCAAGTTTCCCCAGCACCCAAGGTGACATAAAGAGTAGGAATTAGTTTTTTAAATAGCAATTTATATAAAGTTTTATGGTTGCCGACCAGTGATTATTAACCCTCTTAAATTATGAACCCCTTTGAAAACCTAGTGAATCTAAGAACCCTATCCCCCAAAAGATGCATATAATACAAGTTCTAAAAGTTCATGGACCCACTGAAGATATCTCACGATAGCAAAGATAAAGAGAAAAAAAGTACACGTTTTTCTTCTTTGATGCGTACGGCACATTGCTAAAGAAGACGGTCACTTTTTCACATGTATTTGCGATCAATTTCATTTCTGTACGAGATTATACTCATATAGCTGGTCCAAGACTTGACCCATACTCTTTTAACTGATAAGCGTATCATCATCTATGTCATCCTAATAAGAGTGTTAAAAAGATTCAATTCAGTTATTATTACAATAGGTATAACTGTGTCAAGGTTTCCACAAAAAGCCCTGTTTTCTGGGGTTATTTTTGGCCTCCTAAAAATGGCAGGACAAAAAAAATTACATGGAAATTACAAAATCATTGCCTGCTTTATCTGCTATTTAGTAAATAATTTGCTAGACCATCTGCTAGAGGGTTGAGAGGAAAAGGAAAGAAGAATGTGGCAATTAGTATACAGTATAACGATCTCTTTTTCCCACATCCCACTGGATTTTATTGACTAGTGTGGCTTCCTGAATAAAGATCAGATCAAAAGAAAGCAATATGTAATTGATGTAGTATGTAACTGATGTTGTAAATAAAAGGCTAGTTTGAGTATACTTAATAAGCAACTTTCAGCTTTTGCACATCCCAGGGATAGTAGACCCAGCAACATGCCATACGATGAATAGCAATGTGACAATCTCCTTGGAAGAAACCGTAACTTGGAGCCCAACAAAACAGGAGGGTAACTCACAGAAACTATGGCTCCAACAGAAAAGAAGTGAAAAGTTCAAACTGAGGAAAAGACTAGAAGGATCCTGCAGATACATAAAACTTGTCAGGCACAAAGTTAAGTCCAGGAAGGCAGCTTAGAAAGGCAGATCAAGCAAGAATTTTGTCTAGGGCTCGTCCAGAGGGTCTCACACTGGTGGCCTGCAGCTAAGATCTGTGTAGTCAGGGCCATCATGCTTTATTTTCATTTTTTAAATTATAGTTTGAACACATTTTTGAGGTTTGAAGGTAGGTACTCTTTAATTGTTGGTTCTTTTTTTTTTTTTTTTTGATCTTCTTACACCGAACTTCTTTAGGCATTTGTGTTTCAGCCTGGCCCTTCATGGCAGGCATGTGAGTGTGACACCCTTGGGACTCTGGTCAGACTGACCCTGAGCCCAGGATGTCAGAGGGTTACCTAAAGCCAACAGCAAAAGGGGGCTCCCAAAGGCCCCCTTCTGATTTAGAACCAGAGGTGATTTATTCTCAGCCCCTTGTTTATTTTCCTTGGCACATATGGGTGGAGGGAAAAAAACCTAGGTTTGTTTGCAGATGTGTGGCATGTGGCCATTAAGGAAAAATCAGAGGGAAATTCTTTCACCAAAATGGTACTCACCCACTAAAACCTCAAGAAGAAGGAAAAGAGTAATCCGCGGTATTAGTGTTCACGTCTAAAATTCTGTGAAACCATCCTCTACTACTCATTATGCAATAATTTTCATATAATTAAAAGTGCTCAAAACTTTGTCAAATCAGTATGACTTGGGGTCTCTGAAAATGATCACTTACTTAAAGGTAAACATTGGTTTACACCTGATTCTTTACTGGGGCAGCTATTGCCATTTGTGGACAGAAGTTGTAGGACTTCAGTATAACTTTGGAACTGGAATTCCGTTCTGAGTATGTCTGTTGTGTCTGGTTTGTCTGTTCTTTGTATGTAAACTACATATTCTGTACAGCAATTAAAATGCTAACATATCTTTTTTTGTTGCTTAAAAAAAAACTTATCTTTCTCAGCTGAATTCTCTTCATTCTTTGATCTCTGGTTGATTGGAAACCTGCTTCCCTGCCTTCGTTTCTCCCTCTTCTTCCGGAGTGGGTCTTTCTCTAAAATGTAGTCTGGTCAGGTAATTTCGTTTATATTTCCCATTTGATTTAAAATGCCAACTTACCCCTTGGATGTTAATGCTTTCTTAAAATGGATTCTTTAAACTCTTTAAGTGATCTCAGAAGATTCATAGGCAGGACTTAAATGAAATACAATTCATTTTCTTCAGTAGAAGAGTATTCATGTGAAAGAAAAATATTTGTCTTATAGGAATCAAATTAAATAAAGTGGTAATAGCATGAGCTTCCATTAGCATGTTCCTAATTATAGTTTCCAAATTTTTAAAACAGTCTTCCAGATAATTTGGCAGCTTCTGCCTGCACTGGCATATGTAGTGGAATTCTTCAAAAACTATCTGATTTGTTGCTTACTGGTTCCAAGTTAAATAGGTGTAACTCTCTAGTAGAATATCATGAATCTATGCCACAGAAATTCAGACATTCAGCAAGATTAAGGCAAATCTGAAATGCTTCACATAGTACCATTTAGCCAATGCATTTTCAGAGTTGCAACCTCCATGGTATCTATTTTTTTAATGTCCATTTAGACTGGTGTCCATGGATAAATGCAGTTGCTATTAGATTTGCCTTCCTAATGAGAAAAGAGTTTGCCAAGATAAACATTACTATTTCAGTAAAACACTTCTATTTTCTACAAACTGCCTTTGCCAAGTACTAATATAAGCAAGTGCTGGAAGAAAAGTAAATGGAAACAAATTCGGATCTTTATCCAAACCAAGTTAATTATGAGGTAGTAAATAAAGAATCAAAGATAAATAGCTGTTATTGATCCTATTTTAGTGTTTTCTTGCCAAGATTTTCACATGTTCTCACATATGTCATCAACTGTCAGTTTCTCTTATGGGTACAATTTGTAGTGAATGTTTACTTTCATGGGGTTAGGGTCTGCTGATACACTTCTGAATTACCACTTGCTCCTCCGGAAACATAAAAGGGTTTTAGTCTGAGGAAAGTGCAATTAGAAAAATGTCCTAGTTTGGGCTGCCCAGAAGCAAATTCTAAAATAGTGGTTCATGCGCAAGTAGTTTACCTAGGACATGAAGATAACACTAGCGAGGTAGAAAAAGGAGGCAGCCAGTAAAGAATGTTATTAAGCAAGTCACTACATGGGCTATTAAACTCAGTCCTGCTGGGGAAACTCCGGAAGCCACCATTAAACACGTGCTTCCGTGTTATCATCCTACCTGAGTCATGAGTGAGTCAGAAAAATATCCTTGTACCAAATCTCACGGATGAGTGGTTGAGGATTGCTCCTGGGGATGTTAATTCTCTGAACTTCCAGCCTGCCTCCTGGGTGGGCAGAGTGGGCACCTGCAGCCGGAGGAAGTCCTCAGGCAAAGAAATGCAGTATTGTCCATTAGAAGTCAGGCTGCTATGCAGTAAGTCATGCGGGCTAGGGGACATGGGCAGGACACCAAAAGAAAGTTCATCGGCGAGGAGTGAAATGCTCATCCAACCCCCTGAAAAGTATTGAAAACTAACCTAAGCTCTATTCACTTCTAAGAACATAGAAGGCTACCTTAAAAACAGGCTACCTTGCCTTAAATATGCTTATATTCCAGTTTTACTGATCAGTAAACAGTAAGTCCATCAGTGACAGGACCTGAATGTTGGATAGTTCCAGCCTGTTCTTATAACACAGTTCAGGGTCTATATAAAAATAAACAACGGCTAACAATCCTTTTGGTCCCATCCATTTCAGATCACTAGGATAAAGTGTATTAAACAAGAAATTGATTCAGACAAACAACAGATATGGTGATGTATTTAGACCTGGCCAGAAAATATAAAGGGCCACTTATCAATTTTTTCTGCTTTCTCTTCTTTAGGATTTGAGGCCAGGAGACGTATCTGGCAAGCGGAACCTCTGGGAAAAGCAATCCGTGGACAAGGTCACTTCCCCAACTAAGGTAACCTACCGGAAGGTTTGTTTTTCGTAGGTTCTTTTCCTGCCGTATCCTGCAGGATGATGTCCCAGGGCCACATGAGAAGTAGCATTGATCCAGAGTCTCGCCTGGGTAGCCATCAGTTTCTAAAGACCTGCATGTGGTGCAGTGAAAGGCAAAGTCACAGAGCCTTCAGCATGGCCAGTCAGTCATACACCACAAATAGCCAGATCCATGGAATGGTTCCCAGTAAGACCTGCTGGAAACACCATAGTGATAGGAGTGTTGACAGCAGAAAGCTGTGTGGTATGAGCATGGTCTGCATTTCCTTAAAAGGTCCAGGCTTGGAAATTAGGATTTGCTGATCATGTAAGGAAAAACGTCTATCTCCCTGAGTGGTTTCAAAGCAGCTTTCTGAAACGATTGTAAGGGATTACGTTGCCAGCAGCCTAGGACTCAAGGCTGATATGACAAAAAATTAAAAAAATACTTAAAAATTAGGCAAAATTTGCTACCCTGTGTAAACTAATGGCTAGGATTGCTTGGATTTGTTTTTTTTTTTTTGGTCTTCTGTTCAAAGGATGTGCTCATTCTTCATAAAGGGGCCTCTGGACAATATCTAAATGATGCACAAACTGAAAATAGGACACCTTGTTGTACAGGGAACTAACTCAACTCCTAACTGTAGCCTTTCCCCATTCAATGAATAATTCCGGCCTTCTCCCTTGATAGAGGAAAATTGAAAAGAGAAATCAGAGACCAGCTATCAGTAAGACTAGAATAGTCGTAGAGCTTGAGAGACAGAAGCACCTATTAAGCAAACTCGGAACTGAAGGACACCTCAAAGGCAACTAACTGAAGAATCACAAGAACTCACTGAAGGAAGAGAGTTGCTTCCTCTTTCCTACTTTGTATGTGCTGTTAAGTCTGTTGCAGCTGCCTGAATGTGTTACTCCATCTTCTCTATCAGTTCTTGATTGTTCTTATATTCCAATTAAATCCACTAGCCCAGCCTCTCTTCTTAGAGTGACTTTTAAATAAGTTTTTTAAAAATTGCTAAATATATTTAAAGTACCTAGTAATAATTATCATCACGACAAACCACTAACATTTAATAAGCATCCACCAAATACAAGACCCTGTTCTACCTTCTCAACCTACGTTATCTCATGTGACCATCCAGCCACCATGTGAAGTGGGTATTGTTATTATCCACATTTAGATCTGAGGAAGATGGGGCACAGACAGATTAGGTAACTTTCTCAAAACCACACAGCAAATAAGTAGCAAAGCCTGGATTGAAACTCAGGCAGTCTGATCTGAGCCTGTATTCTTAATCGTTATATATGCTGCTTTTTTTTATTTTTGAGGATTACATATTTGGCAGAAAATATAAGTTCTAAATTTCCTTGTATAATTTTCTCCTGATGGAAGGGATAGGGGAATTGTTTTTTAGCTTTTTTTTAAACAAAAAAATGAATTTTCTTAGCCTATGTCATTATGACTCTTTTAGCATAAGTCTGTGACCATTCAAAAATGACAGTCCAAATGTTTATACAGTCTCCTTTCTGAGTAGGGGATGTCAGCTTTCCATAGACCATTATTACAGGTTGAATAGATCCCCTCTGGACAGTGTTCCTCTGAGCCAGAGTTCTGGGAAGTAAACATATGATCTGGAATGGTAGGACTCAGAGAAAACCACTCACATTCAAAACAACACGAATGGTACTGCCTGGAATTGTGCAACATGTGGTACAAAGTGGGATGGTGACGAGGTGAGATGTCATACACACACACCCTCTCCTCCTCAGTCTATACCGTGAAACTCTTTCTACACTAATAATAATAATAACATAACCAGCAGTCCCAGAGCTGAGTTCATGAGGTAGCAGAGAAAGTACTCCTTTGGTCCAAAATGTCAAACCACCATATGTCATGCAGTAATTTCTTTGAAATGAAACTACACATTTGAAAATGCAGATTCACAACACTTGAATATTTGTGAATACCTCATCAAGGATTTTAGCAGCTAGCTGAGGGAAAGAAATGGTATACAAATAAGACTATGAGTCAGATTCATTTCAAGGGTAGGGGGTGTAAGATAGGAGGTAGGAAATAAAAAGTAGGAGAAAACAAAAGATAACGTATTCCATCACTCTTTGACGTGGCCGAGACTGAGCCATTCTGTCATGTGTGCCTGTCCTGGGATGCACATTGTAGATTCCTGGCCCTTATAGTAGAGCTTAAAAAATACCTCCTTGATTCTGAATGCTGTGAGCAAAGCTCAAGATCAAGTTATGGAAAGGAGAATACAAAGAAGAAAGAAAGAGGAAAATGAAAAAACCAGTAGAAGAAAGGATAGACTGAAAGAAGGGGAGCATGTTTGAATAGAATGCCAACAGTCATCCTCCCTTTCATTAAAATGTATTCCTGCCATATTATCATTCTTTTATTTTTATTCTGACACAAATGTCTGGCTGAAACACCGTGGCCTGCCAATGTAAAGCTCTCTTCTCTTAGCAGGTTTGAGACAGTCAAGAAAGAACCCAAAGTAGCCACTCAAGATGCTGGACCAGCTCAATTGAAGAGGGCTAATTTGCTCTGTTTTATATTTATGTTGATTTACTAAATTGGGTTCATTTCCTTTTGTTTTGTTTTTCATTATCCCAGTAAACCCATGTATATTATCACTATATTTAATAGTCACAATCTAGAGATGTTCATGGTAAAAGTACTGCCTTTGCACAGGAGCCTGTTTCTAAAGAAACCCATGCTGTGAAATAGAGACTTTTCTACTGATCATCATAACTCTGTATCGGAACAGTGATACCAACCACATCGGAAGTCAACAAAAGAAGATTCTAGCTGAAAATTGCCCAAGGAATGTGTGCAGTTTCCAGAAAAATGAACCGTAGTGGGTTTGTTTTGTTTTTAAATACAGAAGTCATGTTGTTTCTGCACTTTAGAATAAAGCATGGAAGAAATTATCTTAGTAGGCAATTATAACACTTAATGAAAGTAACCCATTTCAGATTTGAGATATTACAATAACAATTGTCTTTAAAAAAAAAAGATATACTGTTAAGGTATTACTTTTTTCATGCTGATGAATATCAAAGTTGGATTATGATGTTAGCTGACAGTGGTACTGATTTCTTTAGGTTGGTTGCTTTGTGGATTTCTTTGGTAGTAATAGTGAACCACATTTAAGATGACCTGATCATGTATGTATGTGCATACACGTATACAAACACACTAATGGTAGAAAGCTTTTTTATGTGCTAGGCTATTATATTTAGCAGTATGTCCCTGTAACTAGCCAATATCACTGCTTTTTAAAAATTAAAAAATCACAGTATTATATTAATATTTCATATTTGCCAATAGAGACGTGGCAGAATAGGTATCGATATGTTTTCATTGCCTGATAACGTATAAGAAAAAGAGAGAGATTAGAAGTGTCAATGAGTTGACATTTTCTATAAAACATAGTATTTAGTTTATAATTAAAAGAAATCTTGAAGTCCAGTGTGAATTGTACAAAATCTACCATCTAGGTCAAACTCACAATGCGCTCAAAACTACATTGTTAAGAACCAAGTTCACAATAGGTTGGCTTAGATGATACCTGAGGTCTCTTCCATCTCTAAAATTTAAAGATAAGAATTTTAATGACAAAATTGTACAGATTGGAATTCCATGCATAGGTGTACTAAAACCATCTCTGGCTAATCTCCGGAAGCAGAGAAGAAAAGTGAGCAAAAGCCAGTATTTAGGAATCATGACAGTACATCCATCTTTGATATACTGAAACATCTTTTTAGTTAAACTCTTCTATCTTTATTAGTCATTGGTACTTACCATAAGTTGATAATATGTTGAACTTTCAAAAATACATGTAATTTTTATTTCTTTAACCTTTTTCCCCAAGAGTCCATCAACTCATCATTTTTACACACACAATCCAGATAGTAGATCTAATTTTAGCTTATAAGTGTTCATCTATTCTTCATGATAGATGATAAAAGAGTACCCCAGTGTCTTGGCAATATGTTCTAGCATAGAGATATACATATAGTATAGTTGTATAAACTTATACCTCATGACTTAACCAAAATTGTCTTAGTCTCAGTTCCTACCATAATGAGGGAGCCTCCCAAATGACTCTTTTCTAATCTACAGCATCGCCCTGGGAGAGTTGGCCAGGGCAGGGCTGGTATGAGGAGTGACCAGTGCCTTCCAAAGTCTATTTTCCTCATATATCAGTAGAGTTGTTGAATCCTCTAGTTTTGAGCACACCTGGGCAAAGAAAGGGAAGCCACCAAAACTGCACAAGTCATCCACTCATTTATGACAGAGTAGACATGAGTCTATCAACTAGAATTCACATGCAGTGCCTGAGTTAGCACTGACTCCCATATTGGACTGAAATGGATCAAAGTTTGAATCAAGGCCTATAGTGAGATAACATTGCTTTGTTGTACTTTTGAGTAAGAGCTTCTCCTGATCACTATTATATATTTTTCTAAAAAAATCTAAAGTTAAGAAGAGAATATATCGATCCTGACTTTTATTCCAGTATTTGGATGGAATAAGTTTTAGGGTAGACTTTTGTTCAGTTTGGATTTAATGTTTGTGAAAAATAAATTCTTTGTTTACTTGTTTGATTACAATTCTCTTTGTTATCTTTTTAAGACTTAAAACTTCAAGGTGACTAGCATGTTCTGTGAATCTGCCATTCCTAAAAATTTTATAAACACTTGATATTTTCACTGATAATTGATCGCTGCAATAAATATATATTGTGAAAATGCATCCACAATAAATGGAATTCCTCCAAATGTCTTTGCCTCACTTATTTTTATGTACTATATTGATTACAAGAGTTCTATCTGATGTAATAAAGATGATGGCATAGCAAAATGCGTATTTCAGATTGAGTCTTGGTTTCATTCTTTAAAGAAGAAAGCTGTTTTATAGTTTTAAGTACTTCTTATTACAGGCAACTTTCCAACAAAATACTAAAAATTGCTCTGGTATGGACAACTGACCAAACCTATATGGAAGATTGAAAAGAAGGATTAAAAACACTCTTCTTCCAAAAAACCATTATCAGGAGAGGGTATAGCTCAGTGGTAGAGTACGTGCTTACAGTGCACAAGGTTCTGGGTTCAATCTGGGTTCTTGGTTTAGTACCTCCACTGAAAATAATAATAATAATATATTAATAATAATTTTAAAGTACATAAATAAACCTAAGTACTTCCCCCCAAAATTTAAATTTTTAAAAAAATTTTTAAAAATATGAAAAAATTTGCTTCAAAAAATTAGGAATTATCTGATCTTCCTTTATTCTCCTTCTCATTCTCAGTGTTATCACGTGTCACTCCTCTTTTTCCTAAGGTGGCAGTACTGTTTTCCCAAAGGTGGTGTGTCTTAGAGTTAGCACTTTTGGTTAGCACTTGCATGATATAACTTTACTTTCAACCTGTGTGTGTGTGTATTTGTATATATGATATAATTCCTCCACCCCTTTCCTTTCAACCTTTGCATATCCTTTATTTTCAGATGCACATCCATTTAGACTGGTGTCCATGGATAAATGCAATTGCTATTAGATTTGCCTTCCTAATGAGAAAAGGGTTTGCCAAAGTAAACATTACTATTTCAGTAAAACACTTTTCTACAAACTACCTTTGCCAAGTACTAATATAAGCAAGTGCTGGAAGAAAAGTAAATGGAAACAGAAATTTGGATCCTTACCCAAACCAAATTAATTATGAGGTAGTAAATAATCAAAGATATATAGCCCACCTCCTAAACTCTGTTCCCCATAATTTCTCACAAGAGATTGCTATTTCCTAGGAGCATGTGTTGAAGACAGCCCCTTGTCAGGGGGGCAGATTGGGGCCACCACTCTCCTCTTGAAGCACACGGACAGACGAAGAGCAATAACAGCACTGGCGACTAACCACATGGACTGCAACTTGGCCCAGTTAAAGAGACATTTGCCCTTTCCCCCAGCTCTTACTCATCCTAACACACCTAGAAGGAAGAGGGGAGGAATGTTAAATAGTGTAACACCACTTCCTTTCTCCTTCCTAGGCCACCAGAGCTAGGGACAGATCTAGGCTGCCTGGAGGGTAATGAGGAGGAGGGCACTGAATCGAATTTGAAATTGAAATTAAAATGTATTTAACACCAAATATCAGAATGAAAGCTGAAATACCAAAATGAAACTCTTAATAGCTGAAATTGGCTGAAAAGTTGTAGAATCTGGCCAAAATAGGGATTTCACCATTGCACAGTTCAGGCACACTTCTTGGTGGTGGTTGTGGGGGAGACCATTTCATGTTTTTATCATGAATCTTCACACTGAGAATGGGAACCATTCTTTCTCTTTTGAGGTGATTTATTCTGTTATTTGTTGAACCTCATTTCCAAATGTTCAGAATGATGCTTCACTATAGACCCCAAATTTAGACACATTATATAAACTAATAGTACAAACTAATTCTACCAATGATAAGAGGGATTAAGAAAGGCTTCACTAAGGGGATGACGCTTGAGCTGAGTCTTGGTTAATTGGCTGAGACAGATCTCAAGATCTGGAAACAAATAGTAGGCATTCAATAAATATTTGCTGAATTAAGGACAGAATGAATAAACACGATTTTCAAACTTTTTTGAATTCTTAAGTATTTTTATTATGCACTAAAATAATTTTTCTGTGTAGGATTACTTGAAATATGATCATGTAAATATTTGGACTAAAAGTTATGAGACTTAAGTCCCAGCTCCACCATTAATCTTTTGTGTAACCTGGTTAGATCATTCCTTGGAGCTTCACCTTGTGCATCTGACATCCTATGGCTTGCAATCATGACTCTAAAATCCAACAGAAAAATAGATTCCATATACGAAAATTCTCTGTGCATGTCACCTTTAGTAACATACATATGACATAAAACAAGGGACAACTATAAAGGGTAACTATTTTTCAATAAAGCATGATCTAACATGTGCTCTATTTCTTTTTTCTGTAAAGTACAATCTTCTAAATCACTGACCTCAAAAAAACATGTTATTTTCGGGAAACTGACAAAATTTAAGCAGACGATATTAACCTATTTCCATGTTTAATATATGCTTTGCCCTTTATTCTACTTTGAAACTTGCTATGTGGTCCATTATCTCTATTCTTACAATATTACAAATCTCATGGCACATAATACCTCATGTAGGCACCAAACATTGATAGGTTTTTTTTTTAAACCATACTTCAAAACTGTTCTAAATACACTACCCACCAGAGCTAAAGACCAGGGGGAAATCAAGATGGGATGTACAGGAATAATGAGTAAATCTGTTATAGGAAGACCTCATTTCATTAGCTGAGACAATACAGGTAAACTGATTTGCATATTGCCTCGGAAGATGTGCTCGATACGTTAGCTAACGAATATTATACTTAAGAATCTCAGAGCAGACAAGAATTTTGAGATTTCACCCTAGAATGTCTATGCTTTCTCCATTAAATATTTTAAAAGTCTCATTTTCCTAATCGAGTAAGGATGATTAGTCACACAACTCTGTATAACGCAATTCAGTTTGGATACAAATAAAGATCAACAAAGCCCAAGTCTTAATCAGTCTGCTCTACTGCCTCCTTGGAGAAGCGACATGGCAAACAACGGACGTGCAGAACCGTGAGGACAAACAGCTGTCCTGCCTTCACACTTAAAACTCCCCAGCCCTCAGCGCTCCGCCTATCCACCGTTGGTTATTCCCTCTGACTCCTACTCCTCGGTCCCTAGTTCCCGTCATCCACCGGGCTCTGCCGTTCCTTCAGCCGAAATCCCGCGTGGCTAGGCCGGGCCGAAGTCTCGCAAGGGTGATCCCGCTGCCCTGGTAACGAGTGTTGCGACTCTCGGTGAAGAACGTCTCTGGAGCGGCTAAACTGCCCGGACGGTACCAGTCGCTGGGCCCTAGGTATTGCGGGCCAAACGGCTGCTCTGGGCACGGGAGGGACGACTGGCCTGATCAGGGGACTCAGGGTAGGGTGAGGGGGCCGAGGGTGACAGTGAGGTGTCAAGAGGGAAAGTCCCTGCGGAAAAGGAGCGCGCCTCTGGAAATGCGCCCCTCCCCCCACGGCCGTGTCGCGAAGTGAGTGTGGGAGGAAGACTTTGCAGCCGGGAATTGTGGCTTCATCGTCCTTCCCGCTTGGGAAGTCACTTTCCTGACCGCAGACCTGCCTGGTCGCGGCTGGCGTGGCCGCGCCAGCTGTTGCCTCTTGTGCTTCTGAGTGGAAGATCCTCGCGGAGCGCTCATTAGATCCACCTGTGTGTGTGGCTTTCCTGAAGCTCAGGTTTTACTCTGCAACAGGTCAGCACGTTGGTGGGCCTCTTAGGCGCATGTAAGGAAATAGAATCAAGTTTTATGCTAGTCTAGCTTTACGGATTTGGAGTTGTGATCCCCAGGCTGAAACTTAAGTCTCTTACTACAGAAGGTGTCGCCCATAAGACAGACTTCTCTGTTGCATTGGTAGTTAATTGCTAAGGAGCTTGGACTTTTATTTTGTGTAGTCTTCGCTCAAAAATATACTTTTTTGCAGCAGGCGCATAAACCAATAGATTCGAAATTAGTAAATTCCTTTGGTCTCTCAAAAAGAATAGAATCTTAACAAGGAATTTCTATTATTTCATTGTCCTTAATAACTATTTGAGAAGATATTTGCATGGGAGGGTTAATGGTCATTGTGAATGCAACCTTCTGAGAACAGCTGAAATTCCTCGAAGACTAAATGTGATGGAATATTAGAACAGAGACAGTACCTACAGAATTTTAACCAAGATATAAAGAGAAAAGTCTATTGTCATTTGAACTATTGGTCAAATGAAATTTAAGCGAAAAAAAATTACCTACATTGCTACAATTCACTGCGTGAATAACTAATTTTTATTTGATTCATGCTCTTTTTAATGCCTCAGGATTATTTTGAACTTGCTATCGTGTGTGGTATTTAATTGTAAATATAGAATGTAAATGATTTTGGCTATGTACCCTGAAAATTCCTTTTTCAGTTAAATTATTTACTTGATTTGTCTTTTATTGTGATTTTCTGTCTTACAAAAATGGAAAATGTCTTCAAATCTTTGAAATTAAAGGTTTAACTAGCTGTGCCCTAATTTACTTTCTAGAGAAGCCTGTTGTCACTGTTAATTAAATAAAATTGAATATATTTGAGGGTACACTCTTAATGTGTACTTAATAAGAAAATTGTCAAATAAGATCCTTACAAATTATTTTACAGCCTACCTACAAAATAAATTTGAAACAGATATTGGAAGAGATGTCAGAAGATTCAGAAAAGGAAGACTATTCAGACAGAACAATCAGTGACGAAGATGAATCAGTATGTTTTTCTCAACTTTACCTTAATTTGAGATAAAACTTGCTCTAAAATATAAATTCCCAGTAAAAATATTATAAATTCAATTGGATATAAAAATCAATTGGATGTTTAAATCACTTGTCACTGAAGTTGGGAAATAAATTGAAAGCCAAGCTATTACTGTGTGCATTATGCCCTATCTGGAAGGAGAATCTATACTGATACTGCGTTATTTTGAGAAAATATCTTGGCTAAGATTCTTACAAGTTTTATTAAAATGTGAGTAATAGTTATTAGGGTTTAATTTTTATAATTCATGTCCATTTATTTTCTTATATGTACTATTTCTATGTTACATCATAATGTGTATTGTAATATTGGAACCTCCAATGTTCTAAACCTACTGTGTGCCACTGTAATAGATTTAATGTGACATTGATGTAACAAAGCAAAGTACGTGGAGGAGGAAAAGAGGGGGAAGAAACAAACTGCAGTAGTTAAATGTATTTTGTCTGATTCCAGTACCACATTTCTAAGAAATTTCTGTCACATTTTAGTAAAGTATAAATTTTCTGTGTAAGTTAAGGTCCCAAAATAAACCCCCTAAATGATGCATAACCCTATAATTCATGGCTTTCTGTGTTTCTTTTTTCTTTTTCTTTTCTTTTTTTTGGTTAATTTTATTCTTAATTTAAATTGTTTTCCCAAGTTTACCAAGAATCTTTATATAAACTGTTCCTTCCCTACAGTCATTATTATGACTTTTCCCTGTGGAAAGAGAGAAGTGAAAGATTAAAACTTTGTTTCAGGATATTCACAGTGTCCCTGGGTGGTTTGAGACCAGTAGCCTATAGTAGTAATGCTTTAATTTTTTCATTTATTAAAGATTAAAGACATGCACTCAGTTCTAAGCACTAAGATAGATGTAAAAAATTTCTGGATTGGGAAACTTGATTTTTAAAAGTGAAATATTTTTAAACTGTCTTGTTTTAGGATGAGGATACTTTTATGAAATTTGTAAGTGAAGATATCCACCAGTGTGCACTTTTAACAGGTATGAAAGTATCCATATAGTCTCCCTTCTCTTTCTGGTAAGACCTTAGGCAGATGAAAAATAAGAGAAAACTGGGAAAGTCAGATAAATAATATAGGGAATTGTTATTCTCTTATTGGTAAGGAGAGAGATGTATTCACTTTTATAAGAATCTTTTGGAATGCAAACTTTTTTTAAAATTGAAACATAGTTGATTTACAATATTCTGTTAGTTTCAAGTGTACAGTGAAGTGATTCAGATATATATATATATATATTTTCAGGTTATTTTCCATTATAGATTATAACAAGATACTGAATATAATTCCCTGTGCTATTCAGTAAATCCTTGTTGCTTATCTATTTTATGTATACTAGACTGTATCTGTTAATCCCATACTCCAATTTATCCCTCCCCCTTCCCTTTCCTCTGTAGTAACCATAAGTTTTTCTGTGTGAGTCTATTTCTGTTTTTTATGTACATTCATTTGTGTTCTTTTTTAGATTACACTATAAGTGATTCATATAATATTTGTCTTTCTCTGTCTGACTTACTTTACTTAATATGATATTCTCTAAGTCCATCCATGTTGCTACAAATGGTGGTATTTCATTCTTTACAATGGCTGAGTAATATTCCATTATATATAAATATACCACATCTTCTTAAACCAGTTGTCTATTGATGGGCACTGGAATTGCTTCCATGTCTTGGCTATTGTAAGTAGTGCTGCTGTGAACATTGGGGTGCGTGTATCTTGTCGAATTAGAGTTTTATCTTTTCTGGATTGATGCCTGAGGATGGGATTGCTGAATCATATGGTAGCTCTACTTTTAGTTTTTAAAGGAACCTCCATACCATTTTCCATAGTGTGTGTACCAGTTTACATCCCACCAACAGTGTAGGAGGGTTCCCATGTCTCGACACACTCTCCAGCTTTTATTATTTATAGACTTTTCAATGATAGTCATTCTGACTGGTATGAGGTGATACCTCATTGTGGTTTTGATTTACATTTCTCTGATAGTTAATGATTTTGAACAACTTTTTATGTGCCTTTTGGCCATCTGTATATCCTATTTGGAAAAATAAAGTCTTCTACCCATTTTTTGTTTGTGTTTTTTGTTTTTTCAGTATTAAGTTATATGAGCTGTTTGCATATTTTGGCTATTAACCCCTTCTAGGTTGCATAGTTTGCAAACATTTTCTCCCATTTTGTAGATTGTCTTTTCACTTTGTTGATGGTTTCCTTTCCTCTGCAAAAGCTTTTAAGTATCATTGGGTCCCATTTATTTATTTTTGCTTTTATTACTTTTGCCTAAGAAAATATTGCTACAATTTATGTCCCAGAATGTTTTGTCTGTGTTCTCTTTCAGGAGTTTTATGGTGTCATGTCTTATATATAGGTCTTTAAACCATTTTGAGTTTATTTTTGTATATAGTGTGAGATAGTATTCCAATTTCATTAATTACATGTAGCTAGCTATCTTTCTACTTGTTGAAGAGACTATCTTTTCTTCATTGTGTATTCTTGCCTTCTTTGTCAAATATTAATTGACCATAGGTGTGTGGGTTTATTTCTGGGCTCTCTGTTCTATTCCATTGATTTGTATGTCTGTTTTTGTGCCCCTGCCATGCTGTTTTGATTATTATAGCTTTGTAGTATAGCCTGAAGTGTGAAAGTATTATGCCTCCAGCTTGGTTCTTTTTCCTCAGGATTGCTTTGGCAATTCTGGGTCTTTTGTGTTTCCATATAAATTTTAGGATTATTTATACTAGTTCTGTAAAAAATGTCATGGGTATTTTGATAGGGATTACATTAAATGTATAGATTGCTTTAGTAGTATGACCATTTTAACAATATTAATACCTCCAATCCAAGAGCATGGGATATCTGTCCATTTCTTTGAATCATCTTCAATTTCCTTTATCAGTGTTTTTTATAGTTTTCAGTATATAAATCTTTTACTTGCTTGCTTAAGTTTATTCCTAGGTGTTTTTTCTGTTTTAATGCAATTTTATATTGCATTGTTTTTATACATTCTGATCTTTCATTATTAGCGTAAAGAAATGCAACATATTTCTGTATATTAATCTTGTATCCTGCTACCCTGGCTGAATTCATTTATTAATTCTGATAGTTTTTTAATGGAGACTTTAGGTTTCTCTACATAGAGTATCATGTCATCTGCAAATAGTGAGTTTTGCCTCTTCCCTTCCAATTTAGATACCTTTTATTTCTTTTTCTTCTCTGATTGCTGTGGCCAGGACTTTGTTGAATAGAAGTGGTGAGAGTAGGCATCCTTATCTTGTTTCTGAATTTAGCAGGAAGGCTTTCAATTATTCACCACTGAGTTTTATGTTGTCTCTGGATTTGACATAAATGGCTTTTACCATGTTGAGATAAGTTCTTCTGTACTCACTTTGGTGAGAGTTTTTATCATGAATAGATACTGAATTTTGTTAGATGCTTTTTTGGCATCTATTTAAATGATCATGTGATTTTTGTCTTTCCATTTATTAATGTTGTGTACCACATTGACTGATTTGCATATGTTGAACCATCCTTGCAACTCTGGAATGAATCCAACTTGATTATGGTGTATGATCCTTTTTAGATGTTATTGGATTTGATTTACTAAAATATTTTGTTGAGGAGTTTTGCATCTATATTCATCAAAGATACTGGCCTATAATTTTCCTTTTTTGTAGGGTTCTTGCCTATTTGGGGTATCAGGGTGATAAAGGCTTCATAGAATGAATTTGGGAGTCTTCCCTCAACTTCAGTTTTTTGGAATAGTTTGAAAAGGATAGGTATAAGTTCTTTATATGTACCATAGAATTCCCCAGGGAAGCTGTTCAATCTTGGACTTTATTTGCAGGAAGTCTTTTTTATTACAGATTCTATTTCACTTCTAGTAATTGGTCTGTTTTAAATTATCTGTTTTTTCTTGACTAAGTTTTGGCAGCCTATGTGTTTCTAGAAACTTGTCCATTTCTAGTAGGTTGTCCAATTTGTTGACATATAATTCTTCATAGTATTCTCTTACAGCTTTTTGTATTTCTGTGGTATCAGTTGTTATTTCTCCTTTTTCATTTCTTATTTTATTTAATTGGGTCCTTTCTCTTTTCTTCTTGGTAAGACTGGCTAGAGGTTTGTCAATTTTGTTTATCTTTTCAAAATATCAGTTTTTGGTTTTTTATCTTTTGCTTTTTTTAAATCTGTTTTATTTCCTCCCTGATCTTTAATTTCCTTACTTCTGCTGACTTTCAGTTTTGTTTGTTCTTTTTTTAGTTCTTTTAAGTGGTAGACTAGGTGTTTATTTGAGATTTTCCTTGTTTGTTGAGGAAAGCCTATATCACTGTGATCTTCCCTTTTAGAATCCTTTTGCTGTATCACATAGATTTTGTATTTTGTCCTGAGGTATTTTCTGATTTCATATTTGATTTCATCATTCATTCATTAGCTTTTTAGTACCATGTTGGTCTTCGTGTGTTCACTCTTTTCCCATTTCCTTTCTGTGGTTGATTTCTAGTTTCATATCATTGTGGTCAGAAAAGATGCGTCAGATAGTATCTGCCCTCTTAAATTTGTTGAGGCTTGTTTTGTGGCCTGTATGTGGTTTATCCTAGAGATCATTCCATGTGTGCTTGAAAAGAATGTGTATTCTGGGTTGGGGGGGTTGTTTGTTTCTTGGTTTTGTTTTGTTTTGTTTTGTTTGATGTAGTATCTTGTAGATGTCAATTAAGTCCAACTGGTCTGTTGTGTCATTTGGGACCTCTGTTGCCTTACTGATTTTCTGTCTGGAAGATCCATCTATTAATGTTATCAGGATGTTAAAGTCTCCTATTACTGTTGTATTCTTGTCAAACTCTCCTTTTATATCTGTTAGTATTTGTTTTATATATTTAGGTGTTCCTACATTGGGTGCATATATGTTAATGAGTATAAAATATCCTCTTGTATTGCGCCCTTATCATTATATAATATTTCTTCTTTGTCTTTCTTTGAGGCCTTTGTTTTAAAGGCTATTTTGTCTGATATGAGCATTGCTACCTCCACTTTCTTGTCATTTCCATTTGCATGAAAAATCCTTCTTCTTCCCCTCACTTTAAATCTGTGTGTGTCTTTTGCCCTAAAATGGGTCTCTTGTAGGCAGCGTATTGTAGGTTCTTATTTTTTTAATCTAATCTGCCTCTCTATGTCTTTTGATGGGAGCATTTAGCCTACTGGCATTTAAAGTAATTACTGATAGGTATGTACTTGTTCCCTTTTAAACCTTGTTTTCTAGTTAATTTTGTAGTTCTTTGTTCATTTCTTCTTTTTGTTTTTTCTTTAGTGGTTTGATGGTTTTCTTTTATGTTATGCTTGGATTCCTTTCTTTTTGATCTTTGTGTGTGTGTGTGTGAATATGTTTTTGATTTGTGGTTACTTTGATTTTCAAGTATGTTAACCTGCAACTATATCTACTTGCTTTAGAACTGATAGTCATTCAACTTCAAACACATTCTAAAAGATCTACATTTTTATACTACCCACCACCCCACATTTTGTGATTTTGATGTCCTATTTTATATTTTCATGCTTATCCTTTTACTGTTAATTTTAGTTATAATCGATTTTACAAATTTTTTATTATTTTTTAATCTATGTACTGGCTTATTTCAGTGATCTTCAATCCTTTTATATATTTGCCTCTCCTACTGTGATTTTCCCTTTCCTATAGATACTTGCTTCTTTTCTATTTAGAGAGAACATTTAATATTTATTTTAGGTATATCTGATATTTCTGTATTCTTCTATTTTTTGCTTGTCTGAGAAATTCTTTCTCTCACCTTCTATTCTAAATGATAATTTTGCTGGGTAGAGTATCCCAGGATGCAGGTTTTTCCCTTTCAGGACTTTGAGTATATCTTCCACTCCCTTCTGACCTGCAGAGTTTCTGCAGAGAAATCAGCTGGTAGCCTTATGGAGGTCCCCTTGTGACTCACTCTGTTTTTTCCTTGCTGCCTTTAGAATCCTTTAACTTTTGTCATTTTAATTATGATATGTCTTGGTGTAAGTCACATTGGGTTCATCTTGCTTGGGATCCTCTGTCATTCCTGTACCTGTATATCTGTTTCCTTCTTTAGATTTCAGGAAGTTTTCAGCCATAATTTCTTCAAATACATTTTCAATCCCCTTTTCTCTCTTGTTTCCATTTGGAACCCCTATTATATGTAGGTTGGCACGCTTCATATTATCCCTTAGATCTTGTATGTTGCTTTCATTTTTTTCATTTGTCTTTCTGTCTGCTGTTCTGAGTGATTTCCATTATTCTGTTTTCAAGATCACTTATTCATTCTTCTCCGTCATTTAGACTGTTAGTTATTGCTTCTTCATTATTTTTTATCTTGGCAATTGAATTATCTCCTTTTGATTGGTTTCTCTTTATAGTTTCCAGCTCCTTGTTGTAGTGAATTGCACTTCTATTGATAATCTTTCTCAATTTCTTTAGCATTTTTATTACCTCCTTCTTGAACTTGGAGTCTGTTTCATTATTCTTTCAGGGGATTTTGTCCTTTTGATGGAGTAATTCCTCTGCTTTTTCATTTTACTTAACTTTCTCTAAAGTCTCTGAATTTAGGAAAAAGTTACCTACTGTGGTCTTGAGGGGATGTTTTTGTGTGGGAGTGTCCCTGTGTAGACTGTGTGTGTCCAGTATTTTTGGTGGGAGTGCTAGCTTTGGTGTGGATGCTATGTCTTTCTTCAGAATGTGCTGACTGTTACCCCTTGATAGGGGGTGTGATTGGTGATACAGTGTCTAGAGCCTGTGCTTTATGTTAGGCGAGCCTTCTTTGCTCCGTGGTTATCACCACCCTGTCAGTTGTGGGGTCTGCTCCTCGGTTTTTGGAGTAGAAGTCCCAGAGGTTGGGTTCAGTAAGGCTCTGTTGTCCTTAAGGGCCTGCTCTGTCCCAAAGGAGGTGACAGCTGAAGCAGGTGAGGCCCGTGTGGTCACAACAAACTTAAGCACCACCTGTGTAGGTTTCTGTGGTTCTGCCCAGAAGTAGCCCAAGGTTACATCCCTTTCTCTGTTGTGTTTGTCCCAGATCTAGTGCAGGGCTGTGGTGAGGAGTAGAATGGGGCGAGGATTGGGGCATTGTGCCTGCAGGAATTGAGGTGGCCGTGTTGCTGCCTGGGATGTGGGCTATCTCTGTGGCTGACTTCTCCCAGGATCCTTCTGCCCCAGATCTGGTGCTGAGCTGCAATGTGGAGTGGGTGGAGCTGGCTTGCTCTTGCTAGGAAACGTAGTGCTGTATACTCTTGGCCAGGGCCTGTCTGCCAGAGATTCAGCATTTAGCTGCTGCATGTTTTTGTGGCACTGCCTGGTATGTATGCTGACAGTGGTTGTCACAGCTCTGAGGAGATCACATGCTAGGCACCCTGGTCTGTTTCTGTGTACTTAGGCTGAATCTTTGTCCTGATCTAATTGCAGGCTGTGGTGTGCAGTGAACAGGGACAGGGCATCCACCCCTTTGGATTGGGAAGTGCAGCAAGGCGGCAGCTGCTAGTACAAGGCTCTCTCCGCCCTGATTGTAAGCAAGCCAGCACGAGTGCACTCCTCACAGGGTCTAGGCTTCTCCAGCCCTTCTGTTTGTCTCAGTGGATTTCCCAGCAGGCAAGGGGGCTTGTTTCCTCTCTACAGGACCCCAGGACTGGGATGCCCAGATTGTGAGTCTGTCTGTTCCCTCCCCAGGGTGAGGGTCTGCATTGTGGACCTTCTCTTCCTTATAGATCCCTCTCAGGGGCACAGGTCCCACCTGATGCCTTTCTTTCCTGTCCTACCCGGATACATGGAGATCTTTCTTGCAGTTTTAGTTGTATAGGAGATCTTCTGCCAGTTTCCAGTTAGTTTTCTGTGAGAATTGTTTCACACGTAGATGTCTTTTTGATGTATTTGTCAGGGGAAGTGAACTCCACGTCCTCCTACTCCATCATCTTGGTCCTCCCCTGAAGTTTAGACTTTTGAGTTTTGTTTTAAGTTGATTTTTAATGAAACTAAATGAAAGTGGTCATTAGAAAAGACTTCACTTAACATAAGGATTTACCTTGACATTTCTTTAAGTAGCTCTTTAAACACATTTACAGTATGACTCAAGTTTTAATGGACACTATGTTTTAGAAGTACTTGTTTTTTTTAATTTAAGTATAGTCAGGTTACAGTGTTGTCAATTTATGGTTTACAGATACTAGTTCAGTCTAGAAGTACATCTTTATTTAAATGAAGAATGCCTTAATAAAGAGTTTCCTTAATAAAGTCATTCATATGCAAATGCACATGTATATGGCCATCTTGATGTATACTTGATTTTTAAAATTTTATATGTTTCGAGTACTTTCAAATGCACATTAAAATATTTCTTCTAAATATTCATATATCTACCACAGATATTCTGTAATTGGAGATGGAATTTCTATCTTTTTTTTTTTTTAACCACCATTCTAAAACAAGTCTTTACTTTTGAGATAACCACTATTCTCAGTTTTATGTGTATCCTAGACCTTTTTTTTTTTGCATTTGTACTCAAACCTATACCCATATTCATAGAAAATTTGTAGTGTAGACTTCTTCCCCTACTTTTTTCTTTTTAAAATTTTGCCTATCTGTTGGAAGAAAGGAGTAACTCACTATTTTAACTAACATTTCCTTGGTTGCTAAAGAAATTGAGAATTATTTCATATGGTTGTCTATTTATATACTGCCTGGTAATGATTGCCCACTCATAGTAGTCTTTTGTTAACTTTGTTTACGTTACATCCATTGTTTAGAATTATTTTGATGTTAAGTTTATCATTATTCATTTGTGGCTCTTCATTTTTATATCTGTTTAAGCTACAAAGACCTTCCCTGCACCAGGGTCATCAATATAATCGTCTCAATTTCCTTTAATTTTATCTACTTGCTTGAATTTTGGTATTTAATTTAAGAATAGTATGATATGGATCTAATTTTATTTTCTAATTCATAAATACCTCCCTTGCCACTTTTGAGCTATACTGTAAATTAGACAAAATGTGGTCTTTTCACATAATGGAATACTAGATGACTTATAACTGTTGAATAAATAGCTCTATATAAAAATCCTTATAAGTAATAATCCTTAGAAGTAGAAAGGAAGATAATACTATTCCTTATTTATATATAGTAAGGTTTATGTTCAAAGAGGCTGCATTGGCCAACCAAAATCATATAGAAACAAAGTGGTAGAATAGAACTGAATTTGTCTGACTCATCATCTAATTGCTGTATCTGCTATTGTACAAAAAGTAGTGAAGAATTATCTAGCTAAAAATCCACATTTCAGAGGTGAAAAAGCAAGAGGAGTCAGACAAAATGGAGAAGTGATTATGTGAAAGGTAGAAAGAGAGTTCACTAGCAACCTTTGAGAATATAGTTCCAGCAGGTGGTGAGGAATTATGGTTAGTGAGTGTCATTTAACGCATTAGACAAATAGTTGCCAATATGATTAAGTTTTAAGACTCAGCAATAGACAGTTTCCTAGAAAAGCTGCAAGAAACAAACGTCACTGGAGTAGCATTGAGAACTTAACATAAATTAGCAGGGAGGTAGGTGTAGCTCAGTGGTAGAGCACATGCTCAGCATGCATGAGGTCCTGGGTTCAATCCCCAGTATCACCTCTAAAAAATAAATAAGTAAGTAAAACTAATTACCCCCTGCAAGAAAATAGATAAATAAAAAATGTAAAAATAAATTTAAAAAATTTTTGAAACACTGAATTTAAAAAAAAACATAAATTAACAATATATGAGATCAATAGCTATTTTCTAGCTATTGTGAAAATTGTGACAAATTTCATTAGTACTTTTTATTTTTGAAATGCCATGAAATATAAAATATTTTTAAAATATCCACAAATGTTCACAAATTAATGGCTTTAGAGGGAAAAAATAAACTATATTAAAAAATGATAGGAATTGGGGTTTTCCTTCTTATCACTCATGATCATGTTTGAATCCTTTTTCAGCTGACTCTATTAGTGACCCATTTTTCCCCCGGACCACACAGATACTATTGGAATATCAGCTAGGAAGGTGGGTGCCACGTCTTCGTAAACCACGAGATTTATATGGTGTCTCTTCTTCTGGTCCGCTGGGCCCAACACGGTGGCCGTACCACTGTGAAGTCATTGATGAAAAAGTCCAGCATATTGGTATGTTCTTAACAGTTTGGGGGATTCAAACATTGGCAGACTTATTTTGCCAATCTTGATTTTAAAGAGAATACTCATGGTATTAGAACTGTACATTCCAGCAGAAACATAACATTATATATATGATATATATATATAATTTAAAATTTCTAGTAGCCACATTTAAAATGGTTAAAAAACACCAAGTGATAATGATTTCAAAAATATATTTTATGTAATCCAAATATATTCAAAATATTTTACATCCTTTTTTTAATACAAGGCTGTCAAAATATGGTGTGCATTTATACTTACATTTCAATTCCAGTTTCTCCACATCCTTGCCAACACTTGTCTTTTGTTTCTTGGATAGTAGTCATCCTAACAGGTGTGAGATGATATCTCACTGTGGCTTTGAGTTATATTTCCCTGAATATTAGTGTGGTTGACAGTGCAATCTGTATTGAAATTCCAATGGCATTTTTTCTAGAAATAGAAAAACAGCTCTAAATTCAGATGGAACCACAAAAGGCCACAAATAGCCATATCAGTCTTGAGAAAGAACAAAGCTGAGGCATTGCACTTTCTGATTTCAAAATATATTACAAAGCCGCAGTAACCAAAACAATATGGTACTGGCATAAAGACAGGCATACAGGCCTATGTAACAGAATAGAGAGTCCAGAAATAAATCCATTCATGTATGATCAACTGGCCTTTGACAAGAATGCCAAGAATACACACTAGGGGAAAGATGTTGAGAAAATTGGACGATATGCAATACACAAAAGGATGAAATTGGAACTTTATCTTATACAAAAAAATCAACTCACAACAGATTAAAGACAAACATTAAGACCTGAAACTGTAAAACTCCTGGAAGAAAACAAAGGGAAGAGCTTCATGACATTGTTCTTGGCAATGGTATCATGGATGTGATACCAAAAGCACAGGGAACAAAAGCAAAAAGAGACACGTGGGACTACTTCAGATTAAAAAGCTTCTGCACGCAAAGGAAACAAGACAGTGGAAAGGCAGCCCATGGAATGGGAAAAATATTTGATAGGAGTTCATCTCTAAAATACATAAATTTCTACAAACAAATAGCAAAAAAACGAATAACCAGATTTTAAAATGGGCTTAAAAACTTGAATAGACATTTCTCTAAAGAAGACATACAAATGTCCAACAGGTATATTTATTGACTTTTTATATGAACTGTTTGATAACTTTACCCATTTTGTTATTGATTGCATTTTTTGTGTTCTTGATCTATAAAATGCTCTCTATATATTCAGGAGATGGGCTTGCTATGTCATCTATGTTGCATACTTCTTTTTCTTAGTCATTTACATTTCATCTTTGTCATTCAGAAGTTTTTGATTTTTATGTAATCAGTGTGTGTACCATTTTTCTATGACTTCTGGGTTTTGTAATTCTCATGTTTCTCTTAACATTTTTCAGATTGTATTTTTTGTGATTAATTTTTTTATTCATCAGGAATCCATTTTGATGCAAGAAGTGAGCTCCCAATCTAGTTCTATTAACTCTAGCCAGTTGTGCCAACAAAATTAATCAATAATTTTTTTATCTGCTGATTGGAAATGCCGCAGTTATTATATACTAAACTCCTAGGTCTGATTTTGAATTCTATTCTATTCCATTAACTTGTCTATTCATATGATGGCATGAAATCTTTATTATTGAAGCTTTAAAACTGTAAATTTATGTGGTAAACCTAGTTCCCCATCATTACTTTATTCTTTTTCTTTAATTTTCCAATTTCTTGGCTACTTTTGCCTTACCTGTATTTCTATATGGAATTTTTTAAAAGCTTTCCTAGTTATCCCAAAATTAATATTGGTAACTTTGTGATCACATTACGTTTATAGATTAATTTAAGGAAGAGTGACAGCCTTACAATATTGCATCTACCTATCCAAGAACAAGGTATGTCTCACTGTTTATTCTAATTTTCCTTTATCTCCCTTTATAGTTTTAAATTTTTTCCTGCACCTTTTCTAAGTTGTATTGTTAGGTATTTGGTTTTATTGCTCTTTTAAATAGACTCTTTATTACATATTATTTTCTAACTTGTTCTGTAAAAGAAAATTAACTTTTGTGTACTTATTTTGAAACTATTCACCTCTTGTTTCTGATTTTTGAATTATTATATATGTGCCAGATACACATTTACATCATCTAGCAGTAATGTAATTAAATCTTTTCATTTCCAGTTTTCATATTTCATACTTTTTTTTTTCTTGACTGAATGCATTGACTGGTACTTTGAAAAAACATAATAATTTTACATTCATCTTGTTCCTTATTTTAATGGGAATGCTTGTAGTGTTTTCCCTCTTAGCAAACTATAAACTCAAAATTATTAAGAAACTTTACCAGGAATAATTAACTAAATTTTATTAAATGCTTTTTCAGCATCTCTTGGAAGAAAGAGTCATAATGTTCTCATTTAGTGTGCTTGGTGAATTATGCTAGTAGGTTCCTTAATACTGAACCAGTTGTATATTATTGGAATAAACAGTTAATTGTTATGTATTATTTTTAGTGTGCTGCTGAATTCTGTTTGCCAGTATTTTATATAGTATTTTCCTTTAATATTCATAAATAAGATAAATGCGTAATTTTCTAACTTTTGTACTTTTTAAGGTTTTGTTATAAATATACTCAAAATTCTTTCTCTTTCTCCATGTACTAGAATAATTTCAGTAATATGGCAATTAGCTGTTCTTTTAAGTTTAATAGAATTCTCCTAAAACTATCTGGGCATACTTGTTATTGTTGTTTTAGAGTTACACAGAATATTTTTATTGTAAAACTTATGTTTCTTCTTTGTTAGTTTAGATTTTTCTGTCTATTCCAGGGACAGTTTTGGTTATTTGTATTTTTCTAGAAAAATAATGCTTTTCATGAAGAATTTTTGATTTATTTACATAGCCGTAGACAAAGAATTCTCTTGTAATTGTTTTAATTTCCTTGGGATTTATCTTGTTAGTTTCACCCAAGAATCAATGTTTAAATGTATATTTATTAGTTCTATTGTACTATTTCCTAATTCATTAATTTATTATTTTGTATTCATCTAATTCATTTAGGTTTATTTTGTTCTTTATTTAACCTCTTGTTCTGTATTTACCTTCTTGTTTCCTAATACTTTATTATGAAAATTTCAAAGATAGAAATTGAAAGGCTAGAGAAACATTCAAAACCCACCAACTAGATTCTTTTTATCAATAATTTACCATATTTCTTTATCATATACGTAGCTAACTATCCATCCTTCTCTCTATCCATCATACCATCTTAGATTTTTAATTTATTTCAAGTAAGTTGTAGAATTCTAACATTTCACCTCTAAAATTCAGCATTTGTGATTTTTTTTTATTTTTGAGATAAATTCTACATTCAATGAAATGTGCAGATCTAAGTGTATCAGTCAGTGAATTTTAACAAATGCATAATCTGTGTAATCCAAACCCCTACCACAGTATACATTCTCATTACAGTCACTGAAAAGATACAAATACTCAGGTGTCAATTTAAAAAAAATCTACAAGACTTGTATGCTTAAAATTACACAATGCTAATGAAAGAAATCAAAGATCTAAATAAATCAAGAAATATACCATGTTCACTGATTGGAAAACTCAATCTGATAAAGGTGTCAGTTCTCCGCAAATTGATATACAGGTTCCAGGCAATTCCTATCAAGATTATACTGTCAATCCAAACAAGATTATTTTAAAATTTATATGGAAAGATAAGAGAACTAGAATAGCTAAAACAATTTTGAAAAGAAGCATAAAGTGGGAGTAATAAGCCTATCAAATTTCAAGACCTTTTATGTAGCTACAGTAGTCAAGGCCCTGTTATATTAGTGGAGGGATCTATGTATACATAAATCAGTGGAACAGAATAGAGAACCCTGAAACAAAGCCACACAAATATGCCCAAGTGATTTTTGACAAAGGTGCAAAAGCAATTCAGTGGAGGAAAGTTAGCATTTTCAACAAATTTCTGAACATCCATAGGCAAAAAAGAAAATAAAATGAACTTCAATCTAACACTTTATACAAAAAGATTAATTCAAAATGTATCACAGGCTTAAATGTAAAATATAAAACTATACAACTTTTTAAAATAGAAAATCTTCACAATCTAGAACAAGGCAAAGATCAATATGAAAAATCAGTTTTCAAGAGTGGCAAAACTATTCAATAATGAAAAAATAGTCTTTTCAACAAATGGTGCTGGAACAACTGGATAGGTGATCACTTGCAGTGTGAATAAAGTTTGACCCTTACCTCACACTGTATAAAAAATTAACTCAAAATGAATCAAGACTTAAATGTAATAGCCGAAACTGTAAAGCTTTTAGAAGAAAACATAGAGCTAAATCTTCACGATCTTGATTTTGGCAGTGGATTCTAAACTGTAACACCCAAAGTATAAGCCACAAAAACAACAATAAAAATGAATAAATTGGATTTTATCAAAATTTAAAACTTTTGTGCTACAAAGGAAACTATCAAAATGAAAATACAACTTGAAGAATGGGAGAAAATATTTTCAAATTATCTGATAAATGATTTGTATTGAGAATATATGGAACTTGTAACTCGCAATTAAAGGATAACCCATTTTAAAAGTGGCAAGGGATCTGAATAGACATTTCTCTAAAGAAGATAATCACATGGTCAATAAACACATGAAAAGGTGGTCATCATCTTTAGTCACCAGGGCAATGCAGATTAATACCGCAGTGAGATACCACTTTACACCCACTAGGCTGATTGGAACCAGAATCAGATAACAAGTGTTGATGAGGATGTAGAGAAATCAGAATCCTCAAATCTTGTAGCCACTTTGGAAAACAGTTTGGCACTTCTCTAGGAAGTTCATCGTAGAGTTACCATTTGACTCAGCAGTTCCATTCCTAGGCATATACCTAAAAAAATGAAAACATATGTCCCAAAAAAAGTACCTGAGTGCTAATAATGCCAACGTTATTCATAATAGTCAGAGGTGGAAACAACCCAGATGTCTATTCCATACTCGTTCTCAAGGGCAGATATTTAGTTTTATATATCAAGATGTTAGAAAAAGGCAAATAGCTGAAATTCCCAAAATTTTCAGAATGGATGCTATATTATCAGTTCATGATTAATTTTGGTTTGATTTGATTAAGTTTTCAGCTACTGAGAGTCTCACTTTTAAATTTTAATTTGCTTTATTGCTTATTATCTGCTTATTTGGTTGTATGATGTTCACTTAACCCTACAATGTGCAGTGACGTGTATTTGCATCAGTAGTCTAGTCTGTGTCTTTTCTGTAGCTAGACTTGACACCTATGCATTGTGTCAGATACAGTTCTGTTGCTAAAACAGTTATACATATCATCCCCACAGTGTGTTCGTCCAGTGATACTTGTTTCTTATCACCAAGTTTTTTTTCTTAATTGTTTCAGTGAACGTATTTGGGATCATAGAGGCTGGCTCCTTCTATTAGAGCATATTTATACCCAGAGCCAAGCATAGTCTGACATACATCAGCCAGTAATAAAAGAGAAGTAGGAGAGTGAGTCATCACCAAATTCTTGTCCACTAGAATGTGGGAACAACTTAGGGCAGTTGGGCTATGAAGTCATTTTTTTCCCAATCAGATAGATCATGGTCTACAGTTTGGTCCTAAAAAGAATGAAGAGTAGGAAAGCTGGTATAGGTAAAGAAGAAGGTGAGCTCCTTCCTATGGGGAGACAAAAGAAACCTGAACTATGTATATTAGCTTAGCAAACAACCATTATTAAGGAGGAGGCTGAAGATGCAGGGAAAGGGAGAATAAAAGGTGGAGCAAGATCCCCAGAGGTAGGTTAGAAAGGGATCAAGCACCCAGGAGAAATAGAAACTTTAGTATATATGATGACACAATGTGATGATGACACAAAATAACCATGAGCCAAAATAACTATGATGACATAAAATAACCATGAACTACTCACAACAATAATTTGGAACCAGGGTGCAAATGAAGTGTTAGGGGTTTTGTTAAAGTGTGACAATGCTCATTGTTACTTCCAGTAAACCCTTGGTAAAATCCAGCCTTCCATAAAACACTAAAATTTTAGCCTAGATCTACCAGTGAATAATTTGAAAATATACAGTAAATTTTTCCTGTTTTATTTTGAAGTCATTCAAATAATGTTCTCTCTCTTTTTTTCCCAGATTGGACTCCTTCTTATCCTGAGCCAGTGTACATCCCAACAGGCCTGGAGATGGAACCCCTTTATCCAAACTCCAAGGAAGATACTGTGGTTTATCTAGCTGAAGATGGTGAGTATATGAGACACGTTGCTATCAAATATAATTGGGCTAATCAGTTACCTGGGCTAATCTCTTAGTTATATGTTTTGCTGTTTATAGTGGAAATTGCAGATTACTGGGAAGTCTCTGACTCCATAAACATGTTTTGTTACACATTGATCCAAATGTTGATTGAGTGCTAATTGTATTCTTGAAAGTAAGTATTGTAGTTTATGCACAGTTACTTAAAAATAAAGCATCATGTTGACCATGGATGGAATTTAGAGGGACTTAAGCTTCACATCAGTTTTCCAAGATAAATCCAGTAGAGTTTTCTGCCACTCGTGTTCCCTTTCTATCGATACGTCATGTTCATGCAGTCTTTCAAATGGTTTATTTTCATTTCATACCAGTTTGATGCATTTCTTGGGATTCCCATCTTTAAAAGAGGAAAATATTTCACATTGCAAATAACATCTAAGTTCATATCTCAGGAGAATGTTCTTAACACTCAGGATCAATAATTGCACTTTGAGAGCTCTGGTAATACAGAATCTCTGCTTTACGACAGAGTATGCTAATAATCAAACATAGAAGTCTCAACCTGTATTCTAAACTGTGCACCAACATAAGGGAGTGTGGTACTCCTGTACAATCTCACCATCACATTTTTATATGTTAGACTATATATTAAAGGTAACTTCCAGGGAACATACGTATTTTCTTTAAAGAGCTAGCAAAACAGAGAAATTCACAGGGATTGCTTCTTCTACAGTAAGCAGTTCCAGAAATTGTATACTTGAGCATTTTTAAGCAATTGGAGTGAGAGAAGCACCTCTGATTTTTTAAAATTTTGTTTCAAATATTTACATAGCTAAGCTACCTTAGAACTTCCACACACAACTGAGATCTAAGGTAAAATTACAGTAGTTGAGGTGAGTCAGTCAGGATCTTGTCAGGAATTGGATTTTCTACTTGGGGTAATTCAAGAAAGTTGAAAGAAAGGATAACTTAAAAAAGGATGGGCAGAATTAAGGGAGACTTTCTTTTTTTTAACATTTTTTATTGATTTATAATCATTTTACAATGTTGTGTCAAATTCCAGTGTTCAGTACAATTTTTCAGTCATTCATGGACATATACACTCATTGTCACATTTTTTTCTCTGTGATTTATCATAACATTTTGTGTACATTTCCCTGTGCTATACAGTGTAATCTTGTTTATCTATTCTACTATTTTGAAATCCCAGTCTATCCCTTCCCACCCTCTACCCCCCTGGTAACCACAAGTCTGTATTCTCTGTCCATGAGTCTATTTCTGTCCTGTATTTATGCTTTGTTTTTGTTTGTTTGTTTGTTTTTGTTTTTGTTTTTTAGATTCCACATATGAGCGATCTCATATGGTATTTTTCTTTTTCTGGCTTACTTCATTTAGAATGACATTCTCCAGGAGCATCCATGTTGCTGCAAATGGCATTATGTTGTCGGTTTTTATGGCTAAGTAGTATTCCATTGTATACATATACCACATCTTCTTTATCCAGTCACCTGTTGATGGACATTTAGGCTGTTTCCATGTCTTGGCTATTGTAAATAGTGCTGCTATGAACATTGGGGTGCAGGTGTCATCCTGAAGTAGATTTCCTTCTGGATACAAGCCCAGGAGTGGGATTCCTGGGTCATATGGTAAGTCTATTCCTAGTCTTTTGAGGAATCTCCGCACTGTTTTCCACAGTGGCTGCACCAAACTGCATTCCCACCAGCAGTGTAGGAGGGTTCCCCTTTCTCCACAGCCTCTCCAGCATTTGTCATTTGTGGATTTTTGAATGACGGCCATTCTGACTGGTGTGAGGTGATACCTCATTGTAGTTTTGATTTGCATTTCTTTGATAATTAGTGATATTGACCATTTTTTCATGTGCTTTTTGATCATTTGTATGTCTTTCTTGGAGAATTGCTTGTTTAGGTCTTCTGCCCATTTTTGGATTGGGTTGTTTATTTTTTTCTTATTGAGTCGTATGAGCTGCTTATATATTCTGGAGATCAAGCCTTTGTCGGTTTCACTTGCAAAAATTTTCTTCCATTCCATAGGTTGTCTTCTTGTTTTACTTATGGTTTCCTTTGCTGTGCAGAAGCTTAAGTTTCATTAGGTCCCATTTGTTTATTCTTGCTTTTATTTCTTCTAGGAGAAAATTTTTGAAATGTATGTCAGATAATGTTTTGCCTATGTTTTCCTCTAGGAGGTTTATTGTATCTTGTCTTATGTTTAAGTCTTTAATCCATTTTGAGTTGATTTTTGTATATGGTGTAAGGGAGTGTTCTAGCTTCATTGTTTTACATGCTGCTGTCCAGTTTTCCCAACACCATTTGCTGAAGAGACTGTCTTTATTCCATTGTATATTCTTGCCTCCTTTGTCAAAGATGAGTTGACCAAAAGTTTGTGGGTTCATTTCTGGGCTCTCTGTTCTGTTCCATTGGTCTATATGTCTGTTTTGGTACCAATACCATGCTGTCTTGATGACTGTAGCTCTATAGTATTGTCTGAAGTCTGGGAGAGTTATTCTTCCAGCCTCTTTCTTTCTCTTCAGTAATGCTTTGGCAATTCTAGGTCTTTGATGGTTCCATATAAATTTTATTATGATTTATTCTAGTTCTGTGAAATATGTCCTGGGTAATTGGATAGGGATTGCATTAAATCTGTAGATTGCCTTGGGCAGTGTGACCATTTTAACAATATTGATTCTTCCAATCCAGGAGCATGGAATATCTTTCCATTTTTTAAAGTCTTCTTTAATTTCCTTCATCAATGGTTTATAGTTTTCTGTGTATAATTCTTTCACCTCCTTGGTTAGATTTATTCCCAGATATTTTATTACTTTGGGTGCTATTTTAAAGGGGATTGTTTCTTTACTTTCTTTTTCTGTTGACTTATCGTTAGTGTAAAGAAGTGCAACTGATTTTTGAACGTTAATTTTGTAACCTGCTACCTTGCTGAATTCTTCAATCAGCTCTAGTAGCTTTTGTGTGGACCTTTTAGGGTTTTCTATATATAGTAACATGTCATCAGCATATAATGACACTTTTACCTCTTCTTTTCCAATTTGGATCCCTTTTATTTCTTTCTCTTGCCTGACTGCTGTGGCTAGGACTTCCAGGACTATGTTGAATAGGAGTGGTGATAGTGGGCATCCTTGTCTTGTCCCAGATTTTAGTGGGAAGCTTTTGAGTTTTTCCACCATTGAGTACTATGCTGGCTGTAGGTTTGTCATATGTAGCTTTTATTATGTTGAGATATGTTCCCTCTATACCCACTTTGGCGAGAGTTTTTATCATAAATGGATGTTGAATTTTATCAAATGCTTTTTCTGCATCGATTGAGATGATCATGTGGTTTTTGTCCTTTCTCTTGTTGATGTGATGTATTACATTGATTGATTTGCGTATGTTGAACCAGCCTTGTGTCTCTGGGATGAACCCCACTTGGTCATGATGTATAATCTTTTTTATGTGTTGTTGGATTCTATTTGCTAAAATTTTGGTGAGGATTTTGGCGTCTATGTTCATCAGTGATATTGGCGTATAATTCTCTTTTTTGGTAGTGTCTTTGCCTGGTTTTGGTATCAGGGTGATGGTGGCTTCATAGAATGAGTTTGGGAGTATTCCCTCCTTTTCAATCATCTGGAAGAGTTTGAGAAGGATTGGTATGAGTTCTTCTTTGTATGTTTGGTAGAATTCCCCGGTGAAGCCATCCGGTCGTGGACTTTTATTTGTAGGGAGGTTTTTAATTGCTATTTCTATTTCCTTTCTAGTGATCGGATTGTTCAAGTGGTCAATTTCTTCTTGATTCAGTCTTGGTGGACTGTATGTTTCCAGAAACTTGTCCATCTCCTCTAGGTTATCCAGTTTGGTTCCATATAGTTTTTCATAATATTCTTGTATGATATTCTGTATTTCTATTTTGTTTGTTGTAATTTCTCCATTTTCCTTTCTTATTTTGCTAATTTGTGATCTTTTTTCTTCTTTGTGGGTTTTGCCAGAGGTTTGTCGATTTTATTTACTTTTTCAAAAAACCAGCTTTTGGTTCGGTTGATTTTTTCTATGGTCTTGTTAATCTCTATTGTATTTAATTCCTCTCTGATCTTTATTATTTCCTTCCTTCTGCTGCTTTTTGTGGCTTTTTGTTCTTCTTTTTCTAATTCATTCAGGTGGTGGGTTAACTTGTTTATTTGAGATTGTTCTTTTTTGAGGAAGGCCTGTATCGCTATAAACTTCCCTCTTAGCACTGCCTTTGCTGGGTCCCATAGGTTTTGAGTGGTTGTGCTTTCATTATCATTTGTCTCAAGGTATTTTTTAATTTCAGCTTTGATCTCCTCATTGATCCATTGTTTTTTCAATAACATATTGTTTAATCTCCATGCTTTCCTTGTTTTCTCCTTTGTTTCTCTGTTGTTGATTTCCAGTTTCATGGCATTGTGGTCAGTAAAGATGCTTGAGATAATTTCTATCTTCTTAACATTGTTGAGGTTTCTTTTGTGCCCAAGTACATGATTGATCCTGGAAAATGTTCCATGTGCACTTGAAAAGAATGTATATCCTATTTTTGGGGTGTGTAATGCTCTGAAAATATCCACCAAATCTAGTTTTTCTATTGTAGTATTTAATTTCTCTGTTGCCTTGTTTATTTTCTGTCTGGAAGATCTGTCTAGTGATGTTAATGTGGTGTTAAAATCTCCAACTATGATTGTATTCCCATCAATATCCCCCTTTATCTCTGTTAGTAATTGTTCTATGTACTTAGGTGCTCCTATATTGGGTGCATATATATTAACGAGTGTAATATCTTCATCTTGTAGCACTCTTTTAATCATTACAAAATGTCCTTCTTTATCTTTCTTTATGGCCTTTGTTTTAAAGTCTATTTTGTCTGAAATTAGTACTGCAACACCTGCTTTTTTGGCTTTTCCATTTGCATGGAATATCCTTTTCCATCCTTTCACTCTCAATCTATATGTGTCCTTCTCCCTAAAGTGGGTCTCTTATATGCAGCATATTGAAGGTTCTTGCTTTATTATCCAGTCTGCCACTCTATGTCTTTTTACTGGAGCATTTAGTCCATTAACATTTACAGTAATTAATGATAGATGTGTGTTTATTGCCATTTTGAACTTATCTTTGCAGTTGAATTGGTATATCCTCTTTGTTCCTTTCTTCTTCCTTTTGTGGTTTGGTAATTTTCCTTTGTATTATCATGGATTTTATTTAATTTTTGTGACTCCCTTGTAAATTTTTGACTTGTGGTTACCCTTTTTTGTAAATCTATTAACCCATTTCTGTAACTGTTTTTATTAAACTGATAGTAACATGATCTCAAACCCATCCTACTGTTAAAAAAAATTTAAGAAAGAAAGGAAAAAAAAATTCTATATTTCCCTGCCTCCCTCTCCCACTCTCAGTGATTTGTATGTTTTCTTTATTTGTAATTCATGAGTTATCACCTTTCCAGTTGTGAGTTTCTCATTTCTGTAGCAACCTGCTGCTTTTCTATTTAGAATAGCCCTTTCAATATTTCTTTTAGCATGGGTTTAGTGTTGCTAAACTCCTGCAGCTTTTTCTTGTCTGTGAAACTCTTTATTTCTCCTTCTATCCTAAAGGATAGCCTTGCTGGATAAAGTATCCTAGGCTGCATCTTTTTTTCATTCAGGGCTTTGAATATATCTTGCCACTCCCTTCTGGCCTGTAGTGTTTGTGTAGAGAAATCAGCTGAGAGCCTTATGGGGGTTCCCTTGTAACTTACTCTTTGCTTTTCTCTTGCTGCCTTTAGAATCATTTCTTTATCCTTGACTCTGGCCATCTTGATTATGATATGTCTTGGTGTGGGTCTATTTGGATTCTTCCTGTTTGGGACCCTCTGAGCTTCCTGTACTTGGATATCTGATTCCTTCTTTACGTTTGGGAAGTTTTCAGTCATGATTTCTTCAAAAACCTTTTCAATCCCCTTTGATCCTTCTTCCCCTTCTGGGACCCCTATTATGCGAGGATTGGGACGCTTCATATTATCCCATAGATCCCGTATGCTATTATCATTATTTTTTATTTGCTTATCTTGTAGTTCTTCTGAATGGGTGCTTTCTATTGCCCTGTCTTCTAGATCACTAATTCGTTCCTCTGCATTAACTAGTCGGCTTTGCACAGCTTTTAGATCATTCCTCATCTCTGTCAATGAGTTTACCCATTCTACTTGGCTCTTTTTTATAGCTTCAATTTCATTTTTGACGTATTTTATATCTCTAAACACTATCTCTTTTAATTCCTTCAGCAATTTGATCACTCCTTTTTTGAAATCTTGATCTAGTAGGCTATCGATGTCTATTTCATTGATCTTTCTTTCAGGGGATTCCTCTTGTTCTTTTAATTGGGAATGGTTTCTCTGCTTCTTCATCTTGCTCATACCTCTCTGGCACTGTGGTTTATGGAGTATCAGTTGTCTATTTTGGATCTTAAGGATTTTATCTATCTAATGCCTATTTAGGAATAGAACTTAGGGGAAAAAAAAGAAAAAATAATAAAAAAAATGAGAGAGAGAAAGATTTTTAAAAGAAGGGAGAAAGAGGGTTTGAAAACAGTGTATAATGACTAGAAGAGCGAGTTGAAGCCGAGTATTAATCGGGTTGAGACGTCCTTTTAAAACCTTTAAAAAAAAGGGGGGGGTGGGGAGATGAATAGATGTATTTGAAACCTGTGTCTAATCAATAACAGGACATCAAAACCCAAGAGAAATAGAAATGGATTAAGAAGTAAAAATTAAGAGAGTAATTGAAAATAGAACAGGTAAAAACAGATTTAAAAAAAAAAAAAAAGGTTGTCGGTGTTCTCCTGGAGTCTGTGTGCTTTTAATGTGAAGTCTTTCTATCTTCGTCCTGTTTTGGAAGCTCAGCTTGTTTTCATAGGCCCTCCGTTGGCGCCCTCTTCTGTGCTGCTCCCAGCACCTGTCGGCAAGCAGATTGCGCCTCCTCCTAACACGGGGTCAGATGCAGCTCTCCTCTGCTGTGGGCGGGCGGGTCACTGCCCCTCCGGATGCCGCAGTCAGATGTTGCAGACTGGCCAGGCAGGAGGGCGGGTCGTGCCCCCTCCCAGCACCTCGGTCAGGGACTGTGTTCCTGCCTGATCGGCAGGGGGCCGCTCTCTGTCTGCCTACGCCGCGGTAGCTCCGCTGCTCTGTGCGCTGCTCTGTGCGGCTGCGCGCTCCGTCCTGGTCGGCGCGCCGCGGGTGGGCTCGGGGAAGACCGAGGGACAGCCTCGTCCCTGCTCCCAGCCAAGACCCAGCTCCTTGTTTGTCTTTGTGGAGCAAGTTCTCTGAGGGACCAGGATGGAAGGATCCTATCTACCCCGGGCTGTAGGCCCGTCTCAGTCTGGCCCTTGAGGCTGCTAAGCCCTTCGGTGCGGATGCAGGTTTCGCCTCTGCCCCTGCCTGGGTGCTCAGTGCCGGAGAATATGGCGGCTGTGCCTGAGCCCCGACTCTCTTCCCCTGAAAAGTTTCCGCAGGTTTTCAGAGATGGGGGTATGCGCCCTTCCCCCGAGAGCACATCAACCTTGCTGTTTTATGGAGGGCCCAGGTTGTTCTGTCCTGTACACCCACAGCCACGGCGCCCAGCCCCTTGCAGTCCCCCGGGGCTGCCTCCGTGCAGCCGCCCCCGTCCTCCGCCCGGCTTGTGCAGCCTGGCCCTGCCCGCCACTGCCGGCCCGCGTCTCAGGCTGGGTGTTGGGGGGGACGCTCTGTGCCCGTTTAACTTAGTTCTGTCAGACAAGGGCTGCTCTGTACAGATCCGAACCTCGGAGGCTCCCCCTCCATCCCGCTGGCCTCTCAGTTGGATGGGGAGACCCAGCCAGCGAGCGCCAGTCCTCCTTTGCTGCTCCCTCCCCGCGGGACCAGTCCCGCGCTGCTTTGCCTTTTGTTATTTCTTTTTTCCTTTTCTCCTACCAGATTTTTGGCGTCTTTATCTTTTGAAGAGGGCGATGTTCTGTCGGAGTTCCGCAGGTGCTCTGGTTGGCTGAGTGGATCTGTAGATGTGGGTCTTGGTGTATTTGTGGGAGAGGGTGACTTACGAGTGTCCTTCTACTCCGCCATCTTGCCTCTTCCCACAATTTACTTCAAGGGAGACTTTCTAAAGGATGGTGAAGCAACAACATAGAATTGTCGAGAGAACAGAACCATTATTTCTCTGAGGCTTGAAAGGGTAAGAGAACAGAATGGTTTCCGGACCTGGAGCTGTAGGAGAAGGAAATCCCCAAACAACTGGATATACAGACTTCTGGGTTGACATTTTTTTTTTCTTTAAAGATACTGTTCCATTGTCTCATGACATTCGTTCTCTTTAATGGAAAGCCAGCCATGATTCATATCATTGTTCCCTATATATGATACATCTTTTTCTCTCTGGCTTTTTCCAACAATTTGACTGAGACCTGCCTAAATTTGGTTATCTTTGTATTCATCCTGCTTTGAGTTTATTGAACCTCTTGGAGCCATAGTCTAATAGGGTTTTTTGGTTTTTTCCAAATTTCAGAAATTTTCAGCTATTATTTCTTCACATATTTTTTCCATAATAGTCTTTCTCTTCTGTCCTTTGGAATTCCGCTTTCACATATGTTAGATTTCTAGCTATGTCCCAAGTGTCACCAGATCTTTGTTCTTTTTTTCTTCTCTGCCCTTGTTTTCAGTTCACTGAATCTTTCTTTTGCAAAGTTCAATTTCTTTTAAGCCCATGTAGTAAATCTTTTATTTCCGTCATTGTACTTTTTATTTCTAGAATTTCCATTTTGTTCTGTTTATAGTTTCTATTCCTTTTTTAGAGATTACTTGATCTATTTATTCATTATCTTTTCCTTTAAGTCTTAACATATCTTCAAAGTCCCCTCTGTTAATCCTACCATCTTGGTTATCTTGGGGTCTGTTAAATATAGCAGGATTACATTTTCCTGCTTCTCTGTATGCTTCATAGTTGTGGACTGTATGTGAGAAATTGTGAAAAATACGTGGTAGGAGTCAGTATTATGTTCTTTTTAAAAATTATCTTGTATTTTGTTCTGATAGGCAGCTAAATTGCTAGCAAATCATTTTGTATCTTTTAGGGTTTTTTTAAATATAAAAACAGGTATATTTTCATTTTGTCCTTAGTTCTAGGTCATGGCCCTTACTCCTGAATATGATTCTTATGCCTAATATACAACCTTTCTGAAGTCACAACTGAATGGCTGAGGTGCCCAGTGAAGTCTTTCTATGCTGGACAGGTTGGAATTCCACTATGTCCTAGAATGTTATGTCCTCTGGTATCTCAGTTCCACAGGATAGCACTCTGTTCTGTCTTTCTTGGTCTTATCCTGTGCTTGACAGCCAAGCCCTCAGCCCAGGACTGGGGAACCACCAGGTAAACTGTTGAAGCCCTCCATGTCTTCTCTCTGGTTACCCAAGATACCAATTTCAGAAGCCCCAGACAGCAGTCTTGCCTCCTCAGCTCAGCAAGACTGTTATGCTGTTCTTAAGTGCCGTCTTCCTAGGAGGTAGTTAGAAAGTACGCCTAGGGAGAAAACCAGAATTAAACATGGGCTTATTTCATGTAGTTATCTTCTTTCAAGAACCCGATTTGGTTGTGGTCTGTATGTTGTCCACATGCGTGAAAACAATTCATTTTTTTGTTCCAGTTTGATAGTCATTTGCAGTGAAAGGGCAAGTTCAGGACCAATTACTTCATTATAACCAGAAGTTGAATAAGTATTTTTAATGTGAGAAAGATATGAATTTTTTTAGGCATTGCTTTTCTAGTCTAAATACTCTTAGACTTTCTTACTTCAACATAAACCTGTAAGTTAATGTCAAATATGTTAAAATTTACAATCCTTAGTGACACTTCAATCATACTGTGGCTCCAAACTATGCAAAATAGCCTATTTACTTTAAATATGGCTTGATACCTTTATGGTCTTGTCTCATCAGCCTACAAAGAGCCGTGTTTTGTGTATTCCCGAGTTGGGGGCAACCGAACACCCTTGAAGCAGCCTGTGGATAACTGTGATGATACTTTGATGTTTGAAGCAAGGTTTGAGAGTGGTAATCTACAGAAGGTAGTCAAAGTGTAGGTTTTAATTATTTTTATTTGAAGAGCTAGTCTTTGAAGTATTATTTTCTGTGTTAGGTACATTAAAGTTTAATGTATCCATTACTGAGCTGTAATTCCTTGAAGTATAGATGCTAATTAGAGATTATTGGGAGGGGGGGAGTATAAAAGATTCTGGATTTAAACAATTCTGAGAACTATGAATTTAAGCAGGTCTCTGTACTGTACATTTTCAGTATATCGATCTGAATTATCATACTCACTGCTCCTCAGACTTTTTAATGGAATAGTTCTTCAGATGAGTGTTCCCAAAATATGCTTGGGAACATGCATGCAATCCAAGGATATTCTTTTTTAAAAGTTTTTATGAAAAATTTTAAACCCGCAGTTAAGTACAGAGCATATTATAGTTCCACATTAACTACCACATACCCATCACCTAGATTCAACATTCAGCAAGGTTTCAACATTCATTTCACCTATTCCTAGTTCACAGTTTATAACTATACACACATGCAGTAAGTGCATAATGCTGACAGAATATGAAGTCACTTGGTAAAGAGAAAAAAGTCACAACTAACCAAGAAAGTTATTATACGTATTAATAATATACTTGTGAAATTATTTTGGCCTTTATTTTTAAGTATTCTCAGTGACTAAGTATGCAGTATGCAAATAGTTATCAAATACAGTTCCTGTCCTCACAGAGTTTAAAATTTTGTAATCCATTTGCTCATATTAATTTATGTTTTAAATCTTTCTTAGTGATAAATATTTCAAATTCCTAGAGTTAGAATCTAATATATAACATATGTCCGAAATAAAGAAAACATTGGACTTTAATTCAGTTTTGAGAACTCTAATCATTTTCTTACAGGAAATATAATTGGGTTGAAATATACGATTTTTATCAAATGCCCATTTTTCAGGTGTTCTCTGAAATTACAGAGGAATAAAAAGGCTTTAGAATTAGCATAGAAGCAGTTTCACATCCAATAAAAGAACATTTCAAACCTTTTATCTTTAGCAATCATTTGCTGTTGGATGCTGCCTAAATAAACACTGCTTTCCAAATAAAAAGCTCCCTATGAATAGATAATTTATTATTTTTATGTTTATTACTTTTATTCATTTAAACTTCAGTGTCATTTTTACATTTTTATGTGCTTTTCCCCCCTTCCTTTTGTGTATTAGGGCAGAATATGAGTACCAGCTGACTGTGCGCCCTGACCTGTTCACAAGTAAACACACCCAGTGGTACTATTTCCAAGTCACTAATACCCAAGCAGAAATAGTCTACAGATTCACTATTACCAATTTCACGAAACCTGCTAGTCTTTATAATCGAGGTATGCGCCCACTGTTTTATTCTGAAAAAGAGGCCAACACTCATAATATTGGCTGGCAGAGAATAGGAGACCAAATCAAGTACTATAGGAACAACCAGGGACAAGATGGGCGCCACTATTTCTCTCTTACATGGACGTTTCAGTTTCCGCACAACAAAGACACCTGCTACTTTGCTCACTGTTACCCATACACTTACACCAACCTGCAAGAATACCTTTCTAGCATCAATAATGACCCAGTACGGTCAAAGTTTTGTAAAATACGTGTCTTATGCCACACGATTGCTAGAAACATGGTGTATGTTTTAACGATTACTTCCCCCTTGAGGAACACTGACACAAGAAAGCGAAAGGCCGTGATTCTGACTGCAAGGGTACATCCAGGAGAAACCAACAGCTCTTGGATCATCAAAGGCTTCCTGGATTATATTTTAGGAGACTCAAGTGATGCACAGTTGCTTCGAGACACTTTCATCTTCAAGGTGGTACCCATGCTGAATCCAGATGGTGTGATTGTGGGAAACTATCGGTGTTCCTTAGCTGGACAGGATTTAAACCGCAACTATACATCTCTCCTGAAGGAATCATATCCTTCTGTTTGGTATACCCGGAACATGATCCATAGGTAAAATAAGCCTCAGATTACCCTCTGCTTATGTAGTAAACCAGATAGTAAGAATCCCCCTTGTTTTACTCTAGCTTTTCTTAAGATTTAACTAATAGCTACTTAACTTTTCCTCATTCTTCCCAACTCTGCTTATACACCTTTCTGGCAATATGCCACTAGATTAACTAGCTTTCTTTTGAAAAATGAAATAGAAATAAAATAGAACATTTTAATGACTTTGTGAACCGTAGTTAAATTTGCATATCTCAGATTTGGTTTCTTGCTAAAGCTAATGGTAGCACTGATGTTTACTTTGGGATCCTTGAATCCCTTATATGTAAAAATTAATTATGTCCCACAGAGTCTTCTAGCGCTATGTTGACCATATATTGCTCTATGATGAGTCTTTTGACTAGCCAGTTACATAGTTCTTTAAACTTTCATGAATAATAATCTTATTTGCCCCTAGAAAAAAATGAAGAGCTTTACATTTTCTACAGAATCCAGAATGGTAAAATGCACATAATATTTAAATATTTGTTAAATTACTGGGTGAATTTTAATAGATTCAAGTAATAATAATCATGAATAGACATTGCTAGCATAGAAGGATTTATTGGAGTCAAAGAACACCCATTCCAAGTCCAAAGCCTCTTAACCTTTTTGGTTAAGAATTTGGAGACTGGAGTCAAAACATATCATATTGGAATCCCTGCTATATCATTTGCTAACTGTATCTTGAGCAATTTAAAAATAAATCCAAATCTCAGTTTTCTCATCTATAAAGGGGCAATAATAATACCTCACAGATGAGAGGATTAAATGAGAATATTATTACTAAATTGCCCAAAATAAAACCTGAAATATTAGAAGCTCTAAGTATATTCAGTGTTTCATCAAATGTAAAAAGAAAAAAAAAGTTGTTAATGAATTAGATATAGATGTAAAAACTCTGTAAATTATTTAGGATTGTTTAAGTATTACAGTAGTAAGTACTATTATAGAGTGTTTATATCCTCATCCTGCTTTGTTACCAGGGCCACTAGTGCAAACACAAGAGCCCTGTTTCAAGGAGGAGGACCTCAAGTATACCTTCAGTTCCTCAGAGGGGCTGACAGGCTTCAAGAGGCTTCAAGGCTCCAGTTATCATAGTTCAGCCTCGGCTTTCCCTTTCATGTTAATCCTCTGATCTGCTTAGACGCTTGGAGAGTGAAGTGCACAAATGTGGACTTCAGGATTCCCTTAAAGTCATTTGGGAATATTTAAGCAATAAAGAATAACCCTGATGATGGCAGACAATGAAAAGAAAGCTGAATAAATGCATTGTGGTATCCTGGATTGGATTCTGGGACAGAAAGAGGACATTAGTGGGAAACCAGTGAAAGCCAGATAAGGTTGGGAGTTTAATTAATAGTAATGCACCAATGTTAGTTCCTTAGTTTTTGACAGCGTACCATCGTTTTGTGGTATGTTAACATTAGGGGAAACTGGATAAGGGGTAAATGAAAACTCTCTATTAATTTTGGCAATTTGGTATAAATCTAAAGTTATTCCAAAATTCAGAGTTTATTTTTTTATAGAAAGGGAGCTGATGGGATGCCTATTAGAATGTTTATAATGTCTGCTTAATGCTCTTTGACATTAAGGGTGCCTGGCCCAACACAAGATGGATTACAGGCCCTTGGCTTGTCTCTATGGAAAATATTTTATATGTCTTAGTTCTCCTCAGATTGCCTTGTAAGGAGGTTAAAGCAGGAATCTATTCAGTAAGTTTCAGAAAGACTTCCAGAAAGGAGAACTACCTTAATGCAGGCATTAAGAATCATAGACAGATAAAATGGAATAAAAAGTCAGTCACATATGTGTGGAAAGGTGAGCAGCTATAAGTATATCTAAAATTAAATGTATTTAAAGTATTTGAGAATTATAGTAGATTTTAGTATAGGATACTTAGTGTAAGAGATTGGAGTATCTTACCTGTGAGTTAGAAAAAAACGTTTCTAAAGTGATTTAAGTTAGTATAGGATGAAAAACGCTAATATCCTTCCTGTTTCACTTCAAAAGTAGTGACATTTCTTTGGCAATTAATTACTTAGAAGTTTCTTTTGACTTACTTATAGGAAACGAAAATCATTAAAACTGGGGAAACAGTTTAAAAATGTACAGTATATCTCATTTAAAGAGCTAACTTAATATTCTTACTTTATAATCTAGTTCTTTTTCTAAAAACTTGTAATCATTTCGTGGCTTTAGGTCAATCTTTTGTTATCAGTTAAAATTTATTGGGCACCAAGTGAAAAAGAATAATTATACATGTAACAGACTTCAGTTTGGGATTTCACTGTAGTTTAAAGGAGTATTTTTTCAAACAGAAGCTGTACTTTGAATATTTTGATTTTAGGTTTTAATGTTTTTGTTACAAAAGTAATACATTTCATATTACTAAAAATTGCTAACATTTTGTATTTATCCTTCCAGATGTAACAAGTAGTATGTGTAATTTCAGTTATTTAAATGATATAATAATGCTATTCAAAGTTTGGAAATATGAAAATAAAGACAGAAATGCCCATAATCCTACCTTAATACCTCTACTTTTTTACCTTTTGAAAGCCTATTAGCTATTTTCATCAACCAGTTTGGGGGCTTATTTTTTTATTACTTTAATATTCATTGAATGCCTATACAGGCTAAGAATTGTGCTCTTAAGAAGTGATTTCTTTAAATTGTTTATTAGAAACTGACCAGAAAACCAATCACTTCAAACTTTGGTACCATTTTTCTCAAAATAATACCTATTCATCACATTAATCAAGAGTTAAATACTAATTGGCTTCAGCACTAAGTCATCAGGCACTCAAGTTTTAATACATAATTGAGTACTTGTGTGCACAGCACTGTTCTAGATGTTTTGAAGCATTCTCTATCCTTAATAAGACTTAATATCAAAAATATAAAAACTTAACCTAGACAAGTGCCAAGTAAATGGTACCAATACTAAGTGCTATAGGAGTTCAAAAAAAGAAAAACTGATGGACTTGACTAGTTAGAGAGGAAGTGAGATGCGAGGTCAGTGTTGAGGGATGAGGGGTAGTATTTACGTTTACAAGTTTTGAGGAAAAAAGGTATTTTAGTCAGAAAGAATCTCTGTGAGAGCTAGTGGGCAAAGTTAGGAATGAGCTTTCTGTTTACAACAGAAAACAAAAAAGCAGAGGGATTCTGTTGGAGAAAGTCTTGGGAGCAAGGTAAATTTTGTCCTTATAATGGAAGGCTAAACCATTCATATTTTACATTCAATTAATAGGAACTTATCGTAGGTGTTTAAAAATTATATATTAATCATAATATGCAGTATGGGTAAGAAGAGAAAGAAACTAAAAACTAGGATATAAAAAATTCTGTTTATTTGGATATTAGACTTGTAAATCCATAGTTAAAACCATAGAAGAAAAATGCAAAGGTAAAATATAGTAACTTGTTCTTTTTCTTCTCGGTAGATTGATGGAGAAACAAGAGGTTATTTTATATTGTGACCTTCATGGCCACAGTAAGAAAGAGAACATCTTCATGTATGGCTGTGACAGTAGTGGTAGGTGTAAAGCGTTATACCTACAGCAACGAATCTTTCCACTTATGCTGAGCAAAAATTGTCCAGATAAAGTAAGCACCTTTAAGATTTTTGTCTCCTTTACTACATGTTGCCCATGTGAGACAGAAGAATGGATAATCTTACTCAGTAAACTGCTTTTTTATTTAGTTATTTTGACTGGTTTATGTAATTGACCATAAGAAAGCAACTATGTGAAATGTTTAGTTACCAATGATTGGAAATATGAAGGAAAAAATGCCCATTACCCACCACCATATACTTCATGATAAAAGACTTTTCCTCCTAAGGCCAGGAACAAGGCAAGGATATCCACTGTTACCCCTTCAATTCAGCCTTATACTGGAGGTCCTAACAAGTACAGTAAGGCAAGAAAAAGAAATAAAAGGCAGACAGATTGGAAAATAGTGATGATGATGTGACTGGCTTCATAGAAAATCCAAAGCAATCCACAAAAAAACACCTAGAAGTACTGAGTTTAGCAATGTCATAGGATACAAGCTCAACCCACAAAAACCAAATGCATTTCTATATACTCACAAAGAACAACTGGAAACCAAATTTAAAACAATGCCATTTACCATAGCTCCAAAATAAATGAAATACTTATGACTGCAAGGGGACGGCAAAGGGGAGTCTTTAAGAAGTAATGAAATTGTTCTATATCCTGACACAAATCTATACATGTGTTAAAGTTCAAAGAATGGAACACAAAGTCAATTTTTTAAATTATATGGTGAGTAAAATTACAAAAACTCATTGTATATGCTGATGTTACAACAATCAGGAAAACTTTCAAGTTATCTTTCATATGAAAATAAAGCATCTTTATTCTATTCTGAAAATTAAACACTGATCTTGATTCCTAAGCATGTTTAGGCTCCTTCCTATAACCTTTTTAAAGTCAACACTATCAAGAATTAACTGGTTTTGAATGATTATGTTATATATAGATTAAAAGTAAAATGTTATTGCCAGAATTCAAATCTTTTGTTCTAAGAAATGTAAATATGTCATCCTTAAAATGAGTTCTTTCCATTTGTCATGAAATAAAAGTAGCTTCTGAAGCTTTAGAGAGAATTAACTGCTTTTGCACAACTAGGCATTCCATTTTCAACCCTACTTCCTAAGAAAGACATTGTGATTAGAAAAGCAGTGGGTCTCATTTTTATTTGCTTCTTTCCAGTTTTCATTCTCAGCTTGCAAGTTTAATATTCAGAAGAGCAAAGAGGGAACAGGAAGGGTGGTAATGTGGAAAATGGGAATCAGGAACAGCTTTACCATGGAGGCCACTTTTTGTGGATCTACACTGGGTAAGATCAAGGATTCTCATTCATGACTGTCAGAGGTTTAAATCAGAGACATTTTTAACGTAAGCCTGCTAGTGTAGACAACCGAAGAGTGAGCACTTTCTTCCTGCTTGGATACATTCTAATATCAATTCTATAAATAGGTTGAATAAACAGACTCCTACTATACGTATCTCTATCGCTTCATTTTCCTTTGTTGAGAAGAGGAAGTTTTAGCATATGTGTAGGATACCTAAATGGTTGTTTCATAAACTAAGAATTTTTTTAAGGGGTTCCTACAAATGGCTATAATGATTTCAGGAAAAAGCAATGCTTATACTTAAAATATCAGGACAGAAATATTTTTAGTGGATTTGCAGTTTGTAAGGCAAAATAGACTGGGGTTTATTTTGTTTTTTTGTCAATTTATATTTTAATTGGTTCCTTGAACTAAAAATAAAAGTTTGCTGTAGTTGCATTTAAGAAAGTTTTTAGTCACATCTAACATATCCTTAGAATGCTCCATATTAAGGTGACTGGCACATTATTAGAAAATGTATCAGCTCAAAGGAAAGTGTTAGAAATCATACATGTAACTTCTGGCTAGTTTTTAAAGCACCTTAAAATTGATATAACATTATTAATGATGATGAAAACATTGAAATATTTACCCAAGTTTTTCTCTGAGTAATTATTAGGGTGCTTATAACTGGTAACCAAGTATTCCATAACTTTCTTACTGAATTTTCTTCTGCTTTACAACATAGACGAATCTGTATTAAGTCTCCTTTGGCCCAAATGGTGGAGAGGGAACGAGCGAAAGCAGTATGCTATTAAATGACCTGCCCTAGCAGAAAATCCAAAGGGCAGAATATGGAGTCATATCAGATGTTTTGGTTATACTCTCTGTTTTGCAACTTGGGCCTGCCTGCTAAGAAAAAATGTTTAACTCACCCTCAAGGATGGATAAACTTACTGATTTTTTTAGGTAATAAAAGAGGCACTCATTTCAACACAAAAGACTTGGAGTCAATGGGATATCATTTTTGTGATTCTCTCTTGGACTACTGTGATCCAGACCGAACTAAGGTAAGTAAAGTCCATTTGGTAATACATCAGACTCCAGCCTCTCATGTAATGTACCCTGCCTGTAGGCCTACAATAGTTTATTCCTTTTTAATATCCTAAGGTCTATAAGTATTCAGTTAGTTTAATTAGGAAACAGCTACTTTATAATTAACTCATTTATCATTTTCCCCTAGTATTATCAGTGCCTAAAAGAATTAGAAGAAATGGAAAAACATATAAACTTGGAAAAAGTTCTTGATGATTCAGATACTTCTCTGAAAGAAATTACATTGGATCTAGAATCCAGGTATGTCAACATGGTGGAAGTAATGTAATTTGTTGTGCTGTTTTACTATGCCCTTTATAATAATACTAGGATATAATTGTTAGTCTGTACTGAAAATCCTGGCAATATATGGAGGAAAATTCTTCCCAAGTTCTTTATTTTAGCCAGACCTCATCAAGACTTCATTTATTCACATAATATTAATTGAGCACTTACAATGTTCTATGTGTGAAAGATATACTCAAATTGTTTTTAATGCTGTCATTACCCACAGAGAACTGACACATTTATACAGATGCCATATAAATACTCTAAGTTAATGAATAACAAATACAAAATTTAATATGAAGGGAACGTTATTGGAAGAAGGAAGGTACTAATTTTAGTACAGTTCCTGTAGGAAAAGCAGAAATGTTTGATTCATCTCCTTTATTTATAAATTTTCAGACTTTGAGTTAGTGCCCCTGCAACCTCCAGTGGTGACTAATAAGTCTTTTTGCAGATAGAGCATCATTCTGAACTCATTCTGTTTATATTTGATGAGTTCCAGTGAATTTGAGCCTTCTTCTAATACTCTTCTAGTGCCTAGAACTACTAAACATCTACACCACCTTGTAAATACTCTTCTTATACTTAGAACTATTTCTAACATGCCAATAAGATAATAAAGTAACAGTTGAAATTTTAAAGTACCACCAAAACATTCTGTAAATTAAAATAATATATTATTTTTTTGTAGCAGCCGTGGCTCTGACAGTTCAGAATCCAACGACTCTCAGACTGATCTTCTCAAGTTAAGTTCTCAAGTATGATTGAAAATTTCTGCCTTTGATATGGATATGCTACATAGGTACTCTTATTACTGTGACTAACAATCAGGGGGAAAAAGTTTACAAGTTGTATAGTTACTATATGCCAATAAATGTTATTTTCTTTTTTTTAAACATTTTTTATTGATTTAGAATCATTTTACAATGTTGTGTCAAATTCCAGTGTAGAGCACAATTTTTCAATTATACATGAACATATATATATTCATTGTCACATTCCTTTCTCTGTGAGCTACCATAAGGTCTTGTATATATTTCCCTGTGCTATTCAGTTTAATCTTGTTTATCTATTCTACAATTTTGATATCCCAGTCTATCTCTTCCCACCCCTCACCCCCTTGGCAACCACAAGTCTGTATTCTATGCTTATGAGTCTATTTCTGTCCTGTATTTATGCTTTGTTTTTTGTTTATTTGTTTCTAGATTCCACATATGATTGATCTCATATGGTATTTTTCTTTCTCTTTCTGGCTTACTTCACTTAGAATGACATTCTCCAGGAGCATCCATGTTGCTGCAAATGGCATTATGTTGTCTGTTTTTATGGCTGAGTAGTATTCCATTGTATAAATATACCACTTCTTCTTTATCCAGTCATCTGTTGATGGACATTTAGGCTGTTTCCATGTCTTGGCTATTGTAAATAGTGCTGCTATGAACATTGGGGTGCAGGTGTCATCCTGAAGTAGATTTCCTTCTGAATATAAGCCCAGGAATGGGATTCCTGGGTCATATGGTAAGTCTATTCCTAGTCTTTTGAGGAATCTGCATACTGTTTTCCACAGTGGCTGTACCAAACTGCATTCCCACCAGCAGTGTAGGAGGGTTTCCTTTTCTCCACAGCCTCTCCAGCATTTGTCATTTTTGGACTTTTGAATGATGGCCATTCCGACTGGTGTGAGGTGATACCTCATTGTAGTTTTGATTTGCATTTCTCTGGTAATTAGTGATATTGAGCATTTTTTCATGTGCTTTTTGATCATTTGTATGTCTTCCTTGGAGAATTGCTTGTTTAGGTCTTCTGCCCATTTTTGGGTTGGGTTGTTTATTTTCTTCTAATTGAGTTGTATGAGCTGCTTATATATTCTGGAGATCAAGCCTTTGTCGGTTTCATTTGCAAAAATTTTCTTCCATTCCATAGGTTGTCTTTTTGTTTTACTTATGGTTTCCTTTGCTGTGCAGAAGCTTAAGTTTCATTAGGTCCCATTTGTTTATTCTTGCTTTTATTTCTTCTAGGAGAAAATTTTTGAGATGTATGTTAGATATTGTTTTGCCTTTATTTTCCTCTAGGAGGTTTATTGTATCTTGTCTTATGTTTAAGTCTTTGATCCATTTTGAGTTGATTTTTGTATATGGTGTAAGGGAGTGTTCTAGCTTCATTGTTTTACATGCTGCTGTCCAGTTTTCCCAACACCATTTGCTGAAGAGACTGTCTTTATTCCATTGTATATTCTTGCCTCCTTTGTCGAAGATGAGTTGACCAAAAGTTTGTGGGTTCATTCCTGGGCTCTCTGTTCTGTTCCATTGGTCTATATGTCTGTTTTGGTACCAATACCATGCTGTCTTGATGACTGTAGCTCTATAGTATTGTCTGAAGTCTGGGAGAGTTATTCTTCCAGCCTCTTTCTTTCTCTTCAGTAATGCTTTGGCAATTCTAGGTCTTTGATGGTTCCATATAAATTTTATTATGATTTGTTCTAGTTCTGTGAAATATGTCCTGGGTAATTGGATAGGGATTGCATTAAATCTGTAGATTGCCTTGGGCAGTGTGACCATTTTAACAATATTGATTCTTCCAATCCAGGAGCATGGAATATCTTTCCATTTTTTAAAGTCTTCTTTAATTTCCTTCATCAATGGTTTATAGTTTTCTGTGTATAATTCTTTCACCTCCTTGGTTAGATTTATTCCCAGATATTTTATTACTTTGGGTGCTATTTTAAAGGGGATTGTTTCTTTACTTTCTTTTTCTGTTGATTCGTCGTTAGTGTAAAGAAATGCAACTGATTTTTGAACGTTAATTTTGTAACCTGCTACCTTGCTGAATTCTTCGATCAGCTCTAGTAGTTTTTGTGTGGACCTTTCAGGGTTTTCTATATATAGTAAAATGTCGTCGGCATATAGTGACACTTCTACCTCTTCTTTTCCAATTGTATCCCTTTTATTTCTCTCTCTTGCCTAATTGCTATGGCTAGGACTTCCAGGACTATATTGAATAGGAGTGGTGATAGTGGGCATCCTTGTCTTGTCCCAGATTTTAGTGGGAAGCTTTTGAGTTTTTCACCATTGAGTACTATGCTGGCTGAAGGTTTGTCATATATAGCTTTTATTATGTTGAGATATGTTCTGTCTATACCCACTTTGGCGAGAGTTTTTATCATAAATGGGTGTTGAATTTTATCAAATGCTTTTTCTGCATCGATTGAGATGATCATGTGGTTTTTGTCCTTTCTCTTGTTGATGTGATGTTATTACATTGATTGATTTGCGTATGTTGAACCAGCCTTGTGTCCTTGGGATGAACCCCACTTGGTCATGATGTATAATCTTTTTTATGTGTTGTTGGATTCTGTTTGCTAATATTTTGCTGAGGATTTTGGCATCTATGTTCATTAGTGATATTGGCGTATAATTCTCTTTTTTGGTAGTGTCTTTGCCTGGTTTTGGTATCAGGGTGATGGTGGCTTCATAGAATGAGTTTGGGAGTATTCCCTCCTTTTCAATCATCTGGAAGAGTTTGAGAAGGACTGGTATGAGTTCTTCTTTGTATGTTTGGTAGAATTCCCCGGTGAAGCCATCCGGTCGTGGACTTTTATTTGTAGGGAGGTTTTTAATTGCTATTTCTATTTCCTTTCTAGTGATCGGATTGTTCAAGTGGTCAATTTCTTCTTGATTCAGTCTTGGTGGACTGTATGTTTCCAGAAACTTGTCCATCTCCTCTAGGTTATCCAGTTTGGTTCCATATAGTTTTTCATAATATTCTTGTATGATATTCTGTATTTCTATTTTGTTTGTTGTAATTTCTGCATTTTCCTTTCTTATTTTGCTAATTTGTGATCTTTTTTCTTCTTTGTGGGTTTTGCCAGAGGCTTGTCGATTTTATTTACTTTTTCAAAAAACCAGCTTTTGGTTTGGTTGATTTTTCCTCCGGTCTTGTTAATCTCTGTTGTATTTATTTCCTCCCTAATCTGTATAATTTCCTTCCTTCTGCTGCCTTTTGGGGCTTTTTATTCTTCTTTTTCTAATTCATTCAGCTGGTAGGTTAAATTGTTTATTTGAGATTGTTCTTGTTTGAGGAAGGCCTGTATTGCTATAAACTTCCCTCTTAGCACTGCCTTTGCTGTGTCTCATAGATTTTGAGTGGTTGTGCTTTCATTGTCATTTGTCTCAAGGTATTTTTTAATTTCAGCTTTGATTTCCTCATAGACCCATTGTTTTTTTAATAACATATTGTTTAATCTCCATGCTTTCCTTGTTTTCTCCTTTGTTTCTCTGTTGTTGATTTCCAGTTTCATGGCATTGTGGTCAGTAAAGATGCTTGAGATAATTTCTATCTTCTTAACATTGTTGAGGTTTCTTTTGTGCCCAAGCACATGATTGATCCTGGAAAATGTTCCATGTGCACTTGAAAAGAATGTATATCCTATTTTTGGGGTGTGTAATGCTCTGAAAATATCCACCAAATCTAATTTTTCTATTGTATTATTTAATTTCTCCATTGCCTTATTTATTTTCTGTCTGGAAGGTCTATCTAGTGATGTTAATGCAGTGTTAAAATCTCCAACTATGATTGTATTCCCATCAATATCCCCCTTTATCTCTGTTAGTAATTGTTCTATGTACTTAGGTGCTCCTATATTGGGTGCATATATATTAACGAGTGTAGTATCCTCATCTTACATCACTCCTTTAATCATTATAAAATGTCCTTCTTTATCTTTCTTTATGGCCTTTGTTTTAAAGTCTATTTTGTCTGAAATCATTACTGCAATACCTGCTTTTTTGGCTTTTCCATTTGCATGGAATATCCTTTTCCATCCTTTCACTCTCAATCTGTATGTGTCCTTCTCCCTAAAGTGGGTCTCTTATATGCAGCATATTGAAGGTTCTTGCTTTATTACCCAGTCTGCCACTCTATGTCTTTTTACTGGAGCATTTAGTCCATTAACATTTACAGTAATTAATGATAGATGTGTGTTTATTGCCATTTTGAACTTATCTTTGCAGTTGAATTGGTATATCCTCTTTGTTCCTTTCTTCTTCCTTTTGTGGTTTGGTAATTTTCCTTTGTGTTATCATGGATTTTATTTAATTTTTGTGACTCCCTTATAAGTTTTTGGCTTGTGGTTACCCTTTTTCAAAAACCTATTAGCCCATTACTATAACTGTTTTTATTAAACTGATAGTAACATGATCTCAAACCCATCCTACCGAGAACAAAAAATTTAAAAAAGAAAAAAAAAATATTCTATACTTCCCTGCCTCCCTCTCCCACTCTCAGTGATTTGTATGTTTTCTTTATTTGTAATTCATGAGTTATCACCTTTCCAGTTGTGAGTTTCTCATTTCTATAGCATCCTGCTGCTTTTCTATTTAGAGTAGACCTTTCAATATTTCTTTTAGCATGGGTTTAGTGTTGCTAAACTCCTGCAGCTTTTTCTTGTCTGTGAAATTCTTTATCTCTCCTTCTATCCCAAAGGATACCCTTGCTGGATAAAGTATCCTAGGCTGCATCTTTTTCTCATTCAGGGCTTTGAATATATCTTGCTACTCCCTTCTGGCCTATAGTGTTTGTGTAGAGAAATCAGCTGAGAGCCTTATGAGGGTTCCCTTGTAACTTACTCTTTGCTTTTCTCTTGCTGCCTTTAGGATCATTTCTTTATCCTTGACTCTGGCCATCTTGATTATGATATGTCTTGGTGTGGGTCTATTTGGGTTCTTCCTGCTTGGGACCCTCTGAGCTTCCTGTACTTGGATATCTGATTCCTTCTTTAAGTTTGGGAAGTTTTCAGTCATGATTTCTTCAAAAACCTTTTCAATCCCCTTTGATCTTTCTTCCCCTTCTGGAACCCCTATTATGTGAATATTGGCATGCTTTATATTATCCCATAGGTCCCTTATGCTATTTTCATTTGTTTTTATTTGTTTATCTTGTAGCTCTTCTGAATGGGTGCTTTCTGTTGTCCTGTCTTCTAGGTCACTAATTCATTCCTCTGCATTATCTAGTCGGCTTTGCACAGCTTTTAGATCATCCCTCATCTCAGTCAATGAGTTTACCCATTCTACTTGGCTCTTCTTTATAGCTTCAATTTCATTTTTGACATATTTTATATCTCTAAACACTATCTCTTTTAGTTCCTTCAGCACTTTGATCACTCCTTTTTTGAAATCTTGATCTAGTAGGCTATCAATGTCTATTTCATTGATCATTCTTTCAGGGGATCTCTCTTGTTCTTTTAATTGGGAATGGTTTCTCTGCTTCTTCATCTTGCTCATACCTCTCTGGCACTGTGGTTTATGGCGTATCAGTTATCTATTGTGGTTCTTAAGGAGTTTATCTATCTAATGCCTATGTAGGAATAAGACTTAGAAAAAAAGAAAAAAAGAGAGAGAGAGAAAGAATTTTAAAAGAAGGGAGAAAAAAAGGTTTGAAAACAGTGTATAATGAATAATAGAAGAGCAAGTTGAAGCAGAATAGCAATCGGGTTGAGACATCCTTTTAAAACCTTTAAAAAAAAAGGGAAAAGATGAAAAGATGTATTTGAAACCTGTGTATAATCAATAACAGGACATCAAAACCCAAGAAAAATAAAAATGAATTAAGAAATAAAAATTAAGAGGGTAATAGAAAATAGAACAGGTAAAAACAGATTTAAAAAAAGGGGGGGGGGTTGATGTTCTCCTGGAGACTGTGTGCTTTTCATGTGAAGTTTTTCTGTCTTCGTCCTGTCTTGGAAGCTCAGTTTGCTGTTTCCAGAGGCCCTCCGTTGGCACCCTCATCTGTGCTGCTCCCAGTGCCTGTCAGCAAGCAGATCGTGCCTCCTCCCAACAGTGGGTCAGGTGCAGCTCTCCTTTGCTGTGGGCGGGCCGGTCACTGCCCCTCCTGATGCTGCAGTCAAATGTTGCAGACTGGCCAGGTAGGAGGGCAGGTCGCGCCCGCCCCCCCCAGCACTGTGGTCAGGGGTTGCGTTCCTGCTCGAAAGGCGGGGGGCCGCCCTCCCTCTCCACGCGCCGGTCAGTCCGCTGCTCTGTGCGGCTGTGCACTCTGCTTCTGGTTCGCGCCCCGCAGGTGGGCTCGGGGAAGACCGAGGAACAGCCTTGTCCCTGCTCTGGGCCAGAACCCAGCTCCTTGTTTGTCTTGGCGGAGCAAGTTCTCTGAGGGACCAGGATGGAAGGATACTATCTGCCTCGGGCTGTAGACAAGCCTCCGTCTGGCCTTTGAGGCTGCTAAGCCCTTAGGTGTGGATGCAGGTTTCACCCCTGCCCCCACCTGGATGCTAAGCCCTGAAGGATATGGTGGCTATGCCTGAGCCCCGCCTCTCTTCCCCTGAAAACTTTCCATGGGTTTTCAGAGATGGGGGTATACACCCTTCCCCCCAGGGCACATCAGTCATGTTGTTTTATGGAGGGCCAAGGTTGTTCTGCCCTGTGCACCCACAGCCATGGCGCATAGCCCCCTGCATTCTCCCAGGGCTGCCTCAATGCAGCCGCCCCTGTCCTCCGCCCTGCTCAGGCAGCCTGGCCCTGCCACCAGCTGCCGGCCTGCATCTCGGGCTGGGTGTCGCGGGCACCCTCTGTGCCTGTTTAACTTAGTTCTATCGGTCAAGGGCTGGTCTGTACAGATCCGAGCCTCAGAGGCTCCCTCTCCGTCCCGCTGGCCTCTCCATTGGAGAGAGGAGACCCAGCGAACAAGCCCCAGTCCTCCTTTGCTGCTCCCTCCCCACGTCCCGCTCTGGTTTGCCTTTTCTTTTCTTTTTTCCTTTTCTCCTACCAGATTTTTGGCGTCCCTATCTTTTGAAGAGGGTGATGTTCTGTTGGAGTTCGGCAGGTGCTCTGGTTGGCTGAGTGGGTCTGTGGATGTGAGTCTTGGTGCATTTGTGGGAGAGGGTGAGCTGCGAGCGTCCTTCTATTCAGCCATCTTCTCTCTCCCTTGTTATTTTCTTATTGTGTACCTTATCTTTAAATCAAGAATTCTCTAACCTTACGGTTTTTTAACACCCTTGCTTTATTGATGGGAACAATTAAGATCCAGAGAGACTAAATTACTTCTCAAAAGCCACACCACTTGTTAATGAGAGTTGGTAGCATAACATACATCACCTGACTGCTAACCCAATATTTACTTCTTTAACACCTATATTCTGAGTTCCAACTATGTACTAGAAATAGAGCAGTGAACAAAACAAGACAAAAAATTTTCCCTTTTAATAGCTTTTATTTTAGTTGGTAGAGATTAAAAAAAAAATAATTAAAATATATTATGAGTTAGATGATGATAAGTGCCTAAGGAAGAAATCAGAGCAGGAGGGGGAATAAGGAGTTTAGGTGTTTATTATGTACTGAATGTCTGTGCATACATTCGCCAAATACACATGGGAAACCATAACTCCCAGCGTGACAGTATCAGGAGGTGACTCAGACAAGCTAAGACAGTACTCTATTGGAACATGTTAGAAAATGCTGCTACTGCCATAAAAGGGCTTTTACAGTGATTCTGGAGAGAGCTTAGAAAGAAAGGAGAGATACAGAGTAAGGTTCCGTCTTCTTAGAGAATACATAACTATGTTCAGAAAACTGTTAGAAATACTAATGAAGAGATCTCAGAAATGAGGAACATGCTATTGGACAAGGGACAAAATGCAGTACTTACTATACAATCGTAAAGAACTTGGCTGAATTGTGTTTGTGCTCTATGTTTTGTGGTAGGTAGAACTTGGGAGTGATAAAACTGTATATTTAGCTGAAGAGATTTCAAAGCAAAATGTTGAAGGAGTGGCTTGATTCCTCCTGACTGCTTATAGTTAAATGCAAGAAGAGATAAACTGAATAAGGAATTAAGAAAAAAGGAACCAAAATGTAAAAATTTGGAAAATTCTTAGCCTATGCATTTTACAATGAATGAGAATGTGTGTTGAGAAGAGAACAGTAGGGTGTATGTATAGAACCAGCCATTTGATAAGGAGATTAGTGTGGGTGTGAACACAGAACTAATCAGCCATCCAGCAGGAAAACTGCCAGTTTTAACTGAAGGAGACAGAGACAGGACAGAATAAAGGAAGGCTGTCAGACTTCTTGAATTTTACAGAGAACATGCAGTATTCTTCAAGACAAGTTTCTTTTTTTAATTGAGTATAATTGATGTAAAATATTATATGTTACAGGTTTACAGAATAGTGATTCACAATTTTTAAAGGTTATGCTCCATTTATAGTTATCATAAAATATTGGGTCTATTCCCCATGTTGTACAATATATCCCTTGTAGCTTATTTTATACATAATAGTTTGTGCCTATTAATCGCCTACCCCTGTATTGCCCCTCCCTTCCCTCTCCCCACTGGTAACCACTAGTTTGTTCTCTGTATCTGAGAGTCTGTTTCTTTTTTGTCATAGTCACTAATTTGTTGTATGTTTTTACACTCCACATATAAGTGATACCATTCAGTATTTCTCTGACTTATTCAGTATATTCAGTCTTTCTCTTTCTGACTTATTTCATGTAGCATAATACCCTCCAAGTCCATCCATGTTGCTGCAAATGGCAACATTTCATTCTTTTTTATGGCTGAGTAGTATTCCAGTGTGTGTGTGTGTGTGTGTGTGTGTGTGTGTGTGTATCACAGCTTCTTTATCCATTCATCTGTTAATGGACACTTGAGTTGCTTCCATATCTTGGCAATTGTAAATAACACTGCTATGAACATTAGGGTGCATGTGTCTTTTCAAATTAGTGTTTTTGTTTTTGTTTTTTTCAGATATATACCTGGGAGTGGAATTGCTGCGTCATATGGTAGTTCTATTTTTAGTTTTTTGAGAAACCTCCATTCTGTTTTCCACAGTGGCTACACCAATTTACATTCCCCCCAACAGTGCACAAGGGCTTCCTTTTCTCCACATCCATGCCATCATTTGTTGTTTGTGTTCTTTTTGAGGATAGCCATTCTAACAGGTGTGAGGTGTTATCTCGTTGTGGTTTTGATTTGCATTTCCCAGATGATTAGTGATGTTGAGCATCTTTTCATGTGCCTGTTGGCCATCTGCATTTCCTCTTTGGAAAAATTTCTATTCAGTTCTTCTACACACTTTTTAATTTTATTTTTTTATGTTAAATTATATGAGCTGTTTATATATGTTGGATATTAACCCCTTATCAGTCATATCATTTGCAAATATTTTCTTCCATTCAGTAGGTTGTCTTTTTGTTGTGTTGATGGTTTCCTTTGCTGTGCAAAGGCTTTTAAGTTTAAATAGGTCTCAGTTGTTTATTTCTGCTTTGATTTCCTTTGCTTTAGGAGACAGATCCCCCCAAGATACTGCTGCAATTTATGTCAAAGAGTGTTCTTCCTGTGTTTTCCTTTATAAGTTTTATGGTTTCTGATCTTGTATTTAGGTCTTTAATCCATTTTGAGTTTATTTTTGTATATGGTGTTAGAGAATGTTCTAATTTCATTCTTTTACATGTAGCTGTCCAGTTTTCCCAGCACCACTTGTTGAAAGGACTATCTTTTATCCATTGTATGTTCTTGCCCCTTTTGTCATAGATTAATTGACTGTAAGTGTATGGGTTCATTTCTAGGTTCTCTACTCTGTTCCATTGATCTGTGTGTCTGTTTTTGTGCCAGTACCATACTATTTTGATTACTGTAGCTTTGTAGTATGGTCTGAAGTTAGGGAGCGTGATTCTTAAGCTCTGTTCTTAAGACTGTTTCGGCTATTCAGGGTCTTTTGTGTTTCCATACAAATTTTAAAATTATTTGTTCTAGTTCTGTGAAAAATGCCATTGGTATTTTGATAGTGATTGCATTGAATCTGTGGATTGTTTTGGGTAGTATGTTCCTTTTAACAATATTAATTCTTCCAATCCAAGAACACAGTATATCATTCCATTGATTTGTGTTGTCAAGACAAGTTTTAAAGGCCCTGAAGGTGACTAACAGATCATCAGGGCTATTAACATCTAGATAACTGGGCAGACAGCTTCTAACTGAGGCCATGGATACAGGCCACCTGGAGCTGTGAGCTATGGTGTGCGCCAGGGTCCTGACAGAAAGCCAGGCATGAGTAGCACCCTGCCAACCTGTTGGAGTCATGTTGCCACCCCAGGGGTCCAAAAGGTAGAGCACTGGGGCAAAGAGGATTACTTGTGACCCTTAAGATCTCATTGTATCTGCCTTGCTAGGTTTTGAGCTTGCTCGAGATGCATCACCCCATCCTTCTTTCCTGTTTCTCCCTTTTGCAATGGAAACATCTATCCTATGCTTGTCCCACAATTGTATTTTGGAAGCACATACCTTAATTGGTTTCATGGGCTGACAGCTAGACAGGATGGATCATATTTTGAGTCTCACCTGTATCTGATTTAGATGATATTGAGATGAGACTTTGGAATTGAGAAATGATGCTGGAATGAGTTTGAGACTTTGGAGTTGAGAGTTGATCCTGGAATGAGTTAAGACTTTGAGGATTGCTGGGATGAAATGAATGTATTTTGCATGTGAAAAGGACATGAACTGGGGGGGCTCAGGAGTAGGATGCTGTGGTCTGAATGTTTCTGTCCTCCCAGAAGTCATATGTTGAAATTATAATGCTCAATATTATGGTACTAGAAGGTGGGGCATTTGTGATCAAGTCATGATTTTGTTCCTACAGCACCTTATCAAATGTAGCTAGCAACAGTCAACTCATACTCTAAACTTTCTGCCTTAAAACTGTGTCCAGTGAGTCAGTTTTACTAAATGTATCACCTCTACAATAACATGTGTCACTATTTTTCTAGCTTCCTATAACAGTTTCCATACCACCTGTTATTTAGTAACAAAGCCAATGACTGTCACATAGTTTAGGTTTGTATTAGGACAGCATCCTATTTCTAGGTGTCAATTCATGTTTTATTCATTAAAACAAAATTGTCAGAATCTCAGTAGCTTATAATAGCAAATTATCTGTTTCCTGCTGTTGGAGCATGTATGGCTCTACTGGGCCAATCAGGGATCAGTTAAACTGATATCCAGACTGTGGGTTAGGTTTGGAACTATTCTATGGTTCTTCCTTCCCCCCAGATCAGCAACCAGCCAGGGTATGTTCTGCTCATGGCAAATCACAAGAGTTCAGGAGGGCAAACCAAACCATGAAAGTATGCTTAAAGCCCCTGTTTATCCTTCCACTGGCTAATCAAGTCATATGTCCAGGTCCAACATCAATGGAATGGGGAAAGTGAAAATTTGGGAACAATCCAGGGGTATCTATTCTGAGGCCATGAGTACTAAAAGTGCAACGGCCATGATGAAGGAGCACGGCTGTTATCTTCTAGAAAGACCAAGGAGGCTAATTTGGATAGAGAAGATTGAACGAGGAGAACAGTGGTAAGAGATGAAGTGAGATAGGTGTTGGGAGTTGAGGGGATAGGTCATGTAAAACCTGACTTAGGACTTCAGTTTTCACTCTGAGAATGGAGAGTTTTAATCAAACAGAGGAGTGACATGATCTGCTCTAAGTGTTAGTAAGGTTACTTTGGCTGTCATGTTGAAAGTAGAATGGTGAACCACAGGGAAGACCAATTAAGGGGCTATTGCAGTTATCCAGGCAAGAAAGGTGGTGGCGGGACCAAGGTGGTAGCAGCAGGGAAGATGAGAAGTGATTGGATTTTAGATATGTCTGACAGAGTCCAGAGAATTTGCTGATGGCTTGGCTATGAGTTTGAAAATAAAAAGGAGAGAAAGTGTCTCCAGAATTCCAGGCCTGAGCAACTGAAGACTGGAGTTTCCACTTACTGACACAGGGACTACAGCAAAGTAGTAAAATTGTTTTTCTTCTCTACCTACTAAGTCTTGTTCTGAAAGTGTATCAGGACTCTATCCACTGCAAGGAAAAGAAGAACTTTTCCCAAAAAATGGCTTAGCTAAAGGGGATTGGTTGGATTAGTAAGGAAAAAGTCTAGGGACAAGGCTGGCTTTAGCCATGGCTTAAATAAGGGTCTCACAGGGTATCACTAGGATTCAGAGGGGTTTTTTTCCCCCTCATTTGAATGTCACTTCTGCCTCTTGAGTGTTGGTTCCATTCTCAGGCAGGCTCTGCTCTCTCTTGCTAGCAAAATTGCTATGGATTTTCAGCCTCACATTCTCACGGTGCTAAGTCTGGTAGATACCCTTCATTCTAGTAGCTTCCTCAAAACTACAGAGATTCTTTTTTTATTGTAAAATACACATAACATTTACTGTCTTAACCATTTTTAAGTATACAGTTCAGTTCAACATTCACATTGTTGTACAACCATCACCACCATCCTATAACTTTTGTCATCTTATAAAACTGAAACTCCATACCATTAATAACTCCCCATTCTCCGCTCCTGCAGCCCCTGGAAACCACCCTAATCCTTTCTTTCTCTATGATTTTCACTACGCTAAGTACCTCATGTAAGTGGAATCATGCAGTATTTGTCTTTTTATGACTGGCTTATTTCACCTAGCATAATTTCCTCAAGGTTTGTCCATGTTGTAGCATGTTGCAGAATTTCTTTCCCTTATAAGGCTGAAAAATATTCTATTGTACAAGTATACCACATTTTGCTTATCCACTCAATGGACACTACAGTTGCTTCCACATTTTAGCTCTTGTGTATAATGCTGCTATGAACACGACTGTACAAATATATCTTTAAGACCCTGCTTTTCATTCTGTTGAGTATGTACCCCAAAATGAAACTACTGGATCATATGATAATTCTGTTGTTAGTTTTTTGAGGAACCACCATACTGTTTTCCACAGTAGCTATACCATTTTACATTCCCAGCAAAAGTGCATGTGGATTCCAATTTCTGTACATGCCTGCCAGCACTTGTTATTTTATGCTTTGTTTTTTATAATTGCCATTCTAACAAGTGTGAGATGATATCTCATTGTGGCTTTGATTTGCATTTCTGTAATGATTAGTAATGTTGAGCAGCTTTCCATATGACTGTTGGCCATTCATCTCTCTTTGGAGAAATGTCTATTCAAGTCCTTTCCCATTTTTGTATTGGTTTGTTTGGTTGTTGTTGTTGTTGAGTTTTAGGAGTTCTCTATATATTCTGAATATGAATCCCTTATCGGGTATGTGATTTGCAAATATTTTCTCCTATTCTGTGTGTTGCCTTTTTACTCTGTGAAGTTCAATTTGTCTATTTTTTTTTAACTTCTGCCTTTAAATTTTCATGAAGTTCAATTTGTTGGGTTTTTTTCTAACCTCTGCCTTTAGTGTCATATCCAAACTATCATTGACAAATCCAGTGTCATGAGGCTTTTGATTTATGTTTTCTTCTAAGATTTTTATTGTTTTAGATATTACATTTAGGTACTTGATCCATTTTGAGTTAATTTTTGTGTAAGGTGTTAGGTAATGGTCCAACTTCATTCTTTTGCAGTGGATATCCAGTTTTCCCAAATATGTTGGGGAAAATATGTTGGCACCCTTATCAAAAATCATTTGACCGTATATGCAAAGATTAATTCATGGGCTGTCTGTTCTAGTCTGTTGGTCAGTATGTCTGTCTTTATGCCAGCACCACACTGTTTTGGTTACTGTAGCTGTGTAGTAAGTTTTGATATCAGAAAGTGTGAGCCCTCCAGTTTTGTTCTTTTTCAAGACTATTTTGGCATTCAGGGTTCCTTGAGATTCCATGTGAATTTTAGAATGATTTTTTCTATATTTCTGCAAAAAATGTCATTGCAATTTTGCTAACAAAAAGCAAAATTAAATCCATAGATTTCTCTGGGTAGTACTGACATTTTAATAATTTAAAGTCTTCTGATCCATGAACAAGGGGTGTGTTTCTATTTATGTCATCTTTAATTTCTTTTAGCAGTGTTTTCTGATTTTCATTGTACAGCTCTTTCACCTCCTTGGTTAGTTCTTAGGAATTCTATTCTTTTTGATGCTGTACGTGGAATTGTTTTTGTAATTTCTTTTTCTGATCATTATTTGTGTATAGAAATGCAACTGTTTTGTGTGTTGATTTTGTATCCTGATACTTTGCTGAATTAATTTATTAGTTCAAACAGGTTTTTAGTGGAATCTTCAGGGTTTTTAATTGTAAGATAGCATCTGTAAAGAGATAATTTTACTTCTTCCTTTCCAATTTAGATGCCTTCCATTATTTCTTCTTGCTTAATTGCTCTGGCCAGAACTTCCAATACTATGTTGAATAAAAGTAATAAAAGTGGTGAAAGCAGACATCCTTGCCTTGTTCCTGCCCTTAGAGGAGGTACTTTCAGTGTGTCACCATTGAGTATGATGTTAGCTGTAGGTTTTTCCTAGATGGCTTTTATTATGTTGAGGTAGTTTCTTTCTATGCCTAATTTGTTGAGTTTTTAAAATTTTTGAATTTCATGAAGGGGTATTGGGTTTTGTCAAATGCCTCTTCTGCATCAGTTGAGGTGATCATGTGGTTTTTTTCCTTCCTATTGATTTAGTGTATTGCATTGATAAGTTTTCATATGTTAAAGTAACCTTGCATTCCAGGAATAAACCCTGTTTAGTCATGCTGAACAGTCCTTTTAATATGCTGCTGAATTTGGTTTGTTAGTATTTTCTTGAGGATTTTTGAATCAGTGTTCATAAGGGATAACAGTCTATATATAGCATTCTTTTCTTGTAGTGTCTTTGGCTTTGGTATCAGGGTAATCTCACCTTACAGAATGAGTTAGGGTGTATTCCTTCCTCTTCAATTTTTGAGAAAAGTTTGAGAAAGATCAGCACTAGTTCTTTAAATGGTAGAATTCAGTGAAACTGTCAGATGCAGGCTTTTTTCCCCTCATTGGGAAAATTTTGATTACTGATTATTCAATCTCTTTAACTAGTTATAGGTCTATTCATATTTTCTATTTCTTTGTGAGACAGTCTTGGTAAGTTTTGTGTTTCTAGAAATTTGTCCATTTCCTCTAGGTTATCCAATTTGTTGGCATATGCTTGTTGACAATACTCTCTTAAAATCCTTTTCATTTTGGTAAAATTGGTAGTAATATCCCCACTTGCATTTCTGATTTTAGTAATTTGAGTCTTCTTTTTTTCTTGGTCCATTGGGTAAAGGTTTGTCAACTTTGTTGATCTTTTTGAAGCGTCAACTTTTGGTTTCATTGATTTTCTGTATTTTTCTATTTTCTATTTCACTTATCTCTGCTCTAATCTTTATTATTTCCTTCTTTCTGCTGACTTTGGGTCTAGTTTTTGCTTCTTTTTCTAGTTCCTTAAGTTTTAAAGTTAGGGTACTGACTTGAGATCTTTCTTGTTTTTTTTAATGTTTATAGTTTTAAATTTCCACCTTAGCACCACCTTTGCTGTGTCCCACAAATTTCTGTGTTCTGCTTTTATGTTCATTCAACTCTATTTTCTAATTTCCCTTGTGACTTCTTGTTTGATCCACTGATTGTTTAGAAGTGTGTTATATAATTTCCACAATTTTTTTAATATTTCTGTTTTCCATTTATTTCTAACTTCATTCCACTGTGGTCAAAGATGATACTGTGTGTGATACCTATGTTTTTTAATCTGTTAAGACTTAATTTATGGCCTAACATATGGTCTGTCCTGGAAAATGTCCTATATGCACTTGAGATGTACGTGTATTCTGTTCTTGTTGGGTAGGGTGTTTGATATGTCTATTAGATCTAGCTGGTTTACTGTGTTACATCCTCATTTTCCTTACATATGTTCTGTCTGGTTGGTCCAACTATTATTGCAAATGAGTAGTGAAGTCTTTTACTATTATTGTAGAAATGTCTATTTCTCCCATCAGTTTTATCAGTTTTTGCATCATATGGTGTGTAAATGTTTGTAACAGTTATGTCTTCTTGGTGTATTGAGTCTTTGAGTAACATATATTGCCTTTATTTGCTTCCTATGACAAACATTTTAAAATTTAAAGTCTATTTTGTCTAATATAGCCACTTCTGCTGTCTTTTGGTTACTATTGCATTGGAATGTCTCCTTCCTTTCACTTTCAGCCATTTTGTGTCTTTTGACCTCAGTTGAATCTTTTATAGACTGCATATAGCTGGATCATGTGTTTTTATCCATTCTGCCAATCTCTGTCTTTTGACTGGAGAGTTCAGTCCATATACAATGAAAATAATTTCTGATAAAAAGACTTACTTTATTGTTTTTTATGGCTGAGTAGTGTTCCATTGTATAAATATACCACAGCTTCTTTATCCAGTCATCTGTCGATGGACATTTCATTTGTTTCCTTGTCTTAGCTATTGTAAATAGTGCTTTTGTGACCATTGGATTGCATGTATCTTTTTGAATTAAAGTTCCATCTGCATATATGCCCAGGAGTGGCATTGCTGGATCATAGGGTAAAATGATAATGCCATTTGCTGCAATGTGGATGGACCTAGACTTTGTCATTCTAAGTGAAGTAAGCCAGAAAGAGAAAGTAAAACACCATATGATATTACTTATATGTGGAATCTGAAAAAAGTACAAATGAACTTACTTACAAAACAGAAAACAAACTAACTTATGGTTACCAAGGGGGAAGTGGGTGGGAAGGGGTAAGTTGGGAGTTCAAGATTTACAGATACTAACTACTATATATAAAATAGATTAAAAAAAAAGATAAACAAGTTCCTACTGTATAACTCAGAGAACTATATTCAATATCTTATAGTAACCTATAATGAAAAAATATGAAAACAAATATATGTATGCATAAGTATGACTGAACTATTATGCTGTACACCAGAAATTGATACAACATTGTAAACTGACTATACTTCAATTTAAAAAAAAAGAAAGGAAAAAAGGGACTGACTTCTGTTACTGTGCTGTTTTCTATATGCCTTTATAGTATTTTTGTCCATTTCCTGCATTACTGTCTTCCTTTGTGTATAGTTGATTTTTCATGGTGAAATGTTTAAATTCCTTTCATATTTCCTTTTCTGTGTATATTCAGTAGGTCTTTTCTTGCTGGGATATATGTAACTGTGGGGATTATATTTAATACCCTAAATTTATAACTCTAATTTGAATTTAGACCAGCTCAACTTCAATAACATACAAAAACTCTGCTCCTTTATAGCTGCATCCCCACCCCTTTCAATTGTATGTGTCACAAAATTACAGTTATACACTGTGTGCTCAAAAGCATAAACTAGTAATTCTTTTTAAGCGTATTAGTCTCAACTTACGTGGAAAATAAGATTTGGGACTATAAACCAGAGTGACAAGTAGTACTAGCTTTCACAATAATGCTTTTTTTTCGTTAAATGTATTAGTCTCTTAAATCATGTAGAAAACAAAAAGTTCAGTTTGAAACTATTGTTATAGTAACACTAGCTTTTATAATTTCCTGTGTATTTACCTTCATTGAGACCCTTATTTATTTTTCTCTATAGCTACGAGTTACTGTCTAGTGTCCTTTCATTTCACCTTGCAGAACTCCCTTGAGCATTTCTTGCAGGGCATGTCAAGTGGTCACGAACTCCCTTAGCTTTTGTTTTTATGAGAATGTCTTAATTTCTCCCTAACTTTTGAAGGACAGTCCTGCTGCTGTTTTTTCTTTAAGCACTTTCAATATATCAGTGCACTGTCTTCTAGCTTCCAAAGTTTCTGATGAGAAATACAGTAATGATTTTATTGAGGACCCCTTGCATATAACAATTTGCTTCTCTCTTACTCTTTCAAGATCCTCCCTTTGTCTTTGAAAGTCTGATTCTGTGTCTTGGTGTGTTTTTTATTTCATCTTACTTGGAATTCATTGAGATTCTTTGATGTTTACCTTCATGTCTTTCATCAAATTTAGGGAGTTTTCAGGCATTATTTCTTCACTCATTGGCATTTTTGGGCTGCTGGCTTCTCTAGCTCGAAGGCTGGGATATATGAGGCAAAAAGAAAACACAGGAAACTACTCACCATCATTCTGCTCATCTGTTCCTGAAGTCCCTCACCAGTCTCCCTTCTTTTCATCTTTTAAAGCCTCTTGTGTTTATTTTGTATATAATACCCAGGGTCTTTAGTCATACTTGGTGGGGAGAATAGGAAAAGTACTTCATCTTCCTAGAAGTGGAAGTCTCAAGTTACTTCTTTGTCTGCATATATACTGTCTTTGATATGTTGACTAAGTACTGATTTTAAATATTCTCTTACCTAGATAAAAAACAAGAAAAAACATCTGAAAACAAAGGAAAGAAATTCTACTGTAGAAAGCCATCAAAACAGCAGAGAAGAAGAGCAAGAGGTAAATATTCATAGATATGGCTGTTAAAAGTTGTTGGGAAAAAAACAAGAAAATGGCAAGTTATTTCCTCTAATACCCTGATTTTTCCCCCAGGCAATGTTAATGATTATAATTTTACTCATATTATTTACTGTTTATAAAAACATAAAAGAACCTTAACAGATGAGAAGTAGGTCTTATTAAGGTGCTATCTTTAAATTTCACTATTATTTACCTTACCTGGTAGCAAGAAAAAAATTAAAACTTATAAAAGTTAATGGGAATACAAGAGTATAAAATAGATTGTGCTGAGAGATTGCCTTCCAGCATGACAGCATGAGGAGCTCTGCAAACCCACTCACCAGCAAAAACTGGTGAAAATTATTTTAAAATATAAGTTTTTGGAAATGGCCCTAAGGGCATACAGCAAATGAAAAAATACCTATTCATGAAAATACACTAAAATTTGGTTTTAAAAAAATGACAAAAAAATCAGTGAGAGCCTGTGGTATTTGAAGCAGATCTCCCTCCTGCCTCCCAGCTCAATGTAACTAAGAGTGCAGCCAACACCACAAGGTCCTCTCTCCCCACAGAAACCAGAGGGCTATCTTCCCAGGACAGCTGGGCCTTAGTATTCCTTATCCTGGCTCCAGATGCCTGTTATTGAAGCTAAGTTCCAGCTTAGTGCAACCAAGAAGTGGGGGCTCCCTCCTTCTACCCAGACCCCATTTTTGAAATAAGGCTCTACTTTGAGTGCTACATCACTTAAAATATTTTGGCCCGAATTGCCCCTGTGTTGGCCTGTAAAATGGGGGTTCCACAATAGAAGAGGCAGATGGAGAACACCTGAGACTACTGCCCTCTTCCCACCTACATCGTAGCTCCCAAATTGTAGTAACATTGAGAGAAGAGTGCCATTGTCCCCACCTCCAGCTCCACAGGCACTGACATTGGAAATTTTGTGGAGCTGGATCTAGATGGTAGAGTAAAGGACATGGCGCTCACCTCCAAGCATAAACACATCAAAAATACATCTGCATGGGGAGCAATTCTTACCGAAAGCCAACTGGAAACTGGCAGAAGACCTCCTATGCAACCAAAGCTGCAAAAATGATCCCCATGAAACTGAGTAGGATGGGGGGGAAAAGGCATCAGGGCTGGAGGCTCTTCTGGGAGGTATCTGTGAAGGAGGGAGGGTCCACACGGGCAAGCTCTCACCCTGGGACTCCCCCCTGCCTGCTGGAGGGGCCTGGACTTGGCTCATAGGAGTGTGCATGTGGTGGCTTGCTAGCAGTCAAGGCAGAGAGAGACCAAGGCTGACAGCTGCCACTTTACCACACTTCCCAGAATGAAACATGCACTGAGCAGAGCTGCTAGTAGACACAGCCAGATAGGCACCAAATCTCACCAGGCCAGGATTGGTGGGGGAATGTTCCCAGGGAGTGGATTCGGTCAAGCTGCACAGAGACAGCCCAGAGGGCCTGGGGTGTGGTCAGAGCTGAAGCTCGGAGCCCAATGTCCACGCACTAGTGGCACGTAGGTTTGCTGTGACCATACAGGCCTCACCTGCTTTAGCACTCACCTCCTTTGGGACAGAGCATCCACTTAAGAGCAACAGAGGCTTATCAAACTTAACCCTCAGGGCTTCTACTCCAACAGCTAGAGCATACCTCACCCCAACAGGGCTGTAACAGTCACAGAGCAAAGAAGAGGCCCCACTCAACATCCAGCACAAGCTCTGGACACCACAATGTTAATCACACCCCCTATCAAGGGGATAATGGCCAGCATACTCTGAGGAAAGACATGGCTGGCATCCCCAAAACAGCCCTCACATCAAAAATATTGGACACACAGCCTACACAGGGATGCTCCCACATAAAAATAGCCCTTCAAGACTGTGCTAAATTTAGAGACAGAGAAGGTAAAATGAAAAAGCAGAGGAACTAGTCCAAATTAAAAGAATAAGAAAAATCCCCTGAAAGAACACATAATGAAACAGATCTCAATAAAAAATGCTTAAGGAATTAAGAAGAACTATTGATAGAAATGCAAATCACTGTAACAAGGAACTAGAAACTATAAAGAGGAACCAGTCAAAATCAGACAACTCAGTTGCCCAGATATAAACCATTCTAGAAGCAATGAATAGCAGACAGAAAGACAAATGATCTATGGGATAATATGAAGCATGCCAACCTACACATAATAGGGGTTCCAAATGGAAACAAGAGAGAAAAGGGGATCAAAAATACATTTGAAGAAATTATGGCTGAAAACTTCCTGAAATCTAAAGAAGGAAACAGATAGCCAGGTATAGGAAGCACAGAGGGTCCCAAACAAGATGAACCCAGACAGACCCACACCAAGACATAGCATAATTCAAATGGCAAAAAAGAGTGGATTCTAAAGGCAGCAAGAGAAAAACAGTCAGTTACAAGGGAACCCCCATAAGGCTACCAGCTGATTTCTCTGCAGAAACTTTGTATGCCAGAAGGGAGTGACATGATATATCAAAGTCCTAAAAGTATCCCTGCATCCTGGGACACTCTGCCCAGCAAAATGATCATTCAGAATAGAAGGAGAAGGAATTTCTCAGACAAGCAAAAGCTAACAGCAATATTGAAAAAAGAAATATTGAAAGGTCTCTAAATAAAAAATGTCTCTCTATATAGCACAGGGAAATATACACAAAATGTTATGATAAATCACAGAGAAAAAAATGTGATGAGTGTGTATATGTCCATGAATGACTGAAAAATTGTGCTGAACACTGGAATTTGACACAACACTGTAAAATGATTATGAATCAATAAAAAAATGTAAAAAAAATAAAATAAAATAAAAATGAAAAAAAAGTCTCTCTAAATAGCAGGTATCTATAGGAAAGGGAAAATCACAGTAGGAAAGGCAAATATATAAGGACTGAAGATCCCTGAAATAAGCGAGTACATAGATTAAATAATCAAAAATTTGTAAAAGTGATTATAACTAAAATTAACAGTAAAAGGATAAGCAGGAAGATGTGAAAATAGGACATCAAAAAAATCACAAAATATAGGAGAAGGTAGTATAAAAATGTAGATCTTTTGGAATGTGTTTGAACTTGTATGACTATCAGTTTTAAAGTAAGTAGATATAGTTATGGGTTAACATACTTGAAAACCAGGGTAACCACAAATCAAAAACATACAATGGATTCATTAAAAAAAAAAAAAGGAACTCAAGCATAATACAAAAGAAAACCATCAAAGCACAAAAAGGAAAAACAAAAGAAGAAATGAACAGAGAAGAAATACTAAATCAACTGGAAAACAAGGTTTAAAAGGCAACAAATACATACCTAGCAATCATTACTTTAAATGCCAATGGACTAAATGCTCCCATCAGAAGACACAGAGTGGCAAATTGGATAACAAAACAAAAAAAGTACAATATGCTGCTTACAAAAGACTCGCTTTAAGGTGAAAGACATACAGATTGAAAGTGAGGGGATGGAAAAGAATATTTCATGCAAATGGAAATGGCAAGAACGCGGGAGGAGCAATACTCGTATCAGACAAAACAGGCTTTAAAGCAAAGGACATTATATAATGATAAACGGAGCAATACAAGAAGAGGGTATTACACTTGTTAACATAAATGCACCCAGTGTCATCTTAACTGAGGTTGATACCTGAGGTCAACTTAAAGTCCTGCTCTTACTCTAAATGATTGTTAAGATATCCATATATCCCTAAACTAATATTAAAGAATTTTAGTTAACTTTACTTCCTACCAGGATACTCTGAGTAATTAATTTTGAAGACTTTAAGCAAAAATAAATAATTATAGGTTACTATGGTTCGAATGTATAGATTACTTTATAAGAACACTGGCCTGGTGATTTTCTAT